>NW_028243812.1:0-600000 GCF_964263255.1 Lissotriton vulgaris | reverse complement strand
GGTCCTAACTATAACTACCTACAGCGGTAATGAACAATTACAAGAATATTCTCTATTCAACAGCTTGTCACAGTTCGACTTCCAAAGGAAGCTGTTGACTCAAATTACACATCATTTGCCTGCTTTAGTGCTGAAAGCCATTAAAAAAGGCGTTAAGCACCTGAGGTATTTTAAGGCACCGCCATGGCTGCTCTCTTGTCAGTTCGGATACAGCCTGCTCCGGTGAGCTCGCTCCGGTACTGAAGCAGGGGCGTGCAGTACTAGCTGAGTCCAGTGGGTGGAGTCAGCACGCCTATTTCGTAGAAGACGGTGCGCAGGTCTCCCTGAAACAGATGGAGCGCGTGAGCCACCTGGAGAAGCCGGCGCCTGCCTGGGCTCGCGTCCTTTCGCGCCCATTCTCGCTCTCGGGTTATATAAATGAGATCCACCGGTGCTGCTGAGGAGCTTCAAATCTCGAGCGAATGACTGCTTCTCCCATCACATCAGGTAAGTACTGCTACTGTTCCTGCGCAAAACACACACCCACGTTATATTAGCGCTTGTTGAATTAGAAACCCACTTCAAAGCGCTGGAAATCACTTTTAACAGCTAGAGTGCAGGAAAAAGAACTCGGAATTATTTACTGTTTTATAAAGCACTACAGGATAGTGGTTTCCAAGAGCGTGTTCGGGAATAGCGATCCGAGAGCTGTGAGGGAGCAAGTGCAGGAGTGGGATGGACTAGGGCGCGAGTAAAAGGAATGTAGGTGTTTACGTTTACTTGTATATGTGTTTATCGCACAGGGTCCTTGTATTGTTTTCTCTGCGATGTGCAAAGTGAAAGGGTGCAAACAAAATAAGGAACTCCGTTTACTTTTCCTAAAGTGCGCATGGCACTTCTCTCTAGGCACTTTGTCCAAAGTAACTGGAAAATAAAAGGTGACGGTTGAAGTGCAAGGGTCTATAAAGCGATCGATAGATAAATAAACGTGTGCATGAAAGCTGCATAACCGTACTCTCTACTAAATGCTACGGTATTAAAAAGAATGCAGGGGAGGCTGGGTGACAAGGATATAAATGTCCGGTTTTACTTACTTCGCAGAACACTTGTGCTAAGCGTTTCTAAGCACATCCGTCTATTCACACTTAAGGGCATTGACTCACGAGAAGAGATTTGTCCAGGATCACACAATTTGGTTTAGTGAGAAAGTTTGGATTCAAACCTGGTCGCCTGATTTCAAGTTCATTCACTTACCAGGTAAACGGCGTCTCCTCTTTAAAATGAAGCAATCGTTTCAGCTTTTTGCTTCATCTTTAGTGGGGTGAATGTCGGTGTTTCGGTTGCCAGCGCTTCTCACCTGCCCCATTCCTGTAAATGGGAGCCACCCGAGAAGATGCCAAAAAGATAGTAAAGGTCGGAGTTCGAGTATGTTGATTGAGACTTAGTAGCTGTCACCGAAGAACTCGTTTTTTGCGGGGGGGGGGGGGGGGGAGTTTAAAGGACACATGGTTTTATACAACCATAGCTTCTGTGCTGTGTAATGCCATTTTCGTTGCTGTAGTTGTGTTATTTTTACACATGTATGGCTGGGCTGTTTATACATATAACTTTAGAACATTCCCATACATTGCACCCAAGGCATGGAACAACTTCCCTCAACTCCCCTCCTCACTCCCTGAGTAACACGAGAAGGGAAAGACCTGATTCTTCGAATAAGCACCGTAGGGGCCACACACCTCCCTAAGCGCCTGGATACCCTCTAGGGTGATTAGTGCGCTATACAAATCAACATAATATAACATATCTGTGGGATTTCATACTGTATGCCTGTAGCGCTGTTTCTTCCACCTGCAGTTGGAGCTGTGCTATCCAGTGTTTGTTGGTGTTCTGTTTCCCACGTATGCAGTTATTGTACTTTTCGTTTCTTGCTTACCACCTTTGTCTGTGGCTGATGTGTCGATTTCGACACCTACAGATGGCTTCAATTTTTGTGTCCGGCTACAGTTATGCTGTACTGTTCATCTTTCCATTCTCTGTGATGTCTATGTCGATTTTTTTCCCTGTCGATCGAACTTAATGCAACCTGCTACTGCCCTTTCACCCCTTACTACTGATTTGTCCCAATTCGAGGGGCAGAGTCATGGTACAACTATGGACATTTTAATGGTTATCTATTATCACTGTGAAGCATGCAGGACCTGGAAATGAAAATAGATATATACTCCTGTAACCCACCGATTATAAAGGGGCGGGGGAGTGAAGGGCAACAGGCGTCCAAATCTTGGGGGGGGGGGGAGGGTTGTGAGGATTGGCGTCCTGCCCCTATATATTAATTATTTTCGAAACCTCTGTCCCACAAGAAATTGAGGACAAGAAAAATCTAATAATGAAGCTGTTCAGGCTTCCTTTATTGATCACATTCAGATTTAGTTTTAAGGTAGTTTATGGAATTAAGGCACCTGCTGCAGGAATCTATTTGTGTCCGGCAAGTATCCAATACTAGTAAGATCACTCAGGAGGATTAAACACTTGTAGTGTGTATAGACAAAAATAAGAGTGGCACATGCACAGTGACAACTACAAAACAATCCTTGCATTTAGTCCACAACACAAAACAGTGTTGATGACTGGGACAAGTTTTGACTTGATGTAATAGATCCTTTATTCGTAATAATTTACAATACAGCCAACGTGTTTCACCCTTGCGGGCTTCTTCAGGACTGCAAATGTAACAAAAGCAACACTATCACAAACTTTGTGCATGGACAACTATTTACAAAAACACAATATCTTACAGTAACACATATTTACAACATATAAACAAACAAGGGAAATGTACACATCTGATTAAAAGAACTTTGTCCCAAATCAAAGCAAGACAATTAATTTCTCCAGACATATAAAAGATATCTTATATACAGTACATTAAGACCTTCAATTTACAGACACATTAGTACCACGCCACCTTAAATCAGAAAATGGCGAGGGAAAAGGCCTTGACAAAGGCAATGGCCAGTGGTACGAGGGAGAAAAGACACAAGGGTGGACGAAGGGAGAGGATAAAAAACAAAGGAGGTTAAAAGCAAAAAGAGAAGATAAAAGAATAAGAGAAGTAAAGTAAGAGCAAACGGTCACGTGAGCACAGAACTCGACAAAATAACCTGCTGGTGATATGTCTGAATCATTATACAATTCTTTTAGGGTTAATGTGTTCCTGCATAGCAATGTGCATAACTTATAGATCAGAGGTTCTTATGGTCTTACACTAGCTCAGGGTGCTAACATATTTGCTGCAGAGAACCTTGCACAAGTGATCGGTCATAATTTCCAGCACTGGAAAAAGTAGCTCAGTGGGTGATGGTTGTGTTTCAAAGATACTGAATGCCGCCTGATTTGCATGCTTAGCTGCAGGGGTCTCTGGAATGTAAAATGCAGGTCTGCGCTACCATGTTTGGGTGAGGGAATAGAGTGAGTTCAGATAAGCCGATCAGTCTTGTTCCCGCATTGACAGAAGTAGATCTCCAGCGCAGCTCTCTGAGGACTCCGGACTTACGCAACCCCGCCGACCAATCACATTGAGCACATGACTGTGGCTCTTACAAGGCGTTCCTGTGAGCACACGTCTGTGGCTCCTACAGCGCCCCCACTCCCCCCTATCTCTCCAGTGCCACCGGTATGGTACAACCGAAGTTTATCATCCCCCGGACCTATATGTAAATGATTGCTGTTCGTAGTCCGGATCTTACATCTCACAATTATCATCACACATGAATGTTATAAATATTTAAGGCAAATTTACGCAGCATGCTTATTATAGATGTCCTGATGATGATCCACGCATAGTCTACATGGATCGAAACGCCGTCGACACCTTAAAACACCTTATACGCTACTAGAAATTCTATCATTTTACTATGTAAAGGTATTCCTTCCGATTTATTTATCACATTGAGAATTTTTTCTGTAACAAACCGTGAGCTTTACCTGAGCCTCCTTGTGTGTTTCCTAATTGTTTGTTTCTGTTTTTGTAGTAGGATGCAGGCTTTTGTCCCACTTTTTCTGTATTTTCATTTGTGCATATTTCTAAGAATTGTTAAATATTAAATACTAGACCTCTGTCCGTCTGGACAAGGGTATACACCTGTTACAACGCATTTCTTACAACGCAATATTGTTACAACGCGACTTTTACAACGCATACCATTACAACGCATTGCGCTGGGGGGCGCTCTAGGATAGGGAATAAGTATAATTTACTATCCAACACCTTCCCTAGGGTCCACGGGGACTGGAGTTAGAATAGTAAATTATACTTACCACTATCCAGCACCTCAAAGCGCTATGCGTTGTAATGGTAGGCGTTGTAATGGTCGCGTTGTAACGGTAGGTAGTTGTAATGGTATGTGTTGTAACATGGTACATCCCTGGACAAGTTCAACCAATATAGTACTGATTGGGCCTACATTAATTCATGTGTCCTCATGCCTAATTTACTAGGGACGATTGTAGTTTATAATGATCAGTCTTGTTGTGGCAAGGCACTGTTTCATGTATCACCCCTGAGATGCAAGCTTGCCTACGTCTTTTGTCACTGTCCAACAGCACCTCACCCAGCTGGAGACCTTCCCTTTGAGCGCCTTCAGCACATGAAAGACGCTAGGGGTGCAAACATGCAGACACAGCTCAAAAAAATCACTCTCCGCGCAGCAAAAATAGGTAAAATGTTCACCTTCAAAAAGTTGCTAAGGTTTTACTCATGTCACCAACTGCAATTGCTGTTCCAGTTATACTTTCGAACATTTAACTTAAATCTACAGCAGTAAGTCTTGTCCTTGTCATGAAAAGGCAGCTGCTTATGCCACCATCTGACTTAATGGGCGGTGAATATTGAAAGTACTAATCTAGGCCTATACTCGTTATGCTATTTTCTGTAAACCACATAAAGTGCTATATTTTTCTTATGGCAAAGTCTGTGCTATATAGGTGAGCTCGGTAGGAGAAGTCTGAACAGTTGCCATCATGGTATAAAAATTCACATGGTATAGTCTGCTGGGCAAAACCATAACTCATGCTCCCAGTACTCACTGTTCTTAGCTGTACAAAAGACATCACCAATAACAGATCGAGTTGCATTATCAAGGGCATCCCCTATGACGTCTCAAATGACATCACCAATATCATCAATGACAACAATGTTGTGGACCCAAGAAAAATGGCTCTCGCTCATATTAATACGCATGCTACACAATGTTTTCAAGGCACAGTTTGAGAGTTTTTGTCCCCCAACACCTCCCTCAGGCAGAGACTGTATTGTTGGCTAGCACACAATATGGTTTCTATACATTGTTTTTAACTTTGGCCCCACACCCATCAGTCCAACTGCATAATTAGGTTAGACAGCAGAATTTAAGAATATCTTGCACTGCTTCAAGGACTCTGAGCAGCTCGTAGTCCTAACCCTACGCCACACTTGGTCCTTGAACCCCTTTTCGCCAGCTGTAAGCCACCCTAGGCTAGAGTTTCCTGGCTCCCATAGATAATATTCTCCATGTGTGGATTCTTGTGACAAATGGTTTGCACCTGATGTACCACTAACTGATACATCGCTGTCAGGGATTAATACGTAAAATATAAAGGATACATTTATCCCTCCAGACCATTTACTTTACCTTCGACGCTTTGTGAATGGGGAAATGCGCTTCAACTTGGCCTTTGCAGCGTACGTAAAAGATACGAATTTCAAACATATCATAATCATTTTGATGCTCTCTCCAAGTTTTGTGCACTCATGGAACATTTGTACCTAGAACTTAAAAGGCACACAGTGCATCCTTCATATACACTCTGCGGTCTCACCACTGCCCCTCTGAATTGTGTCTGCAGAAGGAGTCTCCAGGAGGTTGATATGAACTGCCAGTCTTGAGAAGCTTCTTGGAGTCCTTCTATCTGTGACTTCGTTTTGGGAGTATGCAGTTGCTTCCCTTTGAATAGTGCACTGTGAAAAGAGGAGCGTTGAAGCTGTGAGGCAGGGAAGGCGACAGTGCAGGAGCATTACAGAGCCCAAGCTCTTTTTGAATGCAATGCGGGTAAGACGGCAGCCTAGCTCAGAGCACGCTGTTTCAAATCATTCACCATTGAAACAAATTACCTCTTTCAGCTCTTCAGCGGCTTACTTCATTAAACAAAAAATGACATATTTGGAGGGTTAGTAGACTACGTTACAAGATGCATTTTTCAGAGTCATGCTGCAGTTACACTACATTTTCTTTCTGTCTTTCTGCCTTTCCTTCTCACTGTCTTTCCTTCTCACTGTCTTTCCTCCTTCCAACATCTTTCATCTGTTCTCTTTTCTTTCTTTGTTCTACCTACTTTTCTTGCTCATTTTCTGTCTCTTTCTTTGTTAATTCTCTTTCTGCTTGTATCCTTCCTTAATTTGTTTCTCTCCTTTTTGTTTCTTTCCTGCTTCCTCAGATCATTTTTCATTCACTCCTGTGTTTCTCATTTTCTTTCCCTCCTTCCCCGTTCTCTATCTAGCTTTCTTCCTTTTCCTTCTGTCCTCTTTTATGGGCTTTCTTTCATTTCCTCGTTCTCTGCTTAAATACACCTTTACCTTGGAGGCGCTAGGGGGCGCACGGCGACATGGCTGCCTGAGAAGCAGCTCCGTCGGGCGATCGCAAAATATGGTGATTTTCGCCGCCCCCGCCCGAGCAACCGGCCCCTCGGCAGCCTGGCACGATGTGTGAACTGTTAGAGCACAGGTCGGGATGAGAACCGGCCACCGGCGGACAACGGCAACCCGGTAATTTGCGATTAACAGCAGCGAGGAAACCGGGCGCCTGACAAGATGGCCGCCGTGTTGGGACATCCACGCAACGGGCGAACGGAGGACAGGCGCCCCGCTACTGTTAAGGAGCAGGGACACATGGCGGAGGTAGGACTCTGAGGGATATCCCCCCGCTACCCCTGCATGTGCAATTGTGGCGCTGCGAAGCCCCGGTTTGCCATATTCCAGCGCTGGAGGCATTGCCTGACAAAATGGCGGCGGCAAACCGAAAAACGCGGGCATAATCGAATACTCCCCAACTCCTGTGGAAGTGGCTTGATACTGGCGGTGGCCTGTTACAGCGGAGGGGAGATCAGCTAACAGAAGAGTGCACAGCGTTGTGCACAGTGCGGACCGCTAACGCAGTGGTAGACGTACCTGCGCTCCTGCAGGGTGAGTGGTACTGGCTGCTGGAGGGGAGCGCTGTGAGGAACGAGCAGTCTGCGGTGGCCAGTGCTGCCAAATTATCTGCGTGGGCTCGCCCATTGCTAGGAGCCCTGTGGCCGCCGCTGCCGGACCCCATCAGCCCATGTGAACAGATTGCTGCATGTTCTTGCGCCAGAGTTGGTGCCTACTGTAAATAGCGTATCCTCTCAGACGACCACGTGCGGGGCGGCATCTCTAGGTGGGACGCTCGCAGACCCCGAACCTACAAGCTGGCGCGGGCCACACGGAGAGACAACGCCTGGCATATGTTGACCCTGCAGAAGCATCGCACCAACGCGAAGGGCTGCCTACTCTAGCGCTGAGTGGGGGGGGAGAGTGCTGGCCATAGAACAACGCCATACCAGCTGTGGGCTTCGGAGGGCCTGTGATATCCTCTGCGAGGTTGGGAAGCCTGAGGTTCACCACGTGAAGGGGGTCTACTAGGCGACACTCGCCCCAAGGGTGGGGTTCAACACGGCGTCAGCGACCAGACAGACGAGGGCTTCGGGGTCCACGTACAGAAAGCCAACCTCCCCATCTGCGAGCATGGGCAAGCCGGACAAGCACCAACAGAAGCTGACTTTTGAGACGAAGAAAACGCAGAAATCCACTGACGGGGTACCGGAGGAGGAGGCAGGTCAGGCGCCCAATAACAACATTGAAAAGATCCTGCTAGCGATACAGTCAAACCTGCAGGATATTAATGGCAAGTTAGATAACTTAACTTGTAGAATGGACACCATGGCAGCGCGACAGGAAAAGCATGGGGAAAGGCTGGACGAGGCCGAAACTAGGATATCTGCGGTCGAAGATGAAGCGCGGGCCTCCACCTCAAAGTGCGCAGATATGGAAAGGCTACTGGAGGTCATAAAGGCGAAGGAGGAGGATTTAGAAGCGCGCTCGAGGCGCAACAACGTACGGATCGCGGGCCTGCCGGAGTCCACAAACACAGGCCGCATGGAAACCTACGTGGAAACATTGTGCAGGGATCTGTTCGGTGCTGAGGCCCTATCGCCCCTCTTTATCGTGGAACGTGCTCATAGATCACTAGCCCCGAAGCCACCACCCGGTGCCACGCCGAGACCGATTGTTGCGCGTATCCTCAACTATCGCGACAGGGACAGGATCCTTCGACTAGCAAGAGAGAAAGGGAAGATCCAACATCAAGGGAATTCCTTGGAATTCTATCCGGACCACACAGTTGCGGTCCAACAGGCCCGGAAAGAATATACTACAGTGAAATCTAAATTGCGTGAGTTGAACATTGTCTACTCCATGATGTATCCAGCGCGCCTCAGAGTGATGTGGAAGGAGAAAGCGACGATACTACAGACTCCGAAAGCAGCACAAGAATTTATCAAAAGGGTTCAACGGGAGATCAGAGACGATCCGCAACGTGAACAACGACAAGACTCGGACTAACAATGAAGGGTTCTTTCATGATATGCCATTGGTGAGTGTACAATTCAGTTACTAAATCATGCGTTTTAGCATGGCCTTTCATTTCCACACTTGCTAGCCTGCTGAGAACTTGTTTTCCGGATTGCCCGGTGGTGGGATTGACTCAAAATACGCGGAGTGCCTGAGTGTGGAGGCCCAGTTGGGGCTAAGAGGCCTCTGTTCGGAGATGCGACTCACTACTAACTTTGCACTGGGAATACACTACAGCTCATGCGCATCCCATAGGGCGGTGTTGGCATACACAATGGAGTGACGCTATCATCAGGTGGCGATTTCTCAATGCAGGCAAATGCGCGACTGGCGAGAAACTGCCCCTTTGTCTGATGTACTCTGCTCGATATAGTTGAACTATGGGAAGCCTCCGTCGCTGATTGTGAGAGAGGCCCAATGCACTTTGTGCGGTGAGCAGTAAGGATATGGAAGGAGGAATAATGTGCCTTGCTGACGAACTGTTTGTATTGCAATGGGGACGCACTGTGCCAGTCATGTCACTTAGCCGGTGGCTTGGTTGTTGGTTGTTCGGGGGGTGGGGGGGGGGAAGGGGGCGGCGGGTATGCACCAGAACTGCGATTCATACAGCTGCTTTAGCATCGCCCACACCTGTACACCGGGTGGAGAGTTGTGCCCCTGGCGGACCTCTGCAAGGGTATTACCCAATACGAATTTGGTTCTGGCACTATGTTACTGTTTATGGGAGTTCTGAGTTGGTGCACTGGACGGGAATGGCTTCGGCAGGTTGGGGTTGCTGGAGTGGGTGGGTTCTGGGGGGGCGGGATGTGTGATTGTACTGTTAGGCCAACAGAATGTGTAATGTCTTTTTGTACTGGTTCCGAGTTGGTCCCCGCTACTGCTGGATCGGTTAGAACACCTATTGGGGAGATGCTCATAATAATTCTGCAATTGATTTGTATTGAACGCTCAGGCATTATGTCATTGAAAACTAATGGGGACTAGGGAGGTGGGCGGACGCAGTTTAAACATACTAACCTGGAACATTAGAGGGTTCTCACAGCCACGTAAAATACGACAGATTTTTGCGAGCCTGACGAGGTGGAATGTGGATATAGCCTTCCTACAGGAATCTCACCTGGCCCCACACTCACAAGCACAACTGGGGGCAAGATGGGCGGAGGAGGTTTTCAGGGCCTCGTACTCTTCTTACTCTAGGGGGGTGATCATTTTGGTGAAACGAGGGGTGGGCTTTGTGAGTCACACAGTCACACAGGACCCTGAAGGCAGGTTCTTAATGGTTTCGGGGACACTGAGGGGGCAGAAAGTTACATTGCTGAATGTGTACGGTCCTAACACTGATGCCCCGGATTTCTTCAGGGGGGTATGGGGACACCTGCAGGAACACAATAGCGCGCATATATTGTGTGGTGGGGATTGGAACGTGACACTCCGTGACGGTCTAGACCGTTCAGCTAATTCGGTGGAACAGCATAAGCAATCACGCACAATGGTGGGACACATGATGAAGGATCTAGGTATGGAGGATCTTTGGAGATTGAGATACACTGATGCACCTGGGGCCACGCACGTTAATGCTTCCCACAATAGCTGGTCCAGGTTGGATTACTGGCTAGGCTCCTCTGATCTGGCACTATGGGTGAGACACCTACAGGTGCTCCCTCGCACGCTGTCCGATCACAATCCTGTCCTACTACAACTGGACGTTCCACTATACACACCCCCCCCCTTCCAATGGCGCTTTAACGCGCGTGCTCTTACTGATGCCATTTATGCAGACACGCTTCAGAAGGCGATTAGAGATTACTTTGACCTTAATGTCCCATCGACTGAAGATCCTGGCATCCTCTGGGAAGCTTTCAAAGCCACGATAAGAGGGGTCTGTATAAGCACCACAGTGGGGGTTCTGAAGGATATTAGAACTCAGATACGCAGATGCGAACAGCAAATGAGAGACCTGGAATCCCTATATGAATCCACTCAGGACACCACGCACTTGGCCAAGCTTCGCGAAATACACACAGAACACGAGACCTTTCTAGACTCTGAAATGAAATATTTAAACCGCACACATGTGGCTAGAGCTTTTGGGGAAGGAGGTCGGCCGGGGGCTGTACTGGCTAGGAAAATATGCACAGGTCGAGGCCAGACTACGATACTTAGGGTTAAGAATGGAGAGGGCAACACACAAACCCATGCTAATGACATACTGAAATGCTTTGTAAATTCATTTGGATCCCTATACAAATCACAACCCACGGCTCCGGCGGATGACACTTACACATACCTGCAAGATGTAGCGATAGGGTGGCTGTCAGATGCACACAGGGAGTACTTAGCAAGGCCTATCACGGCAGATGAGGTTAAAGAAATAATAGGCTCGCTTCCGAATGGCAAGGCACCTGGCCCGGATGGGTTTACCCCGGAATTTTATAAACAATATGCGGACATACTAGCGCCACACTTAGTAGATATGTATGGCACCGCCTTTGAGAAAGGCATACTTCCCCCCACGCTACGCGAAGCCATGATTATCGCTCTCCTAAAACCATCTAAAGATCCGGAGGAGTGTGACTCGTACCGACCGTTATCTTTAATCAACGTAGACTCGAAAATTCTTGCTAAGCTTATAGCCAAGCGGCTATCACCACTGATGACTAGTCTGGTACTACCGGATCAGTCCGGCTTTGTACCCACAAGATCGACAGCACATAACACCCGGACTCTATTTGCGCTATCGCACTATCTACAACCTTCAGTTAAAGCAGTAGCGGTCATGCTAGACGCAGCGAAGGCGTTTGACTCTATTGAATGGAGGTATATGAACACAGTCCTCAATAGAATGGGGTTCCCCAAACGCTTTGTGCAATGGGTCACCCTGCTTTACACGAAACCGAATGCTAGGGTCAGGATTAATGGGTACATTTCGGACCAATTTGCGATTGAGCGAGGGACGCGGCAAGGCTGCCCACTCTCGCCGCTATTATTTGCATTAGCGCTAGAACCTTTGGCGTGTCTGATACGACAAAACTACAGAGAATCGGCACTGAACTTCATAGCCAGGCCACTTCACATCTCCTTATATGCAGATGACATGTTGCTATACGTCCGGGACCCGGAGACTCATTTGAACGCCATACTCAGGGAATACATAAGGTTCGGGGGGCATTCGGGTCTAGCCATAAATTGGTCCAAATCATCTATAATACCCCTCACGGACACCACTTCTGCGTTTGTGGTGGACTTTCCGCTGGGTTGGCAACAGGATCCTATACGATACCTAGGGGTCATGTACCACAGAGATCCGGATGAGGTGCTCAGGGCAAACTACGGAGTAGTGCTGACGAAACTGGAGGAAAGTGTGCAACGCTGGATACATCTGCCCCTTTCATTGGCGGACAGGATAGCGATTGTCAAAATGAACATACTGCCCAAGCTATTATACCTGTTTAACAACATACCAATCACTCCACCGCAGACTATCTTCCGACACATTAACTCCTTGGTGCGGACCTTGATCTGGGCGGGTAAACAGGCACGTGTGGATCTGCGAACTCTGCAACTTCCACTTGCAAGAGGCGGCTTCGGGGTACCTGACTTTCTCCTGTATTACTTGTGCGCGCAAGCACAATATGCGGCGTATTGGTATCACGCAGTTCCTTACCTCGCCCACACCGCTATAGAGGAGAGCGACGCACACCCTATTCCACTCACGGCAATCATCTCACACACCCGCCCCCCGCTACACGCTAGAGATATCAACACGGTAGATGCCACGGTCAAGGCCTGGCATAAATTAGGGCAACTAGCTCACAAGACACCACTGTATGCGCCAGCCATGATGCTACACCACCACCAGGAGCTCTCGGTGACTGGGGAGTGCGTCGGAATGTCACTACTGGCCAAAGCCGGTATCGATAGGATGGGGGACGTGTTCCGAGATGGGGAGTTCGTGGGCCTAGACAACCTAGGTTATGTTAATAACCAGACAACCATGTTTCGTTTCACATATTACAGACTCAATAGAGCCCTGAGGGAGCACTACCCCACGTTCCCTTCAGAACCGCAATGCCTTGCACCACTGCAACTGTTAATCACAACTAATGATTTATCACACCTGGTGTCCAGGCTGTACTCGGCCGCACAATTGGACCTGGACGGGCAAGCGTTGAAAGCGAGAGGGCGGTGGGATGCACTACTAGAAGCGCCATTATCTGATGAAGAGTGGGCTAACACATGCGCTTTGACACAAATACTCACACCAAATGGTAATCTGAGGCTGATTCACTTTAAATTCCTCCATCAAGTATATTACACACCAGAGAAATTGTTTAAATTTGGGCTTCAAGAGGAGGACAGATGTAAAAGATGCAACACGGAGGGTGCGGGCTTTGCGCATTTAGCGTGGGACTGCGCAAAGGTGGCAGGGTACTGGGGGCAGGTGACTACTACTTTATCTGTCATGCTGGAGGAGGAGGTACACTGCACACCCAAACTCTGCTTACTGGGGATAGTACCGCAGTTAAGAGCCTTGAAGAAGAAGTTCTGTGCGATAGCGCTCTTACTGGCTAAGAGACAAGTGGCACAATGCTGGCATAGTCGGAAAGTGCCGAAGTTAAAAACATGGTTGCATGACATGTCCACATGTCGTGACAAGTTACAAACTTTCGAAGAACTGCTGCCGGCTAAGTCTCGACCCAAAAACATGTGGGTCTATCTAGAGGATTATCTGACCTCATTGCAGGATAATGAGGAACTTCCACACATAGACTGAATGGGTTGCATGATTGCATGAGTGCTGATGGGACAGGTGTGAGATGGCGGCGGGGGGAGAGGGACCATAGGTAAATTGAAGCGACTGCTGGATAGTACATTAGGATTACACGATACGGCCGAATTGGGGTATGTTGTTTTAATGTTCTTGTTATAAAAAGTGGAAAAAAGTGAGACTTAGTTCGAATGCCAGCTATTAACCATACGTGCAACATTCTGCAATATTCTGGAACAGGTGTAACATTGGATCACAATGATGGTTAATGGAATAAACGTAGCGGGCCGGCCTCCGGGTTGTAGGCTCATGCTGTGTCAACTGCTTGATTTTAAATAAAGGTCTTGCGCAAAAAAAAAAAAAAAAAAAAATACACCTTTACCTTTCGTCTCTGTTTCCCTTCTTCGTTCCGTGTGTTCTTTTCTTACATTCAGCCTTTCTTTCCTTTCCCTCTCTTTGTTCACAACCTCCTACAGAACACATTCATCGGAGTAATGTCCGCATATCCAATGCCGCTCAATCGCAACACATAGCTGGACAGACATCAGACAGAACATCAAGTTATATACATAATATGCAATTCAGTGAGAACACATATCACTCCATACCAAGACATACTCTACCCCACAGCTAGTCTACTTTACAGGGGTACTGTGGACTGCGGGTAGACTGAGAACCGTGGAAAAGGCTGGGTTTGGGTGTGGGAGGGTAGGAAACGGTACATTTATAGAAAAAACACGGCAGAGTTTAATGTTGTATCACCTTTACGCCCTTTACCAATATTCTTACTCAATTGTCTATGCAATCGAACATCTCTTAAAGTTCCGGCCTGAAAAAAAAAACGTAAAATGTTTGTTCTGCAATGTGGGCACACTGATGTGACGGGCATTATCGCACTTCTAGTAATAGCAGCGTGGGCAGAAACGCACGTTCGCGCCCAAAACCATATTAAAACAAAACGGGCGATGAGGCCTGGGACTGTTCCAGTTTCTTTCATGTTTGCTGTTTCGACACTAGATTAAATTGGCCATCAAAGTAGACTCCTGCAGTGTAGACTTTCTTTTCATCACCATGCGTGCCTTGAACCGTGTTGCCCTGATATTTTCTAATTCCACAAGACTACGCACACATTTTGGCAGCTATTACACCCTTAATAAAAAGAAAATCCCATTCCATTCAATTTGTAATTACCTCCCCCCGTAGCTGTGGCTCAGCTCTGAAGCTCAATTATCTCCCTCACCCAATCCTACTTATCATATCACCCCCCTCCTTCACTCTCGCCTCTTGAGATAATACAGCACGCCAAGCCAATTCACTGTAACTATCTGAGGAAGGGCCTCTTTGCCCCTAGTAGCTAATCCACTACACAATCTTTCAATTACTTGCTCCACTAAAAGGTATGATAATCTCCTCAGAACCTGCTACCGTGAAACGAAACGAGGAGCTCTGATTGGTAGATGGCTCTTCTGCAAACTACACTAATACGAAAGCACCTGTGACAGATAAATGTCTAAGTACACTTCGAGTGTTCATAATTTTAGTAAGGGCAGCTCTGTGTCATTTTGGTCTAAAAAATTACCTTTTTATCCTGTTCCAGGAAAATGTTTGAAAAAGAACAAACCGTCTTATGCATGCCAGTAAGATTTCATTGTGTACATAGATTTCTTGTTTTTTTTCTTTATTTTTCTTTTCAGTCAGCGCTAATAAAACCTCATGCCAATGCCAGAAAGTGTGAGACCCAAAGTGCTGGAAATTAGAAAGGCGGGACATTTCTGGCTTTGCCACTGGATTATGTTAGGCTGACACATTGAGCCATGTTTTTCGAAGCTACTTGCCTGTTTCTTGTGAAAAGGTTAGCAAGGTTGTTTGTGGCTCATGGTGTTGCAAGCTGTGCTCTTTGTAGATGAGAGTGGGGCTCTGGAGCACAGAGGGCAGTTTCATAGTGCTGCCTGCTGCTGAGGAAATAAAAAGCCAAATTCATAGGTATTCTTATTTATTTGATTTATTTTAATTTATTTTATTAGAAAGGATTTATATAGCGCTGGCTAGACCAGGAGGTATCAGAGCGCTGTACATGTGTGGAAAAAAAATTCTAGCGGGAACAGTAGGTTAACACAAAACTATGACCCCCTCAGAATGTGAGAGGCCCCCCTAATGCTTCCATATCTCACAGATAATCATGGGTTTAGGTTGAATGGGGCTTCTATGAAGGGTTGCGGCCCCCTGAAAGGTTGGAGTTCCCTGTACCAAAGGGGTTATCAGGTCCTGTGTTATGCCCCTAAGTGGGAAGGAAGGGAGGAGAAAAACCTTTTTAATGGAGATGGGCAGTTCTCCTCTAGGGTTACCCCTTTTATGTTTGTGTTAATCACCACCACCACTGACAATACCACCACACCCATGGAAAACTTCAACTTCAAGCTCCACATAGACAACAAGATGCACCCTTGCATACCGGCCTCATGACCCGCACTCTAACGTCTGCACCACCATTGAAGAACGCATTTCACCTCTAGCCCTGTACTCCAAGGACTATATCGTCCATGGCGACTTTAACTGCCACATCGACTACAACAACAACAACACTGCCCTTTTCCGCTACAGCATTAACAGCCTCGGGCTTACCTAGATCATCAACAACTCCACGCATACTGCGGAACACACACAGGACCCCATTTGCACCTCCAGGAATCAGGTCAAATACTACTATGTCATAGAACTTACATGGACTGATCACTCCATCGTCTATTTCAGCATCTCCTGCCCGCACTGCAATCCCCAAGATGGCCAGCATCCCCAACTCAGTTGGAGCAAAGTTTCAGAGACCAGCTGAACAGATGCTCTCAACACCTCCAATCCAACTGATACCAACAATCTGGAATAGGGAATTAAGAGCCTCAGGGCCTGGATCAACAGCTGCTCTAGCAGCATCACCCCCATCAAGACCAACAAGAAGAGAAGATCCTCTAAAATGGCCAGCTGATACACCCAAGTTTTCAGAAAAGTGAAGTGTGACAGCAAACAGCTAGAGAGGAGATGGCGCACCAACAAGGACACCGCCAACAGAGCTGCCTTCAAGACCTCCCTCAGGCTCTACCACCGAAGACAGCCCTAACCGCATGCATCAAAACCAGCACCAACAATAGCAAGAAACGTTTAAAAAATGTTAACGAGTTCTCCAACTCGGCTGCCAGTGAAAACAACTTCACACCTTGACAAGAGCTGTGCAACAACCTCGCCGACTTCTTCAACCACAAGATCGCAACCATATACAGAAACTTCAAACCCCAGCCTACACCCATGGGCTTCCTTGACAGACATGCTCCCAACACAACCGACACATACCACAGACTGACCACCGGAACCAAAGATCATCCAGGAACTCATCGCCCTACTCTACACCTCAATCACCACCTCAACATTTCCTGACACCTGAAACGTGATTGTCAGACCAATGCTAAAAAAAACCTCCACCTACCCCAGCAAACACAAAACCTACCAGCTACTCTCCTTGCTCACATTCCCAGCCAGGGTACTAGAAAAGACTATCAACAGGCAACTCATGACACACCTGGAGCAGAATCAGATACTTGACACTTCCCAATCTGGATTCCATATCAGTAACAACACAGAGACCATTCTGATTGCAGCCACTGACATTCAAACCCTTCTGAACCATGGAGAAATAGCAGATCCCATATTCCTCAACCTCTTAGCAGCCTTCAACATTGTATCACAGAACACGCAGATCGAAAGACTCCACCACATCGGTATCCAATGGGATGCACTGAGATAATCACCCCATTCCTCTTCGGAAGAACTCACAGGGTCTGCCTACTACCCTTCATCTCCAAATCCAAGGCCATCATCTGCAGTGTCCCTTAGGGCTCATCCGACAGCCCCACCTTCTTTAATGCATATATGACCCCTCTGGCCAACATACACAGCCTCAACATTACATTCTACTCAGATAGCACTCAACTCATTATCTTACTCACCGACAACCCTAACATCATGAGGGCCAACTTCCACAGATGCATGACAAGAGTCGGCAAATGGTTGAAGAACAACTGCCTGAAGCTGAACATGGACAAGACAAAAGTACTAATCTTTGGCAACAACAGCAACCCATGGAGTGATGTGTGGTGGACCTCAAACCTGGGGCCCACACTCAGAGCCACCAACAATGCCAGAAACCTCAGAATCATCATAGATAACAAGCTCACCATGAAATCACAGATCAATGCCATCTCCTTAACCTGCTTCCTCACTCTGTCAATGCTGTGTAAGATCTTTGAGGGCTACCCATGCACACCAATGTGACCCAGGCCTTCATCATAAGCCAGCCCGACTACATAGGAATCGCTACACACCTCCTGCAAAGACTTCAAACCATACAGAATACCATAGCCAGACTCGTTGGACCGCTCCAACAAACACGCATCACACCACACCTCAGGCAACTCCACTGGATTCCTGTACACAATATATGCCAATTCAAGCTGCTGACCACATACACAAGGCTCTAAACAACCATTGACCTACCTACAATAACCACCACCTGAACTTCCATCAACCACCGAAGATTATACTCTGCCTTCTTTTCACTTGCTCACACACTCCTTGCATCTACTGAAGCAGAAGTGGAGGATGCTCCTCTTCCTACATCACAGCAAATATCTGGAACAACCTGCTACACAGTTCTGGACTTTTACCTCACTTCCTGGAATTCAGAAGGTCCCTTAAAACCTGGCTGTTTGAATGAGCCTTGCAGGACCTGAAGTGCCTGTATACCCTAATGGGTCATTAGCAGCGCTATACGAATCTTGATTGATTAACTGAATCCATAGACCGTCTTTCAAACATAAAGTCTATATATTTGCTCAGTGGCCCACATCCTATGTGACACCTTCAACAAGTCTAGGCATTTTAGATAATTCTCATGTGTATTTAAACATTGCTGGCTCATACATGCCAACTCTATGCAAAAGTTGACTGTAGGGATACCTTTTTCTTACTTAACACAAGGACGGTGGCCAACTCAAAATTCTTCCTACGGTTTGTTAGCTGGGCACCATTCCTTGACCAACTGCTGAATTGAACTATGGTGCTCACCAGCTAACCTAAAATGTGTGCACGTGTGCTCACACACACACACAACACAAATCCAAGGGGGAACTTTTTTACAAGTACCACCAAGTCGCACAGCCATACACTCTGTTTGAATCCAATGAATTAATTCCAACCATATTTAATCTTCTTTTTTACCAATATTTCTGTTTAATCCTTCTTCCTGTTTAAACCGTAGATTCAATTCATTTTATCCATGCGTTTTTTTATTTTCGAAGCTGTTTGAATAAACTTCAGGGCACAGGTAGATTCCACACTTCATGATATTTATTCATAAAAAAAACCAATGCATTTCGGGATAAAATAATCCCTTCGTCAGGAGCATCTAAAAAATATTATAAACAAAATAACTATTAATCTTAAACCCAACTTCATTCATATTGTGCATTACATCAATACATGTACATCTCTTGTTGTCCCAAGGTCTTCGAATTAAACACCAAGATATGCCATAATTATTGGCTCTCCATTCTAATATACCTGTAATATACTGAAGAAGTCACCATTTCACCAATCATTGTCTGCAGTCATGTTGAAAGATAATTTTTTGTAACACATCCCTAATACATGAAATCATGCTCTCTTATTTTTTGCCCAACGACTTTAACAACGTTCGCTCTTACCATGACGTGTGCATTTTCATCAAAACGAACCCCTTTCAAGCCATTGTTCCAGTCAGCGGATTCGTTCTTTAATTACAGCATAACCATTTTCCGAGTCGGCCGCAGCATTAACATTCTATTTAACTAAGCATTTCGTCTAAGCGTTTCATCTGCCGAAAGAAACTGTTAAACCAACTCCACACCCCGCCCAATTAGTATCAGGTGTTCAACTCCCCCCTCCCTCTATGCACGCTACAACCTTCTCCATATGCCTTGCCATGATTTTACTCACGCTGCTGAAGTAACTAATTGTCCCAGCAACACACACACACACACACACATAGTCAATCACTCATTCAGTCTCTTTCTCTTTCTCTTACTTTCTCTCTTTCTGATAAACTTATTGAAAAACAGCCTGGGGAAAAGAGGTCCAGTTATCTTCATATATAATTTATTTATGTATAAACAAACAAATAAGTCCTTATTAAGTTTTCCGTAATTTCTGATGCAGTAATACTGGAACCAGAATTTCTGATACCATAAGGTGTAGTAACTGCAGGGTGCAGTACAACCACGCTGTCAGTACTTAATTTGTGAAAAAGAAGTGCCATGCCCCGTGTCAGGTGTCCATTGCTGCTTGCATCATACATTGCCCCAGCCAGCACTGTCAATGGCAGTACAAACACAACTACCAACCAGCACACTCCTACAAGTGTGACAGTTCAGACTGTTCCAGGCCACCCAATGCTATAACGATGTCTTAGGTGGCAAATATTAGTCATCTTAATGTACATTTGGGGGAACCTGAGCCACTTCCTTTAGGATCACTCCCAAATTCCTTTCCAGGCACTCTGGTATCCATCCAGAGGCCTGCCTTCTTTTCAAGTTCCCTGGGGTCAGAGAACTTGCACTTCATTAGGTTTTGGTTTAGCCCAGTAAAACAATAGCTGAACATTAGCTCTCTGGCAATCAAATTGTACAGCCAATCAAAAGGGTTTACCATGTATCCCTTCACCCATCCATCCAGTGCCTTGCAAAAGTACTCCACAAAATTCTCCCAAGACTGGTGAGACAGTTTCTGACTGCCCCTGAATCTCAACCTACATTCTTCAGGGTATGAATCCATACTTCTTTACCAGGGCTTCCTTCATTGGGGTATACCTCTGCCTGTCGCTCCCTTCTAGGGCCAGTAGAGTATCCCTCCGACTATCAGGATTATGATTCTAGATGCCCCATTCCTACTTGTGGATTCAGTCCACCTCTAGAGCTACCTCATATGCCTCAAACCACTGGTGTATGTCACCCGCTCCTTGAAGCTAGGCATCACTTCTCTGGGTTTGTGTTCTGTGTCTTCAGCACTGGACACATTAGTTACGCTGCCACCAGGGGACTCTACTTGCTTTGTTCTTAACACCAGTTATTTCAAACTAAGATCATGGGTCAATGTATTTTCCTAAAGAGCAATTTTTCACTGGCTAAGGCCTTTTCAGCCTCAGCCATCCTTTTCTCAGCCAGGGCTTTACCCGCCTCAGTTCTTCTCTCCTCTTCAGCCAGTAGAGTCAGATGCAGCCGCAGGCCCCGCTTTGCTATTCTGACCATGACCTCCTCAGGGGACAGGGTTTGGGAGGAGACACTGCTCCCAGCACAGGATCATGTAGGGTACTCTCACTTTGGGCTCCCCTCTCTCTTCTGGAGCTTTTGCCCAGTCATCTTTCTACTCCTCTTCCTCAGGGCCACTGCCCTTTTGGGGTTCTAGTTTGGCATCCTCCATGAGGTTCCAAGGACTTGGAGCCTTTAGAATTCTGAAGGGTTCCTCCCCCTCAGAGTTTTCATTGATATCTGGATCCTCCTCAGAGTCTTATGCTGTTGTCCCCCACGTTTGAAACTCAAATACATAGAGGGCCAGTTTTAGGTCCAGGCTATTGGAACCTCTCTCCACTGGCAGCCCCCTTTCCCTGCAGAACCTCCTCAACTCCCTCTTACTACAAGATGGCAGATCGCTAAGATCCACTTCCATTCTTACAAGGTAGGTGAAACAACAAAAACAGAGTTTCAAGTAAATTAAGATAAGCAGGAGTACAATTTGAAAAATTATCAATTTGAAAGAACAGGAGAAAACTAGTAATGGTTACTATGGTATTACACAAACACAATTCTTATCCTCAACGCTGATGACTAGTGTTAGAAATTAGGTTTTCTGGTTGGCTATGGTACACACCTAAGCCAGGCAGAACCTACCACTCAAGCCAGGGTAAGCTAGATGCACACTAAAGATAACCTGTGCTCACCCTCTGGTAGCTTGGCGCAGAGTAGGCAAGCTTATCAATAGAGGCAATGCGTAAAGCACTTGGGCAAACACACTCAAAGTAAAGCAATGAACACACCACCAAAGACTCCACATAGGGTTATAAAATAGGTTTCTCTATTATGCACAAAACAATACCAAAACAATACAAATCAAATAAGTACTTTTGCAAGTTTTGTATGTTTCAAAATGATAATCTGTGCATTGAAAAATACAAGGTCACAACAATAAAGATCACATGAGTACCTTTCCAGTTCTTATGGTACTCGTACTTAGTAAACCAAGTGCTCCAATATGCACTTGGTGAGTTCCAAAACTGTGGGTCACGATCATCCCTCCTCTGTTTCATGGCCCAAAATAATGCTTGAAGCAGAACCAAGTATGAGGAACATTTCAGCCACCCGCTACACACAGGTCAGCTGTGGAGGCCACACAGGTCAAGTGACAAAGCAACTAATGCAACCAATCTACTGTGTGTCTAGAGACCTCTGGGGCTACTCGCCAGGCTAACAGAGTCAACTACAGAGAAGCTTTACTGCTCCCCTGGGCCCCACTCTCCCACAGTACCTCATGTGGAGACAGGCCCGGCTTCAGCGGATCCACTGGCCAAAGACACCCTTGGTACAGCACTGAGGGAGACGGCCTTAGAAGTGTCTTCGGGCCATGTTGCCAGATTCTATAGTTCCTTGGATTACTGCACACTGTACTGCTCCTGAGCGGATCTGGGCTGACATACCTCCTGAACCTGGCCAGCCCCCGGTTGCTTGGCCATGCATTGTCAGAGAGTCGCTCTGAGAGGCGCTGCAGCTGCTCTCACTCACAGTGGTGATTCTTCACATGTCTATGTGGTCAGTGCAATATGCAGCGTAGTTTAGAGAGTCAAGACAGAGAGTGCTTAAATCCTCTGGTAGCAAGGAGGGACGGTCTTTCTAGATCCGGCGCGCTGACTGTCCAACCAGCAAGGAATGCTCAAATACAGCTGATGGTCAGAGTGCAGCAGGTGGACTCCATTTTGGCAGATTACCAAGGCAGTGGCACATAGATTAAATCATTGATGGCTCTGAGATTTCCCAGAGAACAGAGGGAAGCCAACAAGCCCTTGGAGAAAACTGGGGTGAGCACAAAGGAATGTAGCAGGCGGCAGGCCAGGACATCAAGGCATATTGCGAAGTGGCATTCCCTACTGCAGTAAGATAGTTGGTATCATGACCCCAACTATATAGGACAGTCATTATTTCAGACTGTTATACACTTTCTCTTTTAATCTTGAAACCATGATTTACCTTTAATAAAGATTTCCCTACATCATGGTAGCCAATTTTAACTAGCACTTGTTTTTTGCTTTTTGATCACACTTTTCTTCACTGCAAATTTGTTTTCCCACACCATTACACCCACTCATAGTACTATTGGGTCGGATCCATCTCAGGCGGTCTTGGAGAATTGGAGATAAACACACACAAGATTATCAGGTGTGTCTCCTTATCTGGACATTGACCTTACTTAATCCTAGATGATGAGGTTCCGCCATATGGGTGGGCTGATGGAATTCTTTTCCTCTTATTCATACACTTGTATGTTCTAACACTCACACATTTGCCTCTATATGTTTTTCTTGCTCAGTCTTCAGGGTTTAATATAGACCGCCACCAGTCTTTATTTTTTGTGACTAGTTTAATTGGGGGTGTAGGCTGGTTTATTTGGTCTTTAAATATAGTTTCCCCTCGGACACTCCCCATCTGTGTTGTGTTACACATTCCCTACTGCAGCCCAGCACTCTGCAGTAAGCAGCCCAACACAAAAGTAGCTAGCAGAGTGGCAGTACCTCCTGACAGCACAGCAGTCCTACTGGTCATGTGCAGATGTAGAGCCAGCAGTGTCTGGTTAAGAGTCCCACACAGTGTCTGATTTAGATGGAGTCAGAGCCCCAGTACTTATACCCAAAAGTGCCTTTGATGTAGGGGGTGACTTCAAAGGAACTTTCTGAAGTGCACAAGTATCCCTTTCAAACCATTCCTGGCCCCAGACTACTAGTAGGGAGGAAAGCAGGACACAACCTATTCAGATGGAAGTATGAACAACCTCCTATCCTTCCTGCCCAGGAAGGCTATCAGTATGCAGATGACTGCAGATGTATCCCCTGCTGCCCAGTCCCTCCTGCGTTGTGGCTGTCTAGAGGGAAAGAATAACAATGGGAGAGATAGGGAAGTTCAAGAACACTCTCTTAGTCCCCAATTATATGCCAATAAACAAAAGAAGAGAGGTTGAAGTCTCTTATAAGCCACTTAGATGGAGCCAAAGGACTCGTGGAGTTCGCACCCTATTTGGGTTTGAAAAGAAAGCCCTCACACACCGACCTGGTCAGTGTCATGCTTCATTATCGGGCCCCACCGAAGAGACCTAATGCCTCTTCGGTGTGCTGCGACGCCAGGAGACTGCGGAGCTGGTTGTGTGAAATGGGTGTGTTGTAAGGTTAGCTTAAAATTAAAAGTGTCTAAAGGGTATCTAAAAAAAGTTTATTAATGATCCCTAGGACACAAGTAAAAGGTTCTATGTGTCTGAATTTTAGTGCCAAAGGTAATGGATAGTTTAATTCAGATTTAATTTAGTCAACATGTTTCAGCCTTAGGGGTGGTTTTAATTTACCTAGGCATTCGTCAGGACAAAGATAAACCCCGGCGGTATGGACTCTCTAATCGTCCACCCTAACCTGGGGGCGTGATAGTGAAAAATTAATGAAAAAAGTGATAAAGTGCATAAAAATGGAAGAGCGAGGTGCTCATTCCAAAAAATCACTCCTAGTTATGGAGTATATCAGCACCTGTGGAACAAAAAAACACAAACAGACACATACGACAAACAAACAATTAGTTGTAGAGCTGTGCTATAACGTTTTTTTGTTCATGGTGCTCCAAATTAGTGGCAGCAAATGTGTTCCCAAACTAGCTACTAGAATTTAACACCATCCGCAAACCCTCTGGGGATGATAACTCTAGTTCTGGGAAGTGAAGTGACAGGAAGTGATTTAAAAAGCCATAAGTGGCTCAATAGGGGTTAAAAACACACAGTGTAGGTGCTTCAGGGGATCAATGGACAAAGAGTCAGTGACCCCCAACAATAGGTTTCATGTAAAATTGCATATCTCACTTTAAAGTATGGCGCTATCTGCACCATGGGTCTCAGGAGGGGGGTTGGAGTGTCCCTGGCACATCCTAAAGATAAAGAAAATAGGCTAGAAATACTCAGAATCGGATTAGACTTAGCGCAATTGCGTGGTTTCTGTCCGATCGCCATTGCAGTATTGCTCACGCCCTCAGCACTCACAGCCCGCTTGTACACCTAGTACTTCCTCAAACCGGACCCCGACGATGGAGAGCGGGGCCGGTGAGTCCGTTTAAAAGCCCGTGTAACGTTGTCAGCGCTCTTCCGGGTGGGCGTGGCTTCACCGGAGTGAGGCCAGGGTGCTCTTCCCCATGGGCGGGGTTGTGCGGAAACGAGGCTTGAATGCGCTACATTCTATTGAGCGCCACACGATATGTCTCCAGATGGAGGCTTGGATCTATTGACCAATCGGTAGATTGAATTGGCAAATGTAAACATAAGTCGGAAACATAATCGATTGCTTCTTAGCTAATTGAAATACACTGATTTTTCAGCATGAGTGTAAGTAGGTTTTGCTATGCTTCCCTATTTGTTAAAATCTGCATATTAAAACGCAAAAAGGAGCGCAATATATCTCTATAGGAAGGCTTAGATGTTATGACAATTTTAAAGGCTAAATTCCCACAAGTTAACATAAGTTAAAAAACAACAGCATGTGCTTCGTTTGTCAGTTTAAAACTGATGCTGTGACAGCATAGATGTATTTTCAATTGTAAGTGGTGAAAAATACTATTATGATAGCATTAGTGACTATGATAGCATTAGTGTAAGTGGGTTCATAAATGGTGAAATAACATCGTTGCTATGCCTGTCCATTTGTTAAATATGCATATTGAGATGCTGATAGGGGTGTCATATTCCATTAACTATAGGGAACACAAGAATGTTAGTTCCTTGTGTAGAGAATAGATTGTGCGCTACTCATCTGACGGATCTTACAGGTTATAGCTTTTACTGGATTTCTCATTTAGCTTTACGGGGACTGTATTGCACTATAGATAGTGAACTAGCCTATATTTGTACAGGTGGTAGGGTGTCAGTTTAGGACTGTATTCCACGGGATATCATCATTGAGCCCAATGATGTTGGTAACTAAACGGTACACCCAACGCTATTCTTTCTCAAAAAGTCTGCTAGAGATGTTCGTGGTACCAGTGATTTTCTCAATTATTGTCCATTTCATATCGTTGGGGGTATGATTGTATTCCAAAAAATGTCGGCTCAGTTTTGTCGTTGCTTTCTTGCATCGTATAGTACTCCGGTGCTCACCAATGCGCTGTTTCACTTTCCTTGTGGTCATGCCGATGTAGCGTAAGGAGCAGGGACACGTTATTAAGTACACCACATTGTTCGAATTGCAGTTCGTATGTGCAGTTTGTGTCCAGATTTTTCCTTGTTCCAATGAGAGTGATTTCGAGGCCTCTGTTAAATGGCATACGCTACAGTCTGAGCACGGACAGTGCCCTGTGATCGGAGGAAGGCCCCACGCTGTTGTGACTGAGGATGTCTGAGGGTCAGTCTTCTGTTTCGGACGAGTATGAACCAGAGCATCTCTTAGACTCCGACCTTTTTTTAAAGGAAAACAAAGGTTTTTCCCAATCTTTCTTTGCTGATGTTATGATACTCCAATGTTTGTTTATAGTTTTTTTCATATAGTTTGACAGCCCATTAAATGTTGTTACACAGGTGAGTGGTACCAGTTCTTGGTTGTTGGTTTTTTCTTCCAACATAACTTCTCTCGGCTGATTTCTAGCTCTCTTAAAACCTTTGCTAAGGATAGAGGGAGGATATCCCCTGTCTTTTAGTTTTTCAGTTAGGCTAGAGGCTTGTTCCTTAAAGTCAGTTATAGTACTGCAATTACGCCTTAACCTCAGGTATTGCCCATAAGGAAGGTTCTCTTTTAAGGGACGGGGATGAAAGCTGCTGAATTCCAATAGATTGTTCTTTGCTGTTGGCTTGTGATGAGTTTTTGTGGTTAGACATGTGCCGGTTACCGTAATTATTACGTCAAGAAAGACAATGTCTGTTTTGCTTGTGGTGGTTAGTCTAGAGGGAATGCACGAAGTGTAGCTGTCACCCAGCCCAGATGTGTAGTGAAGACAGGCTGTCAGGTGCACAGAGTAATAAGCACATAGATATTCCTACTTTCTACAAGTGGCATTTCTAAAATAATAATGTGAAATCCAACTTCACCAGTAAGGAGGATTTATCATTACCATTCTAAACATATCAAACATGAAAAAGTTACTCATTTCTGATCAGGAATTACCACTTAAAAGTATATAAGGGTATTTCCAATGCTAGCCTATGAGAGGAGTAGGTCTCACAGTAGTCAAAAACGAAATAAGCTGTTTGTCACTACTAGGACATGCAAAACATAAAAGTACATGTCCTACCTTTTTCTTACACAGCATCCTGCTCAGAGGGCTACCTGGGGCCTACCTTAGAGGTGGCCTATGTGTAGTCAAAGGTGAGTTTAGGGCTTGACCAGTAGTTTTAAATGGCAAGTCAAAGGAGCAGTAAACTACATATACAGACTCAGTAGTGGCAGGCCTAAAACAGGCTTGAATATATACTTCTGTGTGTGGTACAATCAGTGCTGCAGGCCCACTAGTAGCATCTAAAGTATAGGCCCTGGATAAATGGTATACCACTGTACAAGGGACTCATAAGTAAATCTAACATGTCAGACAGGTGTAAATCAATTATACCATGGTTTTAGGAGAGAGCACACACACTTTAGCATGAGTTAACAGTGGTAAAGTGCCCAGAGTCCTAATGCCAGCAAAAAGAAGACAGGAGAAATAGGGGGAGGAAGGCAAAAGGTTTTGGGTAACTCCACAAGAAGAGTCAATTCCAACAGCATTGAATTAAACTGTTGTTTTGTTCATGTCTAAATTAGACAAACAGCACCACCATGGGGAAGAATTTCATAGGTTCAGGTGCTATCAATTAGGTGGGGGTGCTGAGCACCGGATACCAGTGGCTCAAATTAACCACTGCAGCACCATTATTGGTTTTGGGTACTAGTATTGGAATTAACTATGAAAACCAGTATTTACAAATCAATTTGTGGATCTTTTTACCTCACCCATGGCCCTTTCTCATAGACAACTTCCTTCCTTTGACAATTAACATGTGTTTGGGGAAAACAGAGTTGCCAAATAGCCAAAAAAGTTGAACCGTCCATTTCAGCTTGAATCAGTATTTTAGCAAAACTCAAAACAATGGCTTTGTGAGAGAATAATGTATCTTTTTGGCCTTCCAGGCAACCATACTTCCTGCATCCATGCTGATGCCATGATGCTATCTAACCAAAATCCCTTAGATTACTAAATGGAGAGCACCCTAATGGATGAGAGCTGCCCCAAGCCTCATGCTTGACTCACTTGTCAGTCAAATGCAGGATTACTTACATTCAATTTATGAGTGAATAGACATAATGGTTAAAGCTGCAGGACTTTGAGAAGCCTAATTTCAAATTTGGCTTAACAGCTTTAGCTTTGGGCCAGAGCTTTTGTTACTGCTCTTCCACTGAATTCGCTCTCAGTAGGCTTCAGAGGAGTAAGCACCCAGCATTGCAAGATAAAGACTATTTGGTATGTAATTTTTAAGTGGGTGTAATTCGCTTCATTCTGTTTAGAGCGATCACACAATTCCCTCAGAATTTCACGAGATTACACTTGAATTACAAGAGAAAAGTTCGGTATTTAACGCTATTTATTAGTGAAAATATGCTTCCTCGTGTTCAAAATGGTCAGGATGCATTTTGTGCTAACAAGTGGTGCTAAATGCAACAGAACATGAAAAGTGAGATTAAACACCCGCTTACTCTCTGTAAATGTGCTCTTGGGGTAGGATTTTCCCCTAATTTACTACTAGCATTCATTCATTCATTTAGATCTTTATTCTACTCTGGAACCTGCTCGACACTACATCACCAGACGTCGCCTTCCTCACTGAAACATGGATGAGCGCCTCCTCAGCCCCGACATCTCCATCGCCATCCCGGATGGATACAAGATCATCAGGAAGGACCGCGTCAACCAGACGGGAGGAGGCATCGCCATCGTCCACAAGAACACCATCCGCATCACGACCGACGCCGACGACGCCTACTCCGCAGCCGAACACCTCCACTTCCAGATCCACACTGACCCAAAGACAACCCTCAGAGGAACCCTCCTCTACAGACCCCCGGGACCACGCACACAATTCAGCGAAGACATCACGGACTTCATCAGCCCACACGCCCTCCCCTCCGCCGACTACATCCTCCTAGGGGACCTCAACTTCCACCTGGAGAACAACAAGGACCGCAACACCGTCACCCTGCTGGACAACCTCGCCAACCCCGGACTCAAGCAACTGGTCAACACCCCCACCCACTATGCCGGCCACACGCTTGACCCCGTCTTTTCATCCAGCAAGCACATCGCCTTCTGCCACTCCACCGGACTTCACTGGACCGACCACAGCTGCGTCCACTTCAGCTTCAGAAAAACCACTACCCACAACCACCCGCAACAGGTTCCTCACAGGAGCTGGAGCAAGATCACCGCCGACCAGCTCACCGCCTCCCTCAGCCAGAACCCACCTACCAGCACACCGGACCCCAACGAAGCAGCCCGCAACTTTACGCAATGGCTGACCGCCTGCGCCGACAACCCCGCACCACTGAAGAACCCCCCCCCAGCAAACCCAGAAGCAAGAAGGCCCCCTGGTTCACCGACGAACTGAAGGACTCCAAGAAGACCTGCTGCACCCTCGAGAAAGCCTGGCTCCTTGACCGGACCACTGACAACATGACCGCCCTCGAGCACGCGACCCGCAAGTACCACCAGCTCATCTGCACCACCAAGAAGAAATCACTGAAAGATGGACTGGACAACAACGCCCACGACAGCAAGGAACTCTTCAGCATCGTCAAGGAGTTCTCCAACCCCAGAACCAGCAACAACGACATCACCCCTTCACAAGATCTCTGCGACTCCCTCGCCTCGTTCTTCCACCGCAAGATTGCCGACATCCACAACAGCTTTGGCACACCATCCTCGCACCCAACAGTCGAACCAACGCACCCCACTGCCACCCTCCACACTTGGACCGCAGTGACCACCGAAGACACAGCCCGCACGATGAACACCATTCACTCCGGATCTCCAACTTCCCCCTGCCCCCACCACATCTTCAACAAGGCCAACTCCACCATCGCACCCCAACTCCGAGACGTCATCAACACCTCCTTCGACACCACCACCTTCCCGGAGAGCTGGAAGCATGCCGAGCTCAGCGCCCTACTGAAGAAACCAACAGCGGACCCCACGACCTCAAGAACTTCCGCCCCATCTCGCTCCTCCCTTTTCCTGCCAAAGTCATCGAGAAGATCGCCAACAGACAGCTTGCCGCCTTACTCGAGACGAACGGATCCCTCGACCCATCGCAGTCTGGTTTCAGAGCCAACCACAGCACCGAGACCGCCCTCATCGCAGCCACCGACGACATCCGAGCCCTTCTTAACAAAAGGGAAACAGCGGCACTCATCCTCCTGGACCTCTCCGCCGCGTTCGACACTGTCTGCCACCGCACCCTAGTCCAGCGCCTCAGCAACACCGGCATCCAAGTGGATCATCTCGTTCCTAGCTGGAAGAACAAAGAGAGTCCGCCTCCCCCTGTTTCGTTCCGAGGCCACCGAAGTCATCTGCGGCGTCCCGCAAGGATCATCACTCAGCCCCACCCTCTTCAACGTCTACATGAGACCCCACACAGCCATCGCACGCCAACACAACCTCAACATCATCTCCTACGCCGACGACACCCAGCTGATCCTCTCCCTCACCAGAGACCCCGACACCACCAGAACCAGCCTCCACAAAGGGATGAAAGACGTCGCCAAGTGGATGAAGAACAGCCACTTGAAACTGAACTCAGACAAGACGGAAGTCCTCATCCTTGGACCATCACCCTCCGCCTGGGACGACTCCTGGTGGCCCCCTGCCCTGGGCACCGCCCCCAAGCTGACAGACCACGCACGCAACCTGGGCTTCATCCTGGACTCCTCCCTCTCCATGACCATACAAGTCAACGCCGTCTCCTCTTCATGCTTTCACACCCTCCGCATGCTCCGCAAGATCTTCCGATGGATCCCGATCGAAACCAGGAAAACGGTCACCCAGGCCCTCGTCACCAGCCGGCTAGACTACGGAAACACCCTCTATGCCGGAACCACAGCCAAGCAACAGAAAATACTACAACGCATCCAGAACGCCTCCGCCCGACTCATCCTAGACATCCCTCGACGCAGCCACATCTCCGGCCACCTGAGGAACCTGCACTGGCTCCCCGTCAACAAGAGGATCACGTTCAGGCTCCTCACCCACGCACACAAGTCTCTCCACAACCTGGGCCCCAAGTACCTCAACAACCGCCTGACCTTCCACACGCCCACCCGCCAGCTACGATCCGCTAGCCTCGCCCTCGCCGCAGTACCACGCATCCGAAGAGCCACCGCGGGAGGCAGATCCTTCTCCTACCTGGCGGCCAAGACATGGAACTCCCTCCCCATCCACCTTCGGCTGACCCAGGACAACCTCGCCTTCAGGAGACAACTCAAGACCTGGCTGTTCGAGCAGTAGCGGCCCCTTTCCCCCCGGGTGAGTAGCGCGCTATACAAGTGATTTGATTTGATTGATTGATTGATATTCAGCTATTGAAGAAAATAGCCATAAAAGTACAAGCAGAATAGTACATCTAAAAAGACAATTAAAGAATATATAATTACAGTAACCATTATAAAAAAATCACTTAATTTGTGACACTATAGTATAATACTTTTTCTCGCATGAATCGATTTCAAGATAAACAAAGTAACATTATAACATATTGAAGTATCATCTAGTGTCACCAAAATTGTAATTGCTACTTTGGGTGACCTAATGTTCTGAGCAGCAAACAATGGTTTATGAAAAAAAGCACCTACAATTATGATGACCTTTTATAAAGCAATAGAAAATGCAATGTGCTTTGTTTACTTTTGTTGTCACAAGGCATGGCACCATATCAGGTGGGCGGGACTTAATTCTTGGGAATGCCACTAGGCAGTGAATCATGCCACATCTCCGTCTTGTCAGCACAAAACGATGTTGTACATTAGTCACATGTGATAGGTATTCGTGGGCGTCCAGACTCTTTAGAGAGCAGATTTGAGAGTCGTGGAGGACTCCGTGCTTCTGGGGAGGTACCGGAGCAGGGGCGGAGTGGCCGCGGGACGCCGGCAGACATCTGTGCATGGCAACAGCGGCAGTTAGCGCTTGAATGCGGAGCACCTGATTTCAGAGCTCCTGGCTGAATTTGTGAGCAGCGCCCGGGCCGCAGCATAGTGTTTGGATTGAGAGTTTCACTGAAAAGGATTCGTCAATGTTGGTGCGTAGCTTGTGAATGGAACGCTCCTGGATGGTTTGTTTCCAGTGTCCCAGATAAGAAGATTGGGAAGGATTTCGGTGAATGTGTGGGCCATCAAACCCCAAAGGCAACACCTATTGCGGACATAACGCTGTTTGGGGCAAAGTGCACAGCTTGTTTTTAGACTTTTGCAAAGCGACGACCTTTCTCTTTCCCCCTGAATATTTTCACTCATTGGAAAAGCAATCTTATCTCGCACTCTTATTGATAATCGTGGGGTGTGTCATAATTAAATGCGCCTCTGAAATTTACTTACCCCGACTCTCAGCGGAACGTTTGGTGGTGTGGACTGTTGACTCGTGGGCGAGGGGTGCTGCTTTGGCCCTGGTGGAGTCTTGCTGCTTGTTTCTCGCTCCTCCTCGGACTGTTTTAAGGAAAAAGCGACGGCAGGTGGAGATTTTGAATTCTTTCTTGCCGGTAAGACTTTTTAGTCTAATTTCATTCCGAGTTACAGAGCTGGAAAAAAAAGCTCCAACACATCGTGCTCAGAAGAAATATTTAATAAGAGCTTTTCTGAGAAAAACGATAAACCGGGGGGTTATAAAAGATGAGTAAAATCTGTCTTATTTTAAAACGCTCACAGGAACTCGCTATAATAAGCGTTTTCTCAGGACTACCCAATGCTTACTTGTGTGAAGAGACATTATTTGTGCCGCTCGGAGAGGAGTTACTGTTTTCTCCTGGGCTGAGTGACTCTTCGAGGGACTACGAGGACCAGCAGCCCTCCAACATTGACGCCTGCGGGGAATGAGATTTTAATATCAATTTATGATCAATTTAATAACTTATCTCATTCGACAATTTTGGATCGGTTTTTATCTGTCATTGAGTAAAAGACAAACCCCGCATAGGTTAGATAAACCCCATAAACTGACGCCACTCTGAAGAACCACTGACAACTGATAAAGTTTAAAAGTTTTATATAAAAGTCAAAATTAAATGCGTATACAATCCTCTCAGGATAAATCTCAAAAAGTATACAAAAGAATACAAAATCAATTCCAGAATCAACAAATTAGAAACTTCGATATGGAGTGGTTCCTTTGCGTCATCTACAGAAAGAGAAAAGTATCAAGTTAAATCTGTCCCTACTCTATACTAAGTGACATCCCTACTTCGCAAGTTCCTAACCTAAAAAGGTGTCAGCAGTTTGACTCCCAAAGAAGTTCAAACTCTCTTAGCCTCTAAAGGTAACTTAAATTTAAGAAGCAGTACCCTTTCTGCCTACCCATCCGCTCTCTGAGGGTCCTCGGCCTACTGCTCTCTTGCGCTCTGATCTCTCTCACTGGACATCTGCTCATGCCATCTGCGCTTCGCCCTTCTCTCTGAGCTGTTCCTTTGCCTTTGCTATCTTCTCCCCGGGGTGCTGTCCCTAAAATACACAATCACAGTGTGGGTGGAACGCCCCTTCGACGCCCACCACGGACTTTCCCCGTGAGGTCATCTTCTAGCTTTTTCCTTGCTTCGTCTCTTTCGCGTCGTCTGTTAAGTTGACCTTTCTTCTTTAGACGCCATCTTCGTCTTCTCATTGATGACTTCATTGACACTTTCAGATCACAAAGTTTATAACCTTAGCAGAACTTTAATCTTTATGGCTGTGTATATAACCTTTCTTGGTCCTGTGAATGGTCATTTCAAAACAAGACTCAAATTCCAAGCGTCTCCTCTCACGTTTAGGCCATAAACTTCGTCCGACATTGTCACCTTAAATCTAACAAGAACTAGACTCCTTGGCTCTCACGTTCACAGCAAGGCTATTCACGACTCCTGTGAGCCCACTAAATCATATACAGCGGACTACCCTCCTGCGAACCCTTGGTCAGTCAGGTTAAAATCACAAATTACCTAAACCCTTCTAACATTCTTACAAGAAACCTTCTACACAATATAACCTTTAACATACATTTATATACAATCGCATTTAGCAAATCCTTTACGTATAAGTGAATATATTGTACATAGAATATAAACTACGTAGAGTATAACTTTTATATTCTCATTTGTTACATCGCCGTGTATGTTCTCTGCACATTTCTCCACGTTACATTTCACACCGTTTCTCCATTTAAAGTTACTCACGTACATGAATTCTACTTTGCACGTTCTACCTTTCGTAAGCATTCCTACACATTTCTACATTAGCCCACTACGTATACGGGCCTTCTATATCTAAAGCATGTTTTAAAGTGAATACAGTTACATTTCCTATATTACTTTTGATTATATCGGTTAACCGTATACTATAAGTGTCAACTTCATGTTACAATATGCATTTCATTCCTACGTTATACAATGTGCTTGTAAATATGGCTAAGATATATGTTTTATTCAAATTGCGCTCTCTCGGTTCCCCCCTTTGATGACTTTTAGGAGTAATCACTAAATGCAATTTGAATAACACCCTTACACAGAACTAGTTACAACATTCCCTCTTTTCATCGTTTCAAGAGCTCTTAAGCTTTTGTACTGTTGATCTTGTAACGCAGCTAATCTCCTTTCTTGCTCTCTCATGGATCTTTGTAACCGGTTCGACCTATACCACTTATACAGTTTCACTAATCCTAATAATGTGATTATGCAAATTAATACTATTAATACAGGTTTTAATATGTACCATACTATGCTTTTACCAAGGTTGGCAAACCAACTCCCAACCTTTCCTACTCCATGACCTACTTTTTCCCAAACATTTATTTTTGATACATCTTCGATTTCTTTATGAATCTGTGTAATGTTCTGTATGACTTTCTCAAGTGGTTTTGAATTATCAGGAATATAAGTACAACATTCCTGAACCTTCAAAGCCTTACAAACTCCGCCTTCTTTTGCTAACAGTACATCTAAAGCAAGTCGGTTCTGAAGAACCATTGATCTAATCGACTGCATCTCGCCTTCTACTAGCATTAATGACCTTGCAGTACTTGCAGATAATCTATCTACAACTGTAGCTAGTCTCCTGATCTTAACATCGTTAAGTATTAAACCTAACATAGGAAACATCGCTCCAAATACATCTCCTACTACTTCTGCATCTCCTACTTCCCTTTTCGCTCTCATCGAAGCCTTTCCTTCTATGATCGCTAAATCCTTTGCATGATATATTTTGGGGAAGACAATTGCCAAGTAACACGAACCATACCAATTGTCAGGTAGTTTTACATAGGCATTTCTTCCACATACAAAATACACATTCGGAATAGCTTGCATCCCTTTCATGAAATCTTTCGTATAGTATTCTAATCTAAAAGCATGTTCGCAATTTACTTCACCTACAAATACACTCTCATAATATGTCTTGCTTCGAGTTAAACATAACTTCCCTTTTTGCGTTCTATCCAAAGCTATTGGACCATTGCTACCTTTCTTTTTATGTGCCTTCTCTTCTTCGGTCCAATCTGTTTTCCACTGTCCTGACATTTTTAGAATCTTCTGTCTTCTGTATCTGTCATCTACTTGACCTATGAACTTTTTCTCAACCTCTGACACTTTGCAAGTTAGATTATTTCTGCGTGCATATGAAGTATCTAGTGTATCCCAAGGAAGAAAGAATTTGGCTAGTCTATCCTCCTTTTTGTAATAGTCCCACTTATTCATTTGCTTATAATTCGGAACTTCAGGCAGTACCGAATCATAATTTGAAAAGTAGTACTCAAACCCTTCTCTACCATAAAATATACTAAGCAGTAAACTACATGTTATCCCATAAGTCAGTGGGAGATGATGATATCTAATGCCTTCGTCTACAGAAGCCGGCAATTGCATACAAACATAGCAATCTTTGGCCTCCATGGCATCGATATACTCGTACAATAGTTTAGCATATGCGTTTGACCTAAAGTTTCCCTGTGACTCGTCTATGTGTAACCTACGAGCTTCATCTGCCAGTAACGCCTTTTCATGTATTACATTGCTCTCCTCGTTCTTCCCCACAAGAGCAGGTCTCAAAGTCGTTACAGGCTTTACATCTGCTGTTTCTTCATCGCTTTCATGTCCTATTATGTATGATATTGTCACTACTGTAATTATGAGAGAAATTACTACTGCTATTAGTGTACCTACTATGCATCTAGCTTTTCGGTTTGGGTTGCCGTTCTCCATGTTATCAAACAGCGCAGCTCCTTCTTTTGCGAAAAAGTTTTTCTTTTCCAGTCTTTGTTTGCTTTATTTGCTTTCTCAGTCTGTAAAGTGCTCTTTATCAACAAAAGTCTCTTTTTCGCAACAATGTCTTTTTCTCTTTTAGCAACAGACAACCCTAACCCTTCTCCGTCCTCTAAATGTAATCCCTAATTTTATTCTTCTTTCCACTCGGCGCTAGGTTATCTTCTTCTTTATAGCTTATATACAAAAGTTTTTTTATGCATCAACAATTATTCTCGCACCTGCAGCTTTCACAACTATTTCCAATAATTCAAAACGGATGACTTTTTCTTCTTCCTCTGGAATTTGATGACCAAAAGTCGGAAATTGTAATCTATTTAGCACTAGATCTTGAATTTGACTCAAATATGGGGGTATGGGAAGTGTGAAAGTCAGTAACCCCTCAGTCTCGAGTCCAGGCGTCAACATCCATATCTCTACTGCCACAAATGGATCGTGATCGATTACTTTCACTTTCTTCACTCTCCCAGATTTCTGTCCCCAAGAAATCTGCTAGATAAATCCACTCTGGGGTGGCGTACCTTCGGCAGGGCACACGTACCCTTCTCGATCTTCTTGGACTCTCAGTTCCCGAGTCTGTAGTTTCCTCTTCCTGATCCGATTCTTCAGCGATCGGGACAAGAGCTCTTTCTTGATCTGCTTTTAAGCTTGGCCTTCTCCTTCTCTCCGGCCAACTAGCTTCATCACTCCTTGTCCTCCCGCTCCTTGTTCTTGGACTTGTCTCTTGTTCACTCTCTGCTTGTTCAGTATCTGATTCGATCTCCCAATTACTCTCTTCTCCTGAGGCGACTTCGGTCCCACTGGTGTCCTGACCTTCGTCGACCTGTTCCGTCTCAATCTCAGCCTCTTCGCTCACCTCCACAGCTTGGCTTTCCCCCTCTATGGCCTCTCCGCTTTCCGCTGGATTCTCATCCGAGAGAGGAGCTGTTTCTTCTAGAGGTGTTGGCACTCTTCGGGTGTGTGAGGCATGTATCCAGTTTGGCAGGCCTCCACACTTTACTGCAGTATTCGTCACAAGTATGACTTGAAACGGTCCTCTCCAGCGCACGTCTAAGCAGTTCTTCCTGACGTGTTTTTTCACCAGGACCCAGTCCCCCGGACTCAAGTCATGGCACAAATCTTGTGCTGATGGAACCTCTGCAGCCTGGACCTGGAGGGACACAGAATTAACGGCATCAGATAGTCCCTCACAGTAGTCCAAGATCAAATCGTCTGTGATGTTCACTAGGGCTGCAGTCGGAACCGATGGTAATCTCATGGCTCTCCCCATTAGCACTTCATGAGGAGAGAGACCTGTTTTTCTATCTGGTGTGCTACGTATGCTCATAAGAACCACTGGAAGTGCGTCTGGCCAACTCAGGGATGTTGATGAACAAACTTTGGCAAGTCTGGACTTGATTGTACTGTTGATTTGCTCTACAATCCCTGAAGCTTCTGGTCGATAGCTGCAATGTAATTTCTGATCGATACCCAAAGCTGAACATAGCATCTTCACTATTTCGCTGTTAAAATGAGTTCCTCTGTCCGATTCCAAAGAGGATGGCACCCCAAACCTCGGTATTAACTCTCTAAGTAACAATTTTGCTACTGTAAGTGTATCGCACCTACGTGTAGGGTAAGCCTCAACCCATCTAGAAAATATGCAAACAATCACTAAAACGTATCTGAGTCTATTGCATTTAGGCATTTCTATGAAGTCAAGCTGCATTCTATTGAAAGGCCCCCCAGACCTCCCAATGTGACTCAACGTGACTGGTGTTCTCTTTCCCACGTTTAGTTGCTGACAGATCGCACATCGCTGACACACTGCTTCTGCCGCTACTCTAAACTTCGGGTTAAACCACGTTTGTCTGAACACTCTCACCATAGCATCTCTACCTATGTGTGCTGATCCATGCAATTTCCTTGCCATTGGACTAACAAGTTCATTTGGTAAAACTGCCCTCCCATCGGCAGAGATCCAAAAGTTCATCTCACTTCTAATACAACCCGCTGTTTCCCAACTCCTTTTCTCATCATCTGGTGCATTTTCCTGAACACTCTTTAGCTCATCCCACGTATCTACAGTATCCAACAACATTGTCAATTCAGTTCTTTCTTGGATTCCCCCCACTTTTACCTCAGTGTGAGAATATCCCTGCTCTGCGCAGTAACGCGCTACTTCATCCGCATAGCGGTTACCTTGTGACACAAAATCTACATTTTTTGTATGCGCAGCACATTTGACAACTGCAATGGCTGCTGGACCTTGCAATGCCTCTAACAATAGTCTCACGAATTCTCCATTCCTAATGGGAGAACCCGAGGAGGTCATGTAACCTCTTTGAGACCATAACTGCCCGTAATCATGAACTACCCCGAAACCATACTGGCTATCGGTGTATATAGTGACTCGAAGTTTGTCGCCTGCTAGACAAGCACGCGTCAAAGCAACAATTTCAGCTACCTGAGCGGAGTGTACTCCTTCCAGGCAAGCGGCTTCTATTACTCTCGTAATTGTGCAAACTGCATAAGCTGCTCTCAGTTGACCGATATCGTCTCTTACACATGAACCATCAACAAAGAAAATTTCATCGGGGTCAGTCAATGGCTCATCTACGATATCGGGTCTCGGTTTGGTGCATAGTTCAGTCACATCAAGGCAATCATGATCTGTACAAATTTCATCGTCGATCTCATTTGGAAGTGGCATCAAAGTTGCAGGATTCAAGACGGAGCATCTTTTTAGGGTCACATTCTCGGCAGCCAGTATGACTTGCTCGTAGCGTGTGAGCCTGCTATTTGTCAGATGCTGAGTCTTAGTCCTGGTCATTAACAATTCTACAGAATGTGGTACGTACACCACTAACTGATGTCCCATTACCACGCTTTCAGAACGTTCAATGCTGACACCCGTTGCAGCTACGGATTTGAGACATCCGGGCAACGCTGCGGCTACTGGATCTAATGTAGCCGAAAAATACGCAACTGGCCTACGCGCATCTCCATGTATCTGGGCCAAAACTGCTAAAGCGCATCCCTCTCTTTCGCAGCAGTAAAGCAAAAATGGTTTTGTGTAATCAGGCATTCCTAAAGCCGGGGCGCGACATAAGTCCTCCCTCAGCTGCAAAAACGCCATCAAACAATCTTTGTCCCATGGTACCGGATCACTTACTCCTTTGTGCGTCAGTTGTAATAAAGGTTTTGCCTTCAGTGAGAAGTTGGCTATCCACTGCCGACAATAACCGACCATGCCTAGAAACATCCTGACTTCTCTTTGTGTTGTAGGCGCGTTCATTTTCATGATCGCCTCTATTCTGTCTGGAGACACCTTCCGCTTTCCCTTTTCAATCCTAAGGCCCAAGTATTGCACTTCAGTCTTACAATACTGCAATTTACTTGGAGACACCTTGTGTCCGTTCTCGGCCAAGTGATTCAGTAAGGTTATGGTGTCTACTCTGCAAGCTTCCTCAGTTTCTGACGCAACTAGGAGGTCGTCTATGTACTGGACTAGAACCGAATTCTTGGGCAGTACTAGACTTTCAAGATTTCTTTTTAATAGCTGGTTAAAGATCGATGGGCTTTCTGTATACCCCTGAGGGATACGACACCATGTTAAAACGCGATCTTCCAGCTTAAAAGCGAAAAGATACTGACTCTCTTCATCTAAAGGAATCGAAAAGAAAGCCTGGCACAAATCTATCACAGTAAACCATTCAGCTTGGAACGGTATCTGAAATAATATCACTGATGGATTCGGTACCACTGGACAACATGAGACAACAATATTATTAATCTTTCGAAGATCCTGCACTATTCTGTATTTTCCACTAGGCTTCTGCAAACCCATAATCGGGGAGTTACATGGACTACCCACGATCTCCTTCAGTATTCCCTGTTTAATCATGGATTCGATCACAGGCTTTATTCCTGCAATCGTCTCCGGTGTCAACTTGTATTGTGGTGTTCTTGGATATTCGGCATTGAGTCTTACCAGGATCTTTACTGGTTCTACTCCTTTAATCAATCCTATTTCCTCTCCAGTAAAATCCCACACCTCAGCTGACACTTTCTCCCTCAAATCCTGTGGAAGCTCCTCCACTGTTAAGGTAGGATATAGTTCCACGCACTCCTGCGAGTTTACAACCTTAAAATCGGCATCCTCATCATTGGTCTGCACTTCTACTCCTTCAGGTGTGCAATGTATTGTGCAATTCAGTTTACACAACAGATCTCTTCCTAGCAAACACACAGGGCTAGAATCACAGATCACAAACTGATGTTCGTCACTGTAATTCCCTATCTTTACTGACACTGGTTCGGTCAGAGGATTCGTCATCCTCTTGTTTGCGACTCCTACCACCTGAATCGTCTCTCCCGATATTGGCAGACCTGGGACTACCGCTGATCTCAGCGTGGATCGAGTGGCCCCCGTATCCACCAAAAAGGCTGTAGGACATCCAGCTACTTCAGCCTCTACGTATGGTCCTCTCTGATCTACTTCCAGGGCTGCACCTAGAGTACAGTCTTCCTCCCTATTCACTCGTTGCCCTGTAAGAGGATCAACGTAGTAGCATTCCTCTCCTCCTACAAACAATGGCATTTGTCTATAGGTTTTCCCTCCATTTGTAATGCGAGGTGGTTGAGGAAACGGGGCTCGAGGAGTCTGAGTCCCCCCTTTGATAAACTTTCCCTTCGGGGCTGCGGCTCCCTTAACCACGTTATTCTGTACCTCTTCCTCCTCTTGTTCTAATTCCCCTGTTTCAACATTGTAAGGACACTCGCGTCGCCAATGTCCCACCTCATTACACTGATGGCACCTCGTTGTCTTTTTCAGTGTCGCAATATCCATTCTTGGCCTCGGTCTTTCCTCCTCATCTCTGCTCTGATTATTCTGTTTCTTTGCTTGCGTTCCTGTTCCCTGTTGCCGCTGTCCACCCTTTCCAGCTGCTTGCATTTGTACCAGCATTAGCTTTTCCTTGAGTTTCTTTGCCTTTGAATCTATTTCATCGCTACAGTACCTTGCATACCTCAGAATCTCATCTAAAGGTTTGTTCTGCCAACAGATCAAATGCTGTTGTATCATCAGGCTTATGTCTGGTCTTAATCCTAGAACGAACTTCGACACAAACTGTCCTATGTCCTTAGGATCCATTACGTCTAACCCACTGTATTGTTTAAATGCTTTCAGTAGCCTCTCATAGAACTCGTGAACCGTTTCTTTAGGCTCCTGAGTTGTTCGATCTATCTTAACCCAGTCTATGTCTTGCACTGGCACTTTCTCTTTTAGCCATGTTATTACTCTTTCGTATTTTTCCATGACTCTAACTGATGGACCATTCGTCTGGGTATCTCTCGGAGGCTCACAAGTGGGCCATTCAACATTAAGCTTGCATGCCGTCCACAAATCTCCGGGTACTACGATATCGAACAATGTGTTCAAATCGATCCACAGCACCTTAGAGATCTTCACGAACCTCTCTACCTGCTTGTACCATTCTACAGGGTTTTCTCTTAACTTGGGGAAAGAGTTAGTGAATGCCGCTAAATCCCCCCTACTCCAAGGTACATGAACGTAGTTTCCGTTCGCGATTTCTCGCAAAGGGAAAGCTTCCATTCGCATTAGGTCTGTATCCTGGGACTTCACAATTGTACTTCTTTTGACAGATCCCCTCTTAGACCACCTTTCCTCCCATCTATCCAGATCTCTCCATATTCTAATACACATGACTAGTTCCCTTATGTGTACTCTTAGTCCAATTGTTCTACGTTCATCTAGATCTTGATCTGTGCAATTTAACCTATGATTGGGCTGTAAAGCTTTAGTCCGTGACATATCTATCATATACTTTTCTGCTAATTCGGATAGTTTTTCATGAGCTGCCCTTGCTTTCCGAGTAACATCTTTGGATAAGAACAATATTTCATCTGGTGCGTACAGCTCTAGCCTCTCTATTGCCACTGTGCCGTCTATTATTTCGTCCAAGTCTGATTTTAAGCTCATTACATCAATCCGTCTCGCTTTTATTTCAGCTCTCAGTATGTCAGTCCTAGGTGGTTCGCTCATACCCCTCTCACCTCCACTATGCGCCCTACGCCTAAACACGGGTGAGTTATGAGGAGTTTTCCTTCCATCTCTTTGTTCCCACCTCTCTAGATCCCAAGCCTTTCCATCTTCCCGTGGGGTGTGGTGGAACATTACTCCATCCCCCATCCCTACACTGCGCCTTTTCGGCTCGGTTCCTCCAGATACGAGATAGGATCCACCGTTCTGTTCAAAATCACTGTAACTCGCTTGCTGTCTGGTGTCGCTCAATAAACGATAAGGTCCTTCATGGCCCTCCATGCTCCCGCGATCTCGATCCTGATCACCAGAAGTATGGCGAGACGTTTCGCGACTCCCTATATTCTCGTGACTTCGCTCGCGATCACCGGATGCATGGCGAGACCCTTCACGACTCTCCATGTTCCCGTGATTCCAATGCTGCACTGTTTCACCCGGGGTATGGTGAGTGCATCTGAAAGTATTTCGGTACTCCTGCGTCCTTCGTTCCCCCTCACTAAAGGTGACGCGAGTCACTTCGCCACACCCTGCACTCCTGTCATCGCACATTTGCCTATTGCCGCTGATAGTAGGACAATTATTTCCTCTGCTTTCCTGACTCCCTCTCTCCCACTCCGGGCTGCTTTCGCCAGCTCCACAATGAGAGAGGATCCTGTTATCCTGGTCTCTCCACTCTGCTCCTGTTTCTAAACTCTTATTCCGGATCTCTTCGGCAGTATCCCATTCTTTCAGGTATTCCCTTAATTCCTTATGGGATTTCGGTTTTGGTCCCCTTAAGTCCATTGGCTCTCTTTGACCCCCTTGTTCTACCCAGGGACCTGTTGCGGCATCTAATGGGGTACTCCGACTCATCGGTGCTAGTATCTGTCTCTGAGGATTCATCATGGTATTCCTATTCTCCATCTCTGCCCTTTCCCTGTCCCATCTTGCCTGTTCCTCCTGCTGGACCCCTTCTGGGTTGTAGATTGACACAATAGGGCCTATGGTGACAGGTACCTGTAAAGCGTCTGGCATTTGGTAGGACCTTGCATGTTGCGTTTCTGGCACCTTCTGGACCACTAGTCTTCCCACTACTCTCTGTTCGGAACTAGATTGAGGTACTTCCTCATCTTTCTTGGTATCCCACTCCGTTACTGGGATCGATTTATATTCCCCCCCATCTAGCTCCGTCTTCCTGTTGTAATATGGGACTTGCGGCCCCTCCGCTGTACGGAGGTGGTCTATCCGTTAATAGCCTCTCTATCAGATCCTCCTCCGTCTCGCTTTCCTCATCTTCCTCTAGAGGTTTCTTTTCTCCCGTAACTTCTAGCATCGGGTACAGTTTGTCTGCTTCTATCTTTTGTACTCTCCACTTTTTGGCTTCCTCATCCCATTTAGCATCCTGCACTGCCTTTACTGATCGTCTCACTCTTTCTTGGCGCCTCTTTACGCTCTTTTCGTGTGCTGCTCTAAACCATGCACTAAGGGCTTCAAACTGTGTTGGCCTCGGTAGAGGTCTCGTTGCAAGCATTACCGCTTTCAGTTCGTTCAACACGTCTAGCTTAAACGTTCCGAATCTTGGAAACGTCAGTTCCTTTTTCCCTTCAGTTAACCTATTCCACTCGGAGATCCATAGTATCGAGTGTAAGCCTACATTTACTGCCATATGATAAGCTGGTGTGCCTTCTGGTGGAGCTTCTTCTCCGGCATATAAGTTTCTTCTATTCCTCCTAAAGATTGCTCTTAAACTCTTAAAACACTTCATTTTCGCTACTCTACTGTTTTCCTCTTTCTCTTCCTTGTTTATGTCCCAATGATAAACCAACCAATCCCTACGCGGCTCTCGCTAAATCGGCCTATCCCAGTGCGACTCTACGCTGACCGACCAATCTCAGCGCGGCTGTACGCTGACGTATGACGAACTAACCAATCTCAGCGCGGTTCTATGCTGACGTCACTCGTTCCCTCTGCAGCAGTTCTCCTTCTTTCTCAACTCGTCTCACGATTTCACATGCGTTTCATTCATACACTGAAAAATGACTACTTCCGTCCAAGCGATCACTTTTCTCTGACTGTACGGCCACAGTCTAACTGTAATTGTCACCTCAACTGACGAAACGTCTTCCCTCTTACGGTCAGACGATCGCCTCTCTGATAGGTTACTTACACACAGTAAACGTACGACCAGCGTCCGTTACTCATACACTCACTCTTACGCTCCCCCTATCATCGGTCTGTCGGGCGATCAATGGTACCTCATGACCCCCTTTCAATGGTAGACAAATTACACTGGGTGTTCGATACACCCGAACCACTTAAGTCCTTCCCTGGAGCTTAAGATTTCATCCGGTTGCGCGCGCTCACAACCTTCCCTCAATCACACTACAGGCATTCAACTCCGCTTGACATTACAACACAGGAACAACATAAAATACCGCAATCTTACAACGCATGACCCTTATACTCACTCTCGACCGACTCTGCTGCTTTTCTCTCGACACACCGTCAGCACCGTCTTCGGCTGGGATTCTTCTTCTGGTCGTCGATGACTAGGGACCTTGGGGTAAACTAAACCTGACCTAGGTTGTCTTCCTCAAGAAGAAAACCATCTTTCTCTGCTACCAACTGCGGGGAATGAGATTTTAATATCAATTTATGATCAATTTAATAACTTATCTCATTTGACAATTTTGGATCGGTTTTTATCTGTCATTGAGTAAAAGACAAACCCCGCATAGGTTAGATAAACCCCATAAACTGACGCCACTCTGAAGAACCACTGACAACTGATAAAGTTTAAAAGTTTTATATAAAAGTCAAAATTAAATGCGTATACAATCCTCTCAGGATAAATCTCAAAAAGTATACAAAAGAATACAAAATCAATTCCAGAATCAACAAATTAGAAACTTCGATATGGAGTGGTTCTTTGCGTCATCTACAGAAAGAGAAAAGTATCAAGTTAAATCTGTCCCTACTCTATACTAAGTGACATCCCTACTTCGCAAGTTCCTAACCTAAAAAGGTGTCAGCAGTTTGACTCCCAAAGAAGTTCAAACTCTCTTAGCCTCTAAAGGTAACTTAAATTTAAGAAGCAGTACCCTTTCTGCCTACCCATCCGCTCTCTAAGGGTCCTCGGCCTACTGCTCTCTTGCGCTCTGATCTCTCTCACTGGACATCTGCTCATGCCATCTGCGCTTCGCCCTTCTCTCTGAGCTGTTCCTTTGCCTTCGCTATCTTCTCCCCGGGGTGCTGTCCCTAAAATACACAATCACAGTGTGGGTGGAACGCCCCTTCGACGCCCACCACGGACTTTCCCCGTGAGGTCATCTTCTAGCTTTTTCCTTGCTTCGTCTCTTTCGCGTCGTCTGTTAAGTTGACCTTTCTTCTTTAGACGCCATCTTCGTCTTCTCATTAATGACTTCATTGACACTTTCAGATCACAAAGTTTATAACCTTAGCAGAACTTTAATCTTTATGGCTATGTATATAACCTTTCTTGGTCCTGTGAATGGTCATTTCAAAACAAGACTCAAATTCCAAGCGTCTCCTCTCACGTTTAGGCCATAAACTTCGTCCGACATTGTCACCTTAAATCTAACAAGAACTAGACTCCTTGGCTCTCACGTTCACAGCAAGGCTATTCACGACTCCTGTGAGCCCACTAAATCATATACAGCGGACTACCCTCCTGCGAACCCTTGGTCAGTCAGGTTAAAATCACAAATGACCTAAACCCTTCTAACATTCTTACAAGAAACCTTCTACACAATATAACCTTTAACATACATTTATATACAATCGCATTTAGCAAATCCTTTACGTATAAGTGAATATATTGTACATAGAATATAAACTACGTAGAGTATAACTTTTATATTCTCATTTGTTACATCGCCGTGTATGTTCTCTGCACATTTCTCCACGTTACATTTCACACCGTTTCTCCATTTAAAGTTACTCACGTACATGAATTCTACTTTGCACGTTCTACCTTTCGTAAGCATTTCTACACATTTCTACATTAGCCCACTACGTATACGGGCCTTCTATATCTAAAGCATGTTTTAAAGTGAATACAGTTACATTTCCTATATTACTTTTGATTATATCGGTTAACCTTATACTATAAGTGTCAACTTCATGTTACAATATGCATTTCATTCCTACGTTATACAATGTGCTTGTAAATATGGCTAAGATATATGTTTTATTCAAATTGCGCTCTCTCACGCTCGTGCCGCTTCCCGCCCCCCCAGGCAGTCTGCAGTCAGCATATAGTGTAGAATCAATGTGGACTGGCCCACTATGTATAGAAGTATTCACTGCTATTCTAGGTCACTTTTAACGATGGCCTTCTGACTGGACCCGATGGGTCTTATTTATAAACCCCTCACACACCAACCTGGTTGGTGTCATGCTTCATCATCGGGGTCCAACCAGGCAGCCGAGTGCCGCCTGGTTGTGCTTCTATGCCTGACTACAGCGGAGCAGGTATCGTGCAAACGTGTGATGTGGATGAAGGTGAATATTAAAAGATACCTCTGGGAATCCTTACCTACTGTTTTATTCTTGGCGGCCCAGGGTATTGTTTAAAATATGTGATGCAACTACAATTAGAAAAATTGTTACTAAGAGTTGGCTTATGTGAACGACATGTTTCAGTCCCTTCTGGAAAAAATGAGCGGGACTTTCTTCAGGACCAAGGAAGTGAAGTGAGTGGCAAAATGTAGTACCATGGGTGATTTTTGTCCTACACACGCGCTAACGTGTGTGGAAAAGGTGCAAATTAAAATTAGTGTCTGTATACTCACAGACACTGCACAGCTGCAAGAAAAATCATTGCTTTTACTTGCTGTTCCAGTAATTCAGGGCGCGGGGGAGAGGAACTCCCGTTTACGATTTGTATGAAGAGTGTCCTCTGCGGAGATACCTACTGGGTCCCTCGGCGTCCCGGCTGCACCTTTTCCACACACCTTAGCGCGTGTGTAGGACAAAAATCACCCGTGGTAGTAAATTTTGCCACTCACTTCACTTACCCTTGGTCCTGAAGAAAGTCCCGCTCATTTTTTCCAGAAGGGACAGAAACATGTCGACCACATAAGCCAACTCTTAGTAACAATTTTTCTAATTGTAGTTGCATCACATATTTTAAACAATACCCTGGCCCGCCAATTATAAAAAAGTAGGTAAGGATTCCCAGAGGTATCTTTTAATAATCACCTTCATCCACATCACACGTTTGCACAACACCTGCTCCGCTGTAGTCAGGTGTAGAAGCACAGCCTGGCGGCACTTGGCTGCCTGGTTGGACCCCGATGATGAAGCATGACACCAACCAGGTTGGTGTGTGAGGGGTTTATAAACAAGACCCATCGGGTCCAGTCAGAAGGCCATCGTTAAAAGTGACCTAGAATAGCAGTGAATACGTCTATACTTTGTGGGCCAGTCCACATTGATTCTACACAATACATTTGGAGACAGGACGCGCCCCTAAAAACCCTTGCTCTCCCTTTTGATTATCCTGCCGTCAGCATATAGCCACACTATGGCAGCTCGTGAGTCAAGGAGCAAATCCTCGGCTGCCAGAGGTCACTTGACAGGAACTCTGGACAATTTTATTACAAGACCAAATCTAGTCATCGACCAAGGGATAACTCTTATGGAGCGTTGTGTGTCGCAGGATCTTGCTCTGGCCAAACGCTCCTCAATGGGATATTTTGCTAACGCTCGGACACCTGAGCGCGATAGCCTTGCTAACACAACTCTTGTTCCTGCAACTCTAGACACTCCACTTGCTTCCCAGGAGCATGAGTGTACCTCACTAATTACTTGTCCACTAACTCCAGAGGCATCGCAAATTATTTTCACCTCAACCCTGGGCAATTCCCCTGAGAAAACCCCTACTCAAAACCTCCGGGGCAGACAAGAGGGTGTCAAACCAAAGAGAAACCAAAGAGAAAGTGTGCTGCCGCGACGATTGCTGGCGGAAGAAAGCCCAAAGTTGCAAAAAGGCTAGGGGATAGTGATATAACCTCAAAAGAGAAGGGGGGCCAGCCTCTGATTGATTTGACTAGCCAGGGGTCCCTCTCACCAACAGGACTGGGCCCAGAGCTAATCCCTAAGGATGTGGCTCAGTTCTCTGGCGGCTTGAGGACCACTGAAGATTCCTTTCTTACAATATTGGGTGATCTCCTAAGATCTTCGCTAGGGCCGATAGAAGACAGACTTGGGCTCATCGAATACCAGCTTGCCCAGCTGGAACTTGTTACAAGGGGCATTATGGATAAGACAAAACCTTGTAGCTCGGAACTGGGTAATGCTCAAGTGAACCTTGTGTGTGATGGCATTGTAACAGATAATTCTCTCCCTTGTGTGGTTCCATCTATTCCAAATGCCACTAAACCCTCTATACTGCTTCCTGCCGATGCTCGGCCCCGACTTTCTGTTAATTCGAGCTGGATCACTTCCATCACTGCAGCAGCATCAAAAGATAGTGGCCAGACGTTAGGTGCAGCAGTAGCTCAAGGGGCTTCTACAATCGATCTACCCCCTGAAACCAGCCCCTATCTGGTAGTACTAACAGGCATACCTGAAATAAGCAACCCTGGCCAGGAATCGTTTGCGTCTTTAAAAAACAAAGTGACGCACTGGCTTAACAGACCACTACCCTTCTACATCACCAGTGAAATTTTGATTGTACGCATCTCTCCTGGGTGGGACGCAGCCCCAAAACTATTACTGGTGACTGCGTCCTGGTAAACTTCAGGGATCCCCGCACTGTGGAGAACATTTGTAAGTGGAACTTTAACAGTCCTGGAACAACTATCCAATCCCACCCCTTGTCATTTTTCTATCCTTTGACAGATTCTGCAGAGTGTGCAAGTGATTGGACCATAGTATCGCACCGAAGGGGGGGAGGGCCAGACAGGGGTAGGCAGGGGCAATCAATCGCCCAGAGCTATCCACTTACTCACAACAGGTTTAGCAGTCTGGAAATGATGGATTGACTACAGAACAGCAAGCTGGATATTGCCAGCAACAGTGAACTAAGGTACCATACCGAATCTAGTAGAGTGGCGGAGCTGTACAGTGGCGGTCCACCTAGTCCATCCAGTAATATTCCGGATCCACATACCCACATCCAAGGCTCTAACATGGATGTGGCTATTGATGGTTTGGTGAGCACAGCTCTTCTATGCATGGCTCTCCCTCCTCAAGCAGCCACTGGCATTGAACTACCATTGGCCAGTGCGGTCTTCCCAAACCCTCTGTTACAACTGAAGACACTGAAACTTATATCCTGGAATGTGACGGGTCTTTCGCACAATTTAAACTGCGCAGAGTGGGGATCCTTGGTGGACCAATATGATGTTTGCCTCTTCCAAGAGACCTGGGCCAGGGATGAACACTCTAGAGGGGGATTCGCCACATTACATGTACCTGCTAGGTGGGGAGGGAAAGGTCGACCGTCGGGCGGCCTTGCTGCCTGGGTAGCAACTCATTTGGGTTGCACGGCAGAGACTATGGCCACTCACTCTGAAGACATCCAGTGTATACTCCTGAAGTGGCCAAACTCTTTTAACTTAGCCATAGTGAACGTTTATTCACGTCCCGTAACTCCTGCATCCGAATCGGTCACTATTGATGACCTTTCCCTTTTTTTGAGCACACTGCCAAATGATTTTTTTCTTTTGGTAGCAGGAGATGTAAATTGTCACTACGAGCCCTTATTAGGAACGAGTGAGGGTGCTCTTATGGGCGAGGATGACTATTGGGCCATTCCACCATGCCAATCCCCACGCCCAAAGTCCTGGTCCCCCCTGGCAATCCAGATCATGGCCCTTATTTTAAATAATTCCTTGAGGGCCTGCAATGGGCTCACACCCTCTGACACTCCATTGATGTGCACCTATAACAAGAGGGGCCATGAATCTCGCCCTGACTACATCATGGTGGAAACAAGGATGTGGTCTAAGGTTATTGACTTTAGAGTAATCCCCAGGGTTGATATTGACCACAATGCCCTCTGCCTGGAGATGGTTTTCCCAGGACTGAAGGAAATATCGACCTCCGGAATGGCTGACCCAGGCGAATGGCTGATACTTTCAAATAATAGACGCAGGGTAAAGTGGGGTAAAATAGCAGATTCCCAGGATGAATTGGCTAAACTGTACAATTTGGTTCTCCCTCGACTCCTGCAGGTAGACAACTTAATTACCCAGTAAATATCTCCAGATTTTAATATGGATCTGCGGCACGTCCACTTGGATTTAGTTTCCTGCCTACAAGAGGTTTTTAATCCTCAGGGTCCAAACAGGAAAAAGAGAACACTAGTTTAATCCTGGTACAACCCAGCCTGCAGAAAGCTCAAGTCCAAGCTGATTGAGGCAGTCAAGTCTGGGACAAACAAAACTAGAATTCGTGAACTCAGACTGCAATATAAAAAAGTAATGGCTCATGCAAGGAGCGAGTGGGATTTGGACAGGTGGTCCAACTTAACCACTTCTCTGGAAACTAGGGGCGCCCGCAGATCAATATTGAGCATGAGGTTTTAGAGTTCACATTGGGGGAGGTGTCCCACGCAATAGAAAAACTTGCAGTGGGTAAGGCCCCAGGACTTGATAAACTCCCTGGGGACCTATTTAGGCACAAACCAGGGATCTGGGCCCCCTACCTATTTATCGCTTTTAATGCAATCTTGAGGGGTATTGAGGTTCCATCCACTTGGCTGGGAGCGGAGATAGTGCCAATTCATAAGAAGGGTTCTCCTCTGCTCCCAGCCAACTACAGGCCTATTAGTCTTATCGACGCCCCACCAAAAATGTTTGCGCGGCTTGTCCTCGACCATCTACTGGCATTGATGGAGGACCATGAAGTACTAAGTCCGCTTCAGGCAGGGTTCCGGAGATCCACCATAGATCAGATCTTTCGCCTGATTCTCCTGTATTGGAAAACGGCAAAGATTGAGGGTGGCAGCCTCTACATGGTGTTTGTGGACCTCCGGTCCGCTTTCCATCTAGTGCCACGGGGAAAACTGTGGGGGGTCCTTCAGGATCTGCGCATTCTGCCCGGAATTCTGGATGTACTGATGAGATTACATGATGGTAACTTTGCCCAGGTTAGACGCGGGCGGAATGGGACATTGTCATCAAGGTTTCCGGTCAACAGAGGGGTGAGGCAGGGTTGTGTTTTGACCCCGACCCTGTTTTGCCTCTATGTAAATGGTGTAATCCCCCATTTGGATAATGTCCCCAACAATGACGCACCAAGGTTGGCTGGCAGGAGGGTTCCGGCGATTATGTTCGCCGATGATACCCTACTGCTTTCCAAATCCCCAATGGGGATGCAACGAATTTTGAATGGTTTTGCGGACTTCTGTCGAAGCCGCGGTCTTGAGATAAATGCCGATAAAACGTTTAATCCTTCGGCATCCACACGTTCTAATCCGACTCTGGGCAGTGTGAGGTTAGAAAGGGTCACTACATTTCAATATCTTGGGGTCACACTCCATGAAAATCTTTCCTGGGGACCACAACAAGTAAAATCCCAACTTAAACTATCACAGTTGGAGGGTGGCATCTCCAAAATTTCAAACACATCAACTCTTAAGCCAGTGAGCCCCGCCCTAGAGATCTACAAGACCCAAGCAAGGGCTGCAGCTCTCTCTGGCAGAGAGCTGTGGGGGCACTCTCACGGGGCAGAGATTGCCAAGATCGAATCAAAATTTATTAGACATTTGCTGACTCTCCCCCAAAGTACCCCGCTCCTTCCCCTTAGGCTAGACCTGGGACTAACTTCTATTGAAGATGAGTTAGCTCTGAAACCGCTAAGGTTTTGTCGGTGGATTTGGGTAACAACAGATCTGCTCCATTACAGGCAAGAGCTGAAGCAGATCCTAACTCTCAATGATGCAGCCAAAATTCCCTGGTTGGCGTTTATAAAGCGGGAATTTCTAAGCTTAGGCCTGCCTGAAATGTGGGATAATCCGGAAAGGGGCTGTCTTGAGGCATCACGTAAGTCCCTTACCAGGATCTACAAGGAAAAGAACTAAACTTTTATCTCTGCACCCCTAATGCTGGCTCTCTGACCTATTCTTTTTATGCTTTCAAAAATTCTTATTTGTTCGAGGATTATATGGATCTCGTCTTCCAAATGTTAGCAAGGAAACTTTTTATTCAATGGCTATATGGCACCTTACCAATCAAAGCGTTCACAAGCAAATGGTCGAACGCTCCCAACAAGTCTTGTCCGGGTTGCAGTAGTGATGTAGAGGACGAACTCCATGTCCTCTTCTTCTGCCCTGCTTATACTAAGTCCAGGAAGTATTGGCTTGTACCACTTTGCAGAAACGTAGGTGTTAGAATTTGTTCACATGCTTTTAGAATTCTAAAGACAGATACTTCAAGTTTTATTTTATTTGCACTTTCCAAGTATTTATTAGCTATGTGGACAAAGAGGCGTCAACTAGTAGATATTGAATGTTAACCATAAAACACCTTGATCCTTTTTATACTGTAAATAAGTTTTCTATGCATTTAATGAATTCTATGGTGTTTATGCAATGAATTTTATAATTATTTCCTCTAGATTATGTATTTATTACTGCTTTTTTATGGCCTCAAATGGCCGAAATAAAGATTTTTTTAATTTGAATTTGATAGGTATTTATTACTTCCCTCCTCCAAATTAAAGGATTTATAAAAGGCGAACATTGGTTTATTCTGCTCAACCATTGTGAGAAGTTGGCCTGGTATATTCTGTCCACTGATTAAAGTGGGCACCCTGTACCAGTCCAATCAACCCTTCTGGTGTTTTAAGAGGTCTAAGATATCCTTAGAAAGCTATCCAAGTGGCAGCTGTGGAGAGCGCCCTTCAGCCTTAGTCTTGAAGGAATGTTAAGCAGCTTGTTTTACCAGAATGTAACCTTATAGTATTGATTAAATGAAAAGAGAACCTCACAGTTATAAAAATATGTATTTATTAATATACCACACTAAAAGTACAACACAATATCTGCTAATCGCAGATAAACACAAAGCACACAATAATATAGCACAGAAACAATCGTAAGTAGCTCTAATACATAGAGAGCTCAAGGGGAGACCAAACCAAATACTAAAATAGTGGTATAAGAACCACAACTGGAGTCAAGACAGTGTCTAGGAGATGTAGAATCACTGGGACCCCAAGGAACCACCCGAGGAGAGTAAGTTGGGACCCCACGGAGGACGGGTGCAGTGTGGGAGCACAACCGCGTGCACAGTACAATTCTATGGGAGAGTCGCGGTTACAGTTTCAAAGTTTAAAGACCCTTCTGAGTGGATTTTGAAGGAACCCAGTGGAATTTAGGAGTTTGGAGACCCACCCGACCCGTGCATACTGTGGTACCAGAGTTACCTATCCCATAGAAGCCGGGTGCATAGGGCTGAAGTGGCGTCGGAAACCGCCGGCAATCTCAATGGAGGACTTCGAAGAAGAGCCACAGTTGGGAAGAAGAAAAGTGTCCGATGGAATCCAAAGATGGATTATTGATGAAGAGTACCTGAAAGCAGAGGTGACAGAGACTGGGTCACTCGGGAGTGACCAGGGGCTTGGTAGATGAATACCCACCGATGTTGGGTGCTTCAGGTGTGTTGACAGGGTTCTTGACTCGGGGACCAGGAGATGTCAAGGATGACCAGGAGCCAGATATGTGCTGTCCCACAAAGAATGTCAAGTGCTATGGGGTTGGTGTCCGGCGGGAGCACCAACTAGCCATGGCAGCGGCAACCCATGAGGAAGGTCAAGAAAGGTTACGGTTCAGACCAGCAAGGACCAGGAAACTTACCAGATACAGGTGAGTCAGGGCAAGCCGGGAACAACCAGGGAAGCTCAAGAAAAGCAGTGTTGACCCTCAAGAGGACCCACAGGCTGGGGGCATCGGAGTCACAAGTGGATCTGAAGCAGTTTCACAAAGCAGCAGCCCACAGAGCAATCTGTGTGGGGAGGCCGGAGTTCTTTGTAGGAAATGGTGCCAGAGGTTTAGGCTACTTGGAGCCCAGTGCGCTTGTTTTTGGGAATTCCAACAAGCATATGCACTTGCAAAAGTATGTGGTGCACAGGGGTATGGGTATTGCAGTCCCCACAAGGGATTCTGACCTTACGCTTGGTGAGAGGGCAGCTCGGATCTCTAGGGACTTGGAAACCCACCTTCTGTGTTGCTGGAGCCTTTGAAGTCCGTAAGAGCTCAGAAGCAGCAGCCCGGTCATATGTGATGGGGTGCCTGTAGTTGCAGTGGAGTGACTCCTTCACTCCAAGAGAGATGTCTTCAGTTGTCCTTGATGCTCCAAAGGTCCTGCATGAGCCCTGTTTGGCGCATGGGCACAGGCGATGCTTCAGACTGAGAGGGAGATAAGTTGGGCCCAAACAAAGTCCAGCGAAGTCCAGAGTGTCTAAACGGTCGAATTTCAATGGTTTCTCGTTCAGAATCTTGTCCACATCGAATCTAGGATCCTACAGCCAGGTAAGCCCTTTTGTACCCATGGAAGAGGGTTGGACAGATTCAGGGGACCTTCCCAGGGGAGAGTCAGGACAGTGGGTACAGTGGGGATGTTACTCCCATGTCCTTTGTCCAGTTTCATGCCAGAGCAGGAGCCAACGGCTCCCAGGACTGCTTTGAACTGGACTATGCAGAGAGACACCAAATGTGCCCCGTATGCAGACTTTCGGTCGCTGGAAAGCGTACCAACCCAGACCTAATACACTAAATCCTGTCTAGGAGGTGGAGGTGGTTACATCTCCCTATGACAGGATGCCTGTTGATCTGCCTTCCCCAGCTCGAGCTTCGTTCAGCAGCAGGAGAGCAGAAATGTGTCTCTGGTCGGCAGCAGCCATTTTGGGCTGCTCAACGCTAGAAGGCTGCTACTGGGTACATTTCTGAGGGGTGGAATCCTACCTTCCACACCAGTACTGGTGTGTGGGTATGATTATACAATGTGTGATACCAAACACAATAGGGTTCGTTTCAGCCATTTTAGAGTTGGTCATTACGCAGTCGCACAATGCCACTCTATATGTCATAAATGGCTGTAGCACTAACAACCCGGGAGAATGGACTCTGTAGGCTGCAGGCGTTTCCTGCTCATGCAGTGGTACCCTTTCACTTAGAACCAAGCACCATGCCTTCAGGTTTGTCAAGGCCTGCTATAGGGATGACTTATAGGTTTTAAGTGTAGTGACCCTTAGATATAGTAAATCTAAATCTTAAGTGGTGCATGTACCAGCTTACACAGGCTGCAGTGGCAGGCCTGTAAGTTCCATTGTGCATGGCCTCTCATGGGTGGCATAATACATGCTTCAGCACATGGGAGGCATCTGGGGTACCTATGCCATGGGTACATGGGTACCATATACTAGGGACTGACCAGGGTACCCCAGTATCCAATTTGGAGTGTACCTAGGTACATAACATAACAGTTTAAGGAGAAAGCAGATAGACTTGGGCCCTGATTAGCAGGATCCCAGTCAGACTAATCAAAAATAGTATCACATGAAGCAAAAAGTGGGGGTAACCAGCGGCGTCACTAGGGGGGTGCGGGGGGTTCGGACCGCACCGGGTGACACCATTTGATGGGGTGACACCGTGCAGTCCCACCCAGTATCATGCATCAGGTGCGTGACAGTCACGCATTTTAAAAACTCATGCTGACTTGTGTGCCAGCTCTGCTGCTCCCGGGCGCTGCAGGCTCACTTGCCAGCAGCTGGCTCAGATAGTTAATAAATAGTTAAATCTCTCTTGCTCTGAGAGTCAGTGAGGTGCTACAATGTTAGAATCTGCGTCGGACTGCCCTGGCTAGATATAATGCTGTGGCGCAGTTTTGGCGCCGTGGGGGATTATAATCGGATGTGACCTCACGTTTTGCTGCCTGAACACAGGAAGTGAGGTCCCTGGTCGTCAGAAGTGGCGGGGGACTCGAGACAGACAGTGAGTTCAGCTGCTGCCTCAGCTGGTGGTAATCATGGCTCCCGTGGATCGTGTCGCAACCGGCAGGTACTGGTAACACACTAGCATTCTTAAAACCTATGGCTGGTTAGGATCAAGGTCGTGTGACGGTTCGTTGTTTATTGTTATTAATTGTTGATATGGAGAGTAAGTGGAAAGAGAAAGGTCAGGTTAAGTCTAGGAGGTCCTAGGAAAGGTGTAGGAGCAGAGAGAAACGGGAAAATAATTTTTAAAATGAGAAGGAACAGATACAGCTTGATGCTATTACAGGCTGGCCGTGAAGAAAGGCACTAGAGCTCTATAGTTAAAGATTCATTTATTAAGTACCTGTTAGAAATGTTTAGCATTAAGGAAAGGGAAGGAAATGTTGAACTTTAAGGGGAGGATAATGATGAGGGGGGAGGGGCTAGAATTCATGGTATTACAGTGTTAGAGTGACAGGATGTACGGCTAAAGCAAAGGGTGATGTAATGGAATCTTTGATTGCTTCAAGATATAGCTGCCTTTTTCATAAATAAAAGTATTGAGGGGCTTCCCATCCCTATGCCATACAAGACCAGTCACGCTGTTTATTGTCGGATGTGACCCCCCAGGTGCCAGCTAAGCCAGGGGCGTAGTTGCCATAGTCCAGCCAGTGCAGCTGTACAGTTGGCGCTGGGGCCCAAAAGAGGGTAGGGGCTCTCGCCTTTCTGGGCGAGCTGCTGTTTACGAGCACTCAATTCACTTCGCCGTTGGGCGTCTTCTGTCTGTATTCTCTGTCCGTGGCTCTGCAGAAGGGCCTGGATTTCAGCTTCGTGTTTCTTTTTCTAAGGGCTCGAAGATGGCGCATTGCCGTCACTGACAGGCTCAGCCGGATGGGAGTAGCAGTTGTAACTCATAATGCAGGGCCACTTTGGACAGGAGTAAACTGCCTGGCTAGTTGATTGTAAGTGCCTGCTGAAAGTTTGTATAAAATTAAAATAATCATTAGAAGTGGCAGAGATGAATTGAGCGAAAACTCCGTCCAGCCAGTAAGCCTATCTTAAGAGTCTTGTTACTCTGATCCCTGTGGCCTGTCGGGAGAGGGCAGAGATGTACATTGGGCAGCGGTGCAAAGCCTACCACGAGCCAAGGAGTAGTTCTGTCTCGCCTCATGCTATTTATTGGCTGTATCATACTGCCTCCTATGGGGTGCTTGAATATCAGTGTACGAGGGACTATACTATGTCACAAAAGCACACTGAATCATCACCCATAGGTTTCTTTATCATGTCTGCAGACTGTGCAGACAGCCACACCCATACATTGCGTCATCACATATAGCATTCTTTATTTCATACATGCATACTATGCAGAATGCCACTCACATCATTCTCGCATATATTCTATATTTCATACATTATTATTTCAAACCTGCATCCTATACAGAAATTCACACACGTACATATATATTTTCACGCATACACATAAGCACACCATCCACCTGCTTAAAACAAAACAAGCGTTGGCAAAGCCAGTACTTCTGGCTTTAATGTGGAAATACATGGAAACAGACTGCCACGCACTAAGCTCTGGTTAATCCCTGCTGGAAAGTCAGAACGTGTATGTGTACAATAAGTCATGCTGTATATTCGCAAACTGTATTTTATGAGGTTTGATGATAGCTGTGTTACTTTTCTCACAGAGCTAGTTTATTTCACTTGTGTAACTTGTACTTTCGTATAACTATATTTGAATAGGTGCATGCTCGGGTACGGGGGCTCGTCGGGCGCGGGGTGGGAGCTCATGTTAAACCGGCCGGGCCAGCGGGGAAGCTCACCTAATTTCGCCATTTGCACCTTAAGTAAAGAGCCTGCATCGGGCTGCCTGCCTTTGAATTCTGCCTTCTCCGGGGACGGTGTTTCCCAAATCCTGCTCCCTCACAAACCGCAAACGCCGCCTTGTGTATCCCAGCACGGGTCTCTTACCCCCCCTGAATTGTTTTCCGGCTCCAGGGGTAAGTCGTGAGGGGGTGACACCATGAGTTACCGCACTGGGTGACACCAACCCTAGTGACGCCACTGGGGGTAACCACAAGAAGCAGATCCTACTCCCCTACAACCATTGATCTACAATCCAGTCTGTGTTGGAAAACAAATTATTTGATACCTTTCTTTGTAAGAGACAATACCTTTGAAGGATCCGACCCAATGGATATCTTAAACAGCCTTTCTAGGGAGGAGTTAATATACAATAACACGGTAATACGTAATGCACTATTCAGGGTTAAACAGTCTAAAGTAATTGATCTGTTGAAAACTGTTTCTTCCCTGTCCGAAAGTGAAGCCCACTATAGCAGCAGTATAACCAATAAAAGATCCTCTAAAAACCATAGTCCCACCTCATGATGTACAATAGTGTTTGATGCAGAGGAGGGTAGGTATAGTAAATAAGCATGGGCGTAAAATCCGTTCTGTTCGCGGAATTTGCGGATTTTCTGTAATTTCACTGTCCGCGAATCTCGCGAAATTGCAGAAAAATCCGCGAAATCGCATGCCGGATGGATTTTCAAAAACTGAAGTACATGAAGCACTTACAGGGTTACAGCAGGTGCCCAAGTTGAAGCTAATTTCTTTGTAACCAATTAACTTCAACTTGGGCACCTGCTGTAACCCTGTAAGTGCTTCCTGAGCGGCAGTTGTTGCCTACTTGCAACTATTCTCTGACCCTGCTCTGACCCTCGATCAGGGTCAGAGAATAGTTACAAGTATGGCACAATGCTCCAGGCTGTCACAACAATTAAACCACAACAGGACGCACTTACAGATAAGGAAGCAGGTGCTGCACATGAAGCTCAAATTTGGTAACACAGGTGTTCTTCCTCCCCATAATCTACAGTGGTGAACCAGAGGGTGCTGTGATGAACCAGAGGGTGGCAGTGATGAACCAGTGGGTGGCAATAATGAACCAGAGGGTGACAGTGGTGAACCAGAGGGTGACAGTGGTGAACCAGAGGGTGACAGTGGTGAACCAGAGGGTGGCAGTGGTGAACCAGAGGGTGGCAGGGGTGAACCAGAGAGTGGCAGGGGTGAACCAGAGAGTGGCAGGGGTGAACCGGAGAGTGGCAGGGGTGAACCGGAGGGTGGCAGGGGTGAACCGGAGGGTGGCAGGGGTGAACCGGAGGGTGGCAGGGGTGAACCAGAGGGTGGCAGTGGTGAACCAGAGGGTGGCAGTGGTGGACCAGAGGGTGGCAGTGGTGGACCAGAGGGTGGCAGTGGTGAACCAGAGGGTGGCAGTGGTGAACCAGAAGGTGGCAGTGATGAACCAGAAGGTGGCAGGGGTGAACCAGAGGGTGGCAGTGGTGAACCAGAGGGTGCTGTGATGTACCAGAGGGTTGCAGTGGTGAACCAGAGGGTGGCGCTACTGAACTGCCCCGGGGCCCAGTGGGTGTGAGCCCCAGTGCTGCTGTACTGCCCCAGAGCCCTCTCAGTGTGAAAATAATTTGTGCTAAATTGCCTGGGAGCTTTCTGGGTGTGAGCATACATTGTACTAAGTGCCCTCCTGCCCCCAGTACATATATACCTGTACCGCACAGCACCATTATGCTCTTGCACCATGAAGTCTGGTGCCTGGATGCTCCTGATCCGTGTAGGTGGTACCACCGTCTGTTGCAGTCAAAATGTAAAGTCATAACTTGCTACACAGCACCAATAAACACTTGTCCCCCCTGGCACCGGTATACGCATGTACCTGGCGTGGAGCACCCGCATGCCACTGCACCCTACTGCCCAGCACCAGCATATGCCTGTATGGGGCAGTTTAGTATGAGATGGGACATTGTCCAGCAGAAGCTGCATGCACCTGAACTCACTGAGCAGGATCAGAATGGCTTTGTACCAACACGCCCAGCAGCAGAGCTATCTTGGACATCTGAAGGATTCTGAGGTCCTGTGCCAAACGTATTTTTGCATCCATGAGTTTCCCGAGCGCCATCCCCGTGTAGCTCCTGTGACCAGGAGGTTGCTTTCTCCTCATATGCTGCTCTGATCGGTCTCTGATCCTTTATAAACAAGATGCATGTGAACTCGCAAAGAAACCCTGCCCGCTTGGCCCCGTCTACCACACACTAGCAGTATGAAATGTCTTCCCGCCCGTCCCCACTATAATGGCCAGCTAACTCAAGGGATCTCAGTGCCTTTTGGCGCGCTGGCAAAGTTACAGGCACACATGTTCACATATTTGTGCAAATGGCGAGTTTGCGGGAAAATTCACGAACTCCCAGATTGTTTTTGCCATTTCGCACAAATTCGCCCATACTTAATAGTAAATATTTTGAAAAGCAGTTTTCTTCTATTTACATGGCTGTGCTATTTGCATAACCCCAGAGACCCACCCCATTAAGGGCTCTGCTCACTCCGTTTGCTGTATAAATGGCTACCATTTCGTTAATTGGTTGGGTTCCTAGTTTTGAAGAAAATTCAAAAATACCTTGGATTGCCCTACTTATTTTAGCTCTAGTGTTTAAAATATGTAGTGACCATGAGCCATTTCTCAAATATAAAATACAAAGAAAGCAAAAGGAATTCACTGTATTAATAAAAAAAAAACGATTTGCAGGATTTGGGTTTAGGGCCACAGACCATAATAAATGTTTAAGATTTATTATTACGTTTTTCTTGTGTGTCATAAAATCTGAAAAAGCATCCATCAGTCTCTGGAGACCTACTGGAGTCTGTGCTAATAGTACTGCGTCATCCGCATATAGTAGTACGGGTATAAGGCGGCCAGCTGCCCGGGGGGCTTCAGCCAGAATCGTCTGTAAGTGATTATCTACCCCATTAATAAAAAGGGAAACTAAAGTTGGGAGTAACACACATCCTTGCCGTATACCTCGCCCTACATTAAATTTAGGTGAGCATTCCCCCCCCCCCCCCTTCCCCCCCGAGGGCCAAAGCGGACTTGGCTGCCTAGTTCCTCATACAAACAGGAGAGAAACCCAATGATCGGCCTAGGTGCTCCCATATACATCCAGGTTGGCCAGAGTAAATTATGGTCAACCAGATCAAATGAACTACTTAAATCATCAAAGCATAGATGAAGAGAAACTGCCTTAGCACTAGTATACTTGCCGATAAGTAACTCTAGGTTGATGCATTGCTCAATAGTCCAAAATCGTTTCCTGAAGGGGTTAAAATCAAATGCTCTTTCACCCATTCCTCCAGTCTTAATAACAAAACCCTACTCATTACTTTCAAGGCGGTGTCTAGGAATGAAATAGGGCAATAGATTTTTGGATCTGTTTTGTCCCCTTTATTGAACATAGGTATGGTGATGGATTCTCTCCATGTCTGTTACGGCTGAATTAAACACCCAATAGGTCCCCATAATTCAGAGGCAGATTTAAAAACATTGACTGGGACACCATTTGAGCCTGGGGCCTGACCACAGAGCTCACCTGAATAGCCCAAAGAAATTCTTCATTAGTGATGTTCAAAGGAAGGCGCCTCCCCTTACACAACTTCCAATCAGACCCTTTCATCGTCTCCCCACTGTTACTAAAAATTCCAGAGAAATGGGTCACACATGTAGCAGAGGAAATAAAAGAACAAAACTCAGGGATACAGTCATTCTTTAAAAAGGGAGTGTTTACTGTGTCCCAGAAAAGTTTGGTATTCCTGTTTTTTGCAGAAATTGCCAGGTTTTCCCATGCTTCAGCCTGAAGAGTCTTTTTCTGGGCCACTATAGATAAATTATACTTGCACCAAAGGGATTTGATTGGTGGTGTGTCTTGTGGGGATTTAGACAAGGCACACGTAAGAGGCTGTAGTGCTTTATTACAAGTAGCATCAAACCATCCTTTTTTGTTGTTACCTGACGTACCTGGATACTTAGTTAAAATTGATTTGATGGAAATTGTAAATGTATTCAATCTCTATCTTTGTGGCAGTTTCATCCTGAAGGGAGTAGGTTATTTCCCTACAGTTAGACACTACTATTTTCTGCAGGGTCATAAGTGGATCAACGCCCGTCCACTTGATTCTTACACCATTTATCTTAGTGAGGTCAATATTATGACCTCACTGAGTCACGCTTTTGGCCCCAGAAGAAAAATGACAGTGTAATTAGATTGTTATCACTAAATATGAAGGGAGCGACACTAAGGTTATCACACATACCAATGGCAGAGGCAGACACCACTACATGATCTATGATAGACTACACATTTCTCCCAATAAAGGTTGGGACTAGGTCCCCATTAGGACTACAGCCACCTCTAAGTAATTGGAGATCATTTTTAGTAATGATCTGGTTTAATTCTTCCTCATACTCGTATCTGCAAACATGGTTGTTTCCCTCTCCATCTTTGTAAATATTGCCGCATGCCTGGGTGGTAGAATTCCTGCATGCCTCCTGCCCACTCTAGTGCAAAAGTTATACTGATGGAAGCTAAAAAAGTTTCAGGGCCATGATCAATGGCTGCTGCCACACTGCTGCGTGTAGAATCAAAGATATTGTTATAGAATTAACAACAATCAGGTCTTTCCCTCCTTTTTTTATTTAACCACAGCAATTGGGAATGGCGGCCTACTGATGAAACCTTTTTAACATTAGTAGATATTTTGTTAGAAATAAGTATCTGTAATCCCCCTGTAGCTGACCCAGCTTGCGACCCTAGAGCTACAAAGAAATGGGAGGAGTATCCTTTTACATGTACTGGACGTATGCACCAAGTTTCTTGTAGACATATGATGTCATAGCCAGATATGGTGCTAACCCAATCAGCATTTGATAGCCCATTCACATTCCATGTGGATAAAGTAACAAAGGTCCAAGGATTTTAAGGCTTTGGACAACACTTGAATAAGTAAGATTAATTGGTGGGTGGAGACAGACTCGAAGCTCTGGACCTCTTGGGCTTCAAATTAAGGAAACAGTTTTGAGAAGTGGTAAGTGTGATCTCCACATAAAATTTAAATCAGTTTTCCGAGATTAATATCTGTTCTTTCCAGATCGTGATATGGAGGACAGAGACATTTTTGTTTGCAGCGAGATTTCTTTATTTTTATTCACAGAACAAGGACAGCCGACACGTGTTTCGCCCCCTCTTGGCGATTTGCGCCGGGGCTTTCTCAAGGCTAAGTAGGTTAAATCACGTAGACAATTCTCATTTCCAGATATGTACAGAGTCCAAAATATAAAAGTATAATTCTTCAATTGTAAAACATTTCTAGTTAGGCTAATGCCCCCAATCCTAGAGTCCTCCCAGCATGATGGTTCTTCGGTCGAATCCTCGCGTGGAGATCACACTTACCACTTCTCAAAACCATTCACATTCCATGTTGCTAACTTCAACCCTTCCTCAAAGGGCTGACATACAGGGGAAATGTTTAGTGCACATATAGGTATTTTGCAAGAGCTAACATTATCTTTACCAGTTGCTTTGACAGCCTTGACTGCAACCAATCCACAAACGATGGGTGCCCGAGTAATGAATGTACGATCTTTTGGAGGTAGATGGTTTGCCTGAATAGTTATAAAATCCCTTCTCTGATAATTCATAGGGTCCCCAGCATAACATTGATCTGGGTTGAGTAAATCATTATCATCTAATGTGCACAGAGCCTCATATCAATTAGGCGCGGCAAATTCCAAAATATGTGACCAATGCAAGCTTTGAGTAACCCTCTGCCTATGTGAATTTAATGCACCACTAGAACATTGACCTAGACTCTGTAAGTGACGATAAAAACCCCAATGGAAGTATGCCCATGTATTGTGTATCCATAATTGGTACCCCCATCTTTATATGGATACCTCTAACAACTCTAGGGTTTCTGAAGTCCCACCAAAGCTTTTTTTCAATGGCTCAATCCACCCCACTCTCCTTGTAAACAGGATCTCATGTGCTCTACTAGGTGACTATTTTTTAGAGCTAAGCCAGTGCACTACCTTGTTCTTCACACATTCTGTAGTTTCCCTAGCCCCTGGCTTTAGCGGAGTGATGTGAACTAGTACTGCCACATATGGGCAGCTAGCAGGTGGCAGACTAATGGGAACTGAATCTTGTAAAGGCGTATTGGTGCTAAGAGGGTATATGTTTGAGCCCCTTGAGTGTTGTGCCACAACATGTGTCATGGTAACAGGCTCCCTGATATATTCCCTGTTAACCTCTTGTACATTTTCACCCAACATTGCATCGTGGCTGGGATGAATCATGGCCTCAGCATGAGGGGGCATGCCACCTTTAGCACTATTCAGCCTTGTATCTAATGGTGGAGGCCTCTTATCCAATGGCATTATGCTCCCATCAGTAACCTTTTTCAATTCCTGCTCCATCTTACCAAGTCTTTGTTTGATGGGGGTTAGTAGACTATTAATAACAAATGTTAGCTTATTCCAAAACAGGGCCCATATTGGTTTGTCCATAGAGCTGTTTTCATTATCAGCTGCCCCCTGTAGAGCAAGTACATGTTATGTTATATACATTTATAAAGCACACAGCTACTCATGAGTGTCCCTGCATGGAGCCTAGTGGGGGAGGAATGAGGTACTTTCAGGAAAACAGTTGTTTTCATTTTCCTCCTGAACACAACTGGGTCTTGAATGGTACGTGGGGCAAGGGGAAGGGCGTTCCAGGCAGTCACCGCCTTCACCGTAAAGGAGCTACCCCTATTCTCTGAAACTTGAAACGAAGGACCGGAGCATAACAAAGGGACGAGGACCGCAGAGGACGTGCGGGAACTTAAAAAGAAAAATGCCTCTGCAAGTAGAGAGGGCCACAACCATGAAGAGCACTGTGAGCCAAGGTCAATGATTTAAATTTCACTCTAGCCACTATGGGGATCCAGTGGAGAGACCACAACTGTTGACAGACACTGTTCCTAGCCGAGATGCCCAATAAAAGTCTGGCTGCTGTATTTTAAACCACCTGTTTCTTTTTCAGCAGGTACCCGGGGATACCAGACCAAAGGGTATTGGCATAGTCCAGCCATGACAGAATCACGGCACAGATAACCGAATATCTCATTGCCTGAGGAAGGAGGGGAAAGAATCTTCTGAGAGTATTGAGCAGGCCAAAACAACATCCAGCCAGCTTCTTAATGTCCGTCGAGAAGGAAAGACATTCATCGAACCAGACCCCCAAGTTTTTCACTGGCTTCCCTGATGAAGTAGGTGATGGAAACTCAGGAGGCCAGAGCTACTCTCTAAAGTTGAGGGAGAATTTGCCAAATAGCAGGACCTTTGACTTCTCTTTGTTACACTTAAGCTGCACCTCTGCCAGCCATTTGAAGATGGAAGATAGACAGTGTTGGACCAGTAGTACCGAATCCGCATCTTTGTCCCAAGTAAAAAGCAGCTGAGTGTCGTCTGCAAATGCCATCAACTTTGCCCCCAGCTCCTCCGCCAAATATATCAGCGGAGTAACATAGATGATAAAAAGAAGGGGGCTAAGGGAGGAACCCTGGGGGACACCTGTTGTTACCCGCTGAAGGGAGGGGGAGGACAGTGGAGTCCAGATCTGCTCAACCCGCCCTTCCAAAAAGGACCGAAACCTGCCCCACACGGCGCCGTAAAGACTAATCTTAGCCAGACGTGACAGGAAGAGTGAGTGCGGGACCGTATCGAACGCCTCCGAGAGGTCGATCAAAATTAATGCCGCTCTCCTGCCGGCGTCCAAGCACTCCTGGATGGCTTCCGCCACCTCCACCAACATTGTTTCTGTGCTATGGGATGCCTGGAACCCTGATTGGGCAGGGTACAGAAGCACCTCCCTTTCCACAAAGTCTGTCAAATATTTATTAACCACCTTCTCACACACCTTCGCCAAAGCAGGACGGAGGGATATAGGCTGGTAATTTCCTGGGCAAAGGGGGTTCAACTACAGCTTTTTTAGAAGAGGAAGGATCTTAGCCTCCTTCCAAGCCTGTGGCGCCACCCCTTTCTGGCGGGACATATTAATGATGGTATTCACCTCTGTGTTTACGACCTCAGCAACAACTGCCAGTGTCCTTGTAGGGAAAGGGTCCGAGGGCGAACCTGACTTTAGACCCTTAAGAATGTTAAGACAATCCACTGGGTCGACTGGGCTAAATACGGACCAGAAGTTGGCTGGACCGACCAAATGACACTCCAGAGGTATCTCCATAATGATATCACGGGGAGTGAATGCCACTTGGATAGCCTGAATCTTATCCCTGAAGCATCAGTCGGGAAAGTTACACCAAGAAGGTGAGGATGAAGACACACTTGTTTGGGCCGATGGAGTCGTGAAGCTCTGGACAATAGAAAAAATGTCTTTAGAGCTTTTACTGGCTAATTCGATACGCCCTTTTGCCAGCGTAATAGCTGCATAGTACAATTTCTGCTTATCTCTGAGCTCCTGCTTGTCTGCCGGGCATTAGCCACTCTTCAGTCATGCACGCTCAAGTGTCTTACAATCATGCTTCAAGACTTTAAGGGTAGGGTTAAACGAGGGCTTGGAGGATAACTCCCTAGCCAACCTAGTTGGGCGACGAGGGGCCACCCTAGCTACCGCATTGGACACCCAACTAGTAAGCTCCAACAAGCATTCCTCTAGCCCCCCCCCCCCCCAAAGGCTAGGTCTAGAAGCTACCACAGCTGCATTAAATTCACATGGGTCAATTTTGCCATAGGCTGATTTGTAGCCAGAACGCAGTAAAGGTTCAACATTCGACACCGCCCACGAGAAGTGAGTTAAAAAATGATCAGTCCATGTGACAGTAGTATATGAAGAGGGGTCCCAGTTGATACAATATCAAAAGCACAAACTCATAACTCATAGACTAAACAATAAGAAACTTCGTGAGAATGATTTGGAGAGATGTTATTTAATATACATCCTCATTTGAAAATTAATTACCATGTCTTCACAACAATACACTTTAAGACATTTACTAACATGCCCAAAACAGGGGGGCGTGGGAAGGAAAGAAGGGTGAGAAGAGGGAACATGTGCAGGATAGTGCAAAAGTCAAATTAATCATAGAAACAGTACATAGTACGTGGTCTCATCCACATTTAACATTGAGTGCCACATTGGACATGTATACATTGTCATACACGTATTCATGTACTCGAAAAATCCTATCCCATTTACAGCTTGCACAGTCACAAATGACCCATTGCTAACAGGTAGGAACAGACAAGGGTGTGTCGACGTTTCGACCCCAGATGATTAGGCGACGCTATTGCCCTACGGCGGGGTCTTCCTCAGGACAGGCAGTGGAGGGGTGTTGGGGTAGTGTAGAAGGGCACCTATGGGGTAGAGACTATTTAGTATTTGCTTATTGTATTAGAAGGGGGATGCGGGGGCTATACAAGCCACACCAAGTTACCTACAAGAAGCACGGTGATTCACGTGGCTCCGTCTGATGAAGATGATGGGCCGAGGGCTCCTGATACCAAGAGAGCGTTAACCTAAAAAGAAATTAGGCTACTGTAAGGTTGTGGGCAGCAGTTGGCTAAGTTCCACAACAAAACATTAATTGCTACTATTTACAAATATACACAGGTGCTTGAATTAATAAGCATCAAACACAACTGTTAGACGGACCGGGAGGGTCGGCCGAGGATACGGGGAGAGGTCTCCGGGGAGAGCCGTCTCCAGCGATCGTACAGACAAGTAACTTCCCCCCCACAGACGGACACCACACAAGGGTAAAGTTCAACGAGACTTTATAGGCAATTCTTTAAGTACGATAGAAATGGTACAAGGAGGTCTGGACTCAGGGGTCCCCTCGATTCTGGTCTCTGGTTTGGGAAAAGGGTAGCGGGACAGTCTTGTTACCAAAAGATGGAAATAGCTCTCAATCCTCGAGCTCGGCGTTCTAGATGATCGGGCCGCGGCGGAGCCAGCAGGTCCCGAGATGGACGAAGGAAAACGACGGTCCGCGGCGGAGCCAGCAGGTCCCGATGAAGATGGTGGTTGCAAACGGTCCGCGGCCACGCCAGCAGGTCCCGACGACGATGAAGGATACGAAGGTTTCGAAGGTTGCGGCAGCGCCAGCAGGCAGGACGATGGTGCACAAGGCAGAGCTACGGCAGCGCCAGTAGTCCGTCAAGGATGAGTTCTTCTTTGCGTCTCTCGACTCCAAGATACAACTGCCTTCCTGCTCTGGAGCTGCCCCAGTTATAGGGCTGAGGTTCTTTGATGTCCGGACCCTCGCACTTGGAGGTCGGGAGGTCCGGGATGAGGGAGTCCAGACACCCAGCAGGGGGGTGGAGCCAGCGCCCGGGGAGGCGATGGGCGAGCGGCACTTGGCGGGGGAGAGCCATCGACACCTCTTTCTCCCATTGACTTGCCAAGTAGTCCGCTCACCTCCTGGGTGGATGGTGGTGCCGGGATGTCTGAGGCTTGGCTAGGCCCAGGGTTGAGGTCGATCGGGGGCCAGGCGGCCTCGTGGTGGAGTGTCCAAGATGGTGCCCCGGATGGGCGCGCGGGCCAGCAGTGGATCGGGCCCACGAGGTCGATATGTTCGAAGGCAGGGGTCCCTGAGGGGACGGAGGACGTGCAATGGTGGTGTGTGGTACTTGCGTGACCGGGCTCGGGCCTGGTCGGGCCGGGGGAGAGCGGCCCTTCATGTGGCCTGTCCAACATGCGTCCCCCCCAGCTGAAGGCGGGGAGAGTTACCCATCCTCTTGGGGACTCTCCTCGTCGAGGCGGAAAAACCGGGACAGGCCATCCGCGTTGGCGTGATCTGGCCCAGGCCGGTGTTCAACAGTGAAGTCCATCCCTTGTAGGGAGATGGACCAACGTAGTAACTTCGGGTTTTCCCCCCGCATCTGCATCAGCCACTGCAGGGGTCGGTGGTCGGTCTGCACCCGAAAGTGTGTGCCAAAGAGGTAGGGCCGGAGCTTCTTGAGGTCCCATACTACAGCGAAGGCCTCCCTCTCTATGGTGCTCCAGCGTTGTTCTCGTGGTAGGAGTCGTCTGCTGATGAAGGCCACTGGCTGATCAAGGCCTTCGGTGTTCACTTGAGACAGGACTGCTCCAATGCCATGGTCGGAGGCATCCGTCTGGACGACGAACTCCCGGCTGTAGTCGGGGGGCCTGGAGCACAGGGGCGGAACACATGGCGGCTTTCAATTGTTCGAATGCTGTTTGACAATCTGCGGTCCAGTTGACTTTCTTGGGTTGATTTTTGGACGTGAGTTCTGTGAGAGGCCCCACTATAGTACCATAGTCCTTCACGAACCTTCGGTAATAGCCCGTGAGGCCCAGGAAGGCTCGTACCTCGGTCTGGGTGATGGGGGGCTGCCAGGACTGGATGGCGGCAATTTTGAGCTGCAGCGGGGCCACCAGGCCGCTTCCCACCTGGTGTCCGAGGTAGGTTACAGACCCTTGACCAATTTGACATTTGCTGGCCTTGATCGTGAGGCCAGCTCGCTGAAGGGCTTGTAGCACTGCTCGGAGGTGGTGGAGGTGCTCGGGCCAATGGTGGCTGTATACAGCGATGTCGTCTAGGTAGGCGGCGCTGAACCCTTCGAGCCCCGCCAGGACCTGATTGACGAGCCGCTGAAATGTTGCTGGAGCATTCTTCATGCCGGAGGGCATGACCTTGAAATGGTAATGGCCATCGGGGGTGGAAAAGGCAGAACGTTCTTGGGCCCGGGGTGTGAGGCCGATTTGCCAGTAGCCCGCCGTCAGGTCGAAAATACTGAGGTAGCGGGCAGCTCCCATGCGGTCAATTAGTTCATCTGCCCGGGGGATGGGATGTGCGTCTGTTCGGGTGACCGCATTCAAGCCCCGGTAGTCAACGCAGAACCGGAGTTCCGGTGTGGTGCCTGGGGCGGCCGCTTTGGGGACCAGTACTACAGGGCTGGCCCAGGGGCTGTCTGAGGGCTCGATGACCCCGAGCGTGAGCATTTTTGCTACCTCTTCCTGGATGCAGGCCCGTACCCGATCTGGCACGCGGTAGGCCCGGTGGCGGATAGGGGGGCTGTCCCCCGTGTCCACATCGTGCACACACCAGGAAGTGACACCTGGGGTGAGGGAGAACAGGCTGGTGAACTGTGACAGGAGGACTCGACACTCCTGGCGTTGCTCTCGGGTGAGGGCCTCTGAGAGTCGGACCCCATCCACGGAGCCGTCTTTCTCCCGAGTCCGTAGGAGGTCAGGGAGGGGCTCGGAGTCCTCTTCAGCCCCATTGTCTGTGGCCATCAGGAGGCTGAGTTCTGAACGCACAAAGTGGGGTTTCAGTCTGTTAGCGTGGAGGACCCGGAGGGGGTTCCGGGAAGATTCCATGTCGATGAGATAGGTGGCAGGACCCTTGCGCTCGACTACTTTGAAGGGCCCCGTCCACTTGTCTTGCAGGGCGCAGGGTTCGGTGGGGGACATCACCCATACCTGTTGCCCAGGTTCAAATTCGATGGAGGAGGCATTCCGGTCATACCACTTTTTCATGTCCTCTTGACTGGCCTCTAGGTTGGCTTTTGCCAGCTCTCTGAACCGCCGGGTCTGGTTGCGGAGGGTTAGGAGGTACCGGAAGACATCTGGTGGGTTCTTGAGAGGGGGCATCTCCCGGCCTTCCTTGACTAGGCTGAGCGGCCCCCGTACTGGGTGTCCATACAGCAGTTCAAACGGGCTGAAGCCCAGGGACTTCTGGGGGACCTCTCGATATGCGAAGAGGAGGCACGGCAGCAGCACATCCCACTGGCGACGGAGGGGCTCTTCCAACCCCCCGATCATCCCTTTGAGCGTGCGGTTGAACCGCTCAACGAGTCCGTTTCCTTGAGGGTGATAGGGGGTCGTGAATCGGTAGGTAACCCCGCACTGTTGCCAGAGGGACTTCATATATTTAGAAATAAAGTTCGTGCCTCTGTCGCTGACGACTTCTCGGGGGAAGCCCACACGGGAGAAGATCCCCATTAGAGCCCGGCCGACTACCGGGGCTGTCACAGTTCGCAGGGGAACAGCCTCGGGGTAGCGGGTGGCGTGGTCCACTAGCACCAGGATGAATCGATGGCCTTGTTTTGTACGCGGGTCCAGGGGCCCCACGATGTCGATCCCGACCCTCTCGAACGGGGTGGTGACCACGGGAAAAGGTTGCCGGGGGGCTTTTAGTTTGCGGCCGCTCTTGCCACTGGCTTGGCACGTGGGGCAAGATCGGCAATGCTGGTGTACATCGTTCCTCATTTTGGGCCAGAAGAAGTGGGTCACCAGACGACTGTAGGTTTTATCTTGACCCAGGTGTCCCGCCAGGGGGACATCGTGGGCCAGGTTTAGCAGAAAGTCTCTAAAACGGAGGGGCACCACTAGTACTCGGCTGGCCCCCAGCTCCGCGATTCTTTGCTCACTGTACAGCAGATCATTGTCCCAGTAGATCCAGTGTGTTCCGGAGGTATCCCCTGCGCTTTGGGCGAGCGCTTGCTGGCGGAGTCCCTCGAGGGAGGGACAGGTCTTCTGTTCTTGGCGAAATTGTTCTTGCGTGGGCCCCCCCTCTTGAGGCCACTGGTCGAGGTTAGCGAGGTCTGGAGGTTGAGCTGGTTCTGGGGGGACGTCACGGTCGGTGGTTTCGGCCGGGGCGACCGGAGGCGGCGGCGCCGGCCATTCGGGTTCCTCTGGGCGGGGGTTGGCACGGGCGGCCATGGACCGGGTGGTGACACACGCCCAGTCCGGGACGCCTAACATCCCCAGGTGTTCTCTTCGTTCTACGGCTGCCCACGGAGAGCTTTCAAGGTCATTCCCCAGGAGGCAGTCTACGGGGGCATCGTCTCGGACCGTTACCTTCAACATGCCGGAGACCCCTCCCCATTCGAAGGGGACGCAGGCCATCCGACACAGACTTTCCGAGTTATCGGCGGAACATACAGGGCAGAGAATGTTTGGTAGATACTGTTCTGGGGTCACCAGGTGACAGCGGACGGCTGTTACACTGGCCCCGGTGTCACGAAGGGCTTCGGCCCGGCGTCCATTGATGCTCACCCATTGGCTGTACTTCTGGGTGTTAGCGGGTAGGGGGACCCGCGGGACCATGTCTTTCCCCCCTAAGCAGGCTAGAGCCATGGCGGCTGGCTCCCATTCTTGATGTTCCTGTTCATATTCCTCTTGTTCTTCTGAGATCTGTTCCTCCCCCAGAGCAGCAGCGGCTACTTGGCGGGGTCTTGGGCTCTGGTACTGGGGGCAGTTTGGGTCGTTTGCATAGTGGCCGACTCGATGGCACGTAACATTGGCTCGGTATCCCGGTCGCGCCGGGGTGCTGCCCCGGTTGGCCGGGGGGGTGGTGCTGGTAGCGGGGGCGACCGGAGCGTTGTCTCTTCCTCGTCCTTGGCCCCCTCCTCCTCCTCGGGGACGGTGCTGACCATTGTTGTTCCGGTTCTGTTCGTAGGACCCATTCCGGCCCACTCTGGTGATTTCCCACCGGTCAGCTTCGGCTGCGAGCTGCCGGGGATCTGTTAACTTGCTGTCGAGGAGGTGCTGGCGGAGTTCAATGAAGCAATTGTTCGACAGATGCTCCCATACCATAAGATTGAACAGTTGCTCGTAGGTTGTGACCTTGCTTCCTTTGATCCAGCCCTCGAAGGCTCGGCTAAAGTAGTTTACATAGTCCACCCAAGTTGTACCCGGGATGCGGGTGCAGTCTCGGAACCTCTGACGGTACATCTCGGGTGTGAGGCCATAGCGAGTGAGGAGTGCAGCTTTCATATGGTCATAGGAGGTCATCTGGTGGTCCGGGAGCTGTAGCAGGGCGTCGCGGCCCTCATTGAGGAATCTCCCCCATAGACCGGCTCCCCAATCGCTTCTATCGATCCGGTGTGCAGTCATAGCGATTTCATAGGCCTTAAACCATTGCTGGATGTCGTCCTCTCGGAAGTATTCTCGAACGACATCCTTGGGGATGTGTACCTTTTTCTCTGTTGCCCCTGGGGTGTGGGGTTGCTCGGACACCCCTACTTCTTTATTCTGCTTGCGTAAGTCGATCTCAGCTAGTTTTCGCTCGTGTTCATATGCCAGTTTCTTTTCCTCGAGCTCCCTTTGTCTCTGTTTCTCTTCTCTTTCTTCTCGGAGACGCAGGTGCTCTAAGTTGATTTTTTGTTCGGCCAACTTAAGTTCAACGTCCATTTTGAGCCGGGCCATTTCCAGCTCGTGTAGTCGGGTTTTTTCTCGTTCCTGGATCTCGTCTTGCGAGAGACCCGTTCTTCGCTCTTCAGGGGCCGTGGTGGTTTTTGCTGCGATGCTTTGATCGGGGGTTCCGGCAGCCCCGGTTTCTGCCCAAGATTCTAGGGCATGCTTAAAATCGTCTTTGGTACTTAGTCCGGTGGTAGCGATACCTAGTTCGATGCAGAATTGTTTTAGTTCACGATGGCTGTACTCGTCCAATTTCTCCATCTGGAATTTCTCGGTTGCTCCGCTTTCTTTAGTTGTCATCGTGATTTCGTCGTGGGGTGAGCTACTCTCTGTACGATTATGCGGTGATTCGGATCGCGCCGCTGGCCACCAATGTTAGACGGACCGGGAGGGTCGGCCGAGGATACGGGGAGAGGTCTCCGGGGAGAGCCGTCTCCAGCGATCGTACAGACAAGTAACTTCCCCCCCACAGACGGACACCACACAAGGGTAAAGTTCAACGAGACTTTATAGGCAATTCTTTAAGTACGATAGAAATGGTACAAGGAGGTCTGGACTCAGGGGTCCCCTCGATTCTGGTCTCTGGTTTGGGAAAAGGGTAGCGGGACAGTCTTGTTACCAAAAGATGGAAATAGCTCTCAATCCTCGAGCTCGGCGTTCTAGATGATCGGGCCGCGGCGGAGCCAGCAGGTCCCGAGATGGACGAAGGAAAACGACGGTCCGCGGCGGAGCCAGCAGGTCCCGATGAAGATGGTGGTTGCAAACGGTCCGCGGCCACGCCAGCAGGTCCCGACGACGATGAAGGATACGAAGGTTTCGAAGGTTGCGGCAGCGCCAGCAGGCAGGACGATGGTGCACAAGGCAGAGCTACGGCAGCGCCAGTAGTCCGTCAAGGATGAGTTCTTCTTTGCGTCTCTCGACTCCAAGATACAACTGCCTTCCTGCTCTGGAGCTGCCCCAGTTATAGGGCTGAGGTTCTTTGATGTCCGGACCCTCGCACTTGGAGGTCGGGAGGTCCGGGATGAGGGAGTCCAGACACCCAGCAGGGGGGTGGAGCCAGCGCCCGGGGAGGCGATGGGCGAGCGGCACTTGGCGGGGGAGAGCCATCGACACCTCTTTCTCCCATTGACTTGCCAAGTAGTCCGCTCACCTCCTGGGTGGATGGTGGTGCCGGGATGTCTGAGGCTTGGCTAGGCCCAGGGTTGAGGTCGATCGGGGGCCAGGCGGCCTCGTGGTGGAGTGTCCAAGATGGCGCCCCGGATGGGCGCGCGGGCCAGCAGTGGATCGGGCCCACGAGGTCGATATGTTCGAAGGCAGGGGTCCCTGAGGGGACGGAGGACGTGCAATGGTGGTGTGTGGTACTTGCGTGACCGGGCTCGGGCCTGGTCGGGCCGGGGGAGAGCGGCCCTTCATGTGGCCTGTCCAACAACAACCCAGCCGGGTTAAAACTTAAAACAATATCACACGGTGGAGGCCGAACCAAACCAACAAACATCAGGACTGGCCTTGATCATATCAAACCTGGAGAAAATGTCCCACTGGGCCGGGGGGCCTATAGATCAAAGCGCCTCCTACTGTGAAATGCCTGTTCTGGTACAGTTGGTATTTGGCAGATAGTTTCACTAGTGCATCCTGCACTCTGGTCATCTTGGTTATTACCTGGTCAGGCTTCCTCTTAGTAGATGTTACACATTTGGTACCCTGTTTTGGCTAGTCGCAGTAAGGGACATGCGCCGCTCAGCTAGATCAATTTCTTTAGATAGATCTCCCATGGCACGATCCAGAAAGGTGTCCATGGTGGATCGATTGGGGGTGATAGTTTGCTCAGTAAGTGGCTTTGTACCCTCCGCCTTCCATTTGCCCATACTACTAGCTATAAATTAGATAATGAGGGGGAAGAAGATAAAGGGGAAACAAACTTACTTCGCTGCAATCCTCAAAATCATACGGCTGACATCGTCTGCCGACAGTACTGGTCCACTGAAATCAACAAGAATTTAAAACAAAGCGATTGGGCCCAGCATTGCCTCTTCAGGCCACTGTACGTGTGGGGAGAACTGGCCCCGCCTTCCGTGCTGCTACCGAAATTGCTGGTGCATCGCGGGCCTCCACCGGCCCAAAGGTAATACTTAAATTTAGCACTATTTTCTTAGCACAAAATGCACCCTTCATCTAAAATGGACGTGAGGATGCATTTTGCACTAATAAATAGCTCTAAATGCTGCAGAACACTAAAAGCGAGCATGTGCATCTGCTCACGCTTACTAAATCTTCCCTTGCTGTAGGATTTTCCCCTTCAAGTGACTCTTAATTACGTGAAGAGGAGTAATCACGTACTTACCGCTAATTCCACATCAAAGAGTGTTGCAGGAATTCTGCACAAATACAGATCTATGTGCAGAAATATGGGACCTTGGTGTATAGGTACTAAGTCTTCCTATCACCTTAGTACCCACGAGCCCAGGGCCGACTAGCTATAGTGTCTCACTTGCTCTCCTACTCACACCCAGAGAAACAAATGATGAGACCCCATATTCAAAGAATCAACGGTGAGGGCAAAACGCTCTGTAGCACAGGAAACAACCCAAATTTATAAATGGAATTCACTCAATTGTCTTTTCTGGTATGCTGTCCGCTCAAACCCAAAAGGATCCACCGTCCTAAGATCCCAAAAATGTCCAATGCAACTCCAATGATTTGAGGGAGCGGTTCCCACTTCTTGAAAATATCACAGGGTCAAGGATTGTTGATTCCCAGGTTTTTCACTTTATTCAAATATCAGTCACAAAATGACGACAGCTTCCATAATCAATTTCAATATTTCAAATTACTTCAGATTAATCAAAACATCAGACAGCTGACGCGTTTCGTCCGATGACGGACATCATCAGGGCTGTTGAAAAATAAATCAAAAAAAGAAAAGTACATTACATTCTTGTGACCACAATAAACTTATTCCCAATAATTACAGTGTTCCATAACAGTACACATCAGTTCACGATGTATTCCAAACACCCTGCCTACTTAACAGTTCCCTCGAATCATTGGAGTTGAAATGATGAGACACCCCAGAACACAACACTACCAGAGCTCCCAGGAATTGCGGTAACAAGACACACCCTTTCGCTTGCACTCTTGTACTTGTCCACAATAAGATCTGACAGAGACACAAAACAGTTTAAAATATTTATTTTAACTAACATGCCCTAAGATGCAGCATACGTGCCACAAAAAGCAGGAGAATGCATCGTATAAATACAGTCAGCATAGCAGCTAGTCCATATATCATGAAGGGAGATGTCATTATAGAAAGACAATGGAGAAAAGACTATAGTGCCTAACCTCACTCCCCTTGCTAAGAAAAAGTATTATTATATATTCGAAGATCTCTGGTCTTTGTCAGCAGACCCCATACCTTAACTTATAGATGGTAAATCTACATCATAGATGCTGTCTCCCTCTTCTCCCTGGAAAGGTCCCTCTCCAAGTGTGTGTCACCTATTCGTGTAACCCACTAAAAATCCAAGAGTCTGTCCAAACAACAGCTGGAGCTGTATGTTTTGTCTAAGGACTGAGGCCTGGCCAGAACAAAATAATAAGCGGCATTGTTGTTCGACTTTGCACATAATTATCAGTCAAAATCCCATAAACATGCACAGAGTGATCACAGCGATGAGTTCTCATGTGAAAGCAGTAATTGAAATTATTGCAAAAATAAAGACGTGTAGTAACATGCACAAAAGCAACAGGCAAGCTGCAACGTGCCCGTACTAAGTTAGTAAAAAAACGACAATGTCCCTATGGGCCAGGTGACAAGAGTACTATGGAATTATCAAATTACTACGATTCTCCAGGTTAATCGAAATTCTGCCCAGACATACTGTTGTTCAACCTCTTAGGCAGGGGCGGCTCCTCCACGTGGGCGTCGGAGCGCCGCCCCACTGCTTTCTTGCAGTGCGAGAAGCAGAAATTGAAAATGGTATAAATACTATTTTACATTTCTGCGTCTTGCACTGCGAGAAATCAGAAGAAGGGTATTCCTGGTTGGGGGCGGGTGGGTGGGCGGGCAGATCAGGGAGGAGTGGCTAGTCCAGTGTTATGGGCCCTGACTGTGTGGTCAGCCCCAGGGCCTACCAAACAAGTCATAGCACTCTCCGCCATTGCAGCGCTGTGTTTGCCTTAGGGGGGGTCGAGGGAGGCTGCCTGCTTCTGGTTCCATTGCTCAGAGAGAGAGAAGGAGAGCAACGCGACTGACGCAGGACGGACCGGAGGCGATTTGGTGGAGGTAGGTTTTTATTTTTAATAAATTACCCCCCTGCCTGTGCGACCCCCTCCTCGACTTCCAGTGGTTCATCCCACGTGGCATGCCGCTGGGTTGTAAGCGGAAAGACCGGGAGATCCTGCCTCTCGGCAAGTTATATCTAAAATCTCCCAGTTCTGATCCCCACCCTAACTAACATTTTCAATCAATCGCTACAGCACTGTATTGTCCCTAAACACTGGAAGGAGGCAGTAATCAGGCCTATTTTAAAGAAACCCACGGCCGACCTGGACCAACTTGTAAACTATCGACCCATTTCCCTTTTACCACTCTTTGGGAAAGTTATGGAGGCTCTAATTAATAAACAGCTCATTGCCCACCTTGAGTCCAACAAACTCCTCGACCCATCCCAATCCGGCTTCAGGGCGTTCCACAGCACCAAAACGGCCCTGCTTGAGGTCGTGGACAATATAAGACTGTCTCTGGACTAAAAAAAAATCAGCAATACTGATCTTGCTAGACCTGTCAGCGGCCTTCGACACCATCTCGCATCGCGTTCTGTTAGAGCGCCTTGGAGAGGTTGGTGTCGAAGATGCCGCACTCCAATGACTGACAAGCTATCTTGGTAACAGACGGTCCAGGGTTCAATTAGGCTCCCACTCTTCCATTTTCTACAAAAATGACAAGGGTGTCCCACAGGGATCCATTTTGAGCCCGACCCTTTTTAACATTTATGTTTCCCCTTTGGCGAAGATCATCAGAGAACATTGTTTTGGAACCGTATCCTACGCCGACGATACCCAAATCCTCGTCACTATCAACCAAAACCCTGATGATATAAAAAGTAGGTTAAAAAACTGTATGATCAGTATACAAGAATGGATGACAAGAAATTACCTTATGATGAACGCTGGAAAGACTGAGGTCATGCTTTTCGGCAAAGCCTATCAAATCTGGTCATCAGACGGGTGGCCAGTCTCCCTAGGACCCCTGCCCAGCCCCCAAGCCCTTTGTCAGGAATCTTGGAGTAACAATAGATGATAGGCTGACCATGTCTGAACACATCAGAAAAACAGTGGGAAATAGCTATGGCCAGATGCGTAGTCTGAGGAAGATCTTTAAATGGATCCCACTCTCAGCACGTGTGCCCCTAGTCCAGGGACTCATTGTTAACAGGATGGACTATGGAAATGCCCTCTTTTCAGCCATCAACGTAACACTACTGAATCAACTGCAAGTCCTCCAAAACACTGCTGTGAGGCTAGTACTAGATCTACCCCCTCGTACCCCCTCAGCAGGGTGCCTCAAGACTTTGCACTGGCTCCCCATACAAACAGGGCAAAAAAGAAGGTTTGGGTCCTCTCTCTGAACTGGCCTGGACCACTCTAATATACACAGCAAACAAGATGACCAGACCGATATGTTTTTGGTTGTTTTTTGATCCCACTCAGTCAATCAATTCTGGAGGGTCATCTATTTTATTTAAGTATTTTTTGTATTTTTAGAAAAACATTTATAACATTTACTTGAATATGTCATCAAACAGACAGTCAGCGAGCAGTGGAAAGCATATCAAACAATAAAATGTGCATGACTATACAAGTGCTATACAGTGTTAAAAAATGGATATTGTCTTTTCATACAAATAACACCACAACAAAGAATCAAAGAAGCAAATAATTCAAATATCTGACAATGAATTCACATTGGGAACCAGTCCTTTACATTCAGTACAAAAAGAAAAGACAGGCGGATACACAGTACAAAAAGCACTACCTGCCTGTCTAACTAAGCCGGGGATAGAAAAATAAATTAGAAAAATAAATTAGAGGGTTACAAAACCTAGGGATAGCACTGTATACATTTAAACAACCCTAGAAGAACCCTTTATTCGTTTTCCCAGGCTTAGGGTCAACGCGTTTCGAACCTCAGCATGAATAGGGGTTCTCCTCAGGACGTGGACTGGATAAAGCCAAGACTGAGAGTAACAAGCAGTTGTCACTCGAACTTCGTAGTAGTGGAATGGGGTGCCTCACACAGACCGGAATTCTGTATGTAGATGTATCATTTCAATATGTGGGGAGAGTCTGCCAGATGATCCATAATTATGGAGTTCGATTGGTTGATGTCTGGGCCAGCTTAATCAAAAACGGCCGACATTGTGTGTTTTTTTTGGGTCAGTTGTACTTCTTTATCCGTGAAGATAATCCACACGGCCTTGCTGTAACACGGGCGGACTTATCTCCTCGTTTGCTGGCGGCGTCTGGTATCCAGCAAGCGAGGAGATAAGTCTTTTTGTACTGAATGTAAAGGACTGGTTCCCAATGTGAATTCATTGTCAGATATTTGAATAATTTGCTTCTTTGATTCTTTGTTGTGGTGTTATTTGTATGAAAAGACAATATCCATTTTTTAACACTGTATAGCACTTGTATAGTCATGCACATTTTATTGTTTGATATGCTTTCCACTGCTCGCTGACTGTCTGTTTGATGACATATTCAAGTAAATGTTATAAATGTTTTTCTAAAAATACAAAAAATACTTAAATAAAATAGATGACCCTCCAGAATTGATTGACTGAGTGAGATCAAAAAACAACCAAAAACATATCTGTCTGGTCCCCATACAAACATGCATAAAGTTCCAACTTTGCTGCCTAGTCCATAAGGCTGTAAATGGTCATGGACCTGCCTATCTCGAACATAAGCTCAAGGCCCAGGTCCCAAGCAGGACGCTATGCTCTTCCAGCAAAGCCCTTGTCTCTGTACCCAGAGTTCGAACAGTCAGAAACGGAGATAGAGCTTTCAGTAAAACTGCCCCAGAAGCCTGGAACTCCCTGCCTTTCATTTGAGGTTAGAGCCCGATCACATAAAATTCCGAAAACAGCTAAAAACCTGGCTCTTTTAGCCAGTTGAGTCCTATTTCCTGGATCAGTTGGCCACGAGGATCCTTCTGCCTGCTAGCGCTCTGAGACCTTCGGGTGATTTATGCGTGATACAAATGAAATAAAATGGAAATGGAATGGAAAGGCCAGAATGTGGGCAGAAGGAGTTAAATCGGACAAATGATGTCTGTGGGTAAACCCGTACAATAGGCCTTGCGTTATGAATATTGCCGTGAGCCCTGATTTTAAAGGGGTGTTGAAGTATGTGCCCTTTGAGGTGGGGACGAGGGGACGGGACTGCTATTTCCTCTTGGTTTAATGAGTGAGTGACGCATTTACCGCTGATCTTTTCTATTTCAAAGCAGGGTCCTGTATATGTATGAGAGCTAAGGCTGACATGCGAGTCATGAAGTCTGTGTGTGATGAGTGTGTCTAATGCACAGTGCCATTGAGATAGATGCTTGTGTCCCCCCTCCCTCCCACACACACACGGTGGGATCACAGGGGAGATATAGTTGCATTTACTGACTCAGCAACTTTGGGGAAAAAAGTAGGACTCCTCGTTCCCAATCAACATTGCGTGTTCTGCGAACCAGTGGTAGGTTAAAAAGTGGTGGGCGTCACGGCCTGAAAAGAGAGGGGAGGAGGTTTCCCGCTCTTTTCAAGGGGCCAGATTCTTTCAAGCGAGCAGCGGTATTGTGTGAAAAACAACTGCTGCTATACTTAAGTCCTAGCCTCCTCACCCCTAACTGCATGGGAAAGTGTATCCTCAGCTGTTACCAACAGAAAGGCTTCTGCCTTCATGAGATATTTAGGAAAAAAACAAGACGCAGACTGAGTCCTATCCTACTTGCTGCATGACGTCACTGGAGTGCTTGGGTCCTCATGTGAACCCCTTTTTAAAGCGTTCTTATGTCAAAGGTGCCAATAATGTGCTCTACATGCTGTCATTCCACCCCGCCACGCAAGTTGTCCACTATGTGCATCACAAGCAGTTTTACGCTCTCTGGTCCCACCACATTGAAATGAGGCTCAGGGTTAGACACACGTCTAAGTTGTGAAAACTACCGGACATTTACTGCTGTGATCCGTCTTCATTTTTATTATAACATTGTTTACTTTGTCCCCTGAGGTGTTTGGTTAAGATGGTTTAAATGCACCGTTTTTGGTCCTAGCTTCCTCCAGACACTTGTCACAGTTCATTAGCCTCAACCTGTTCACTCGTCATTGTTGTGGAGTGTGGCAGTACAGATAGAGCACTTTCAGGAAATACGCCCTCCGTGCTGGGGGTTAGAAAAAACTAGCAAAGCGGCTATCAGGCTACAAGATATCGCCAAATTAAAGAATCAAAGTACAATGTGTGACGGAATGACAATTGAAATATTTGCTGAAAGCCTCCAGTACATTTTAGGCATCTTGAGTTGTAAAATCTCACTAGTTGCTCGTCCCAGTATATAAAAACATACTAAAGAAAATCAACCGTGAAGATTAGCAGATGGTGGCTCTATTATGCTGGTCATGGTCACTTGTATTTCATTAGGAACGGAGGTCAGAGGCGAAATACATGCTGACTGATAATACTCGCCTCACAAGTTTTCTATAGCCCTGACCTGGTATACAGACAAAATATGGAATCAAATATAGAATAGCACTAATATCGAAGTCAAAATATAGAATGGACAAAATATCGAATGGACAGAATATAGTCAACAAAAATTTCGAATTTAAGGTAAGTAATGTAATATCGATTTTCATAAATATAGAAAGTCAAAATATCGAAGTGTATATAGGTATTAAATGTATTGAATTTTAAAAAATCAAATTTTTTAAAGTGTTTTGTATGTAACTATATGTGTGAAAAGTGTATATTTATTTTATAATTCATTTTAAGTAATGAATTTTATGTTATTTCATTTTTGCGTTATTTAATTCTGTAGCGGGTTGTGGGTTTATAGGGGAATAGGGTGGGAAGTAATTTACATATAATTAATTAAATATCTAAATTTATTTATGGGTATTCTTTTAATTAATTGTTTAATTTTTAATTGGTAACTAATTAAAATGTAATTGGCATTTAATTTTACTTAATTGATGAATTGATAATTATGTTAATTGTATTAGTTTATTTTCCGTAGCGGGTTGTGGGTTTATAAGGGAATAGGGTGGGAAGTAATTTAATTATAATTACTTAAATATTTTTATTTATTTATTGGTATTTATCTTGAATTAATTGTTAATTAATTTGTAATTATTACATTTTAATTGGTAATTCATTTTTATTAATTGATTAATTGATAATTATATTAATTTTATAAAATTAATTCCCGTAGCGGGTTCTGGGTTTTTGGGGGAATAGGGTGGGAAGTAATTTAATTGTAATTAATTACATTTATTTTATTTATTGGATTTTATTTTGAATAATTTTTAATTGTTAGTTAATTGTTAATTGGTAATTAATTTGTATTAATAGGTAATTTTAATAATTAACTTTTTTGTATTTTTAATTGATTAATTATTATATTAAATTGGTAATTACTTAATTTTTTTATTGGTATTTATATTTAATGTATTTTTATTAATATATGAAGTATTTACTTTCCCTACTGTTGCACTCACTGGCGTGGTTATAGTAATGTTTACCCCTACGCTATCCAACGCTTTCCCTACTCTTGCACTCTCTGTTATGTTATGTTATGTTCTGTTAAGGTGAGCTTATAGAGCGCTCTGTCACCGTGGGTTTCCTGGCGCTGATCAGGTGCTGAGGGAGGCAGGGGAGGTTAGTCAGATTGTGGGAAGAGCCATGTTTTCAAAGATCTGCGAAATTGGATGAGCGAATTAGAGGTTTTAAGCGAGGGTGGAAGAGAGTTCCAGAATTTGGGGGCCAAATGTGCAAATCTCCGACCTCCGATTCTGCAGCGTTTGAAAGAGGGGACAGCCAGGAGGCGGAGGTGAGAAGATCTGAGGTTACGTGAAGGGCAATAGGGACTGATGAGGGATTTCAGGAAGGCAGGGCAGGGACCAGTTAGAGATTTGAAGGTGAGGCAGCCGATCTTAAAGGCTACCCTCGAAGTGACAGGAAGTCAGTGCAGGTTGGTGAGAAAAGGTTTAGCAGATTGCCATTTCGGGATCCCGAAGGCCAATCTCGCCGCTTGGTTCTGAACGATCTGTCATCTAAAAAGAAGGGCCTTAGGCAGACCGTGGTAGATAGAGTTCGAGAAATCCAAGCGGGAGAGGACGAGAGCCATGATGACTTGAATCAGGGCCTCGGGAGTCAGGAGATAAGCCACCTTCCTGATCCTGCGCAACTGATACATGCAGGAGGAGACCACCGTCCCTATCTGGGGCTTAAGGGATAGCTCGGAGTCAATAATGACCCCGAGACTCTTCACCGAGGCCACAGGGGTGGGAGGGGGGGCCAAGCTCTGCCGGCCAGAAGTGCGGACCCCAGTGGGAGGAACTCGTACCAGGGAGAAGGAGCTCCGTCTTCCCGGGGTTCAGTTTGAGTTGGTTCTGGCTCATCCACTGAAGAATGTGGGACATAACCGCCTGAAAATTGGGAATATCAGAAGAATAGTTAAGAGGAAAGATGAGTTGCAGGTCGTCAGCGTAGGGTGACGTCCCACTGCCTCAGAGAAAAGAGAAGAGGTCGGAGATACAGATTGAAGAGGAGAGGGGATAAAGAGGTGCCCTGGGGGACCCCGCAGAGTGAACGCTCCCTAGGTGCCCTGAAGGTGCCCAGACTGACTGTCTGAGACCTCCCGGTCAGAAAGGATTTGACCCATGCCAGCGCCAGGCCCTGGAGTCTCTGGAGTGGGAATAGTAATTTTTACACCTACGCTATCCAACGCTTTACCTACTGTTGCACTCTCTGGAGAGGGAATAGTACGTTTTACCCCTAAGCTATCCAACGCTTTCCCTACTGTTGCACTCTCTGGAGTGGTAATAGTAATTTCTGCCCCTACGCTATCCAACGCTTTCCCTACTGTTGCACTCACTGGAGTGGTAATAGTAAATGTTACCCTCCTGCTCTCCTACGGTAAAAATATTATATGTTTTTTTTATTAATATTATGGTAATATATATATATATATATATATATATATATATATATATATATGTGTGTGTTTTGAAAAAAAAATTGTATGTTTTTTTATAACTTAAATTAAAGTATATTTTAGTTAATTATTTTTAATATTTCATTAATTTTACATTATTTTTAAGTCATTTAAAAAAATTCGATATTTTGACTATATTTTTTTAAACTATATTTTTGATTCAATATTTTTGTACTTACCTGTTTGCAGATAGGAATTCGGAATTTTTGTATTCAATATTTTATCCTCGATATTTGTGTAATTCTATATTAGTGTATTCAATATTATGTCAGTGATCCCCTGACCTACCTGCATGCTGGCTATATAACTATATTTTACCTGTTTGTAGATAGGAATTAGATATTTTTGTATTCAATTTTTTATCCTCGATATTTGTGTAATTCTATATTAGTGTAATTAGTATTATGTCAGTGATCCCCTGACCTACCTGCATCCTGGCGCAGGACCTTTGCTATGAATGAAACCCAGAGTGTGTGCTTTTTGATGAACTGAACATATGTTTGCATTACAAATTGTCATCAGGCTCCTCTCTGAGGAAGGGGCACTTTTTAAGAGCTTTGGTATACTATGGTCTATCCCCCTGTAGTGATGCGTTCTAATTTACAGAAACATCTGCTGACCTATTGCACTTAGTGTCTGCTGGCAGGATGCTTGGCAGGGAGTGGATGAGTTGAATGGTAGAGTCTCCAGAAGGATAGATGGATGGATGAATGCATAAACAGATGAATGCAGAGGATGATGGAAAGAAACATGGATGAATTAATGGGGGGATGATTGTGTGAATGATGTATGGGCTGAGCGTCCTTTGTCGGCTGGACTAGCGTGCTACAGTAAAATTAATGCCCAGCTTTTACGCCTCACCACTTTGAAATATGACCAGCCACCACTGCTCTTAGGGGGCACTTCCACTGAAATTGATGTGGGACTATTATGAATCTCAAAACTACAATGCATGATCACATTTTTTGCCAAGCTTGATCCTTCATTTCACATATGGAATCAAAACCCAAAGTAATATGTTTTTTTCACTGCAACAGGTGAAAAACACATTTTTTAATGTATATATCAGAACTCAAGTGTTAGCTTAGCTCTAGCATGGCTGACTTTTTATTCATTTTTTAATGAAATGGGATGGCCTGACAAAAAAATGGGAAACCGAAGCCTCACGAGATCAACCACAAAAGTAGCAATCTAGATAAATCTAAGGACGGCCATCTTAGAGTTAGACTGACCTAACGTCAAAGAAAGAAAACTCACAGACTTTGGATCTCTAAGCATGCATTTCTCATGAATTCATGATTTCAAGTTTCCTATTTAGGTCGAGCCTAGGGCACAAATGTCAGTTTTGGCCAGCCTGACACTTTTAATTGGCTCCTTGTAGTGCCCCTCCTAAAAATCTTCCTGTTCTATGGTCCTTTTGTTGTCTTTGTCCAGCTGTTTGTTTGTGCCCTAACGACTGACCCAGTAACATGGATCAGTTCACTTATGCACATATGCAGAGGCGCACCTTGAGTCAAATTTCGGGTTGGGGGGTCTAAGAAAAAAATATGGGGGGGGGGGCTTATTCTTCAAGCAAAAGACAGAGTGGAGAGTTGCAGGGGCCCTAAGAAGGGGTGAAAACCATCAAAGCCTCATTAACAAGCAAAGAGTCTTTAAAAGACCAGTGAAGTACTCGGGTGCGGCTGTGTGTGCGCCCGGGAAGCTGTCTCATCCCGGGCTGCCACACACGATGGGGGGGGGGGCTAAAGCCCTGTGAGTCCAATGGGCGTTGCGCGCCTGCACGCTTGATACCCTACTTTTTGTTTTGCTTCAGCTTGCTCTCCATCCCTTGTACTCTTCTGGCTCGTGGCTACAACACACCTGCTTCTCAATTTCAGGTACTTTAATTGTAGCCCAAAATAGCAATGAATGTCCCTCCCCTTTTTGCTTTTCCGATGCTGTTTGCATCCCCATGCCATCTCTCGCTACTACTTCACCCATCCTCCCCCGTGTCCACCCCTCCTCTTCCAAAGAAGTCAATAGGGGTAAATACGTGGCCCCGTTTTTAAAAAAAAAAAAAAAAAAATTTAATATACAACTTTCCTGTTGTAAAATATTGGCATATATGTTAATGTAAGTTTTCTGCTGCAGAGCGCACTCCATGTAACGTGGCTGAGGGAGTTAAAGTGCCTGATGCAGACAGAAATCTGTGTGAAACTTCCAAGTCACTGGGGCCCTCTCCAGTAAAGCCCGTACTTAATTTGTAAAAGATTAATGCATAGATTCATCAACCGAAATAGTGATCGCAATAGCTGTGAAACGGCTATTGCAATCGCAATTTCCGCTCCCGCAATTCATGAAGCAAATAAACACCAAATTGTGAATTCGCAAACATAAATTCACAGAATCAATGTGGAACCCCCTTTGCGATTCTGTAACAGCGAATTCACACTTTTTCTGCAAATTATTTTGCGAATTTGCAAATAAATCGCAAATTCAATCCATCGAAAATCGCAATTTGCAAAAACACCAAAATCGCTAAATGCGAGTCGCAATTTAAGGAGAAGTCAAACCAGCAGTTCAATTTGGAGAAAAAAAATCTCAAACAAGAAACAGGTGCGGGGTAAAACAAACACACTTAAGGAGACCCAGTAGGAGCATGAGGACATTCACAATGCCAGGTCTCTACATCGTGGCAAGGCGGCAGAGGCTCCAGGCTGCAGCCCGGAACCGACGCAGGATCCAGGAGCACATCTTCCGGCTGCGGATCACACTCCTGGGCCAGACTGAAGAGGAGATCTACTCCAAATACAGGCGGAATGGGGCAATGATAACTAAGCTCATCATAGGCCTTGACCCCCTGATGCAGCACCCAACAAGGAGGACCAATGCCGTGCCCACCCATGTCCACGTCCTGTGCTGCCTGCACTTCCTGGCCTCCGGAAGCTTCCAGGGGATAGTTGCATATGCAGGGGGGATCTCCCAGAGCACACTGTCACGCTACCTACGGAGTTTCCGGGACGCCATGCTGAGCCTGATACACCACTACATAACCTTCCCAACAACCCAACAGGACTTAACCCAAACAAAACAGGACTTCTATAACACCGCCCAATTTCCCCATGTAATTGGCAGCATTGACTGTACCCACATCCACATCTGTCCACCCTCTGAGACAGAATACATGTACCGGGACCGCAAGTTCTACCACTCATTCAACATCCAGATGGTCTGCAATGCGAAGACCATCATCACCGACATTGTGGCCCAATACCCGAGGAGCATGCATGATTCGTTCATCTTCAGGCACAGCGGCATACACACCCGCTTGGCCAGGGGTGACTTTGGCGAAGGACATCTCCTAGGTAAGTACACATGCCCACATACAGTATGTCAAGACCATGTAGCTGCGCATAACAGGCGCTGACCCTCTGCTCCTATCCTTCAGGTGACAGCGCCTACGGCCTCAGAGAGTACCTCCTCACCCCATACCTCAACCCTGCTACACCACAGGAACACAACACTGCACTCATGCATGCCACATGAAATAATGACACGAGGAAGAATTGTGTTCAAAATAAATTCTTATTCTTATGTTGAACAAGATCTAGACTTTTTTGATTTTTCAAACAACATAACTACTGTATTGCGTCATACAACCTCTTGTATGCAGAGCAGGCGTGCTTGGTACATCAGCATGGCACTGCTGCTAATGTTCAGTCATTCACTGATGCCTCCTGCCGGACGCACCCTGTCGCCTCTCCAACTCCATGTTGGGAGTGTCCGGCCGAGATGCTGCACTGGGCCTGGTACTGCGGCGCCTTTCTGGTAGCACCGGCACAGGCAGGCTGCTCAGGCTCGATGTGCCCTCACTGGCATCATCACCCCCCTCCTTGTATGGCCATGGCCACACACCTGTTGGTGTTGAACTGCAGTGGTGACCTGCTCCAGGGCCCTTGCTACATCTTGGCAGCATTGCACCATTTGTATTTGCATTGCCAGTGACCGGCGTGACAGTTGGGATGTTGCGTTCCCTATCAGGTGGTTCGACTGGATATATGCAGATAACCGGGTCAGCTGCTGGCGGTGGCGTCGGCGGGTGATGTCCTGCTGCGCCACCATCAGTTGGCTGTTCTCCTTCACTGCAGCCCTTAACTCCTGCACACTTTCAGTAAGCTGATTTACATTGCGTGCAGTCTTGTACAGCTGCAGCTGCATGGCTGCCATGTGCTGTGCCTGCTTGCGGTGCACAGCTAGTTTCCCGGCTTCAATTCCTAGCCCTATATCTTGGGCCTTTTGCTCCCTGTCTGCTCGTGTGGCCACATTGCGCTGCTGCCTTAACCGGCCGCTTGCCTGCGACCGCACAGTGGCTGTGCGGCATGTCTGCCTCCTGGGTGGTGGTAGGGCCTGTTCCACTGCCATTCGTGATGCCTGGGGTGGTTGCACTCCTCCTGTGGCTGCAGGTGTGGCCCTGTTCGTTTGGGAAGGTGGTGGTACTGGTGCAGGTGCAGCTCTATGTGACGGTCCAGGTTGTGGAGCTGGATGTCTCTCTCCCTCCGTCTCATCTGGAGTCTCCTCAATATGGAGTGCCTTGCTATCTGAGGTCTCAGCATCTGCAGCACCTTTGATGTGAATGGGTGCATGATAATGATATGATTCTTGCACATGGGATGTTGCAACATGCATGCAGTCTTGAATTTCCTGACTGGCTTTAGGGATATGTTTCACTCGACAGTTCTGGCTGTGTGTGGCTATCAGGGAACATTGTCACACTACAGGTCCCAAAATGCAATAGGACGTTTCTGATGTGCAGGGACTGCTTTACTGGGGTTATCAAATGGCTAGCTCTGGGGGCATGGCCATTGTTAGGGGACGGGGTCGCAGTTGCATGGCTCTTACCTTGTGATTGTTGTTGATGGTGTCCTCAGCCGAGTCCTTGAGTGGTGTGTTGGCGGCAACCGTGGAGTCTCCTCCTCCCGTGGCCAGTCTCTCCCCCAGCCTCTCTGCTATGCGCTCCTTGGCACGGCCTCTGAGGTCATACCACCTCTTCTTAAGGTCATTGATTGACCGCTGGGTCGCTCCTACGGCGTTTACCTTCGCCCTGATGCGCAGCCAAATGCTCCTTTTCTCAGCCTCGGGCACCTTCCTGGAGAGCTTCCCAAAAGCTAGTCATGGTCCCTGCTGACTCCCTCAATCAGGTAGTCCAGCTCCTGATTTTTCTTTTCCTGCCAGTTTTACTGGATCCTGCTGCATCCTGGGACATTGTATGTTAAATGTATGTTCTGCTGTGGGGCTGCAGGGTGTGTCTCCTAGAGCTCAGTGCCGTAACTGTGCAGTACAGAATACTCACGGCTCTGCCCTAGTGAATAGTCTTGTGCGTAAGCGGTTTAAAACCACGCTTGACATTTCCAATAGTTTTTATGCCCATCGATTGCATGGTCTAAGTTCCCAATGGACCTCATTTACTTGCGGCGGTGGCAAAAAACAATTTCGACGTTTGCCTATGGGCTATAAAATACACAGTGTTGTTTCTGGGCTATGAGCTCAACAATGAGGGAAAAGGATTGGCTCCTCACTTCCTGGAGACATGCGCACAACTGCGCGCTCCAACAACATCTTTACTGGGCTTCTTGAATTTCGGGAGAACATACATTTCGGAATATGCCTGGCGTATCAAGCCTTTGTATGCTTTGATACAACCATCTTTTTCCAAATCATGCTGGCTGCCTGAGCATTCAGCTGTTCTGCAATCCTTGCAAGCTGATCTGCTCACTTCTATTTTCTAACTGACTTGTGATAACCAGCCCAACCTGGTGATAAGAATTATCCCTGAGACGGTGGGTTCCACGTACCTGACTTTTAATGAAGGAGACACAGTACCTATTGCTTACAAGTCACACTTGTACACTTCGGCTGAATTGCGCTTTTCCACTGTGGAGAAAGTTTTGACGGCTATGCAGATGGCAATTCTTAAGGAACGTGCCCTGTCACAGGGAAAGCGCATGTTGGTTGTTACCCCGTGTCCTGCCATGGAGGCAGTCACGAAAGCCAGTGTACCAAATTCCAAAGCTTTGCACCCTAGGTGGATACAATCGGTTGCATCCTTGACATCCCAGGATGTCACGTTTATTTTTGACACCTCATTACGGTCGCAGGAGTACTTGCAGTATGAATTTGTTCATCCGGCTCCTTTAGCAATGCGGCCCTTGGAGGATTTCTATTGCATAATTTACACTGATGGTTTGGCGCAGGTTGCGCATGGCTCTAAACATGCCTACGTTTCCGCATGCGCCATTGTTGTCGGTGCCATGGTGAACGATGAGTTCAAGTCCAGTGTCGTGCAGACGCTAGGGGACTGCACCTCACAATTAGCAGAACTTCGTGCTCTGATGCTTGCATTGGAGTACGCTGATCCTAGTGTGACAACACTAATCGTAAGTGATTCTTACTACTGTGTACAGTCTTACAATGAGAACTTGTTCTTTTGGATTCAGAATGACTTTTGTGATTCCAAGGGTAGCACAATAAAACATGAGATGATCTTGGTCCGAGTGGCTGAGCTTAAAGAGCAGTTGCCACTTGTGTTTGTGATTCATACTCTAGGCCATCAGCGTGTTGGAGTTCACGCTGTCGGTAACTCGCTTGCTGATGAAGCGGCGAAATCTGCAGTATCAAAATATTTAGTTGCAGCAGTTACACAGTCCAAAAGTAAAATAGATGGTGACATCTTGGCGGCTGCAGCTGCCACTGAGAAGGGAGGTAAATATCCTTCGGGGTTCCCTTCGAAGTACACATACCACTTAAGTCCCGATAAGGTTTCTTATGTGAAAATTCCTGATGTTGGGGAACGGTTGATTCCCAACTTGGATCGCAGAGCTACATTGATTACAGCGGCGCATGAAGGTGTGGCGTCTGCGCATGCAGGCGTCTCGGCCACTGTAACTCAGCTACAACAACGATTCTGGTGGCGGGGACTGTACAAACAGACGCGCGATTATGTCCTTCAATGTGACATTTGCCAGCAGATTAAGCCTTCGACTGCTGCCCGTCCGCCACAGACACAGTTGTACATATCTAATACACCACTGGGTTAGATCACTGCGGTCCTTTTTCTTCTGATACTGCATACAAGTACATCTTAGTAGCAGTTGATTCATGCACACGCTTTGTGTGGGTATGGCCCCATCGCAGCGCTGATTCACGGACTGTCATAAGAGATCTGCGTGTCTTTGTAGGGATTTATGCCTGTGGTACCTTCCATTCGGATCAGGGTCCGGCTTTCGCCTCTAAGGCGTATAAGGATGCTATGATTTTGTTGGGGTCCAAGTCAAGTTTTCGTCTCCGTACAGACCTGAGGGTAATAGTGTAGTGGAGCGAATGAACCGTGACTTAAAGCAATCTTTGACAGCACAAGTTATAGGCACTGGCAAAAACTGGTTGGCCCATCTCAATGGCATGCAGCATGCTCTACATAATCTCCCTAGAAGGTCTCTGGGTGGGCGGACCCCGTACGAAATGCTCTTTGGTATCAAGAAGTATGTCCCTGACCTCGACGGTCTAGACTGCGTGGCCCAAGCCACGGCCTTTGACGTAGATGAACATTGCAATGTCTTACAGGATCTACAAAAGACCAGAGACAGTCTTGCAAAGGAACATTTGCCCTCCATGTCGGATGCTGCGTTGCAGATCCCGGTAGTTGGCTGGCTACCCAAAGTTGGAGAACTGGTTCGAGAGAAGCTCGATTACAAGAAAGAATTTGGTCCTTCCTATCGAGCACCGGTTCTCGTTCTTGGAGTGAAGGGCACAAGAACAGTCATTTTACCACCACTTTCAGGTCGTACGGAAAACAGGTTTATCTCTATTGACAATGTCAAGATACACAGGGTGGCCGATTCTTCATAGTATGACACCGGCAGTCTCCTGTCCTTCGATTGTGAGAAATTCTGTATTGGCCACTACTTCTAATGCTGAGCCAGAAGTGGCCCTCGAGATGCCTGCTGTTCCCAATCCTTTATTAAGTACTTTTCCTGTTAATGACATTAATGACCTAGACTACGCCTATCCTGCTGATTTGTCGATGCTTGATTTACAAACACGTTTGGCCACAGAATCCAGGTTCTCATTTGACTCTGTTTCAGTTAATTCGAAAAAACCCTCACGTTTTGCAGTTTATGCTACATTATTTAAAAAACATTTTTTGATCCCTTCATGGACATATATTTGGCTGGTGCTTTTTTCGGTATACCTTTTTATGTCAGTTGGTTTTGTGTTTTATTTTTTCCGTCTGATTAATGGACACTATGTCGAGGAGAGAACATGCATTCGGCATCTTAATGGAACTTTGGCCCCCCTTTCCTCGTCACATTCAGCACACAGGCTGAAAAGAGATTTGAATTTTGTAAACATCACTGCTTGGCCTGTTCTTGATGGGAATGTGTGGGATGTGGTTAAATTTCAAATCCATGGCCCTACTGAAGTGGTTAATGTCCCTAATGTAGTGGTTAATGTCCCTAATGTACTCAGAGGGAACATGGGGGATGTGGTGAAACAAAACATACGTTCTGATGATTGGGATGTTCAGGCCGTAGAATCATTATTCTCTGATTTAAAATATTATGCTGCCTTTGATGCTGAAGATTTCGATTTAGAATCTGCTAATTATGGTGAAATATTTTGCTTTCAACATTTTGGTAACCATTTTCTACATAAAACGAGTTCCAGAAGGGGTACTGTAAATTACACCCAGTGGGAAAATTGGCCAATACCATTACAAGGCAGCTCGAGTACATTTTTGAAAAAGTACACTTATTTTACCGACTTTAATCAATCAAGTCCTGTGTCCTTTTATTTTAAGATGACACAAAAGTCCATGTCCAGAGTTAGACTTCCCGATACTAAATTGTTGTATTCAAAGTTTTTTCTAGACAAATTAGCTGTAGAGGGCTACGAGTTATGGAAGGAAACCATTGACCTTAAATCGGTTTGGGGTTCTAAAAGTTGGCAGGTACAAGGCACTGAGGATTTGCACCGTGCATGTCTCATCCCAAATCACATGTTGTTTTTAAATTCTACCATTTTCCAGACAACATGCTTTGGATTGGCTACTTCAAAAAAATTAAATACCCCTACTATTCCTGATTTAGAAGAATATTCCAGTTGAAATAATTACACACAGTATTCCATTCGAGAATTGCAAGCATTATTGCACAATTCATCCTTTAATGTATCCAGTTTGGATCCGAAGGGTTGGCTGATGTGGCACAGAAGCTTTGATTCTTGCCAACGTCGCTTTTTGGGTTTAACTGAAGGTTTTACACAAGTCAGGCCTGATCCCCGTTTTGATACTGATCATACTGTCACCACTTACTCAATTGGCAAATTCTGTCAGAATTGGCTACAACATTCTACATTAGCTGCTGTTAAATTACATCTATCCCAGTTGACTGATAATGTGAGTTTAAATGATTTTATAAAGGGCCCGGCTAGTGGTAGATCTAAACGGTGGATTTATGCAGTTTACAATGAAATCTGTTAACTTTCACAAATTGAGGCTGCTAAGCGCCTTAGGGCTATTGATCAAGCTAATTTGGAAAAGGTGCTTGTGGTTGTCGATAACAGTATGCTTTCTTCCCGCATCTACACGATGAATAATATTGTATCCTCTGTTGTTGATATTGTAAATGATGAAGTGTCTGTGTTATACCATGGTCAAAATCAATTGCGTTCTATAATGCAATTTGCGTGGACCCTGCAGATGCTTAAGGCTGGTAGAGTGCCCTGGAATTACATGAACGTGTCCTCCCTCTTTGCCCCATTTAATTTGACTGACAAACAACGCATGCTTTCAATGCGTGATGCATCCTTTTCCATGTTACACATTGAAAGGTTGGAATCTTTACCTTTCTCTGTAGCTGAGGCCACTGCTGCAACGTGGCTTATCCACGGATTAATCACATTACCATTTGCCTTGTACAAGTTTACTAATTGTATGCGTGTGGACGTGGGTGAAGGGACGACCGTGACACCAACTGTAGGGTTTAAGGAAGGTTTTATTTTGATAGTTCTGATAGGCTTATTAACCAACGTCTTTCGAGTCCTGAAAGTTAGTCTCTCCCAGGCGAATGTACTGGAGTCCGTGGCGCTGCTCGTCTATAGGCGTTTTCCCCAGGAAGTGGCGTTCTTTCTTCGATCGTCGGGAGTCTCTCCACATGCAAGAAAGAAGACCAACAGGACGGAAAGCCGTTAGGTCACAGTCCTCTACAGGGTTTGCACCATGGGGGCCCAGGGAGTGTTTGGTTTACACCCGGTGTGACTATTGGTATATACAGTGCACAGTGCAAGAGGGGTAGCGGTAAGAAAGGGCAGGGTGAGGGTAAGGTGGGAGATAGGCTGGAAGGTCGGATTCAGTGGAGGTAAGACTTATATACAGCTGCGCACTACACGCTATCGTTACGCTTTCCTAGCCAAGCCGCCAAACGCCGCCGTACCTGTGTCAGCCAGACTCCTCCCTCGGGAGTGTGGCACGGCGGTCCGCAGGGTCGTTGGCCTCCTGGCTCGCCTTGTGGTTCAGCTTCTCCTCCAGCTCCTCTGGAGGCTCCTTCTTCGGTCCTTCCGCTCTCTGCTTCCAACGTGCTCGGCTTCTCCGCCTCCTCGGGTTCCGCCTTCCTTCTCGCGGTGTCTCCACACACTGTGTACAGGACTTCCCCTGTTTTAACCAATCCAGAGCCAGGGACGTCACGGAGGGTCGGGGCTTCACCCTCGTATGCCGACGCCCACTTAAAGGGCCCGTTGTCTTCATACTCGCTAGCAGTTTCTTTTCCGTGTACCCACTCGTGATCCTGCGGAGAAGCCGGAAATGACAGATCAGAAGAGGTTGGACTCCACCATTCCCGACGGGTAAGGTCGCCAGCTTTACATTCCTCCCCCCCTGGATTCTCCCGATCGGGGAGAATGGGCATTCTGGAGAGAAAGTCAGCGTTCCCATTGTCAACCCCCTTCCGATGCACAACCTTGAAGGCAAACGGTTGCAGGAAGAGAAACCAGCGAAGTATTCTAGCGTTCTGGGACCTGTTTCGGTGCATCCACTGGAGGGGAGCGTGATCTGAATACAAGGTGAAAGATTTACCCTCCAGGTAATACCTCAGTTTGTCAATGGCCCACCTGATGGCGAGGCACTCCTTTTCCACCGTGGGGTACTTCTGTTCCCTTGGATGGAGCTTTCTGCTGACATAGAGCACAGGATGTTCGACACCGTCATCCCCTTCCTGTGATAGCACAGCTCCTATGCCGGTGTCAGAGGCATCAGTTGCTAGTGAAAAGGGCTTCTCAAAGTTAGGTGGGATGAGAACTGGACTGGTGGTAAGGGCATTTTTCAGTGTTTGGAACGCACTGATGGCACCGTCTGATGGTGGGCTTGGAAGCACGTTTTTGACGTGTTTCTGCAAAAGGTCTGTTAAGGGACTAGAAAGATCTGCGAAGTTCTTTATAAACCTTCTATAGTACCCTATAAGACCTAGAAAGGCTCGTAACTGTTTCTTTGTGGTTGGGAAAGGAGTTCCTGTTATGGCTTTGATCTTTTCCTCCTGGGGCGCTATGACTCCCTCCCCTAACATGAACCCCAGGTATTTCACCTTTGGGAATGCCGCTCTTGATTTTTTTGCGTTCACATGGAGTCCGGCTGCCTGTAGTGCGGTTAAGATATTGGACACATGTATCAGATGTTCTTTCCAGGATGAACTAAAGATGACTATATCATCCAGATACACCGAACTGTATGAGGTGTGTTTTGCCAGTACCCTGTTCATTAACCTCTGAAAGGTAGCAGGTGCCCCATGGAGTCCAAATGGTAAGACAGTAAACTCAAAGAGCCCATCTTCCGTTGCAAAGGCAGTTTTGTGGCAATCCTCCTCCCTGAGTGGTACCTGCCAATAGCCCTTGGTCAGGTCTAGAGTGGTAATGTAACGGGCATCCCCTATCCTCTCTATTAATTCGTCCACACGGGGTATTGGAAAGGCGTCAAAAGAGGATACAGCATTTAGGGCCCTGAAGTCCATGCAAAAACGGGTAGACCCGTCAGGTTTAGGGACCATGACTATGGGTGAGGACCAATTACTTTTAGATGGTCTGATCACCCCTAGGCGAAGCATGTCCTGTACCTCTTTTCTTACGTCCGCCCTTTTTGCAGCTGGGATGCGATAAGGCCTTTGCTTTACTATTTGACCCTCTTTTGTTCGTATCTGATGCTCTGCCAAATGGGTACACCCAGGGGTGTCTGAGAAGATAGGGGAAAAGGGCAGGAGAGTCGACCTTAGCTCTTCTTTCTCTACTTCTGTTAACTCTGAATTCACTGGTAATTGATTTAGGGTGGACCCACTCTTGTCTTCAGGTAGAGTTAAGTTGGCCTGACGTGGACATGGACCGATCCATTTTTTTAGAAGGTTGATATGGAAAGTTTGTCTTCTATTCTGGGACATTTGTAAGCTGTATGTTGTACGTCCATACGTTTCCATAACTCTATAGGGACCTTTCCACTCACTTCGGAACTTTTGGGTTGAGGAAGGAAGTAGTACGAGAGCCCAGTCCCCTTTTTCTAGGGTCCTCCACTTCTTTCCTTTGTCATAGCATTGCTTTTGAGCAACTTGAGCTTTCTCTAAGTTTGAATATGCCGGGTCTCTCAATTTACCTAACCGAGATCTCAATTGCTGGGTGTAGTCTAACAAACTTCTCTGCTCTGCAGCCCCTTCTGTTTCCCAGGCTTCCCTTGTGATTTCCAACAGAGACCGGGGTTGGCGGCCATAGAGCAATTCGAAGGGTGAAAAGCCCAAACTGCTCTGTACCTGAGCTCTTATTACATACAACGCCAAGGGTAATACTCTGTCCCAATCCTTATTTTCGGAAGTCAGTAGTTTGTTCAAGGTGGTTTTTAAAGTTCTATTGTACCTCTCCACGAGGCCGTCCGTTTGCGGATGATATGCGGACGTTCGGATGTGATGGAGATCAAGCGTTTTGCACACCTCTTTCATCATCCGGGAAACAAAGGGTGTTCCCTGGTCCGTTAGAATTTCACGAGGGAACCCTACTCTTGAAAATAGCTCTACCAACTTGTCCGCTACGTTCTTAGTAGTCGGGGTACTGAGCGCAAAGGCTTCTGGGAACCTAGTGTTGTAATCAACCACAACAAGAGCGTATGTGTGGCCACGGGATGTACGTGGTAGTGGACCAATCAAGTCCATCCCTACTCTATCCCAGGGATTGCCTATAATGGGCATAGGCTGTAGAGGTACTGCTGGTGGACGTGTGAGATTCTTTTTTTGGCACACCTCGCACTGTTTGCAATATGCGTCAGTTTCCTTGTATATTCCTGGCCAATAAAAGAGTCTTAGAATATTCTGTGTAGTTTTTTCACTACCGCTATGCCCAGCAGTAAGGTGGGTGTGAGCATAGAAGAGTATCTGGTCCCTGAACTCCTGGGGTACTACCAGTTGGGTAGGTTCTCCCTCTTTGCTTTCTCTATAAAGCAGATCATTTTCTATTCTGAACCTAGGGTAGCTCTTGGTGGGGTTGGTCTGTGCTACGTGTGCTGCTTCCCAGGCGTTTAACAGAGAGGGATCATTGACTTGTGCGAATTTAAACCCTTTATCTAATACCCAGGGGTCTGCTGACAGGTAGGCTTCTACAGGGTTCTCTTTCAGCTCCCTTTTAAATAAGGATAGGAAGTCTGGGTTATCCACTCCGAGTATTAACTCTTCGGGCAAAGACCTCACTACCCCCACCTTTACCGAACAGGGATCTCTACCTATAGGGTGTAGGGTAATTCTTGCCATGGGGTAGGGTTTGACATCCCCATGGACGCACCTAATTAGTACAGTCCCTTCCTGGCCTATCTGATCAGGGTGTAGGAGTCGCTCCTGAATAACTGATTGTCGACAACCCGAATCTAGTAATGCTCTCACTAACTTCTGGTTGACTCGTACCCTTACGTAAAAGGAGGGGCCCATTTCTGAGGAGTACATGACCGCCCTTGGGATGTATCCGACCTCCATGGGTTCTTCTGCGGGTTTCCTTTGGGGGCACATCCGGGCTATGTGACCCCACTCCCCACATTCAAAACACTGCGGTCCTCTCATAGGGGGGCCGTCCTACTTGAACTGCCGTGTTTTCACAGGTTCTGGCACAGTCTTTTTTTCTCTGGTTTAGTCGACGATGTTATAACTTTGGAACTTTTCTCATTTTCCCAGGGAAAAGACCGGGGTGCTGCTCGATTATAATTGGCTGCCATTTCTATGGCTTGGGCTGCCGTTAGTCCGGGGTGTTGTCTTAGCCATCTCTGTGTCCCGTATGGTAAGACCTCCATGAACTGCTCCAATATGATACTGGTCATGACCTCTTCCTTACTCCGAATATCTGGCCGGAGCCATTTCTCAGCCGCCATTTTTACTCGGAGATACATGGTTTTTGGATTCTCCCCCGGTATTCCCTTCTCTTTTCTAAACCGCAAACGGTATGCTTCCGCATCCATTCCTAGGTGATCTAAAATCACCGCTTTTATCTCGGCATACGAAGACGTTCCTGTTTGATTCGCCACTTGGTAGGCAGTTTGGGCTTCTCCCGAGAGTAAGGGCGCCAAAAAGAAAGGCCATTTTTCTTCCGGCCACCCACATGCCCTGGCGGCCCGTTCAAAGTTTAACAGAAACGCGTCAGGATCTTCCCCATTCACATATTTTTGTAAGGCTACCCCTGACGGGTGTGGCCCCATTGGTCGTCGGTCTGTGGCGGTTGTCGAGAGGGGAGTTTGCACAACTTTTTGGATGGCGTCTAACTGTTGGGTCATAGACATTTTGAACAAGTCCCGGTCAGCGTCAGCTGTATTTATTTGTTGGCCTATCGCCCATTCCAATTTTTGTTGTCCATCAATAAGCGTTTGGATCACTTGTTCCATTGCCATGGTCGTTTGGGAAGGAGAGGATCCCACTTCTGACACCAGTGTGGACGTGGGTGAAGGGACGACCGTGACACCAACTGTAGGGTTTAAGGAAGGTTTTATTTTGATAGTTCTGATAGGCTTATTAACCAACGTCTTTCGAGTCCTGAAAGTTAGTCTCTCCCGGGCGAATGTACTGGAGTCCGTGGCGCTGCTCGTCTATAGGCGTTTTCCCCAGGAAGTGGCGTTCTTTCTTCGATCGTCGGGAGTCTCTCCACATGCAAGAAAGAAGACCAACAGGACGGAAAGCCGTTAGGTCACAGTCCTCTACAGGGTTTGCACCATGGGGGCCCAGGGAGTGTTTGGTTTACACCCGGTGTGACTATTGGTATATACAGTGCACAGTGCAAGAGGGGTAGCGGTAAGAAAGGGCAGGGTGAGGGTAAGGTGGGAGATAGGCTGGAAGGTCGGATTCAGTGGAGGTAAGACTTATATACAGCTGCGCACTACACGCTATCGTTACGCTTTCCTAGCCAAGCCGCCAAACGCCGCCGTACCTGTGTCAGCCGCACTCCTCCCTCGGGAGTGTGGCACGGCGGTCCGCAGGGTCGTTGGCCTCCTGGCTCGCCTTGTGGTTCAGCTTCTCCTCCAGCTCCTCTGGAGGCTCCTTCTTCGGTCCTTCCGGTCTCTGCTTCCAACGTGCTCCGCTTCTCCGCCTCCTCGGGTTCCGCCTTCCTTCTCGCGGTGTCTCCACACACTGTGTACAGGACTTCCCCTGTTTTAACCAATCCAGAGCCAGGGACGTCACGGAGGGTCGGGGCTTCACCCTCGTATGCCAACGCCCACTTAAAGGGCCCGTTGTCTTCGTACTCGCTAGCAGTTTCTTTTCCGTGTACCCACTCGTGATCCTGCGGAGAAGCCGGAAATGACAGATCAGAAGAGGTTGGACTCCACCATTCCCGACGGGTAAGGTCGCCAGCTTTACATTGCGATATATTGCGATAGGGAGATATGAACCATTAGGTAGCTCATTCCTCCATGAGGCACGGTCGCTTCCATTCTCTTATAGGTGCCTAAAAGACGAGAAGGAAGTATATCTTAATTGGGAAGAATGTACAGAGTCCCCTGACCATTCATTGATATGCAGGCACACATGGTTCTTGTAATCAGGACGGGCCTAATTTAGCCTGTGTTTTTAAAAGGCACTCCGGTTCCCGCTTTCACATTGCTGGCAAACGGTAGTTATTTACTGTTGACTAACGAGGAATGTTGTGGGTTAATTAAAGGTATTGCTTATGTGGTAACTGTATCAGAACGTGTAGTCTGTTGCAAAAACGTTCTGTATCGCCCTACACATGGGAATTCAGATGTTTCCATCTGGCCGCGCATACCAACCTTGAAGGCAGAGTTCAATGGTATGAGTAGAATAAGAGCCCTTTTGTCTCAAAAAGAGGTGGCCCTGAGTTCAGCCCGAGAAACATTCGTCCTTCACATAGCTAACACGTGCACAGAGGTGCAGGCGCTTTTAAATACTGATTTGCCGTTACATTTCAGCATGCTGGTTCATCAAATCTTTAATGCCTCCTCCACTTTTGGCCTTACTCACTTTTTTAAATTAGTTAGCAGTGGTCTTGTGACTCCATTCGAGAAAATATTTCGAGTCATCCCAGCCTTATATCATTCTATATTTTCAAGTCTGCTTGGTGGCTTCCCTGTTTTGCTAGCATTGGCTGCAGGCATTTTGGTGAATTTTTGTTTTATTAAACATGGATGCCCGTCCTGCGTTAGAAGCCACAGAGCCCCTCCTGCCACTGTTTCGCAACCGAATGCTTGATTACTATGGCACTGCTGCTAGTGACTTTAAGTACGGCATTTGGATTATCGTTTCGATTTTCCTATTTCACTTGTGTCCAGCCTGTGTTTCATTGCTTGAGCTGCGATTTCGACTGGGCCCTTGATTTGTGTCTCTGCTTGACGGTGTCTCCTGACGTTGATTTTCATCATCTGTGATGAGCCCTGTAGTTGCTCACAAGTTGGTTTGTTCTGGCGAAAGGATTATGGCCTTGACAGCGATGCATGGACTAATGGGTCATTGGGACATACTCGCAGCGGCGCATGAGTTCTTGGCACAGAGCTTTTTTTGAGAACCCACCGAGTTGTCCTCAGATGATGCTAGAGGATCCAGTGCTGGAGGAGCACGTATGTTCTTTCCCACTACTTAATTGGATGACTGAACTGTTTTCCGATGATGACAGTGATTTAATGTTGGAGGCTGTTGCTGCATATTTTGCATATTCAGTCCTATCCTGAGAAGCCTTGGAGACTTTTTTTTATTAAGCACGTACCTGATTGTATTTTTTGGACGGTGCCTTTCTTCTTACAAACATTTCTTTTTATACGCCCCAGGCCTATTGACTTATACGAAAGGGGCCTTGTGTTGAAAAGTTTAGACCATTTCATTTGGCCGCTGTAGGCCATCATATCTGCTTTTGAAAATTAGCTTAGCTCATTATTATTGAACTCTGCTTTCATGTTATGCCCCTGTTCTGGTCTTACCTTACCTTGATTTTTGACTGTGCTCGGATCATTGGGGGGGTGTCATATAGCTTATTCTTTTCTATATACTGTGTTAAGTTAGCATGAGCTTATTAAATGTTTAAACACCATTTTTCCTTTTGCTTCATTTTGAACACAACACAGAATTGTTGTTTTAGCTTTCAACACAGAAGAGCTTCGTGATTTACTTGAGAAACAATATGTTATTGCTCTGATATCAGTTTTGCTTGGTACACTGTCTGCACAGTGAGTGCTGAAGGCTCCAAGGATAACTCGACACAGTGTTGTTGTGAGGTCTGATCTTCGCACCTCCATAGACATAACACACATGCTGCTGCCAAAATCTGGCTCTAAGCGGGTTTTATATTGTTGTGCTGAACACACACGTAAGACACTTGATGGTGCTTCGCATGCAGAGAGCTGGTGGAAGATGATGTGATTCTCTGCCACTGAGATTTTGAGGTATGGGCCCACCCTGCTAAAACCCAAATAAGACCTTCATAGATATAAAATACTATGCTAAATATCAAGGGTGAGAATTAGGTGTTGTTAATTTCTATTCATTTTAGCATCATAGTATGCTGTCACCATTCGCCTTTTATGGCCTAGTAACTATGCTGATAACTTTGTTGCTTATAATATGTTTGCTTGTATTATCTAAGATACTGCGTTTGAGAACCCTGCATTAGTAAATAAATATTTCAAATGTGCACGTGTCCACATTTACTCCACGTTCTGGTTTGAAATGATTATATAGCGAAAGAGTGTTCATGTGTTCCACGATACCTGAGGTAATCTAAGTTCATGTTTTGGTTTCTCTAAGCATTGGGAGTTGTTATGACCAATGAGACACTGTAGCTAGCTCGATAAGGGGATTTTGGGAACTTAGGTGAGTTTCGGGCCATCCTAATTCACCGAGGTTCCAGGTCTCTATGCACAGTTCTGTAGGAGAACGGAATTCCAGCTACACCTCCTCTCCCCAGCTCTGTGTTCCAAATGAGTATGGGAACTGCCTACTTCCTGGTTGTGATGTCATCATTGTGCTGAAAATCCGACTTCCTGTTTTTGCGATTTCGCAATTTGCGAGATCGCTATTTGCGATTTCGGTAATTGCGAAATCGCAATTTCAGGTTGGAAAAACAGCTGATTCTGCGTTTTTTTTTGTGTGCGATTTTTGGAACTTCGCATTCGGCGATTGCGGCCGATTGCGCCTAAAAAATGCGATTCGCATTTTTTGATGCATCCCCATTCTGCGAATTCCAATTAGCGATTCGGTATTTTTCGCAAATTGGAATTCACAGAATGGGTGCTTGACGCATCTGGGGGTAGGTTCCGGTGCTCAAAAACGACATTTGAGGTGCCATGAAATTTAGCATTTTGTGTGTTCTGGGGGCTTTCACCACCACATAAGAGCTAAAATGTCCATTATCTAGCACACACAATTGGCACTCAGCTCATAAGCGCTACTAGTACTGTTTTGTGCGTATTTGAATTCTATCACCAGATGCAGGCGACCGGAATCCACATTTGTAAACTTCTGCGAGAGAAGCCTAATAGGAAGGCACACTTGTGAAAACCGGAGTGGATGTTCGTTGCACAATAAGTTCATTATGACGAAATGCCAAACATGACCACTGACTGCAGCGACAAGACAGCAGTAGCCTGTAGTTTGACACAGCTTGAGTATCGGGAATCTCTTAGCAGGCATGTGGGAGGAATCATGACTTTACACAGTGTAGTGGAGGGCGGAGGAGCGGAATAAGAGGTGTCTTACATCTCCTCAGGCAAGTAGAACTGGGCCCTATGCAGGCCAGAAGTAGTGTCAGACATAGGACGGGCAGCCAGCCAGATTGGGGTCTGGTGCTAGGCTGGAGGGGCTGGAAGGGAAAGGTGCACACCTGGGACGCATTAGGGGGCCAGGCACTGGAGCTTACATACAGTCAGGCCTTTCGGTGCAAGCAGGCAGCCAGGCGCATGTACCAGTTCAGCTCTGGTGGGACTCTCCCATCTGCTCCTGGTAACCGCTGGCCAACAGGAAGCCAGTATTGGGACACACGCAGCAGTTGGCCTGGGGAGAAAGATGAACCCACTGTAGGGCCAATACTGGGGCACAGGCAGCCTCTGGCACCGGGGTGATGCTGAGCTTGCCAGAGTGAGGAGAAAATAATGTATAGGTCTGGCCCTGTGAAGTAAGCGCTGGTGCTGAGCACCGGAAACCACCGGTACAAATTAAGCACTAAGGGCCAGATGTAGGTAAGTAACATTTACCGATTGTTAATTACCGAAAATTACCGAATTTTACCGATTCGGTAATTAACAATCGGTAAATGTGAGGGGTGGGTATGTAGGGAATCCAGATGTTCCCTTTTACCGAATCGGTAAAAATCGGTATTTACCGATTCGGTAAATACCGACCGGTAATGCTCCATTCATTCCTATGGGCTTTGAAGCCCATAGGAATGAATGGGGCATTACCGGTCGGTATTTACCGAATCGGTAAATACCGATTTTGACAAGGGTGCAGGGGGTGTCACTTTGACACCCTCTAGCACCCCCAAAAAAGGTTCGGGTGCCATGTGGCAGGCATACCTGCCCTAAGGGCAGGCCTGCCTGTCATATGGCACAGGTGTGCATGCACACATGTGCATGCACACCGGAATCGGTATTTTACCATCAAATAGAATTTGATGGTAAAATACCGATTCTGTAATGCTTGTGGAACTCAGAAGAGTCCCACCTACATATCAATTTTACCGAATCTGATAAAATACCGATTCGGTATTTTACAGAATCGGTAAATTTACCGATCTGTAAATTTACCGATTCTGTAAAATACAGGGCCCTACATCTCAATTTGCATTTACCGGTCGGTAACGGCCGAAATCGGCCGTTACCGGCCGGGAAATGGCCACCTACATCTGGCCCTAGATAAAGTATTTCAGTGCACTGGGTTAATGTGCTGAAAGCAGAGCTCTGTGTATGAGGAGAGGTCTCAAATTTAAATATGTGTAATCCGTATTTATTATGCTTGTTGAAAGTGGACCCTGGCACCGTCATAATTGCACCACCTCGGCGTACACATGCTATCTGTTGGAAGCTTGGGGGGCATTGGTATGAGAGTCCAGGCAAAGGGCAGCTACAGGCACCTGATTAAATAAGCTAAAAAATCAATCTGTGTAAATGTAAAAAGGGCGGCCAAAAATGAGACCGTCTGCCAACTCTTTCTACAGGGCTGTTAAGGGCTCAATGTTATGCATTACTCCAGACCCAATCCTATTTTCTTTAAATTCTCTGTCAATTTGTATTGACTGGCTTGTAATTGCAAGCTTCCCTGTGTAGTTGTGGGACTACAAGTCCCAGAAAGCAAAGCAGTGTTTAGTGAAAGTCAGACCTGGCTGGTTTTGTCACACATATTATAACCCACCGATCATCTTTGCATCTCACATCTCCCACCTGGCATTTTCCTTCTCCCACAAACTCTGTCTCTTCCTTTCTTTTTTCCTCTACCTTTTTCTCGCCCTCAGTTTTCCCTCCCACTTAATTGACTTTCTCTCTCACTGGATTTTCTTCCACCCATTCTCTGTCTCACTTTTTTCCCTTATGACCACTCATGTTTCCGATATGCACACTGTCGTTATGAGGTTGACCAGGCCATTGTAGTGTCCTTGTATCGTCACAAATTACACATACACTATTTGTAAACGTAGGAGCTTTATTCTTGTGCCACCTATCTCGTACTTTCCCTGCTCTCCTCTACTTTTCCTTTCCCTTTGTCCTTCGTTCCTCTTCTCCACCTCGTTTCCTCCCCACCTCCTAGCCTCATGGGCTGGACCTAGTGCCCAGCATATGTCAAAACATTACATCTTCCCCCTTCTTAAACAATTTTCACAGTTTCAGATATGTCCTTTCATGCTAAATGAATGATAATATAAAACATAGTTACAGTTCTTCAATCAGGCGAACTGGTCTTCGATGAGTTTGTTGCAGCCGAAGATGAGCCTCTTGAGCCACCTGTTCCCTTTCATCAGGACACGTGGAAGGTCGAGGATCACTTACCTAATCAGGTGCATCTTCCTTGGTCACACTGTGGGGTACAGTCAATGCTTCACGGACATTGGGCGTGCATTTCTGAAAATGCGTCACATTCCTTGTGACCCTCTTGTTCTCCGACTCAGCTGTAATTATGGTCCCTTTTTGTCTTGTCACTAGAAGTGGGCATGCATGATATCGACAGTCTGCTTTTCTTTGTTGCTCTTGTCGCACCAATACCCAATCTCCTTCATGGATGGATGATTGCAGCTTTTCTCCGTCGGTCTGCATATTCCTTCATCTTCTCCTTTTTAATTTTTTTGTGGCTTCTAATTCTTCATGCTCAGAATCTTGAGAGGAATCACTCGCTGCACCTTCCCAGGTTTTTATTCTGGTGCATACAGTGCGACCCAACATTAAGGTTGCCGGACATTTGCCTGTAGTAGTATGTGGTGTGGTTGGATAAGCGCGTAATACTTCATTTAGAGCTAATTGCACATCACATTTCGAAAGTTCTGCCTGCAGGATGGTCTTCTTTAGAGTGGCTATAAATCTTTCCCCCATTCCATTGGCCTGGGGCCACAACGGAGTGATTTTCCGGTGTCTGAAGTTGAGCTGCTTGTCAAATTCAGCGAAGTCCTGTCCATTGAAAAGGGTCCCATCATCTGTTTTCGCTACCTTCGGTAAGTCCCATGCTGCGAAAACCTCATCAAGTACTGGTATAGTGGTGGTAGCCTTGGTTGACGTTATGAGGTGCGTAATTGGGAAGCGGGAGTATTTGTCCATTATGACCTGGACATACCTGCCAGATTGAAGCGGTCCAAAGAAGTCCACTTCGACATGATGCCAGACGCTATCCGGCAGTTCAGACATTTGAAGCAGCGCAGGGGGATCCTCCCGACTTACTAGCCATCACTGTGGGCAGTCTTTCAGTGTAAGTTCCACCATCTGATCCAGCATAGGGAACCAGACCTGTTCCCGATATGCTCTCTTCGTGGCTACAATAACTCCTAGCTCTTCATGTGCTAGGTTGATGACTCCTTGGGTCAACTGTTTCGGGATGATCCGTTTGTCCCTTAGTTTGAGACCATCGGAGGTGATGGACAGCTCTTCCTTTACATGTCTGAAAAAGGACAGTTTCTGATTGTCAATCCGTGCGCTCTGTCCGGATTCTTCCAAATGCCTCCAACTGTTTGTTCGAATGCGATGTTTTACATTTTGTAGTGTGGCATCTTCATTGCTAACATCAAGGATGACCTCCATGGGGACTGCAGGTGGTTTGGCTTGAGCCACCATGAAATGGATGTATTCCTCAGCTAGTGATGGATTGGATTTGGATGTTGCCTTGGGATGTCGGGACATATATTCAGCAGGATTTGCAGCTTTACCCGGCTTGTGTATGATAGTAGATGTATTTTCATGAAGGCGGATGCCCCTGCGCTCTATTCTGGGTGGCATTTTGGCTCGGGGATATCCAAAAATGGTTATCAGGGCCTGGTGATCCGTGATAAGTGTGAAATGTTTCCTGTAAATGAAGATGTGAAAATGTTCGCAAGCCCAGACTACCGCCAGGCTTTCCTTTTCAGGTTGTGAGTATGTTCTCTCGGTGTCCGTGAGGCTTTGACTAGCATATGCTACAATGTACCGTTGGTCACTCTCTTGTCATATTGAGCTAATATTGCTCCCAGTCCCACGGGACTCGCATCCATGGTGATTTCAGTTTTTCTTCTTGCATTAAAATATGCAAGATTGTTGGCCGATTCAACCGCTGCTTTGATGTCATGAAAAGCTTGATCACATATCCAGGTCCTTTGAAACGACTGTCCCTGTTTGGCCAGCTGTCTCAGGGGGTAACTGATGGTGGCATAGTCTTTGATGTATCGTGCACAGTAACTTGCCATGCCTAGGAAGGCGCGTACATCCCCCTCATCTCGCGGCCTGGGGGTGTCATTCAGAGCGGCAATCTTTTCTGGGTCAGGTTTCATTCCGGTGCCTGAGAAGATGTGTCCGAAGAATTTTAAGGTGGATTTGTGAAATTCACATTTGTCTTTATTTAACGTCAGATTGGCCTCCCAGAGCATGACAGACTCGATCCATAAACTAGGACAGGGGTCTCCAACCTTTTCTGCGTCTTCTGATCCATAAAAACTACTTCTGATCCATGAAAATCATTGCGAGCTACTAAAAGCCAAGCAACTTGTACATTATTCCCAAAGTCCCTCCACGCCGAGCTTCATTGAATAGGGATAAACAGACACCCATTTAGTGTCTGAAATGCACAATATGAAACAAGAGAGCCTGGTATTAGTCCTGGCTTTCCTCTTCAACAAACTGCGTACTCCTGACCTCTGCCATAACCAGCTAAGAAACTACAATCATAATAAATCATATGGCCCTGCAGTTCTGTTTAAAGCTGAAATCATACTAAAAACCATAACCTGCAAATCTGTCTCTCACACCTTTTCATCCACCACACTACTACGTTTCATAACTCGGTAATAGAACATCGGTGGTCATCACGTACAACATGGAACACTTCCCACATAGGCTCAAAAAAGAAAGACCGCACCTTTCCCACCACAAACCCTACATGGATTGGCTCGCAGGGTAGTAAGCATTATAAACAAATGCTGCAATACAATTATTTTATTACATCATACCTCCTTTTTCTACATCATCACATGACCAGACCTTGAAATGCCGGAGTTCAGGGAGAGCACTGTACAAATTCTTTCATAACAGACTTTAAATTTGTTCCATGTATTTATAACCTATTCTACATGTATGGTGCACATGACTTGCCACTTAGTTCATTATTAAAAAATTACCATCAGGGCTGGTGGGAGTCAATGATTGGTTCAGGTTCAAAAGTTATCACTTCTAAAAATGCCTCTCCATGTACGTACTGTAATATTCTGTTCATACGAAATGCTTATATATGAAAAGAAATAAACGTTGTGATTTTCTAGAACATTCCAATATATTTTTATATGCCTTTTGTGACACTCTTTGCATTCTTTTCAAGTCTTTGCTCACGCAAGGAAGGGGCCACAGACCTTAGCTTGGCGCATGCTCAGTGCTCCTAGTTAATTTATTGGCCTTGTTTACAACAGAAACATATGGCCACTGCAAGGATAATTAATTGTGCTTAAAATCAACACTTCATTTTAAATTACTTGCATGATATCATGACAAAATGCATTGTTTTACACGTATTTTGTGTTTTTAAAAAAGCACCTCTTGGAAGTTCTCCCTGGGCACACACTGGAGCCATTAACTTAATTTTACATTACTTCCATATTTTAATTAAAATGTAATGAAAAGACGTAAAATGATGTTCTCTGTTCCGTTTTGAGGCCAGGGACAACGTGCAAGGTACATTTTTTATTTCAAAATAAAAGATGCTTGTGAAACACTGCTTTAATTTAATGATTAAATTAAAGCAGAGTTTCAGTTTGATTTATTTCTTGTTTGAACTAGTACTCATGTTTTAGATGCATCGAATAACGGCATGCACAGGCATCAATAAAAAAGAAAAAGTTTCTCTTGGCCACAACCCTGATGGCTGTCTGTTTCTGCTTCAGGTGGCTGGCACTGCATTTTCTGTATTTCAGCATGGAGACCCAATTATGAATTCAAGGCTGCCACTCCGGCCGAAAAATGCGCGGGATCAGAGCAGGAAAGCATGCAGCAAAAGGTGCACAAAGTGGTTGTCCGTTGGCAGCCAACACTGCCCATGCGCTGGCCGACGTCAACAACTTCGCCGTGCCGTAGATAAACTCAAATTGCAGCTGGTTCCTACCGCGGCAGAGAAGCAACTGCAAAAGGCCTAAAAAATAACAAGAGATAATGTTTTAGAAAAATATATATATATATTCTTTCGATTACACGACATAGAGAATATTCACGGCGACGGGAGTAGGAGCAGGGAGGCCGAACAGAACGCTCGAGAACCAGTGGCAAGACAAAGCCCAGCACGAATTGAATACTAAATAGCTGCTACATCAGCATAGTGAAAAGCAAGTGCATCACCCACTATTGCCAGTAATTTATACCTGGCGATACAGGAAATATTTATCGGTGGCTCCTACTACCCGCATAAGATTTATCCCCATAAAATCTTAAGATACCGTGAGGAACTATAGAACCATAACAGGAATTACTTTCAGTTCCCATACCGGATCATACAACCGCCAAATTGCCCTCCTGGGTTTAGTTGGAGGTTACAATAACCATTAAGAACTTGGTCCTGAAGAAGGTTGTCTATCTCACTGTAACCGAAACGCCGCGTCGACCCCTGTTCTTTTGAACGTTTTTAACTTGAATGTTTATGAGTTGTCTTTTTTATAAAAAATTTTTAATAAATGCAACAACATGCAATATGTATGTTTTTTAATGATTTGTTATGATGATGTTTCGATAATGTATTTTTTGTGAATAATTTGACAAATATATATATATATTTTTCTAAAACATTATCTCTTGATCTATTTTTTACATTTGATCTTTTGTGTGCATGTATGGAACTATATTTACAGTTTCTGGTGGTTTAATAGGTATAAGTTCGAACGTATATGTTGTATTCTATGTCCTGAAGCACAATAGAAGTATATTTCAGGTATTGCAAGGTATTGCAGAACGCATTGCAGTTCACTACGCCATTTCCTACCCATTTTGCGGTAACCCTGTGGGACGTTTTTAAGTTTCCTACGCTATCTCCCCTGTCCCAAAGTTGACAGTTAAGGGGGCCTCCTTTTCTTTACTCACTAAAAAATAACAAAACAATAAAAATAGGCTACTAAAGTAGAAGTCTGGCCACGAGTTACTGGCAGGGCATCTGCCAGCTACCTGTAGCTCGCGATCGACCAGTTGGAGACGTATGTCTTCACTGTACTTCAGAGTGTTGGGAATGTGATGAATTACCTTTCTGGTGGTCTCCTGAAAAATCTCAGCGGCAGAAGAGACCCAAAGCTGAGTCTTTTATATCTTAACAGGCCTTGATGAGTCGAATCTCTGTAGTCCCACACTGCTTTGGCATGATGGCAAGTGTTAGACTGTCTGGACTGTCTGTTATCGTCTCTATGAGTGTCTTTGTGAGAGGCTCCGCAGACGTTCTCAAAGTGGTTGTCTCGGCCACACTTTCTGCATTTTTGGCCTAATGCAGGGCATGTCTCCTTGTGAGGGAAGTCATATCCACAGCGATAGCATTTGAGTTGACGCTCCTGTCATTTATCAGTCCTGCTAGAACTGCGACGCCAACAACTTGTATAATGGGACTGAACTTTGGATCTGGAGAATCGTTGCTTTGCAGAAGAAGACTTATTAGTATTACGGGATTGGAGCCAAAATGCTTGTTCACGTTTCTCGCCTCTTCCAGTTTCCATTTTGTTTGCATGTTCTTCTGCCTGATAATGTATTCGCCACAGAAAAAACAAGGGAACCCTACTCACGAGGATCCAGGGTGCGAACTTTATATAGGAAAACAATGGTTCCAGTGGGGCAATCAATGTACAAACAATAATTGATACGCAGCTTAATAGCAATGAAACATTTTGAGGGATTCCTGAGGGATGTCTGATAAGAAAACAAGGCTCCAAACATCAGAGTTTGTTGCATATATAGTAAAGTTATATTGTTTCAATAAAGATAGTTATCATTTGTTAACATTATATACATAGTACTAGTGACAAGGTGCAGTGGTGTCCCAAGTGTTTTATTGTGAACCTAAAGAGCAAGTTCGTGACACAAGGTGAGATATTTACAAGGTTTCAGAAAGGGATATGTACAAGGAAAAGGGACAAATGACCATGAACAATAACGTTATGATAATTTTCACAATGGCTATTACAAATCATAGACACTGGTTATCTGGTTCATTCCCGAAGGGCGTCAACGGTGTTTTGACCCAGGGGTGGATGGCGGGATCTTCAGGACCAGGGGGTTGTGGGACATCTGGATGTAGGCGAGCTCAGGGGACAGTGGTGATGGTGAACCGTGCGAGTAGAATAAAAAGGTACTTACAGTGTGCCCAGCCGGGTACACTGAGGGTAATATCGTTTCAGATACCGATGATGTCAGTTCCTTATCCGTATTGGAGAAACAACCACAGGCTGTGTGGTCTGGATGGAGGGGCTAAGCGGTGCTTAGTAGCCGATGCGTAGCCAGGTAGGACAATGCCTTAGAAATGAGATGCTCACTCGCTGCCTTCGTTCGGTCTGGATGTGACCACCGAGGGGAAGGTACTCGCGTCATTTCTTCGATCTCATCCAAAGAGTAGCTTTTCTTTAGTTGACGTCTGCGTAATGACTCAGGCTGGCATCCTTCTATGATTCGCAGGCGAAGGACATCTTCCGCGGGCCAAACGTCTAAGTCACGTGATGAAAGTATTCATGGGCTCATCTTTTTCTTGAGAAGCCAGATTAAATGTATATCTTTCGTAGCCTATGTTCCTTTTTAGAAGAAATTTTCTGTTTCAGTGGATCACGCACATTGGCATAGGATGACGCAGCGTCAGCTGGAAGCTCCTTTATGATCTGACCAACCTCTTTTCTGATTAAATTGCGTAATGCGATCAGTTGCTGCTCCTCCTCTGTCACATGAGACCCTTTCATTAAGTCTTCAAAGTCGTCTAGCCATTCCTGCCAGCGAAGTCCCATACCTCCCACCGGATTCGAGGACCAAAGGTACTGGCGGGCGTAGAAAAGAAACTCTGAGCAAACCAAGTCTGTGTTCACCCATTTGTGCTGTGGACGTAGGTGACCCCTGTGCGGTTCTGGCACTGGCTGAGGCATGATTCGATCTTGACGTAGGTGATACGGACATTGCGTATTAATATGGTGGAGCAAATGCTGTGGGCTGAATAGTCGAACCACTGGGACCCTCACAGCGCCTCCCACTTGTCTCAAAACACCAGCATCAGGGCCACTCTTCAATTGCACTATAGTGTAGTGTCGATGGCTGGGCACCTCTAAAAGCAGTCCACCAACTACTAGAAATGCCTGCACTGCCCTGTGCCTCAATGACCTTCAAGGGCAGGCAGGCAGATGAGCTGGCAGTCCCAGAAAACCCACCACTATGTCCCTTTGATATAAGGTAATGCACCTGAAAGCTCCTATGGCAGCCTTACCAGTGCTTGTTAGACTTCTGAGCAGACGCTTGACCTCAAAATGGCCGCCGGGCACTCCTTGCAAGGGATTGGTTGAGGCGCCTGACCTCAAGATGGCCGCCAGTGAAATCACGTTCATCGCAAGGTTTCAGGCTTGATGTAGTCGCTTAGAGCAGCAGCACCGGGACAGACAGACTCCAGTACCTGTTAAGTGGTGCCCAGACACAGCACTGGGCCCGCACTCCTCCGCAGGCAACACCTGGGCTCAGACACTTGCAGCCCAAAGCACGCGACCGGGGTGGGCTCCCGGGCCGCAATTAAATGGCCGTAGTTAAATGTCCCGCTCCGCCTCCACTGCACACACGACCAGGGTGGGCTCCCGGGTCGCAATTAAATGTCCTGCACCGCCTCCACTGCACACGCGACGGGGAGGGCTCCCAGGTTGCAATTAAATGTCCCGCGCTGCCTCCACTACACACGAGACCGGGGTGGGCTCCAGGGTCACAGCGACGCCCAAACTTATCCAGGGGACACAAGCACCTGGGGTGGGCTCCCAGGGCATGGCAGCACACCTCTGAGGCAGTCGAGCAAACAGCCAGCACAGCGGGCACAACGCGACTGGGGTGAGCTCCCGGTCCGCAATTCACCATGGCTCCAAGGCAGCGTAGCACACTCCAGGAGACAGGTAGGCAGCTGGCAGCAGTTTACCCTCGTCGCTAGTTGTAGTATCCTTGTATCGTCACAAATGACACAGACACTATTTGTAATCGTAGGAGCTTTATTCTTGTGCCGCCTATCTCGTACTTTCCCTGCTCTCTTCTACTTTTCCTTTCCCTTTGCCCTTCGCTCCTCCTCTTCCGCCACCTCGTTTCCTCCCCACCTCCTAGCCTCATGGGCTGGTCCTAGTGCCCAGCACATGTCCGAACATTACAGCCATCTGTTTTCTTTTTCTGGGACTTGATTTTTTACATCTCTTGTTATTAGTGTGGCCTACAAAATACCCAAATTCTTGAAACTCCGTATCTTGGCCTAGATGCATTGTACGCCTGCCTCTCTGATTCTTTATAATGTTTGTGATCAAACCACCAGCCTCCCTTCTCGCGTACAGCTTTCTCCAGACCGTATCTCACAGTCTATCGGCCTCACTTTTTTGGTTGCTGTGCAGCTCGCTCCAAAGCGTCTCCCCCCCCCCCCCTTGCTCCAAGCTTTCTTCCTCTCTCAGCTGTTTTCTTCCTCTAATTATCCTGCTGAATTTTCCACAATTCTCTCGCTCCCACTTCTCCCTGTGACTTCCCTTCCCTCCCTTCTGTCTCACCACTTGTTTCCTTTATTTTCTCTCTCCCTCTCCCTCTCCCTCTCTCCATCATACTTATCTCCCACTTGCCTCCCACAACCCATTTGCAGTGGTGGCATGCATTGATGATGGGGCTGCCTGCACAGTGTGGCATGGGCCCCTGAGACTCGTGTATCATGGAGATTTATTAGGCCCTAGGCTAAACTGTTTTAGGTACAGAACGGTGTACCTCCCATGTGAGTGTTGTAAGTGCCTTTTTATACACCACTGCAGCCCCCTTTCTCTCACCTTTTGGTCCCCCAAACTCACTTCCTCTTACTGTCTCACCTTTCTCGACCACCTCTGTCTCTCAGACCTGCTGCTCCCATAAATGTTTCCTGAGGCAAGCATATATTCTTGAATCAGACTGTAAGACTCAGTGTGTAGTAATTGTATAGCTCTTCAATCCCTGGTGGCACAGCGCCCAGGACAATGTACTGCATGGCGACACTGTACGGCATGGCAAAACACTTATAAGGTCCCAAAGGCGAGACCTTTTGGATTTGCCAATGATTGCTGTAACTTGTCATGTTTTCTGCTTCCACTACTGCTGCATGCTGCATGAGTTAACAAGCAAACAAAACAGCTGTCTTACAAATCCTTTAAGTTTTATTCGCTTTTAAGAAACAAAATGCAAAAAATAACATTTTTAAATGTTTCGTGTGTTTATAGAACAGCATGTTCGTTTTTCCATTTTAACTCTGCATACGAAAGATGTTTCTAAATGTAAACACATTCAAAAACATTCTCGAGCTCCCTACTTTTGGAATTACCAACATTACATTTAACATCTTTAAGGTAATGACTTGAAAAAATATGAATAAAATATATTTTTGAGGAATCCTTTCATGCATGCAGCAAACATTTTAAAATTCCCATCTTGTCGCAACTTCCAGTGCATTGTTTGAACATGTTTTCGGTCAGAGGTTTTGATAGTGGGGCCCTGGAGGCTTAAACTGCTCACTCTTGGTCCATCTAGCAAGAGCTTGAGGCACTGTTAACTTGTGTGTCCTACTATCAGGACACCTAGTAACAGCCTGTGATACTTCAGGCTTGTGCAGCTTACTCGTTGGACTCTAGTAACAGCCAGCTTGTAGTGCTGCAGTCTTGAGTTTCTCTCCCTTCATACATCTAGTATTGGAAAAGCCCTTATGTTTCTCCCATTAGAAGTGTACAATCTGTAAATCCTCCTTCACCATTTCTGGAAATACCTGGGGAGCTGTTTATGAACTGGAAAAACTGATTTGATACATTCAAGACTTATTTTGGAGCTATGGAGCATCTGGGCTTTTGGGAGATTAATATATACCTGTTACTACATTTTCTGACATTCAAGGGGAGGCCTGTCCTTAAGCATTTGCCGCATCTGGTTCTAAATGAAGAGGTAGCGAATGATGAATATACTGAAGTGGTAAAGAAACTGGAAGGAAAGTTTGACTTTCAACAGAGTTTTATTGCCCTGCAAAACAAGTTATTTAAGAGATCCAAAAATCTTATGAGAATGTGGATTTGTACATTACTGCTCTAGGCAGACTCATAGAAAAATATGAAATTGACTTTTTTTCAGATTAGATGGTTCCTGACCACTTACTTGTTCACTGTGCAGACAAGAGAATTCAGCAGAAGCTCTTGTTCACGGAAAATCCCTCTCTAGAAGAATGCATTAGAGTTGCTAAAAACATTCGAATTTCAGAAGCATCATCAAGAGAGCCAGACAAAAGAATGAATGAATGAATGAATTGGCATTTGTAGAGCTCATGGCTACCAGAAGGCCTCCCAGCGCTTAGGAACAGAACCTACACAAATGACGAACATTAAGCGGCCGGGAACAGGAACGTTTTAAGCTGTCTACGGAAGGACAAATAGTCATTCTCAAGACAAATATGGTTTGGAAGAGCATTGCAGCTCTTGGAAGCGATGTAGAAGAATCGTCTTCCCCCGGTCCTAGACCTATATATCCTAGGGACTACTACCATGAGCTTATTTCCAGAGCGCAGGGCTCTACTGGGACAATAGGGAGAAATGATGTAGTGCAAAATTGGTGGGCCCTTGGAAGAAAGAATCTTGCGAACAATGCATAGGGACTTGAACAGAATCCTCCCAGCGACTGCGAGCCAGTGGAGGAAAGCTATTGATGATCGCGCAGATTCGCTATGGGGGGTCTATAACAGGTGGCGAGCTGCACAGTTTTGCACAGTCTGTAGCTCCTTTATCGTAGACTGCGGGGAGCCCAGATAGAGAGCATTTGTGTAATCTAGACGTGAGAGAAGCAAGGCTTGAACCAGCAATTTCCTGGCATTGAAAGGCAGCAGGGGAAGGATGTTCCTAACCATTTTAAGTATTCCATAACAGGTTCCTGCTACCTTCCGGGATTGCTCCTTTATGTCTAGATTATGGTCCTGCCAGACTCCAAGGTTTTTGATTTGTTCTTTTGGGGGGGGTATGCTATCCAGACACTTAGGCCATAACGAGCTGGGGCCTAGTGGGGAAGGTTTACCCAAGAACATCAGATTAGTCTTTGCTCCATTCAATTGTAGATACGAGCCTCCCATCCATGCCAGCACTTTTTCCAAACAGCCGGACAGATTATTTGCTCTGTTCTTTGATTGATTAAGGGAGACAATCAATTGGGTATCGTCCGCATAAGTGACGATCTGTATGCCAAAGGGTTTAACAATCTCGGCCAGAGGGCTCATATACATTAAAGAGGGTGGGGCTCAGGGACCAGCCCAGAGGAACCCCACAACTCTGCAACATACTATTGCAAATGGAGTCGTCCTCAAAGACTTATATTGATCGGTCGTCTAAAAAAGACTCCATCCACATTAGTGCAGTTTCTGGCACCCTTACATTCCTAATTCTAGAGATCAGCACTTGGTGATTAACAGTGTTGAATGACACACTCAGATCGAGGAGGACAATTGCTGCCAAGCCCCCGGCATCCAAAATTTTCCTTGCTTCCTCAACAACTACGACAATGGCTGTCTCTGTTCCCTGTTCGTGTCTGAAACCGGTTTGAGATGGATGGAAGCAATCATTTTCCTCCAAGAAGGTAGACAGAATGGAATTGACATGCTTTTTGCAATCCTTGGAAAAAGTGAGATAGGCCGGTAGCTGGCAAATATTCCAGGGTCTGCGCATGGTTTTTTTAAGCAATGCTCTGACCATGGCCTGTTTCCATAGAGAAGAAATGGTCTCGGAGGCAAGTGAAAGGTTGAAAAGGTCTAGCATAATAAGAGTGACTGTCTCAAAGGCTTGGTTCTGAGCGGTGGGGAGGGGCACGTCTCTAGGAACCGGATTTTATTTCATTAGAGTACATTTTTAGGGATTTCATGTCCAGGGGAGGCAAGACCACCAAAGAAATTTCAGGTAATTTCTACTTATTTTCCAATGGTAGGTTCTTCAGAGGGGTTGTAACCTGAGAAAATGCTGAGTAAATTGCTTGAATTTTGAAAAAAAAAGAATTCTGCCAGATTATTGCAGTGTCCTAAGGTGTCAACAGTGGGCAAAGCTGGAGACTGGGAGCTAAGAAGGGATTTGGCAATTTTAAGAATGTCACGATGAGAAATAGAGGCTGAGGTAATCCTTGTAGCGTAGTACAAGGATTGGGCCTTTTAATTTCTAACTTGTAAAATTTAGTAGCCTCCATGTAGACACACTTCCTCTCATTGGCGAAGTCTTTCCTCCAGTGCCTTTCTGGTTGTTTACATTTTAGTTTCAGCTCTCTGAACTTGGGGGACTGATTTAATTGGTGCTGGTCACTGCAAGGATAAAAATTATCTGAGAAGATTCTCAAATTGGCCGTAATACATTTTTCAAACAAAGCAACATTTGTTTTAGATTTCAAAGTGCTACGCATGCTAAGCATGGTAAACGTTGCCCTGCTAAAAATGTTAATTGGAGGGCTTGTGGTAGAGATGAATATTTTGTAAGAGTTTATCAGAGTGTAAACATGGCAACACCCGTGTGGCTAATGTATCTGATGAAAGTGTGGTTACCAATGCAATGTCCAAAATTCAAGCAAATTTGTGTGAAATACTTTTAGGTATGCAAAGTCAAGTGACACAGAAATGCATTTGTTTGTTCTCTGGAGGTAGAAAAACTAGGATTACTCGGGGATTGTTCTAAGATACAGGGGGTGACAGACATCTTGAGCCCCTGGGTCGTGCCCCAGTGTCCTATGAGGGATGAAGAATGTATTTGTTGGGTTTTTTCCAAGGACATTTTGGAGGTTAAGGGGAAGGAGAATTTTGGGTAAGAACTATTTAGCAATCAAGGGCCTAAATATTCTTGGGTAGTTTCACCACAGATTGTGTCACATGGTTCGAGACCAGGTATTAAGGATTAATTCTTTGTTGTAAACAGTTAAGGTTTCAACAGGGTCATTTTTCCCAGAGGGTGTGTGGACAGGCAAGGATAAAGCACATGTTTTAAGTATATAATTAGAATCCAATATGTGCAAGCTGTGTAGGGTGCCCTTCAGTATTCCGGAGGATCTTGTGAAATAGCTTATGGGTCTGTGTGAGAGGGTTATCATTGAATCAATAGAGACCTCCATATAGCCTTCACCTGTGGTCATGGCATGTTATAGTATCAGTGAGCTGAGAAGTTGTTTGGATTTAAGCAGCCTCATTACAGAGATATGGGTTGATGTTCATACACTCCTAAGATCAATGAGATGTAAGCAGTGTTGGGGGGAGAAGTGGTTCAGTAATGGTGACCTTGCTGCTGCCTATTACCAGGTGGAGCTGGACCCTGAGTCAAGATATACAGCAGCTTTTATCTCATCCATAGGTAAATTTCAATATTACTGGGTGCCATTTGAGTAAACCTAGGTGGTGTTGGTTTTCCAGGGGATAATGATTCAAGGGAGTCAGTGATGTGATATTATTTCCGGACAATGTTGGTGCATGCAGCTAGTAGAGAGCAGCACAACCACAATTTGGATCAATGTGAGTTTCCGAAAGCCAGAATTGAATATTAGGCCATAGTGCTTCAGAGTTTGGGATTTAATTCATACCAAGGTTGGTTGAGACCATCACCTGTGCATTCCCAACATGGGACAATAATGACTTGACGTCTTTTGTAGGTATTAATGAATTTTATTCATGGTGTATTCTAGATTATGCCACAAATGTAAAACCCCTGGCTAATATACTCAAGAAAAAAGTATAATTTGTCTGGGATAGTGTATGTTGGAGTGCATTTGAGTAGATAAGAAGTCAGCCAGTCAGTTCCAAGGCTCTTAAGTGTCATGATCCCAGTTTGTCCTGTGTGTTATAGTCGACAGCAGCAGTTGGGTTTGGGGGCAGTTTTTAACCAAAGAAAAAAGTGGAAGAGTAGACCACTGGATATGCTTCTTAGGTGTTGAGAGATGTTGAACTTTATTTTGCTGCAATTTAAAAGCAACTCTTAGCATGATGGTGGGCAATCCAGAAGTTTCACCCATACATTTGGGGTAGAAGGTTGTTGATGCAATCGTATGACAAACACTTAGTTTCAATTATCAGTGGGGAAATGGTTAAAGGCCACACATACCCATGGTTTTTAGACTTTTTTCCAGATTGTTGCAGTACAGATTTGAAATTACTACATCCAGGCAGAAAGACTGTGTGAGGATTATGATGCATTAAAAGATGTGGTGTTGCAACCTTACTGTGTAATACACTCACAAAACTGTCTTGGTTCTACTATGGCTTGTTTGTAAAACCTTCAGCTCAACCGTGGGTAGCTGTGACTTTGAGCAGCAAGACTTAAACAAAGGAACTAGTGTAAAGTGTTTAGGAGCATAAATCAATGGAAAAAAAGTCACACACCAATTTATAAAAATAAATTATACATTTAGGAATTTTTATACACCAAGATGAATAAAATCCACCAGAGGTGTCTAGAGATAGAGATTTTTAAGTGATTCTCAGCCTTTTAGTCCAAAGTGCAAACAAGCATTAGTAACCTAAAGTTTAGAAACTTTTGAAAAGTTTGAAAGAGTTGGGTTCAGCTACATCGGCCTGAGTGGAAGACCGATTCCGACAAGGAGAAGGTCAGTAGGGCCAATAAGGAGTATTTGGACAATTACCTGGTCACCAAAGCAGTCTTAAGTCCAGTTCCACACTTTATATCAAGACCGCAATGGACTTCAATGGAGTGGATCTTATGTTGGGAATGCAGGATGCTGGAAGTTACTCTGGGTGATGTGCAGTCGATGGAGGTGTCATTGCAGTTATTCTTTGGTCGAGGGGTAAGCTAGGATGACTTTATCCACAGGGGTAGGTTTTCTTTAATAGTCCTGTTTGAGCCAGTAGTGTGTGGGTGCCACTTTTGTCTGTCAAGGATTGGTCCGGTGTCATTTTGAAGAATGTGGCTACTGACTTGCCAGAGTGGGCTACTTCAGCTTTGATTGCCCTGGTGCTAGTTCCATTGAGTCCGCTGACTGACCCTTGGAGTCACTTCTTTGGTCTGGGGCTCTGGAGCAACCTTTTCATGAGCCAGGATTCATAGGCACAGTCCTCTCTTTACTAGCTCAGGGTGCGGGTCAGCAGGGCAATCCTTCAGTCTTTTCTCCAGTTCCATCTGGATCTGAGGTCCAAGGAGGAAGGGGTGCTATATGTATGCCCATAAAGTGCCCTCCGGGCATGATATAGTCACTAGCCATTGAGAAATCAGGATTCATTCTACCCTGTGATTACTTCTGGCTATGTGTGGCATCTAGCAATCCCAGAGTGTAATATTCTGCCCACTCTCAAGAGACGGTAGTCCTTCCTAGGATGTTAGGAGCTTGCTAGCCCACACTAGAGGTGTGGCTACCTGTGGGCAACACACATGAAAATTGGTTTGGCCACTGGTTTCTCCTCTCTGTTCCAGCTGCCACCCTGTCTACCCGAAGAAAGGAGCAAACCTAAATGAGTGTGATCGCCATTTGCCCACCAAAGGTGTCTTCACCTTTGATGCTCACCTTTTGGGTCAGCATGCTGTTTGGCTTCCTTAAGGGGGAGGTAACACCTGTCTATAGAAAGAAACTATTGTTATTGAGCCTGAGAGTCGTTCACATTACTCCAAAGGAGGACAGTAAGCTATCTGGTGGCCAGAAACTGAGCAAGGCCACTGGACCAAAACAGGGCAACTTTCTAAAAGATGCCTTTCCTAAAAGTGACATTACATTTGACTTGTGAATCAAGTCAGTTTTAATGCCACGATTAACTTGATACTATGATTTACCCTTTTCTGGTAGTCCTATTTAGAAGTTAGTGAATAGCCAATGGGGCTACTAACTGTTCCACAGCGAAAATGACAATTTGGAAGTTTTGCTGTTAGGACATATTAAAAGTATATGCCCTACTTAATAATATAAAACTCCCTTTCAGGGCTCCACAGGCCTTCCTTAGGGGAAACTTATAAATATTTTTAAGGGAAGTGGGGACTTTACCATTGATTTAGATGACAAAGTCGAACAAGCATTTTAATAAATTCTCTTCCAGGCTGCAGGGCAGACTTTGATACATTTTGTACTTTGTCAAACACAGGGTGGCACAATCAATTTCAATTTCAATTTCAAAGTGCTTTATTTCGAGTATTACTCATAAAAGCAGACAAACATACATATAATAAAAAACAATTAAATTTACAACGTCATATTAGACTTGAGCACACACTTGATATTTAAAAAGACATAATACATGAAAGAATATAATAAGCAGGATAAATATGAAAAAGTGCCAAAAATAGTGATCATAAATAAGCAATTTTTAAAAAAGACAATATATCATAAAATTTCTAACCGACGATACATTAAAATTGAATATGTTATAAAGGGTAAAAGATGAATACAAGTCTAGCAGTCTCTGACCAAATAATCATTTTTTCCAGAGAATAGACTAAAGCCTAGCAGTCTCTGAGTATATCATAACTTGTTACAGAGAATAGACGTGTACTAATAATCTTGTAAACAACAGATTGAGTTATTGCCCTCTAATCGTTCTCTGTCTTAAAACCCAAGCCCACCCCAGGTACTTCGCAATGGCAGTAATAATCCAATTAGCAGATATAGTTCTTAAAATCCGCAGTGCTACCATGCTATTTCTTGTTCCTAGGTTCCTACACATTGGGGCCAACCAAACTCTCCTAGGAATAGAGTACCTTCATAAACATAGTAAACACTCCGTCGCCCAACACAGCGAGGGTGAGTGTAACTAGCGTTCTCAGACGCTATTTATGTAATGTTACTGTTTTTAGTATTGTCTTAGTCCAGTCTCTGTATTTCATGTTTATTTGGACTCAAGGAAAGCACAGCACTGATGGCAATGTGTTTTCGTTCTTTCTCCAGTACTCGAGAGCACGTTTGGACGGCTTTCGCAAATCGAATTGATCCTTGCGCATAATGGCACACCATTAAAGGGTGAGTGCCTTTGGAGTACTGACTCTCAGTCAAAACCTTCATGTTGTTGGTTTGCGAGACTTAGCCCTTACATTTTTTGTTACAGGTGTCAGCCCACACTACTGGGGTTACATGAATATAATGTAACTTAGCCCTTCCCTTCACCTCCCGTCCTGATGAAGACCCGTCCATGAGGATATAAACTGCCCTTCGTATCCTTGGGTCGAAACGTCGACAATCTCCCCTACATTGAGCCTGCATCTCCTATGCCCCTGCCCACTCACCCCCTCTGAAGATACGAAGCTCCGAGCGAATACTCCGCCGCAAAGACCAGAAAGATTGACTTTTTCTTTGCAAAAGTCCATTGAGGGCAGGCTCTTGTTGAACAGAACCAAGGACTATCTCAGCCTTGGACCCAAAGACAATTGTGTAACTCGCTATCTCCTGACCTCTTGGTCTTTCCTCTCTTTCCCACGAGCACAAAACCTTTCACTCTATGCACTTCGTTTTTTTCCTGGTAACCCCCCATTTTTTGGTTTGAAATGACGACATATTTTTGTACTGTATTGTTGAGGAGAAATTTTATTGAGAATAAACAGTAGAGTCTTCTCTCCTCTACTTTTAAACGATTGAACGTTTCTTTTGTGTGCTTACTGGACACCTGTTTTTGGGCTATTGTGTTCTCTTCTTTGTTTTTCCAGAATTCTTCAATATAGGATTTATTTCGCATATGGAATAAGAAATTGAGAAAGTTGGTTTTGAATAATATCAAACATTGTGTGTAAAATTTATGTCTAGGATCACCATATCTGTAACGTTTGTATTTGCACTAGCAGACATGCCAATGGTAACTACTAAAACTGCAAGGCATGTGCATGCACATTTTATGAGAGGCACATATAGACACTGCCTGCTGTTTGCCAGGCTGGTGGCAGCAACAGAAATCTGTATGGCACACTCATTGTTAAAGTAAGCAACCCAATGATGTTTTGTTTGTCTTCATTGCCAGGATAACCCATACTCTTTCATCTCTAAATGAGTGGTGTTGGTTAGAAGAGGAATCCTGCCTTAGATACTAAATAAATACTAAATGAACAACACCAGTTTCTCTTTTATTGAATTAGGTTTGGTATCCAAGTAGTCCCCGATCTTCCCTGAGTAAGGCCTGTGATCCATAGGCGGTCAGCAGTACGTTAGTCACAAGCAAGCCAGCACAGCATCTAGTAGTTAGGTGTGTCCTGGTATAAGCCATTGCAGAGTTCTCAGCCCCCAAAGCTTTGGTGTGTAAATAAGAACTCGCATTCCTGGAATCAAGTAATTTTTCTCCCAATACAATCACGATAGTTTTACATTCCTTTGGACCCTGTAGGAATTTGTGCCACACAAAAACCTCAGCTATCATTTATACCTAATCATGTAGCATGCTGTAAAGAACTATGCTCATTCACGTACTATCTGCCACCATTGTCTAATTTAGGTGTGCCGCCATTAAGCCAATTAGGATATGTATACAACATTATCAGAAAGGAAACAAGGAGACTCTGTTAGATTATTGCCTGTGCTCATGGCATCATTTATATATAGAAATAAGGGAGGGCAAACAGCAGTTGTAACAGCACTGCAATAAACAAATAAAACAACCCAAATTGTACTTGGTGCTCAAGGTGTGTGAGTGAAAAACACGGTGGTGACGCAGGAAGCAATGTGATCAGCATAAACGGCGCATGGTGACTGGTGCATAAATATATACAGTGAATGGACGACACAATGTTGTTCCAGCTGAATTGAGGAGTTTGATTCAACTTTTGGCTTGCTGTACTTTTTGCGAACCACTATGTATGTAGCGCCTATGATCGCTCTGAATAGTCGACAGCGTTTAGATCCTCATAAATCGGGATCGTCATCAGGACTGGGTCGGGTTGATAAGAGTGCTGTACATGGGGGCAACAGAAAGAGGGTGAGGTAGGGCGGGGTTGAAGAAGGGTGGTGTTCTAGTACAAAGCAGTTACAAAGGGATAATTGCGCGGATTAATAATCTGGTGGTCCATTTGGGGAGCGGCGCGTGATGTTGGGCCTTCTGGAAGCGCGAGAGCAGGGGTGCAATGGCGCAAAGGGGTACCTAAGCGGAATGGCAAGTATGCCAGGAGAGCGGATATGAAATTTACAGGTAGAGACTTAAGACAAGACAAGGCGGGGAATCCCTTAATAATTTATGGAAGACACTGGCTGGTGGCACAATGTCGAAGAGTAAATAACTGCTCAATTAGGTGGTTAAGTACTACGGGTCTCGTAGAGCGAGGAATTCCATAGTCTGGATAGGCGCATCAAAAAAGACAGTTATAAGAAACTCCTAATGCAGTGCTGTGCTGGGGGTGCCTGCAGCAAACGTGTAGGTGAGCTCGCTTGGTGTAGCCAGTGGTGCGTGGTCATGAAGCAATGGGAGCTAGAAGGTGTGGAAGGAGGGGTGCAGGAGGAGGGCAGTATGCTGGTAGCACGGTAGTGGTGGGAGCACCGAATAACTACCTGGTAGAGATTTCAGACATGCGGAGGTCCGGAATCCATTAATTCTTTGAAGTCGCGTTTGGTCTGGGGAGGCAAAGAAAAAAAATTACGCCAATTAGAGCATCTTCAAACTGAAAACCTAATAGAAACCTATGTTAGAGCATTCTTGTGATGCTCACTTTCAGAATACCTCATTTTAGCAAAGCCAGTAGATCAGGCTTCGAAGAGCTAATGTATTGAATTTGCATGCTTTAGCACATTCAAGCTATCCAATTGGTTTTGCCACAGCTCGTTTTTGTTGCACCAAGATGGAAATTAGCACCAATATGTGACCTATTAACAGTTTCAAGGCACAAGGCACATTTGGAAACACTGATTAGCATCTGAACAGAGCTGACCTTGTGAATAGAGCTGAGAATCTTAAGTCAAATGGCACAGTGGACAGAATGATGCACAAAACATCACAACCTGGAAGCTGTTCATAATGCTGTCATGTCTATTTTATCCTCGTAGGAGTCAGAAGAAACCTTAATAATTTCCTTGGTTAGAAAGGAGAGGATGTAGCCTTACGGCTAGAGCGGTGGACCTCAACACTGGATAACGTGTACTAGTCTCTGCAACGACGCGCAATGATTTTGGTATACTCGACAAATCACTTAATCTCCCCGCGCCCAACAAAAATGTATGTGTCCGTCTGTAATGCGACTCGTGCTCATGTAAAGCGATCTGATACCTGATATCTTCGGGTCTAGTTTGCGCTAAATAAAACTCTAAAACAACAAGCATTTGCAATACAATAGGTCTCGCATTTGCGAACGTTTAAGCTCTTGCCATTGTTAATGACAATACCTTTTTTTAATCTGTTTTGAAAACCAACACATAAATAAATGGCATTATCATTTACAACGCCAATAGCTCAAATTCTTGCAAATGTGAGACCTATTGCATTACAAACGCGTGTTAATAATTATTTCTGTTTCCTGGAGGCCTGTGCCTTTTGATGCCTTACCCCAAGCACACTGTCAGGGTGATGGGGACATTGGCTTCCAAAGGGCTGTGAATAAAGGTACCAGTGGGTGAAGGTCAAGCACTGATCTGGGACTCACTGCATTTGAACCCACTGCTACAAGCCTTATATTGTAACTGGATACAAAGACAGACGAGTTAAAAATAAAAATAAAATATATGTACAATTTATGGCTGCTTCCCACTGTTTGTGATATGGCCCTGGTGGTTGGAAGGGGGGAGGAGGTTGCAGAATGATGATAAACAAAAACACTTCCAAGATTGTCAAGATTCCTTGACGTGTTGGCACCTTTTACTGCTGAAGGTTTAAAGAAAAAATGTTTGCTTTTTTTTTAACTTCCGTTTGAACGCTCCAGACACATAGCCAGGTGTCACGGAATTAACATCAGGGGAAAAGCAATTTGTTCCTCCTGTTCGATGTGGTTCAAACCAACCGCGTGCCTTCAAGTAAAAGGAAAAGAACATTCGCCTCCACGCAGAGTTCACTTTTGTCTCAGAAACAAAAGCCCAATGACACACTAATTTCCAACAAATGCCTGGCAAATGAAAGCTTTAAAGCAGGATTTGAAACAGCGCACGCAAAGAAAGATAAGACATGGAAAGCAAAGGCAAAGAAAACGCAGGTTCAACAATTTAGCAGGCTAGGCCCCTGGGAATGTAGCGGGCTGAATCCCCCTGAAAGGAAGTACTATACGCAGTTCATTCATCTCAAGAGAGGCATAATGTGAAATAAGAAGCGCAAGAAAAAAAGGAGACGGGGAGGGCGGAGCAAGTAAGTTGCCGGGACGCGTGGGTACGCGCGCTTGGGAGAGGAGTCTTCTCATTTTCAAGCACTGCACTCATACTTGTGGCGCGCCCCTGCTCACTCCCGCAAGCTGGATGCCGCCACAAGGACGAGTCTGTGCTTATTTCTTCTTTTTTGTCTTTTTTTTTTTTTTTTAGTCCTCATCTCACCAGTAGCGTCTGCAAAACTAACAAAAAAAAGCCCATTCCGACCTAGGCACCCTGGGCTTCTGTTATTGCATTGGCTTTAGGCCAACTAGGCCAGCTTCTTTGAGTGAGGCTTGGTGTAATCATTGGACCATAGAGACCTTAGCCCAGCCTCATTTCCGTACCCCAGGATATCAGTGATGACCAGATGTTTTTATTACTATCATTTACATGTCCCTGGTTCATTCGAGCCATGCCCAAATGTCGCACCCATCCAGTTCTCGTACAACCGGGGTCTATAGTTTTCCAGAATTTGCAGATCTCCCTACTGGCAATAAAATCAAACAAAGAAATATGCCCACTTGCACACCAGAGAGCCGACTTGTAAGGTTATTATCCAAACCAAAAATAACTAAAGCTAAGTTTAAGTTCAAATTGACTTTAAAAATGCCTTCCAGGGCACGCTCCACATGTGCCAGAATTCTCTTAAGGAGACACATTAAAAAAATATATGTATGTAATCCGCCTCGGCAAGTTCACATCTAGGGCACTTGGGGGATGGGCAGGGAGCAAACCTTGCGATTTTCTTGGGCGTATAATACAATCTATTAACAACATAAAAGTGATTATTTTTTAGGGAGGCTGGCTTAACATACTTGTATAGGATTTGAGGGGATAAAGCATATAATTTAACAGCTATATCCCCTAGGACAGATGAATTCCAGGCAAGATGAGAAGGGGGAAGATCTGCATCATCAGCGTCCAGCTGACTCCTATACCAGAATCCAACATCCTTTTTTATGTGCTTCGTATTCTTAAGTCGGTACTCGATATCGCAGTTTTGGCCTGTTTGCTCCTTCTCAGCTGAGAATCAGGAACACAATTGCAAGTATTTGAATCTAGAGAAGGAGCAGCCTATTTTAAATCTTAAAACCTCCCAGGGAAGAACTCCGTCAGTTGATATAAGGTCAGAAAAGATTGTGATTCCTGCCTTCTTAATAGGGGAAGCTAAATTGTCTTCCAGATACACTGACAGTCCAGGGGAGTCCCAAATTGGAGCAAAGTCTGAATAATAACCCATCCCCCATCTCACTCTTGCTTTATACCACACAATAAGTGCTTTTTTAAAGACTTTTAGACAAACCTTCTTGAAAAACCTTGGTGCCCCAAACTTGTAGAGGAATCCGACTCCCCCACCCTCGAAACTGGCCATAACACTCAGAATCATCCCCCAGTTGGTTTAGACCGTAGTAGAAAGTAAACCACGTATGTTTTTAAACTGGAAGGCAAGAGAGTACCAAAACACATGTGGAAGAGCTAGGCCACCCTTTAAAAGTCTCCGTCTCAACTTTTTCCAGGATAACCTGGAATTTTTATTGGACCAGATAAAGCTGCCTATTTTACCTCGAATTTAACTCAAGAGCTTACCAGGGAAATCAAGAGTAATAGTGCTGAACATATAGGTCAGTTTTGGCAAGATAACCATCTTGACAAGATTTACCCATCCATTGATGGTAAGAGGTAGATTCTGCCATTTAGAAAAGAGATGGTCAATTTCCTTGACCACTTTCCTCAGGTTAATTATGGGGATATAGATTAGGCCTTGAACTATGGTTATTCCCAGATACCTGAGCTCCTTACTACGGCTTCCGGCCCAGCTGTCAATGCCCCAACACATTACCTCAGTCTTGGAGGAGTTAACCAGATACCCAGAGTACAGAACGAATTCCTTCAGGGTAGCTTCCACCTTTGGGAGTACCTCAGCTGGATTATTAGTGTAAACCAGCAGATCATCCGCATATAAGGCTAACTTACACCTATAGTCTGAAACTTGGAAAGGAGTAATTTGATCATCCAGTCTCAAGGCTTGAGCGAGAGGCTCGATATAGATGTCGAACAATAGGGGCGAGATGGGACACCCCTGTCGTGTTCCCCTTGTTATCTTGAAGCTTGATGTCGGTGAGCCATTCAAGAGAATGAGTGCAGAAGCACCCTCCTAGCATCTAATGAGAGTGTGTATAAATGTTAAACCAAATCCCATCATTTTTAGAGTCTCCCAAAGGAAGACCCAATTGACGCGATCGAACACCTTGGCTGCATCATATGCAGCCACTGCCAGGGGCTCCGACAGCGCCAACGCTAAATTGATGCTGCCTATTAGCTGCAGGGTTTGTTCCTAAATGAACCTCCCTGGGATGAAGCCCTTTTGATCCACATTTATCAGCTGTGGGACTATCTTGACCAACCTCGCTGCTAAGGTACTCGTTAAGATTTTATAGTCCGAGTTAAACTGGGAGATTGGTCTATACGAATCTGCTTTAAGGGGGTCCTTCCCCAGCTTCAAAATGAGGACAATCGTGGCCTCCTTCCATGATGGGGGTACCCTGCCTTCAGAACTATAAATATAGTTAAAATGTTCACATAATCTAGGAACTATTACATCCTGAAGGGCCTTATAGACTTCGCCTGGAAGAGCGTCCGTCCCTGAAGCCTTATTGTTCTTAATCATTTTTATATGGAGCTTAATTTCATCTTCCGAGATGGGGCCATCCAAAATATCCAGACAATCCCCTGTTAATATGGGTAAAGTCCTTTTTTCAGTCACACTTGGATAATCTCAGGGCTCAAAGTTATCTCCTCTTTATACAGCTCAGAAAACATAGAAAGGAGGCACCTTTGCATGTCCTCTTTGTTGCAGGAGGTCACTCTGGTCTCATCCAGAATCAATTCCTTAATATTATTCTTAACTCGGTCAGCCCTTAGTTTCCATGCCAGGAGGGCTCCTGCTTTTTCACGGTACTCGTAATTTTCCATATTATGGGCTAATCATTGTGCTCTTACTTTGTGGCCTAGCTTCCCCCTATAGTCTAGTCGTGGGTGCTCCAGGTCACTAACAACTTGTGTCAGAATATTAGGGTGGCAGCTCAATCTAGCTCCTTCCAGCCTGGAAATCTCCCTTACCAGTGTCAGGAATTCTAAAGCCTCTTCTCTGTTCTTGGAACATATCAAACTATGTAGCTGTCCACGAATATGGGCCTTAAATGCGTCCCAGACATAGTCTAATGATGTTGAACCAATGTTATCAGAGAAATACTCAGTGGATCGGGCTGTTAGAATTCAGGCACGCTGGGTCTTGTTGATCTCTGCCGCTTGAGTTCCGGCGGGAACTGCATTAAAGCAAACGTTGAGGTGCTGGATGGTGCCTGTTTGTACAGGGTGGTCACTCCTTGACCCCAAGGGAGATTCTTCAGTATTCTAAGTCGAGTAGGATGTTGAAGGGTCCAGAGTTTTGTTTCATAAGTTTCAGTCAGGATAATCTGAGTGTGTTGGCACTGCTCCCATTCTTATACCAATCTAGGGGGCTGGATTACATGCTAGGTCCCTCCTATGGGTGGGACCCAGGAAGGGGGTGGTTACACCCCTTTTCCTTTGTCCAAGGTCGTGCTGGGACTGGGGCTGGTGTGCCCCAGAACCGGTTTGACCGGATTATGCAAGAGGAAGCCTTGTGCGCCCCAGGCACTGTCTAGTTTCTTTCAGCCCTCCCTGCCCCAAAACACTATCTCCTGTCTGGGGTGGTGTAGCACCTCCCTGCGACAGGAAACCCTTTGTCCAGGCCTCCTCTGCTAAGTTTCGGTCAGCAGTAGGAGGTCAGACTTGTGTCGGTGGCAGCAGCATCCATTTTGTGATGCTGAGGCTCTGGTTAGGATTAACCGCATTTTAGTAAAGTAACATGTCTTCTCCCTCTAGAAGGGTGGACTGCTATTCCCGTCGACAGGACTGTCGAGGGTATAGTATTCCAAATTGTATGACACCTTACACAACATGTTTTGATAAAGCCAAACCAAAGTTAGCACATTACCGCGATGGATTATAATGCACTTAAGAGTATATGGTATGGCATTATCCCGGAACAGCTAAGGGAGTTTTTCCCGATAGCTGCCGACACGCTCAGCTCATGCTAGAGCACCATCTCACGTGAACCCAAGCACTCTATCTCCAGGATTGATAAGGCCTGCCATAGGAGTGACTTATAGGTTTATATGTGTCCAGATATAGGTTTAGAAATAGGTATACTATATCTAAGCAAGGGGTGATTACACCACCTTGCCCCAGCTGAGTGATCAGCCAGTTGTGTCAATTTAAGAACCAGACAGGGGTGGCAAAAGATGTGCTGCAGCCCCTGGTAGGCCTTGGATGCACCTATGCCCTTGGCACCTATTGTGCACTGTATAGGGGCTGACAAGGTGTCCAGTACCAAATCGGTTATGTACCTATAGTACATGTCTGTGAATTTAGAGAGAGAACAGCAGGCTGTGGGTCTGATTAGCAGGCCCACAGCCACATTAAGTCGAAAACCAGTGAAGCAAAAAGCAAAAATTGGGGTGACCATAGGATAGCAGACCCTACTCTCCTACAGAAGAGATACTGAAGGGGCCTGAAGGCCTGCAGCGGGAGATGTATCCTCACTTATTCCACCTAGGCTCCCTTCCAAGCCTACAATAATTGCCAGGGGGGAAAAGCGATTTTCAAGCGCTATGAGAGGAGCATTGTTTTGTATTTCTAAAGCCCCATCTATACCCCTATCTGTATCGTTGGCTAAACTTGCTACCTGCTCCATGATTTAAAAAAAGGATTTAAGAGATAGTGTGCTCTTCTGGGATAGATGAGCTGCCCGTGGTCCTTTTAATTTTTTTTTAGAGATATCTCTAATCGTCACGGCCTTCTTTTTACTCGGGGTCAATGGGATTACCCCAGATCGTTCCGTCTTTTCTAAGACCCCCTTAGTCTTCAATTCATGTTGGGACCTTAACTGGTACCTATTTCTCTTTGCCCCCCTCTGCTGATCCAGTAATTACGTTCTAGAACCAGAGCTCCCTTTTGCCTTCCCCCCTTGACTGGACTCCCCAATCTTCTCCAAAGGACCTAGCTTTATTGTGTCTTTCACATTTGTCATTCCGCTCCTCATTGAAATAGCTGAATGGGCAAATATAGGCTCCTGCTCCATGCAGTCTTGCTTCCACCCCCCCGGCCTGAAACCGCCTTACCTAGTGACAATCAGCTCCCACGCAGCACCGTAGGGTAGTGGCTCCATCCTGCAGGGAGCAGGCTCTAGTGCTCAGCCCCCGAAAGACAGTCTTTCCCACGGCTGCACGAGCGCGAACCCAAAGACTGGCCCGACGCGCTCCAAGCCCTCCAGGTAGAGCGGACCCATCTTCCTGCTCTGCAGACTCCAGCTCCACCTCTCTGCCCATCCGGGTCAATCGCAAAGCTTCCTCCCGGGTCCTAAACCACACAGCTCCCGTCCGAAGCCGCACCTCGATAAAGAGAGAAAGGAGAAACTTACAATATTGTCGTACAGGGTATAAAGGTCCGTATCAATATTCTCACCCGGTAAATATCAGCTGCGGGACCATTCTATGCCGCTTTCCAGTGCTCTTTCCTTCTAGCGTTGTAATGCCTCATAAAGCTCCTGTGGCTGGCGTCAGCCTGCCGCCATATTCGCCAGCCACGCCCCACCCTCCAGACCATTTTTCTCAGGTCTTGGACTACCCTGTATTTTCCGTTTGGTTTCTTTATGCCAATTATATGTGAATTACAAGGACTGCTCACTATTTCTTTTAATATGCCTTGTTCAACCAAGCATTCAATTTCTGCTGCACCACCGTTTTTTTTTTCTGGACTCATTTTATATTGTCGAGTATTTGGGCACCTTCCTTTACAGTTACCTTAACTGGATCTTTGCCATTAGAACTACTTCTTTTCCAGTAAAATCCCATACTTCAGGATTTACAGCATTTCAGCTTTCTTCTGGTAACTCTTAGGACAAAAAGAATGGTGGATTTGCTATTTTTATTTGCACGTCAACCTTAGTTCTCAATAGTCATATATCAATGCAAAACACACTGTACACACTGAACAATATGGAGTGCTACTTGGCGTTAGATGCACATCCACCTCGGGCATCAAACCACGACCCCCTTTCCAAAGTTCATTCGGAATGGAGGTCCTTCCAATATGAGAAGAAACACCAGTGCACCTTCGAAATAGTCTCTTTGATCCCTTAGCTTATTTAGCGTTTCATCTGTAATCCATATCCTTGGTCAAACAGTCAATTTCATCACATCAGACGTTGTAGAGAATGCAAGTCTTTATTTTTCAAAATTTTATGGTTCACAGCCGACGCGCGTTTCGGCCCCTTTGGGCTTTTTCAAGGCTGTCAATCATACATGTAACAAGAAAAGAAAGGTACATATGCTAAGATCTATGTGTTAACTTAAGCACATAAGCACTTAATACACCATCTTTACATCTTAATCATGTAACATGCTTGACGTAATGACCATCTTAAAAATTCACTGTGTGAGTTTGTTGTATATTTATCAATAGCCCTATAGTATAGAACCATTGAAAGAATCACATAAGTTGTACTATTTGGAAGAAAAGAGGGAAGCCTTGCAATCCAACAAGTCCAACCATGTTTTCCTTAACACCGTGCTAGCTGAAGTGCATAGTTTTGCACCAACAGAAAAAACCAATCCATTTTTTGAACCACACAGTGTCACCTTTGTGAAACCATGCCAGTTCAGTGTCAAGCTCAAAAAGAATTTATAACCTTCACCTATGTGCCAACCATGCTCTATATTTCCACCTAGCCATGCAATTTAATCAAAAACGAGCATTTCCGCTCACCTTTGCAACTTGTAGAAAAGACTTTCAATTCCGATATGTATTTATAAGTTTTGAGGATGCAATTCATATACACTTGTCCAACCAATCTACAATATAAAATTTATACAGAGTAATCCATCAGTATTGTCCAATCTATTAAAAACCTACTTGATAAAAAACGCCTCTATTTATCTTTGTATGAGTACGAATTAAAATATTCCTACCTTAAGAGCAATCATGAATACTGATGCAGGATCCTATTAGTTCTTCCAATCGTAGTGTCAGTTTTCCCCAATTATGGTCATAGTTGTGGAGCCATGCTTCGTTCCACAATCTGGGAAATGAAGGTTACAACTCTTCAGACCACAGCACCAAATTCCGATATTACCATACTCTGTTAATTTCTAACCTTAGTTCTACCGATTGACAGATAAATGAAAAATGGCCTTTATATTTATGTATTCTTCTACGTTCACGACTTTCATATTTCCATGTTTATTTCATTACTAATTGTTGCAGTACCCAGCAGTGCGCCTGATTCAAAATAGTTACTCTTGCATTCAAATATTTAGATTTCCGCATGTTTGCCTGCATTTGCGGTACAAACCCTTCCATGTTATTCATAATTATATTGTTCCTGTTTGCGGACATTATTTAAAGTCAGCCCTTGAGTTAGATGCCCGCTCCTTTGTCAGTTAGTACCTTTAGAGTCCATAGACCCGTACTTTTAAACCATACACAACCTCCCGTAGTCGCGGCACATTGTCAAGATCCTGAGTTGAGCACCCGCATATTTACCCGCATTAAGGTACATCCCATTCTAAGCCATCAGTTGCTGCACCATCAAAGTCCATGCACCCGTACCTCTAGCAACGCAAAACCTCCCATGGTCACCGATAATTCCCTTGACATCCCATCTTACCTTAGCTCAAGTCCTAGTCCACCGTGTACGCCGTCCCTGCAACCCGGCGGCATCGCCTTCCGCAATGTTCGCGTCTTGTTTTATTTTCTTCGCCTTGCCCGTCATAGAAATTGAGAGAGGACACTCAAACTTCTAGTTACTTGATGATCAGCAAACTGAGGCGGCCATCTTTTGCTTTGTTTCTATAGATGTCTGTGGTCTAAAAATACTGCTACACTCCATTAATCACCCATTAGGTTGGAATTTATTTAAAATTGCACGGCAACCCCCTTCGCTCCAAAGTTGTATCATCATTAGTTATTTAAAAATTTATTTTTCAATATAATGCAGCAATATGTCACGATTGAATTAATCCTTTTTGCATACATCTTCGTTATATTCTTATCATTCCTTCTTGATTATTCCTATATATGGGTCCAATTCACGTCCTTTAACACAACATCACTGTATTTCACATTACATTGCTCCCACCATGTATTATGTGCTCAAGCCAATTATTTTATCTTTAAGTTGCATATATCAGTGTTTTTCAAAGATCTTATATTTTTCATTTGATGTTTGCATTTTCAAGCAATGATTACTTGATTCATTGTCTGTTTATTTAAAAGCCCACATTGCTTATCTCAACCATTAAAAACGTACGCTAGCTCTATTGCGTAAGGGATTGATCAGAGACGAACTCATATATTATATGCATTCATGCATTTGATATCTTGATAAGTTTTTACACAGAATCCATCAAGATTAACCAAAGGATTTTCTTATCATTTCTACAGGAGAAGGAAAGAATTTTTGATTATCAGTTTACAAGGATTACAGAAATTCTACCATTTCTTTATCTACACTGATCCCCATCTCTACAGCTCGCAATAATATGATCCATTTGCTTTCCCTTTGTCGTAATTTGGAGGTTCTGTTTCCACCCCTACTACCAACTGGGACTGCATCAATACCTATTTTGTGAATTTCTGTTTTATTGTGTACCGTGTTAAAATGCATTGCCAATGGATACTGGGGATTGTTGTTCCTTATTGCCCGAAAGTGCTCTTGGGTCCTTTCCTTCAATGGCTTCACAGTACTGCCAATGTAAATCTGGTTACAGATACATTTTATACAATATACAACATGTGTTGTGTTGCAGTTGATGAATTGATTTACCTCATTGTTCTGACCGGGTTTTTGCTCTATTCTTGAGTGAAGGTGACTTTAGCCTACTATCATTCTAATAGAGGGATTAGAGCCTTAGATTTGGCCTATTTACAAGATGCTTGACATAATTCCTTATTCCTTTCTCTATTCTAGGGCATATAAGCTTATGTTAGGGGATAGATTCCTAAGTATTGGTATTATTTCATCCTGTTGTAAGGTTACTAGTATATCCTGATAGAGTTATTCATCCTTATGCTTACTTCGGGTCTTGTAGGCCTCGAACGGGAGAGACTCCATCTTTCTTTCTGCTTCGGCTGCTTGAGACGCTTTTAGGTCAAATGTGATGTTTTAGTTATAAGGTGTTGTTCACTTGGAGAGAGCCGGCTCAGGCTGGCCCTTATCGAAAGACTGCATTTTTCTTCGTGTCGAAGACATAACATCAGGCCGGCCGGCTGAGAACGTGTCCTTGGCACAGGGTGGTACAAGAATTTGGTGGGCGGCAGGTTACTGGCTGGAAATTTCCATGCATGAACAAGGTTCTATATTAGCGAAAGTACAGAGAGGAGGACAGTTTAGTTAGTAGACGGCAGCTAGTCGTTAGCATTTTTGCAGTTAATCAACTTGAAGCAGACAGTCGCCATTTTGAAGTCCGACAAGACCGAAGGCTGATAATCTCTCAGAAAGATTGAAGTTATTTTAGTTGGAGCAGCTGGTGAGCTTTGATACCAAGATCAGAGCATGCAGAGTGAAGAAGTTAGCAGAGCGAATGAATACTAGAGCGGCAGTAACTGATTTATAAGATTGAAGTCAGAAGGTGAAGATAGTCCGAGATCGAGAGGAGAGAGGAGTAGTGCAGAACGACGAGAGTGAGACAGACGAAACGGAGAACAAGAGAGAGGTTCCAGTGACTTGGAGGGGAGCAGAGGAGACAGAGCATAGCGGTGCAGACGTGTATCCGTGACTGCAGGGGCGATCCTAGGATGAGCCAAGGCACAGACGAGAAGGGAACCCAGATGACAACTGAGTCCAGACTTCGTACTCATAAGGTGACGTCGACCCTTTCCTATTAGCGTGCACACGCATATTCTAATTCTTTCCTTTGCTTTTCAGGCTGTATGTTATATTGCAGTATTATATTGTTGTTATAATTTGCTATTGTGTAATAAAGGGACCCCAGTTCTTAGTGAACCACTGTGTAACTGTTATTGCTATGACGGAACTAACCTTTCTTCTAGTCAGATGCTGTCATGTGGACGGATGCGTCTCCCGTCCGGGTAAGTGGTAACTGAGCAAGGGAGCAGGGAGCGTCTAAGTCAGAGAATAACCTTTGCATACCGTGATTTGGCCATTCTTGTGTGAGAGGATTGAACTGTCTATCTATCACATAATCCATAATATTATGAGACATTCCCAGCAGATATGTTATGTTATGTTATGTTATGCGTTTTTATTTGGCGCACAGATGCTCCAGCTAAGGAGCGTCCTGGCGCCCGACAAGGCAGCTGCACAACACAACTAAACAAAAGACACACAGTGTAAACAAACTAAGGGAATAAAAAGGTTTTCACCGCACGGCGAAAGGAGAGCAGATCTCTCAAAGCACGAATCGCCGGGGGCAGGAAGTTCCACAGGACCGCCGCGCGCACTCGAAACGAACGTCCTCCAGCTCTACTTCGCTTAAAGCGCGGCACAACAGCCAGTTCTAAGTCCGCAGATCTTAAGAGTCGAGCTGGGGTGTAGTGGGCGAGGAGGGCCACGAGAATAGTTGCTGGGGACCCCTTCAGGATTTTATAGGCGACACAGAGGACCTTAAACTGGATCCGCTGGGCCACCGGGAGCCAATGCAGTGACCGCAGGGTACTGGAGGTAGGACAGAATCTTGGGAGGCCTACCACCGCTCTAGCTGCAGCGTTCTGTATCCTTTGTAAGCGCCCGATCTCTGCCTGATTCAGACCAACCAGTAAGGAACTCGCATAATCCAGCCTGGAGATGACAGTGGCTTGGATCATGAGTTGCCTGGTGGGGGCATCAAAGAACTTAAGCACTGGACCGAGCCCACGCAGGATGCCGAAGCAGCATGCTGCTGTGCGTTTGGTGTGACACACAAACGTAAGGGAAGGGTCCAGCCAGACCCCGAGGTTCTTAAGCTCGGCGACTGGGATGGGAGCAGGACCCAAATCCCCAGGCCACCATCTCTCTCCCCAAAGATCCGGCTGTCTGCCAAAGACCATGACCTCGGTCTTACTAGCGTTCAGCTGGAGACAGTTGGACGTCATCCAGCTGGTGACCGCCCGCAGTCCTTGTTGAAACCTGGGGGCATCGACTTCGGCATCCCCACTGATCGTGACCGGTAGCTGGGTGTCATCGGCGTATGACACCATCGTCATACCCCATTGCCTGACAACCTCAGCTAGCGGCCTTACGTACAGATTAAACAACGTAGGGCTCAGCGAGGAGCCTTGGGGGACCCCCAGGTTCAACGGATGGAATTTGGACTGGTAAGGTGGGACGGTCACGCTAAAGGCCCGGTTGGCTAAAAACGACCGGAACCACTGGAGAGCGATACCGGTGACACCAGCCTCCTCTAGGCGCTGCAGAAGGATCGGGTGCGAGACGGTGTCAAAGGCAGCGCTCAGATCTAATAGCACAAGCGGTGCCGTTTGTCCCGCGTCAAGCACGGAGCGAAGATGCTCCACCATATAAAGCAGAGCCGTCTCCGTGCTATGACCAGCCCTAAACCCATTCTGCGTTGCGTCGAGGATGTCTGCGCAGCAGAGATGTTCCGAGAGGACAGCATTTACATGCGCCTCCATAACCTTAGCCGGCCACGGCAAGAGTGAAATAGGCCGATAGCTCTCCGGCTTGCTGCCGTCCAGGCTGGGTTTCTTAAGGATAGGCCGAACCAAGGCTCGCTTCCACTTCAGTGGAACTTCGCCGGATGTTAATGACGAGTTGATCAACGAACATAGCGGTGAGGTATCATGTACCGCTAGGTCTTTGAACACCTCTGGGCAAAGTGGATCCTCTGGGGACCCAGACTTCACTTGACGGGCCAAAGTGTCTAGACTATCCAATGTTAAAATAGGCAGGGAATGCAATCCCTCAGATGGTAGCGGCTTAGAAGATGGAATAGCCGAGGGAGTGGCCAAAGGAAAGGCCCGATAAATGGCATTCACCTTTTCCAGAAAGAACTCTGCCAATTTTTCACAGTGCTCGACAGAGCTCTGGTACGTCGATGTTACCTTTTTGGCGGTAAGGTCTTTCAGTACCTTAAAAATAGCCTTAGACGGGTTCGAACTAGTCCTGAATTGTGCAGCCTAAAATGCGGCACGAGTTCTGCATACCGCCCGGTGATACACTTTCACAGTAGACAGGTAGAGAGCTTTCTTCGTGCTGTTGTAGGCTTTACGCCAAGCCCTCTCTGCGCGCCTACACGAGACTTTCAGTGCCCGCAGTGAGTCGTCGTACCAGGGGCTGGCTTTCCCGGCTCCAGTTTTACAGCCTACCAAGGGAATAAGAGTGTCCAGAGCCCTGGATACCCAGTTACAAAACCTGTCATGGACCTGATCAGGCGATCCCATGATGTCAAATGGGTCAGCCGATAGGAGGTGGAAAAACTCATCCAGCTTAAGTTTATTCCAGCGTCGTCTTGGAATCGAGCACACCACTGGCTTGGGTTGAATAGCCGGAGTAGGGCAGTGGATCTGTATCAAGTAATGATCAGTCCATGCAAGAGGTGTGTAGCTGGTAATGCAGGCTTCCGCGAGATTAGTAAAGAACGGATCTAGGGTATGACCCCCTGAGTGGGTGGGCTGAGCCGCCAGCTGATTCAGCTGGAGCGCCTCAAGGTCTGCCACAAAACTGGACACCGAGGGACTGGTAGAGTTGTCAAAGTGCAGATTTAAATCTCCAATGATGGAGAAATTGGAGCACCCCATAGCCAGGTCAATAATGGCGGCAGGTAGCGCCGCTCTAAAGGCCACTTCGCTCCCCGGGGGCCGATAAATCAGTAGCCCCGATAGGGTGAAGTTTGGTGTAATAGCTACCTTGTACAATGCGCTTTTGCACCCCGGGATTTTTTGCCCATGCCACGTACACGAATAGCAGGATTTAACAGCGAGAGCTATTCCTCCGCCTCTAGAAGCTCGGTTTAAAGTGAATACCGAGTATTCCGGCGGGAAGGCCAGGTTGACAATGGCCGTGTCGGCATCCTGCAGCCAGGTCTCCGTCACGCAGAATATATCAGGCAAGTCCTCATCCAGCAGATCATGAATATCTAGATGATGCTTAACAAGCGACCTGGCGTTGAGATTCCATAAGCTGATGAAAGGCTGTGGGCTAATGGCCACGTGGGTGGCCTCCCTGCAGTTCCTACTTACAGGGGCAGACAAGGTAAAACATCCGCAACCACACGAAAACGGGCCACATAAAGGATCCACCCGAGGTGCAGTACAGGTCGCACAGGACCGGTTGATGGCAACCAGACTGTCTCTGGTGTAGCACCGCATAATGTACAGGAGTACGGCCAGGAGGGGGGTCAGAGGACAGCCACGTCCAGCGCGTCCTGTCGCGGACGGGCGCAGATGGGCAGGACTCTGGCACGACTCCGGCCACGCGAGGACATGCCCGCTCCGCGATCCCGCTACGGAAGGGGGGAGCATTTAGTAGGTGTCCCCTCGCTGACACATGCGCAGTCAAGCGCTGCCGAAGGAAGCTGCTCTGCCCCTCTCCACGATGGCGCCCACCCCGGGAACCAAGCCCGCCAAGCGGCGGTGGGGGACACAATTTACTGTGAGGGTAAGAGGAATTTTAAAAAAGCCCCAACTGTCTACGCGCAGCACAGGTAGGTATATAGTGAAACTTCCCAACTCAGAGAGAGAGAGTTGAAGGTATCAATAGGACAGTAATCGCCGATGTGAAGCGGCATTATAGAGAGCACCGGGGGGATACGGTGTGTATCGTCACCTGATTGTGACAGCAGCGTGAGCACCGGGAGGATACGGTGTGTATACCCACAGGATTGTGGCTTGAGAGAGAGAGAGAGTGAGCACCGGGAGGATACGGTGTGTATACCCACAGGATTGTGGCTTGCGTGAGCACTGATTGGGGTCAGTGTGTAATGGTAAGTAATCAGAGCTGCCCCCTTTTACTATGAGGAGGAGGGTAGCATAGTCTTGGCCTGAGTTGCCGTGAGACTATAAGGTATGAGTGTGGTGTAGAATATGGAATTCCGTAGCACTTATTGATTGTTTCTAGTAATCCCTATGGATTTGGTGGTGTTTTTGATGATCTAAGCTTGTATATTGCAAATTCCCCATCCCCGGGTAGGTATCCAGGTACCGAGGTAAGTAGGTCCTGAGGAGGGAGGTGGTTACGTTTCGGCTGGGTTGGTGGTGTCTTGGTGAGCTGATTCTATTTGGTCCGAAAATCCGGTCATTACACTCATATATCTTTTTGCTGTTATATTGGAACTTCATAGTTCGGTTCATTGCAAAACAACAAATGCAACACAATCCACATCTGTAAAAGCCTTTGGGTGCTGGTGGAAACTAGTTTGTCTGCCTCCTTGGGGGAATATAGCTCTGACATAATTCTTGTCTGATAGTTCTGCTTTTTTGAAAGGTGATCGATGGCTTATTGCCTGTTTTGTCTTGTAAAGTCATATCCTCCACATGCCAATGTTTGTTCAGTATTTTGTAAATATCGGTACTTACTGTGCTGTAGGGGGTTATGAACCTGATCTTCTTATTGGAGTGTTTTTTAGACTGTTTGTGTTTCAACAACAGATTTCTATCTTTTGAATTGATTTTATTTCGAGCTTTACTGATGATATCTGCTCCGTAACCCCTGGCCAAAAATCTGTTCTCCACCATGTTTAATTCCTCTTCAAGTTTATTAGTGTCGCTACAGTTTCTCTTTGTTCTTATCATTTTCCCATATGGAATTGCCTTAATCTGTGAAGAAGGATGTAACTTTTCGCATGCAATACTGCATTGCATGCCGTTGATTTTCTATATGGGACAGACAGTAGTTTATCACCCTCTGCTATTATGGTGATATCTAGAAAATTAATATGCAAAGTACTTTGTTCTTTTGTGAAACTTAAATTAAAGGAGTTCATGTTAATATAATGGAAAAATGTGTCTAGATCCTCTTTAGTCCCTGACCAAAACATAATCATGTCATCGATGTATCTGCCTAGGTACAAGATGTTCTCCAACAACTCTACCGGGCCCTTCCGCCATATGTGCATCAGTTCGAAGTATCCCATATATTGGTTCGCCATGGATGGAAAAAATTTAGCGCCTATGGCTACCCCTTTTATTTGGCGAAACCAATTTCTTCTGGTAACTCATTTAGAGTCATTCTTTTAATTGTGTTGTTTACTGCAGTTCCTTGTCTGGCTAACATGATTTTGTACACCATCTTCGTTAGGAGTCTGAATTGTGACACCATCCGGTATGCAAAAGATTGTGCAGTTCATTTTGCACAATAAATCTCTTCCTAACCAGTTTACAGGACTCGAATCACAAACAAGAAATTTGTACATTTCTTTAAAGTTACCAATACATACCTCCTTTGGTTGGGTAATAGGGATCCTAATCTGTTTATTCGAAACACCCACTACTTGGATCGCTTCTCCCGAGAGGGGTAGGTTTGGGACGTCTGCTGTTTTCACAGTAGAATGGATAGCGCCAGTGTCTAGGAAGAAGGTAATGTCATTCCCTTCAACCTTTCCTTCAATAAAAGGACCTGACTGATCTACCGGTAAGGATGCGCCAAGTACCCATTCTTTTTCCCCCCTCTCAGGCACCGTCAATAATCACCCTCCTCAAAAAATGTGTCCTGTAAAAGAAACTGTGAAGTTACTGGGTTTTTCTTACCACTTCCCTCCCGAAATCAGGTGTCCACACTGTACTTGGCTTGACTTACAAAATCTGGCATAGGGGAAGGTGGCCACCGATTATGTATTACCTGTTGTGACTGTCTCATTGACACCTCAATCTGCGTCTGCGGATTTAAATTGAGTTTGGACATTATTATTCTGTATAGGTTTATACTTGTTTTTCCAATGCCCCAATTTTCCACACCCATGACAGGGAAATCTTTCCTTTGCCTCTTTACTCATTTTCCCACTAGGTTTACCCCCACTGCTTTCACCTTGACTTGATTATTTGCCAGTTGACGTAGCTGAAGTTCCTGTTGATCTGCCAATTTTAATTGAGCTCACATTACTTTTTCTTCTAATTTCTTTCGCCTATTATCAATTTCATCCCCATAGTATTTTGCATATTTGAGGATTTCATCTATAGGCTTTGCCTTGCAACACAACTTATGTTCTTTAATCATTTGGTATATTTCTGGTTTTAATCCAGACACAAAACGATATATAAAATGTGTTATGTCCTTATTATCAATATTTTCCAATCCACTGTACTGTTTAAATACCTGTAAAAGGCGTTCATAATATGCATGTACAGATTCATCTTTATTTTGGGTGGTTCTGTCTATTTTTGTCTAATCTGTTTCTTTTGGAGGAACCTCTCCCTTCAAATAAGTTATTACCTGATGGTATTTTTTCATCACATCATCTGACGGGGTTCCTGTTTTTGCATCTCTTGGGTACTCATCATTAGGCCAATCTACTGACATTTTACATTCAGTCCATAAATCAGCAGGAACAACTATGTCAAATAACCCATCTAAATCTTTCAACAGTACTTTCAAAACTTTCAAAACCTCTAAACTTGTTTGTACCATTCTACTGGTTTTTCTCTAAGTTTTGGGAAATCATTTGTAAGTGAAAAAATATCCTGTCGGGACCATGGGACATGTACTTAACCTCCTCCTGGAACTTCTCTCATGGGGCACAATCTTTCAACGTTTTCTGTTTCTTTCATTAAATATTCAGATGTCATTCGATGTGCCTGTGCTTTCTCCTTTTTCTTTGTCCATCTGGCTTTCCATCTATCTAAATCTCCCCATTTCTGTAACAATGACAATAATTCTTTTATCTGCAGTTTTCTTCCTGACATATTCATGTCCTCTAAATCTTTATCAAAAAACTCTGCTCTATATGGCTTTTGTAATACTTTTGATTTACCTATGTCTATTCCCATTTCAGAGGCCAGATTCATCAGTTTTTCATGGAATATTTTTGTATTTTGGGTGATGCTTCTACATATGAATAACAATTCTTCTTTGCTAAAAGAGTTCAATCTCTCTAGTCCGACATTTCCAGCTATCATTTCTTCCAATTCTACCCTTAATTTAAAAATGTCAAATACCTTTGGCTGAGATTTAGGCTTCTCTATATCTCGTGTCTACCTTTCTATTTCTTGGGTACTACGTTAGCACTTCTTATTCCTGTGGAGGTTTCAATCTGTACTTCTCTTGAACACCCTGGGGTAACTTTTCTAATTGAATCATTTATTGGTAAATCCATCAGGGAAATTTACTGACTCACATTCACTTGCTTGATGATCAACTATTATATTTTATTTTCCAGTTTGAATGAATGGAGGAGTCAGAAGGGGAGTTTTAGGACCAATTTGCTTATCTCCATACAACGGAACTACAGGAGCTATGGTCACTGGGATCGTTAATGCTTCAGGACTCGTTTTTAATTGGGTTATTTTCTGAATTAACTCACTTCTGTTTTTATTTATCGCTTCTCTTTCTTTTTCTTGAAGTATCCTTTCTAATTTATTTTCATGTACAACCTGCGGATTCAAGGGAGTTTTTAGAACCAGGGCTCTAGGTGTAATTCTATTTGTTTCTTCCTGATAAGGTGGAGGATTTTTCATTAAAAAATCTTTGAGATAATCTTCTTCAAAATCTCCATTACCAGTCCTTATATGTTTTGATTTCTCTGTACATTTACTTCCTGGTGGGTCTTCTGTAGTAAATACAGGATATAATACTTCCACTATCATGGCCTGTCTCCATTGTTTCATCTGCTTATCTCTGGTTTTTCTGGGAAATCTAGGATAACATTTACTTAAGTTTCTGTCACATTGAGATCTGTCTCTCTCAAAAGCCTCAGTCTCCCACTCCTCTATAGCGTCATACTGCGTTAATCTAGGTCTGGGTTCTAATTCATTCATGCGAGTACGCAAATTATGCAAAATCCTTCCATTAAATGTTCCGTACTCTGGGAATGCCAATATTCCATCATCTTTTGTGCACTCTATCCAGGTTCTAACCATACACAAGTGTGGTAGTCTCTTTCTATCATCATGTTTGATGCAGGCATATTTGGAGGAGGTATAATAATACCTTCTCTTCTTTTAACAGGCTTATCATTTTTAAAATAATTCTTAATTTTCTGCATGAATGACCTTTTTCTCCTTTCTTCGTACATGGTGTTCGGTCTTCCTCGAATGTATTGTTCGTGGGCAAAACCTATATATCTTCTATCTGGACGAGTCCATATTATAGTTGGATCAGGGCTCCACATATAATCACCACTATCTATTAATATTGAAAATCTTATTATTGTAATTTAATCAGCTTTTTATTTTTCATGCATGCTTTTCCAATAACCGCGCGTTTCTTATTCTAATGACCAATCGGCATTTATTTTACAGCATACTTTAACCAATGCTTGTGCGGTTTTTCTGAGATGTGAGTTCACTCTCTGTACACAACCCTCCTCTACAATATTACCTCAGCTACACTCCCGCTGTTTCAACCAATACCAGCGCGGCTCTTAGTGACGTCAGTGCAGCACCCACGACTGACCCCTCCTTTGCAAGGTAATAGGAAAACTCGTTTTCTTTTAATTTTACTTACGCATTTCATTAATTAACAACAAAAAAACATTTGCTACTGTGTCTGATTGACTTAATTCAAAGAAAAAGTCACATTTCTTTCACGGCGAGTAAAACTTTTCCTTTTACCCTTCACACACTACGAGTAAAACCCCTTCTGCTGACCCTTCACTCAAGCACCGAAGAACCTGCTACTCCTTTAGACTTACTCTTTCTAGGTGATATAAGACCAAAATTTCACCAGCGAACTTCTTTGCTATCAATCACTCTCACTTTTACACAAGGAAATAATCCCTAACTAGTGCTTCAAGTTTTACCTAACTTTCCGCACTTAGTTCATTAAGGCAAGTAACCTTACTGCAGTGTGACTTCCATTTACCACCAGCTATTCAATTTCCCCATGGAATTCCAGACAACATGAAACAATACAAACGGGTTTTGGCTAATACATAAAATCAATACTCAATTAACTACCTATCTTTACTAAAACCTAAACCATAGCTCTGCTACCAAAACAATACTGATGGTGCGAGATTACCGGCTCTGGTTAATTTATTCTAATACCATACTCACCTGGGCCCATAAAAATAGTTTACACACCTTGTAAATGTAAATGTACATGTATTTATATAGTGGAAATCACCGACCCGGTATCTAAGCGCTTGCTTAGGGAACCCGTCCTGGTATTCCCCTGTGAGATAACCCCGGCAGGGTATCCACAAGGTGAAAGCCAGGCATCCCACCGCGAGGGGCCGTTGTGGAGATTAAGCAAGCTATTGCCCAGAGTCGGAACCCGTGAATCGAGTAGGCACCAGAGCAAGAATTGTCGAGTCCATGGAATTTTTTGAGCCCAAGACCGGCCGAGGCGGGGAATTGAACCCTGGTCCCGGGTTGACCTCTGCTTCCAGGTCTGCCTCCTCTAACCAGTGAGCCACGCTTCTCCACCTTAAACTGGTAACCTTTAGTTTAGTTTAAGCAAAAGCATTAGCATGTGAAGTTTGAAGCGGCCATTTTAGGCACTGTTCGCAGCTGCAAAGAACGTCAAACTATGTAGATGTAGTAGGCTCATGCGCAAAAGGGTTCCCGCGTTTTCGGCGGCCATCTTAGGACACTCAAATTACTGATTAGTAAAACACATAAGCAAGCTTTCCCTAGATACTAAAATGCTGTGTAATGCAATTATTAGTATTCACAAAACATGTTGATTAATTTGTTACATGTTATTTTGAGAGTATTGAATCCGAGCAAGTTTCTTTATGTATGAAACCTTGCTCCATCAGTACATCTTTGCTTGAATGTCGTGTAGTTTAATCATCTGGTGGAGATGTTGTGTATAATAATTGAACAGAAGAGGAACTAATAAAGGTTGTGTGGCACTGGGCTATTAACTCCTTTTATGGATGAGTCATTGACATACATGTTTTGCTACAGTTCACCCGATAGGAAAGAAACTTCACTCCACTCCCTCAAATGGCTGAGAAGAATTCAGTGATTTACAGTGTTGTAGGCTTCTGGTAGGTCTAAAAGTATTAAGGCAGTTTTCTGGTTTACATTGAGGGTGATAAGAGAATCTCCTGGGTGATTGCCAGTTCATACCCCATCCCCTTACCTGATCTGATGCTTGACTGGAGTTTTAGGAGCAGGCTGTTAGCTTCCACATATCTGGTAGATGATATGTAACATTGCTGTCCCGTGGGATTTGGGTGGCATTATTGGGGTCTGTCAAGAGCAGGGTGGTGATGTTTTCAAAAGAGTGGCAGAGAATTTCTTAAGGCGTATCTCTTTAAGCATTGATCAACCAGCTTGGTAAATTCTATGGTTTTCACTGGAGGAAATAGTGGTTTTGCATGTCCCACCAGGGACAGATTCACTGAGCAGACGGTACTCTGGAAAAGATTGGTGTGTGACACCACTCATTTACTCAACTAACCACAATCTCAAATCTTTACTTTGGGAATTAAAGCAGGAGCAATCCTTCTAGGTCTTATTAGGCCGCTGCTCACCAGACTGCCAGACTGCCACACTGCGCAGCTGTCTGGCTATGCAAATGACATTTTGGGGCTTTCTGAAAGTTGAACTGGGAATGCATTCCGCCCGTTGCTTGTTGTTGGCTTTATGGTTTTTAGCTCACTTTTTCTGCTCATCCATTTGCTGGCTTTATTTCCTTTAGGCTGTGCAGCTTGAGTTTTTACCTCTCCATGCTAAAGCCGCGTTTATTGTATTCTTACACAAACTCGTTTTCTGTAATAGAAAGGCATTTAAATCCAATTATCTCATCACATTTGCTGGGCATTCAAAGGCCGAGGTCCATTTTCAAGCTGTTTTTTCATGGGAGCCTGGTGTTTATTTTGCATTTGTCTGACTTCAAAGTGCAGCCGCGGATGCTGCATGAGCAGTGGCGCCAGGTGATGGGGGATTTCGAGAGATGACCACGAGGGAAAATGAAATAAATAATTAATTTTCCCTTGTGGTCGTCTCTCGAAACCCCCCCTCACCTGGCCCCACCGCTCTTACCTGCAGTGGCCGCGGCTGTCAAAGTGAGAGTTTTATAGTTTTATCCTGCTAGTACCCTTTTTTAAAATTTCATTTTAGACATAGCCATCTCAAAATGTATCTCTTTCATCAACTGCACAAAACACAATCTTCTTTGGCGAGTCCATTTAATTTGTGAAACTGCCTTTTTGGGTACAAGGTAAAAAAACGCATTTCAGTATCCGCATCAGCCTAACATATGGTGATGATGTTGAGCAATTTACACTGTTTATGGCCCATTCCCTGTGCAGCACGGGCAAGGGCCAACCACATTCTAACACAATTTAACAATGCTTGGTTTTAATTTTAATGTGTAGAGCATATGCTTCATTTATGAACTCTATGTCAACTCATTTTGTAGAGTTAGATAAGTTTAAAGCTTTTGTGTTTGTTTAGCTACTCCATCTGCAACTGTGTCTTTTTCATAACACATATATTACAGAATAGGAGCGATTTACTCATTTGTCCTTTCAGGCACTTGGGTTATGATTTCAATGGTGCAGCAGGAGCAGTGGCACAAGGGCCAACAGGTTTAGGAAACCCACTGGGCACTGATTATTGCAATATTTTACTGCTAAACAAGCAGTCACAAGTGCAGTTGCATTGCAGGCATACAAGTCATTATTTGAATGGTGCAGCAGATGCAGTGGAACACGGGCCAAGAGCTCTAGGTAACCCACTGAACACCAATCATTGCTATACATTATTACAAACGAAATGAACATTCAGGTGCAGTTACCTTGCAGGCACTAGGGTCATTATTTGAATGGTGCAGCAGGTGCAGTGGCACAGAGACCAAAAGGTCTGAGAAACCCACTGAACACTGATTATTGTTATATTTTACTACTAAACAAGCAGGCACAAGTGCAATTACCTTGCAGGCTCTTGGGCCATGATTTAAATGGTGCAGCACGTGCAAAAGCTCTAGGAAGCTCACTGAACACAAATTATTGCCCCGTTTTACTAAATAAATAATTTTATTGTTTGATTACTTAAAATCTTTAGAATGGAAACCGTGCTAAAAAAAAGTCACATAAGAATACAGTTAGAATGTTATGTGCAAAAAGTAGCAAGTAGCAATTGATAGATTTCATGCAATAAGTAACCAAGAATAATTAAATACCGTGCCAATAGCTACCAAGCGTTTTAAAAGTTTGTCCTTAAATTTCTTGGAGTACTAGTCAAGAATGTGTAAAATCCATGCGAAGCGGCAAAGAGCATTTAAACGTTTTGTGCTTCAAAAGAAGAAGAAAAGCAGGTAACCAAAAAGTAAGATTAGGGCAGAACAGAATTAAAGTGAATTGGTTGTTGGGACAGTTCAGTGTTTTTAGACCAGCTCTATTGTGCTCCCAATTTAAGGGCCTTCTCGACCCCATGTAGATATTTGACAGTTCTGACGATTGAGCACTGGTCTGATGCATTGAAGCAGGACAGGATGGCTCCCCTGTAAGTGCGCCCCCTTTGCTGGATCCATTGAGGCCAAAGAAGTTTGGCCAAATGCCCAAGGTGTTATCACAGAGGGAACTAGTGTGAACCATGTTTTCTGTTGCCTTTCCATATAGCTGGCATTGTGTTTCCTGGGGTGTCCTCAGCCAGGGCTTACTGTGTGGTAGCGTTGAAAGAACCCACAATCGGCAATTAAAAAAAATCCTTTTTATCCTGGAACTTAGTGCTTCACCCAGGTATTGCCGAGGTTTCAAGATTATGTAAATATTTAGCACGGACCCAGGCATGTGACCTTTTAGCTAGGGTTGACTTATCCTCGAGTGATGCAAGGATTTTAGATGATTTCACTGCTATTTTTTTTAATTGGTCTTGACTCAGTTATTGACCATACTTCCCCCAAGCTTAAACGTTCAATAGTTTCACTGAGGAATTCGCAAGATGGCGAATGTGGCTTCTTTATTATCTCTTCCCATAAGTTGCCATTGATTGAATTTACCTCAGAATATTTTAGTTTGTAACAAAAAGTGGTAAAGGATGCTGTTTTTGAATAAGACTGCTTTGTTAGCCCAAACTCAAGCCTTATTTGAACTGGGGAGCTACTACAAGGGGATGTATGACGTTACAACGCATACTTTTAAAATGCATACCATTACAACACATTTTTTACAATGCAACATCCATTACAACGCATTCCATTACAACTCATGCCATTACAATGAATTTTTAAAAACTACCTTTACAACGCATTCCATTACAACGCATACTACCTTTACAACGCATACCATTACAACGCATACAATTACATTGCATGTATGGTAAGTATTGCATAGTGTAGGGGTAAAAATTACTATTCTAACTCCAGGGGGAGCAACAGTAGGGTAAGTGTTGGATGGTGTAAGGGTACTATGTGTTGTTATGGTATACGTTGTAATGACTGCGTTGTAATGACATGCATTGTAGTGGTATGCGTTGAAGTGGCATGCGTTGTAATGGTTGTGTTATAATGGCATGCGTTGTAATGGATGTTATAATCTCTAATGTTAAAGATAACTGAAATGGTATGTTCCCCTCACCCCTATTGTCCTTGCGCTGTTATCAGACCCATGGAATGTTGGTGAGGCGTTTGACTTAGAACGTTGTATTGAGAGGCTGGCAGTGCAGAGACCAAGACGTAAATAAATCAGCTCTTCTTCATTATCTGTGTGGCTGTGTTTACATCTAACAAATTGTCGACGGGGCTGCGCGGGGGGCAGGTCCTGGTCTTCCCCCGATAATACAGCACTGCCGAGAACTCAATCACCGTCAAAAACAAAGGAAACCGTGAGTCACAAAGGAATTAAAGCGAAGTGATTTATCGCCAAGCGCGTAATTAAGAGACTTATGGTAAACAATGTGCGCTTTATTGTTCGTGCCCGCATGGTGATCCCGCTTTGATCCTTGAGGTGTCTGGATTAAGACAAATACACAAGCGATGTCAGTGTTCGCTTTGATGTGTCTGTAAAAGAAATAACGCCTCGCTTCGTGAGCTGTCAGCTTGTTAAACGATTGCGATACGTTAGTGTGGGACTGCGATTTTGAAGCCGACGTGTACCACGGATGCCTGCCTACTTGAGAGGATATACGGCGTCAGAGTAATTGTACAGCCGTCCTTCTTCAAAGTCGTGTGTAAAGAGACTTTAAGGAAGAAGTTTTTGAATGATATGCGGGCGAAGCCTGTCAGCTGTTCACAGCCAAACGAGGCGCCCGGTGTTCTGTCAGCCGCGCATTAGAGCAGAGGAGCAGCGCGAACGCGTTTCGGCCAGGAGAGGGCATTCTGTATGTATCTCGGTGAACTGGTGGCAGAATTAGCGCCTGATCGAGCGTCTGCTGAGCGCGTTTTTGAAGGAAGCCAGAGTATTGCTGAGGGTGTTCACACGCTGATAGGCACAGCTATTGAGAAGCCTATTAGTGTTGAAGAAGGGAAAGGAAAATATTGTATTATCATGCTGACGGGCACAGCTTTATTCAGGAAGCCGGTCAGGACTATCTCCCTAGTAATCACGCTGATAGGCACAGCTTCTGGAGGACTTTTGAGAACAGTTGGTGGCAATTGACTTTGAAATCTGCGAGTGTGGATAGGATTCATAGCAATGTTGATATTATACTCTCATGCTGGGAAAAGTACAATCATGTGAAGGTGGAAAATATCATAGAAGTGTAGTACTTTTCAGTATACCCAAAATTAAAAGAAAATTGGTTTAAGGGTGTTATAAGTAAGTAACGGGTGGTAGCTAGGTAGACCATATAGCCACTGTACCTGCTCACATATTTACACTTTGGCACCCTTTCAAGAGTTATTTCATCAAATGGCAACAGCAATGTCAATGTCACAACCACCACCCTTCCTAAATGAGGATGGTGAACCCCTCACTCCGTGGAAAAATTGGGTAAGGATTTTTGAGTCCTATTTAATAGCAATTGGAGGTAACAGGTTCTCATCTGTCAGGAAGCTTCACATTTTGCTACACAACCTAGGGAAGCATGCTAGAGAGATTTATGACAATTTACCCGAATTTGTTAGCGAAAGCAGTGGTGGAGAAGGTGATGGTGATGGTCCACCTGATGTATATCAAGTTGCTTTGAAAAAACTAGATGCACAGTTTGAGAAGAAAATTAACGTAGTTTTGGAACGACACAAATTATTTTCAAGGTCTTAAGGGAAGTATGAGAGAGTAGTGAATTATATAGCAGTCCTCAGAGGTTTGTCTTCCACTTGTGATTTTGGAAACCTTACGGATTCTCTAATCAGAGACCAATTGGTTAGGTCTTTGATGGGGGTAATGAGTGTGTTTAGCATCAATTCTTAATGTCCTTAGGCTCAATCCTTGCTTATATAGTCAGAGTGAGAAGTCCATATTTTGTAGAAAAGTTGCTCTTTATTAATTTAGATAAAACCATGAACAGCCGACACGTGTTTCGCCCCAGTTTTTCAAAATATGAATTTGAGAGGGTACAATCCCTAAAATGCGCCCTTGGCAGCCTGCTGGAAAATCCTTCCGCTTTCGCGAAAGCGGAAGGATTATCCAGCAGGCTGCCGAGGACGCATTTTAGGGATTGTACCCTCTCAAATTCATATTTTGAAAAACCGGACTCTGTTTTGGAAACTAGCACAAATGATGAAGAACTGTAAAGAACAAACTATATTGTAAATAGCCTTGAAAATGCCCTGGCGCAAATCGCCACAGGGGCAAAACACCTGTCGGCTGTTCATGTTTTTATCTAAATTAATAAAGAGCAACTTTTCAACACAATATGGACTTCTGAATCTGACTATATAAGCAAGGATTGAGCCTAAGGACATTAAGAATTGATGCTAAACACACTCATTACCCCCATCAAAGACTTTATTGTTCAAAAACTCAAGAAGTCCAGAGTTTTTTTGAGTGTGTTTCCATTACAAAAACTATGTGAAAACTGATATGGACTTGGATTTTCCTGTGGACCACTCTGTCTCTGTAGAAACCAATTGGTTAGGTGTACATCAGATAAAAAGATACAAGAAAAGTTACTAGCAGATGCCCCAGATTTGAAACAAGCTGTGGATATAGCTAAAAGCATTGCGCACACAGCATTCTGCATGAATGAGATGAAGGATGCTGTAGAAGTGAAAGAAGTTTGTGAGGAAGAAATATTGAAAGTGTCTAATAAGCATGACAAAAGCAAGTATGTACCTAAGGGAAGTTCCTTCCTGAAAGAGGAAACACAAAAGTTGAAATGCTTCCGTTGTGGCAATCCAAATCACCTAGCTAATAGTGTGAAATGTCCAGCAAGGGGAGCCATGTGTAGGAAGTGCAACAAAAGGGGACATTTTACCAAGGTGTGTCATGGCATGAAAAAAGAGGTGACCCATGGTTTTTTGGATGAGGAGGAACCCAGAGGGGATATTGTATTCCAGGTTAACAAACTTCTTGAAAGTTCTGAGTGTAATTATCCTGAGTGTGAGATTAAGCTTGACAATGTACCCTATAATGTATATGCAGGTTCTTGTTCATCCTACACACTCATAAATGAAACTACATTTAAAACAAGGTCTGCTGACAAATAATATGAACTGTTACCCCCAGACATCAACCCAGGTGGATACAATCGTAACACCATACCCCTGGTAGGAATGGTCATTATGCACATAAGATTTAAGGATAGAGTCACGGTGGGAAAAGTGTATTTAACAAAGAAAGGATCGTGCTTACTGGGGTGGAAACATCAAAAAGACCTAGGCATCAAGTTAGATCCTAATGCCCCAGAGCCTGTAAACTTGATAGAACAACCAAGCATTGGTACAGATGTATGTGAGGATTTTCCCGAGGTATTCTCAAGTGAGTTAGGATTGTTGAAAGGCTTCCTGCATAAGATAAAGTTGAAGAAGCATTACAAGCCCACGGTACATAAAGCTAGATCGGTGCCATTGGTGGTGAGGGACTCATTAAAAAATGAACTGGAGAAATTGAAATCCATTGGGGTATTTGAAAAAATTGAGAGTTCTGAGTGGCTCGCCCCCATTGTAGTAGCTTCAAAAGGGAGTGGGAGAGGGATTCGCCTGTGTGTGGATCTTAGGGACCTCAATGCAAACATCTGGGTAGAAAGGCATCCTCTCCCCCAGAATAAATGAGATGCTCAGTGTGTTAAAAGGTGCAAAATTCTTCAGTGTTTTGGACCTCTCGGCGGCTTACCACCAGGTTGCCCTTCATCCGGAGTCCAAAAGCCTGACTTCCTACATTACGCCATTTGGGGCATACCAATATAACCGCATGCCTTTCGAGCTGGCATCCGCGGCGGCGGTTTTTCAACGCATTATGCAACACATCCTAGAGGGTCTTGGGAAAGTCCTGTGCTTCCAGAATGATATAATGATATACTGATTTATGGAGACTCAGAGGGTGAGCACAACACGAACTTAAGAGAAGTTTTGAGCAAGTTGAGTAAAGCAGGTTTTACCACCCAAAAGGACAAGTGCAAGATAGGAGTAAAGTCTGTAACTTACCTAGGGCACACCATTTCAGGAGAAGGAATTAAGCCAAAAACCAGCTTGGTGGATGCGGTGATGTTAGCACCTGCTCCCTCTAATAAGGATGAGCTCAGATCTTTCCTGGTGTTGGTGGAGTACATGACAAAGTTCATTGAAAACTTTTCTAGTCACACACGCACAATGAGGGGACTCTTGAAAAAGGGTAATACATTTGTGTGGAGTCGTGAGTGCCAAGAGGAATTCAAGTATGTGAAGTCAGCCATTGCCAAGGCACCTACCTTAGGCATGTTTGATCCCAATGAAAAAAACACACTGACTACAGATGCTAGCAGCAAGGGCCTAGGGGTATCCCTTACTCAAAGGATTGGTGGATGTGAGAGAGTAATTGCCTTTTCTTCCAGGGCATTGAAGGACCCAGAGTCTAATTACTCCACCATCGAAAGGGAAGCCTTAGCATGTTAATGGGCAATAAATCACTTTAAATTCTTCCTATGGGGGATCCCCTTTACCCTGAGGACCGACCATAAACCACTAATTCCCTTATTCTCTACTAAGAACATTGAGAGGGACACACCACGCATTGCAAAATGGAGTTTTGCATTGCAAGGTTACAATTTCACCATGTGTTATGTGGCTGGTGAGAAAAACACCATAGCAGACTGCATGTCAAGATTGCCGATTCGGGGGAGGACAACGTGTGTGGTCCGCCAGAGGAGGCAATTCTCGCAGTTGAACACCCAGCAATCAGTAAAGAGGAGTGGGAGAGTGAATCCCAAAGTGACCAGGTGTTAAAGGAATAGAGGAGGTTGATTGAGGAAGGGTGGCCTAAGCAAAACAGTGAGCTAGCTGAAAACCTTAAACCGTACTGGGCAGCGAGAAATGAGTTATCCAACATGAATGGTCAGATATGGAGAGGAAATAAAGTCATTCCTCCGGGTAACATGAAAGACAGGATCATAGCGTTAGCGCACGAGGGGCATCCAGGAAGGAGCATGGCGAAGAGTAAGATAAGACAACATTATTTGTTCCCTAAGATGGATGGGTTGGTGGAGAGCACAGTAAAAGACTGCGAGGCATGTGGGAGATGTGACAAATCTAAAGTAATACACAAGGCACCTCTCATTCCGGTAGGGGTACCAAGTAAACCATGGGACAAGCTGGGGATCGATATAATTGGTCCCTTGAACTTACTTAACACTAACCAGAGGTTTATGTTTGTAATCATTGATTACCACTCTCATTGGATAAGTACCAAATTTGTACCTTCAATAACTACCCAAGATTTGATGGTGTTTTTGCAGGAGGTGTTTGCAACAGAAGGTATACCGAGCACCCTGGTGACAGATAATGGTGTTCAATTTACCTCGGATACTATGAGAAAGTTCTTGTCAGAGTTAGCCATTTCACATGTAAGAACACCTTTTTACTGTCCTAAAGCTAATGGCATGGTGGAAAGGGCTAATAGGATGTTAAAAAACTCTATTCAAATGGCTGTTTCAATGCATGAACCTGTAGAGGAAACTGTTAGAAAAACACTGTGGTCATATCATTCCTCCCCCAATGCTGTGGCTGGAGTATCTCCGTTCGTATCCCTTAAAGGGAGGAATCCGGGATCTAAGCTCAGCCCCAACTGGTTGAATGGAGGAGTTCCGGTGTGGGTGGACCGAGAGTCTGTGAAAGAAAAGGTGGATTTACATCAGATGAATTACAAAACCAGGTACGACCAGAAGTGGGGCACCACTAGCAGGACGTTCCACGTTGGGCAGTGGGTAGTAGTCAAAAGACCGGTTATTGGACGTGCAAAGGTGTCCTCTTTCTCCAAGCCTGCAAGAGTTCAAAGGGTGAGCAACAACTCAGTGGTGCTGGAAGATGGAAGCACATGGAGCATATACATTGTAAGTGCCTGCCCCGATGTGTGCGTTCCAATGGCTGACTGTGAGGAGAACCAGGATGTTAATCTCCCGGACATACAAGCGGCCAGAGAAACCAGGGTGCGCCAGCCACCAAGTTGGCAAAAGGACTATGTAATTTAGAGATTGTTAAGAAACCTTGTTTCCCCCTGAGTACTGTTTTATATCTATTGTTTTCCCTTACGGAGGGAGATGTGTTATAATCTCCAATGTTAAAGATAACTGAAATGGTATGTTCCACTCACCCCTATTGTCCTTGCGCTGTTATCAGACCCATGGAATGTTGGTGAGGCGTTTGACTTATACCGTTGTGTTGAGAGGCTGGCAGTGCAGAGACCAAGACGTAAATAAACCAGCTCTTCTTCATCATCTGTGTTTACATCTAACAGTAATGGCATGCGTTGTAATGGATGTTGCGTTGTAAAAGTTTTGTTGTAATGGTAGTGCGTTGTAAAAGTTGTGTTGTAAAGGTTGTTTCCCCTACAAGGGAGCTGGAAGATTTCCCTGTAAATTCTGATCACTGTTTTGTCCAAGAGTGGAGCAAATCTCCCTCGGATTGCCTCGCTCCTGGGGGCCACGGTAGGGACTACTTTTGCTCTGGTGATTTCGAGGATCAGACGAAATGAGGGTCCATTTAGGTTTCTTAATAGTGCAGCCAGGCCTGCAGCAAAGTGCAAGTCCTTTTTTTATTATTTCTTCTTTATGTGTTCCGAAGGAACCATCCCTGCCAAGATACTTACAGCTTTTTATTTCCTCGATCCTGCTTCCACCTAATTCTCAGGTGACCTTCGTCTTCAGAGCCTTTGTGGCAGAAATCATGATTTTAGTTATTTTGCTGTTTATTTTTATCCTGTTTACGTCCACATATGACTCGGTGGCCTTCATGAGCTGCTTCATTCCCACCCTTGTTCTGCTTAGTAGCACCAGGTCATCAGCGTAGAGCATATTGGATAAGTGAGTCGACCCTAGTTTGCGGGGGTGCGAGTTGATGGAGGCAAGTGTCAGTGGAAGGTCTGCTAGAAAAAAGTTGAATAGCATTAATGCCAACAAGCACTCTTAGCTTAGCCCTCTTCTTGTGGTAATGGCCCTTGATAGATTGCCACCATTGCCCAGTTTGATCTCGATCCAGGTGTTGAAATGTAAGGTTTCTATTTCTTTCAGAAGAGGTAGCAATCTCCCATTTCTTCAGTTTTCTCCAAAGCTTATTTCGGTCTACCCAGTCGAAGACAGCCCGTGGGTCAATGTAGCAAAGACATATGGGTAGCTTTGAGATTTTGTAGAAGTCAAAAGAGTAATGGCCATCATATTTGTTGTTGTTCCTCAGTTTATGGTGAACCCTGCTTGATTGTAAGGAATGATAGAGTTTGATTCTGCCCAGTCTCTGGGGTGCTCAAGAAAGACCCCAGCATAGTATTTAGCCTTATTGTCGACCAAGGGGATCAACTTGTAATTGCCTGGTTCGAGTTTGTAGCCTCCTTTAAAGATGGGGGAGATGATAGATCCTCTCCATGAGGATGGAATAGGTTCCCCAGGGAAGGTGCGGTTGAATAGTGGGGCTAGCGCTTCAGCCCATTTTGTTGGATTAATTTTGTATATTGCTTGATGGATATCATTTGGTCCTGGTGCCCCGGTAAGCTGCCCCTTGGTTATCTGCAGCTGTACTTGTTCTGGTACAATTGTGTTGATGGTGATCTTGTCTAACTCCTGCTCTGGGTCCGGTTTTGGATTGTCCGGCCCATGTTTGCACCTGGCTGTGTCAGCGCCCTCTTGTTGACTAAAGTGGGCTTGCAGGCAGGTGACCCAATAAGCTACTGAGACATTGGAACCAAGCTACCTGTAGGTGGGCTTTTTCAAAGCATTAACCATATTCCAAATATTACTCGAGTTGCTATGCTTAAGATCTCAAAAGAGTTTTGCCAATAAGGCCTCGCTATTTTTCCTTTTGACTGCCCAAATAGGCTCGTCTGAAGTTCTGCTTTGCATCCCTCAAAGTGACTGGTTTGATTTGTTTGAAGGGTTACTTTGGAGTGCTCGCAATGCTTTGTTCACTTTCCACTTTAATATTTTAAGTTTGGCTGTCTTGTATCGGTTACTACCAGTCAGGTTGCCATACCTAGGCTACATGTCCCACTTTTTACCAATATGGAGAACTGCTTCGTAAGAGTGGTTGCAAATTCCACCCACTTATTTATTGGTGTGCCATAAAATTGATCTACGTTTTGCAGATGCCTAGTTGGCACCTGTTCCAAACTCTCTATTGTGTTGGAAGTCCATTTAATCCTTTTAAGGTTGTTTGAGGCGGTGGTCCCAGCTACATCGTCTGCACTCTTGTCTACCATTGGGAGCATGACCAGGTCCAACTCCTGTGGTAGTTGGTCACTCTCCAATCTTGAGCCTATTTGTACAAGGTAACTAGGTGTAGTAGTGGAAGGGACACCAAGATGTAGTCTATTTGTGAGCTCCCTGATTGAGAATGAAATGAGAAGGCTGGGGGGATGTCACCCTTAGAGCGGCCATTGAGAGCGTGCAGCCTCAAGTGCTCTAGTTTCCTCAGAAGGGATGAGCCCATCTGGTCCTTCCTTCCAGTGTTGAGTTGGGTTTGTATAGGGATAGTGCACTCCCATTCTGGGCCTCTGTGATTTCACTGCTGATGGTTTGATCTAGCAAAGTCATATTGAAGTCCCCATGTCGCTATCAGTGGAATGCCTGGGTGCTGCCCTTCTAGGTTAGTGATGTGGTTGATTTGTTTGGTTAATAGCTTCATGCCATCTTTCTTTGTAAGAGTCACATAGAGGTTTATCAGACGTAGGCGTTATTCCCTTCCCTTTACTGTAATCGATAAATGCAATATCTGGAGTTTGTTGTAATCTGGTATTTCTGTCTTGCACCTTATCTTGAGCGCAGTTGATATGTATATTCCTAAACACCCTTTCCAGCGCCTGAATTTGGTATCTCTGGAGGCTGGGTTAAAACATGAGTAAATCCGGTGATTGGTATTGGTTCTGAGGCCCAAGTCTCCTGGGGTGCATTTGTGGAGAATGTGTATGCCAGGATTGCTGGTTTTGGCCTTCAGTCCGTGGATGTTCCCGGAGCAGAGCCTTAGGTTGGGGGCTGTCTGATTCACTTACGTTTTACTACTAAACAAGCAGTCACAAGTGCAATCACCTTGCAAATACTAGGGCAATGATTTGTAATCACTACATAAATATTCATAACTTACCATATGGCATTCCATACCAAGCTTTGGCAAAGCCATTAGGTCTCGCCTTTGTGAGATCTATTGCCGTTGTCAATGTTTTTTAAACTATATTATACAGCAGCACCAGCTTTAGTGCAGCATAACTGAACATAAAATAAAGTGCTATATTGGGTACAGCGTTGGCCATGTTATACAGTTTTTTACATTATTTTCAGCCATTTGCAACATAGCTAAAAACATTAGCCAAGCCAATAACTCTCACATAGGCGAGACCTTTTGGCTTTGCCACTGTTGTTTTTATCTTTCTGGCCAAAATCCCTGACGCGATCTGAGTTTAGGCGTTCCAGATACTGTATGTAGGTGAAGGAGAGTTTTCAATATTTCAGACAATATACTGGCGGGACCAGGGGAGGACAAGGGGAAACGCAGATTTTATGGCAAACTATTGTCTATGGAACGACAATGGTCCAGGAGCAGAGACAGGCTCAGATGGGATGATATCTGAAATGTGAATGGCTCTTTCTCAATCCCGTCAGCCAGTCCTAGCAGTAGTGGACGTAGATGTCTGCAACCAACCCCAGTCAACTCCCCGTACCACTCCTCTATTCCCTCCCTTTGTGGTAATATCTGCACGTCAAGACAAATCACTGTCTATATCTGAAGAAGGCCCACCCTAGGCCTGAAAACTAATACATTGAAATATATTTCGATTACTTCCGTATCAGACTCTTCCCAGGGATCATTAGCATAATGAAACTCTAGCACCTGTGAGGTGGATAGCCCTTTTCAATCCATGCTAACAAGAATGCATCTGGAGCCATGCGGGGGTGTGGAGATAATGTCCCGGTATGTATGCTATTGGCAGGCACCAGGCACTCTGCTTTTTTCACCACCAAAGCAAATGTATTTTCTATCCCATAAGCACACGGGTATAAAGGATAGTGTATCCATTAATTTTGCAGGTTTCGTTTGTTTTAGATCCAGCTTTAATTAAAGCGTGGTGTAATTCCTGCACGCAGTCTCTGCGGTCTAAGATCACAGGGCGAGCTGCAGATGGCTGGCGAAGAGGGAGGCAGGGAACTTGCATCAAGCGCACCGACTAGCTGAGACATTAAAACGCAAACCGTGTCTGAATGGTACTGGTTGGGGAATTTGTGGAGAGAACTTCCTCGGGTTATGCTATGTGCTATTTATAGCTGCTGCTGTTGAGAAAGAGAAGGAAAATCTATCCCAGGAAACAGAGGGGGAGGCATTTGAGTTTGAGTGTGTTTTGGTTACAGCTTTCAGCAGCTCCTTACTGAGTTTTTGAGGATTTTTGTAAATACCTAGTGAAATTACATTATACTCCGGAATAATGTAGGAATGTGCATGCCTGTTTTTTTTTTTTTTTTTGCTGGTTTGACGAGAAAGTTAATTGGTTATTGGCAAAATATGCAAATAAGGGCCTTTGAAAGACCAATGTGTTGGAGCAGGGTCAGTCACTTGATTCTGCCCAAGCACCACAAGACTTAGAAAGGTACCAGCCAGCCTGTGCGGAAGTGTCTCGAGGATCTGAGCATCCCAGAAAGAAAGCAGCCAGACTTCTCAAAGATGTGTTTGGGGAGATGTGTGAGCAGGGCTGGCGTGGTTCGCTCAGATCCTTTACATAATTCATTAGAATCTGTTACTTTGATGTCGTTTTTAGCTAAACACAACGTCTCGTACTGCTTAGAGCAGAGTGTAGTTTTTCACATGATAATTCAATGCACTGAAATCCCATATATATTCCTCTTTCACAGAAAATATAGAAAATTGTCCAAAGTGTAGGTGCTATTCCACCTGAGTGGGATTCATGGGACGTCCTTGGAGTTTGAAACGTCTATTCCTTGATCATTGAGAAGCCCTCTATGGACCATGATGAGGAGTCTGGCTGAACGGCATCCCCTGGTAAGACACTGCTCTACTTGACCACAAATGACCCAGTATTCATGCACCCAGTTTTCCCCAGGGCAGGAACTTCAGTCCTTATTTTGCCATCGGGAAAGTCCGGCTAATAAAATGACTGGGGATTTTGCTGTAAAAACAGCTGAGCCTTGTACCCCAGTTCCTGCCAAGGTTTTTCTGTGGAAAGGGGTGGATCATGTAATGCTCACCCAAACATATTCTTCCATTTTCCTCCTGTACCCTCCCAGTCTCCATATCTCCAATATTTACCACTTACTCTTAACCCCTTAACCTTTAAACCTGAACCCCTTATCCCTTTTCCTTGCCCTAATTGTTGCCCATTACACACAAACCCTTACCATTAATCCCTTGTCCACTTATTCATAATTCTTTACTATTAAGCCTTGAGAAGTTACCCCTTTTCCATTTACCTTTAACTCTTTATCATTGACTCCTTACCCTTTCGCCTTTACCGTTAACCCCCTTACCTTACCCATAACCCATTAAACCGCTTTTTCTCAACCCATTATCCGATCTCCTTTCTCTTACTGCTAACCACTTAGCAATAAGCTAGTGTTCCCTTATCCTTCACTCCCTACCCATAACCTCTTTCGTTCTTTTGCGTATCCCTTTCTTGTACTGTTAGCCACTTTTCATTATTTCTTTACCCTTAACCCCTAACTTAACCATCTTCTTAATCCTTCCACCTTAACCGTCTACCCCTGAGCTTTAACTCTTTACCCATAACACCTTAGTCTTAACCCTTGCCAACTTACCACTTACCCCATTTCAATCTTAAAAATTATTTTCCATAAAGTATGACAGATATTTTTTCATTGTATAGCTTACAATGAAATTACAAGGAATTAAATGGTCTTCAGCAAAACAATAGTGCACAAAATATTCAAGAGGACATGTCATGGCAATTAAATGAATGCAGGCAAATGGTATGCGTCCTATGGGTGTATTGTCAGAATTTGAGCTTACCACTGCTGTCTGAAATATCATAGGATCTCCCCACGTCTTAGACTCAAATCATTCTTGGACCCTGACCCTTAACGGTTTTGCAAAGAAAGGCCCTTAAAAGGCATTGCTCTGAAGTACCAGTTCCCAGGTTTGTAATGACACCTGGAGGGGTCCCTTTGTGAAGTATGTACAAGGGCCCCCTAACACCCAGACAAACTTTCAGGTTGAAGAGAGGATGTGGCTTAATGGCTATTGCGTCTGAATTTGAAGCTGGGGAACCACGTTTGAGTCTGGAGGGAGACTCAAATATCCTATGATTCTGGGCAAATCACGTAATCTCCCCGTACATAGAAATTAATGTGTCCATTTTCATCTGTAATACAACTGTTGCTCATGTAAAGCGCTCTGAGATCTTCGGGTCGAGTTTGCACTATATAAAACTGCAACAACAAAAAAATCCCCCGCACTTAGGGAGATTTGAGGTCCCCTTGAGTGGATTGGAGTGGAGGAAGAGTAGTTGGGAAATTAAGGTGATTGAGGAACGGTGGCACAAGAGAGTGAGGATAGTATGGTTGCATGAATGTACTCTCAGTGTGTGTTCCACCATGTGGTGAAAATAATTAGCGTACAAAATGTTTCTGAAACTGGAATACAGCCAGCCTGGTGTGTGTTTCATTGGGAAATGCAAAGAGAGGACTTCTATATTTGCATGCCGGAACTGAGGCACTTGAGTTTACACTTTACAAGATCACATTTTGGCCTGTCGGAAAGCCCAACATGGAAAGCCTGTCGGAAACCGACATCATAATCCTGGCAATGGGAGCTCCATCCTCAGGGATTACGTTGGGGCCTCTGACTGGATGACTGGTTCTTTGAGGCCCTTGGAATCCAGCTGGAAGGCCCGTTTGGTTTCAATTCTGACTGCCTACATTGGGGTTAGGCAGCTGGAATTGAAAGTGGAGATGTCCGTCAGAAAGCCTCCGACCTGCGGTCGGTGTCTCTCCGACCGACATCATAATCAGCCCCTATAGTATATAAACACAAGGAATAGTAGTGGGCTGGACCCTGAATAATAATGCCTCCCACAAATCAGTAGCATGCAGAGAGTACTACCAAACAAGAGTAGATGGTGAACCAAGTGGAGTGAATAAGGTACCAATTGAATGTTTTTTTCTTCCACGCCAAGAGATTTTAAGGTTCAGAAAAATGCCTATCCACTCTTCCTTCCATGGGTCAGTCCTGGCTTTTGGATGTGCACATAGGCATGTTCTAATAGCACCAAAACATGCTGTCTGTCTGTGTGGTCTAGGCGTCATAACTGTTTTCGAAAGAATGATGTGTGTTTTGATATATTCTTTTTCTATTACATTTCCAGAAGTCCATGCATGTATTGCCCATCCAACTGCCCAATCCAGGCATTCTCAGCTCCTCTGAAAAAGAAGGCTGAACAAAAGATCTCTTGCTCGAGCGGCCAAAATAATGATCTGAAGAATCATACAGAGGTGAGGGTAAAAAGAGCTGACTGACACCAGAATGGCAACCAATGTCCATGGTTGCCTCCAACTTTGACATCTGCCCCAACCAATCTTCCTACACCCGGATCTGGAATGCAATTGATATGGAAGTAGAGATTTTGTGATCACAGCAATGTTGATCCATAATTTACTAGATTAAAGTTTTTAGTGATACAAGCATCCAAGTGCTTGACGGTATGGACTCGAGTCATATGGAGAGCCATCAACATTTGATTGATTTTAATTGGCAACCTCAGACTAGAAAGCCTCAAACTGATACAAAAATTATTAGACGCAGTGACTTCTAGAAGTTACACAATTATGTACAAATGTAAGCAATCAATTTAGCTGTGGATTAAAAAAATTAAATCGCACCAAGGGATGTTCGAACTTGCAAATTAACAAAAATTCAGGGTTGTGTCTGCCCCTTGCATTCTTGAACACACATGATGGAACCCACTGGGAGTTGGGACATCCTGCCCCTCAACATCACCACCTTTCAGATCAGCCTGAAGAACAGCTCCAACTCAAGCTCACAGTTTACAGGTGTAGAGCTCCTGCAGTCATTCAAGGCCCTCATTATCCCATGCTATGCCCTGGTGGTGCTGGTCGGCATCTTTGGCAACTACTTGCTCCTCTACGTCATCTGCAAGACCAAGAAGATGCATAACATCACAAACTTCTTCATCGGCAACTTGGCTTTCTCGGACATGCTGATGTGTGCCACTTGTGTGCCATTCACCCTGGCTTATGCCTTCAACCCCCGTGGCTGGATCTTCGGCAAGTTCACCTGCTATTTTGTGTTCCTTATGCAACCGGTGACCGTTTATGTTTCGGTATTCATCCTGACTGCCATCGCTGTGGACAGGTAACTACCTTTCAAGAAATATTAGCCTGGAGGGGTTTGTTTATGAAGGCAGCCGTCCACCTGCCTCCAGTCCTGTACAATCACTAGAAAAGATGTAATGTTGTAAGTGTTATCTGTGCTGCTGGAGATCCTTGGGTGGATGAGGAGAACTGACTGAATTCATTGGTTCGCTCTCTCATTTAAGAATTTTGCACCTATGCCAATGTTTTCTAGGTAATTCTACTTCCTCCAAAATCCATTGATTCCAGAGTAAATTCAAGAGTAAAAGTGAACCTCCTGGTAAAGCATCCCAATGTTATATTTACGTCATGTTGTTGAATGTTAATTTTTATCAGAGATACAACTTTTTCCCATGTCCCTGAATAGGAGGTTTCTCAAATTGTAGTTCATAGCATAGGTTATTGCTTGGTGAATATGTACCGACTATGAAAGGTCATAAACGATGAAGGTACTTGGTTTCTACTCACTGCTTTTTCTGTAACCACTTAATCCCTGACTCCCATTTGCTTCCTGTGATTCGCCTTTATGCCTGGGTTTAGCAAATACTCCCACACAGGTGATGAATCCAGAGAAGAGATGTCAACTTAATGTTTTACATTGTGGTCTATGCTTGTCATCAGAAGATGCCAACAATGAAACTAGTGAGGTGTTTGAGGAAGTCAATTAGTTAATCCAGCGGGGATCTAGGGCAGGTTCTATAGTTTTTTATTGATGCTTTGATGGATGGATTTAGGCCATAGGAAGGAATATTCAACAAAAGCAAAGCTTGGCTCAAGTAGTGACTGCCGTAATTTCATTTTCAGCTTGCTAAGGACAAAATGCTGCATGCTCTAGGCCTGCACGCAGTACGCGTGCACCTCAGTTAACATTATCAGGGGTCCTGGGATGAGGGGTTAGCAGGTATTCTCACTGGGATGGTGAGATGCCAAGTGAACAGGTAAATCCTGCTCTGGTTCTCCTGGTAATTCCTACCACCCCCAGGATTTTCAACTGGACATTTCAGCTGCTTACACCAGTCAACATTTCAGTCAAAATTTCCAGGTGGAAGTAAAAAGATTTTTCCACAGATCCCATAATACCAATGGTGCAAGCCCTTGCTGGTACTGACCATTTCAGAATTTAAAGGTGTCTTGTAATGAGGCCTTAAGAGTGCAGAATGTGTTTCAATAAAGAACACGGTGTTTGCTTTTGACTAAAAGAATATAATTGGCATCTACAACCATGTGGATACAGTTAGAGAGCTTCATGACGTGAGCCTAGAACAAGCGCCTTGTTTCATCAGCAATCTACTTCTGTCAACAATTGCTTCAAGTTCGATTCAAATGTGTTTCAAGTATCAGGATCAAACATGTCAGCTTATATTACAGTAAGCCAGAGGCCGCAGTAGATAATGAAAATTTTGACATGATGAGGTTTTCGTTTAAAGTTATACAGGAGCTTTTCAATAGTCCAACAACGTTCAGCCTAGAGAGTGATGCCTTGTGGTCCGTGTGCTGGTTAAATGCTTCCAATAAGTTTGATCTTTTTGCTTATTACATGAAAGAGAGAAAGTTGACAGTGTTTCTTGTGCGCTTGGGAAAAGAGCTGCAGAAAACTACCATCCTCTCAGAAAGAGCGCCCTAAATCGAAGGACACATTTCTAGTGTTATTTGTCCCGAAACGTGCATAAAGAGGCAAGAAAAGTGCAAAATTGTGACTCTCTTATTAAACTGAGAGTAGAGGTTGATTGGTAAGGCGACTGAATTGTGTTGGATTGACATGAACAAAAAGGAGAAAGAATGGCAAGAAGCCACTCAATCCCAAATGGAAAACAAACATTGGTAAAGCTAATAGGCCTAGATTTAATATTGTAACTCATGCAAACACATGCATGCAGAGATCCTGTTGTGATGGTAATGGTGGTGGTGGTAGTGATTGTAGTAGTGGTAATAATGATGGTGGTGATAACAGCGGGGGTGGAGGTGAATATCATCGTGGTAATGGTAGTAATGGAGTGGTAGTGGTGGAGGAAATGGTGGTGTTGATAATAGTTATGGTAATAGTAATGCTTATAAAGATAATGGTGTTATTTCCAATGGTGGTGGTCATAATGGTGGTAATGCACATTTTATTGGCAATGGTGGTGGTAATGTTGGTAGTGATGGTGATGGTGCTGGTTATAAAAATAATGGTGGTGAACTCAAAAAGTTATGCTTTGACACTGTACAACCTTTTGATAAGCCTCATCACGTGAACTGTCCCTTGGGTGCTCTGGATACTGGTGGCAAACTTCAGGAACTGCTCAGGTGATAGATCCTCTTTGAGGCCACAGTAAAGGAAGAGGCTACAGGGCTTAGACGTCGGGGTTGAGGTCATTTGTCGTTGATTTTCCAGGGCCAATTTTACTATGGGTCTGCAAAATGGGCAAAGCATAACCCTTTATTCGCTTGACTCTCAAAAAGCAAGCCACAGTCTTCTCATACAGATAGTGTGTAGGGGCTAAAGCTCAGGACTCAACAATTAATCAACAGAATCAATAGGTGAATGACTGACCCAATACTTATCTTTTCAAGAAAGAAAGTACTTAAATCACACAATGGCACTCAATACTATACAATACAATCATAAAAACAAGTCAGTGTCACTGTGCACCATGTTGGCAGGTGTGCAGCCAGTGCTTATTTTTTTCCTGTGAATTCATGTGCTCGGCACCTGCACTTAATTGTCAGAACCAGCTCTAGTGAAAGTCCACCATATGGTGGAACTGTCTTTTTAATTTTGAAATTAGCACAACAACTGTGTTTATTAAGTCAATATACACTGAAAATGAATAATACCAGCCTCTCTAGCCATTATTTTAGGATAGTGTGGCCTGAAATACTCTGAATTAACACGCTTGCAGGAGTGCGATAGGTGTTATGTTGGTACTGCCATTGGGTGGTGCAGGCTGCAGTGGCCTTCCGAGAAGTGCCCTGGCACTTACCTTTTCACAAAATAAGTGCTGTGCTCCACCCACCCTGCTAGCTCTCTGTCCCCACTGCCCCCAGTTTCTCTTTCTTGTCTGAGTTGCCTGTCTATCTCTAGGAATAAAGAATAGTAATGTGAATCTAGCACATGTGTGTTTCAATTACCTCAAAGCACAAGTGCACTTAGTTTCAAGTATCTTACCTTCTAATAGATGAATCCTCTCAGGGTTGCTTTCAGGCCATCTGGTTCATAAAAAGCTGGGCCCACCTACTCAAAAAAAAAAAAAGCAGTGATGTGTCAGAAATCGGTTTTGAAGTTCCTCTGAGCAGGATGTGGGCTGCAGGTTGGTGGGCACGCTTGGTGATGCAGCAAGCCAGCATTTTCCTTACTTTCGCCTGATCACAACACTTCCTGGATGCTGCTGTTTGAACCGGACTGGTGGTAAGTGCCATCCTTTGGCATCCTCTTTGTCTGCATTTGCAGTTGGAGCAGGCTGGACAACTGGTGCCTCAATGACAGGGTCTTTGACACTCGAGAAGTTGTAGCCTTGCATGGGCTCATCAGGAATGCGAACAATGCAGCCCAAGATCCGCTAAGAAATTCAATCAGGATGCCATGGACAGGCAGTAATAGATTCAGCAGATGCTGCCCTGCATTGGTAGACAAGGTATTTAGCAGATGTACTCCCACAGATCCGGTAGATGCAACCTCCAAATGGGCGATCAGGAATTTGGTAGGTGGACCCCTACATGGGCCAACCAGAACTCCCAATCATAGCCCCTACTGGACCTTAGCGATCCCATTATCACAGACTTGCTGTTTCTCCTTGAAACCTTAGAGGGATCGTTGGGAGAGGGGCATGCACATTTTTATTTAAAATGTTTTGTATAGCGCAAACATGACCCTAGAGTGTATCAGAGCGCTTTACAGAAGAGTTTCGACAAACATAGGGGAGACAATTGTGGAAATAACAGGAGAAGTCTACAAAAAAAAACAGGTACGTAATGGAGTAATTGTGTAGAGCATCAGAACTATAACATTGCAAAATAGCGTAAGTGAACAGAGGAGCAAGACAAGGAAGGCAGAAGAACATGTGAGTAGAGCAAGGCAAGATGCGTCGTCATGACACTAGATGATGAGGAACTGGCTGGTATACGGAATGGCCGAGGCTAAACTTCTAACTCAGAAAAGTATTCATCAGTAAAGCTTTCACTTCCTTTTTGAAGGGCACTGTTGATGGAATCAGTCTAGTTTCTTAGGTGGGGAGTTCCAGATTCTTTGGGTAATACCTGAGAAGGAGTGATTGTAAGTTTTCATTTTTTTAAATTTCTTTGGTTTAAGCAACAAGGTACTGGAACTCCTGGAGGAACGGGCACCGCCCAAAAGTTCTAGCTTATTTGCAAGGTACAGAGGAGTGTTGCAGTGAAGTGCTTTGTGTGTCATGCAGGCAAGTTTTAGTTGAATCCTTGCTTCGAAAGGTAGCCAATTTAGAGATTTCAAATCCGGGGAAATGTGGTTGGTTTTCTTGGAACCAGTGATGAGCCTCGCAGCTGCATTCAGTGATGACCTGAGATGGGCCAGTCTGTAGACCGCAGAGGGTTGCACTGCCATATTCCAGCCGTGAGATGACTAATGCTTTCACAGTGGACTTGAAGTCATCGGGGGAAGGAAAGGTTTTTATTTCCTTAGGATGCTCAATTACAAGTTTGCTCCTTTGGTAGATGCGCTGATGTGATCCTGCATGTTCAAGTTCTTATCCAGCACTATTCCCAAGGAACTCGTAGAGTCTATAATGTGTGGGGTGCAATTGAGAGCGGAGAGATTTTTCATATATTTTTCCACAATGGGGGCTTGCTTGGGCAGTGAGATCAGGAGGAATTCCATTTTGGGAGCGTTCAGTTTGAGATGGTTAAAGGTTAACCAGGTTTGGGTTTTGTGTAGAGTTCCGTTGAGACTTGATATCATCCAGAGAATAGATTTTCATGTACAACTGAGTGTCATCCGCATACATGTGATACTGGATGTTAGATACTTTGTGGATTTCCATAAGCGGCTCCATGAATAGATTGAAAAGTGTGGATGAAAGCGAGGATCCTTGGGGTACCCCCAGAGTGCAAGGACTAGGATTGGAGAGGGTTTGATTGGATTTCACTCTCTGAGTTCTGTTATGGAGAAAAGAGGCACACCATTTTAGCACTGATCTGGAGAGCTCCATCCTACGTTCCAGAAGGCTCAGGAGATTGTCATGTTTGACAGTGTCAAAAGCTGATGAGAGGTCGAATAGGATTGATAGGCAGGATTCATTCTGGTCAAGAGTGTTGTCGACGATATGAGTGATGGCTGTTTCAGTGCTGTGGCCCTGACGGAAGCCCAATTGGAGTTGATCAAGAAGTTGGAATTCCTCAAAGTGGTTACACAGTTGTGCATGAACACATGAACACATTTCTAAAGGAGTTTTACTAGAGTAGGGATATTTGTGATTGGTCGGAAGTTATTCAGATCTTCAGAGTCAGCTGTGTTTTTTTTTTAGAATATCCAAGACTTTAAGCAGCCAGGAATTTCCCCTTGAAGTAGGGAGGCATTAATAATCTTGGTCCAGAGTGGTACTAGTGTCCTTATCATTTCTTTAAAGAAATTGTAGGGAAGGGGATCGTAGAAGTGATTTGAGGATTGATTCCCACAGAGCTTTCTCCAGCAGGACCTTGCTTCTTTCTCTCTCAGTGGGCATTCAGGCACCTAGGTACTTCAGTACAGGTACATAGCTTCTCCTAAAGAATATCTAGACTTCATGTGATGTCCTCTCACCTCTCAGAGACTGACTGCCGGGCAGGTTTTAGTCCTGGATGTACTGCACCCCTCTAAGAACTCTGCAAAGCACTGCCATCCTTGGTCCTAAAGGATTCGTAAGTCAAAAAAAAGAGTGGGGTACTGGGTCACACCTTAGACACAAATGGCATACAGCAGATGCAGATCCACTGTATTAAACTGTAGAACGTGTTTGGGGGGTTCTTCTTTCAAGTGCCCCTTTTATGTTGATCTCTAGACAGTCTTTGTTTAGACTGCATGATGCTTCTCACAGCATAGTTATGTCGATCCCTGAGCACCCACAACTTAGTCACTAATAGATTAGATGTTTCAGCATTTGGCTGTCATCAGCACCACTGAAGGAGTCATCAGGGAAAGGGAAAGGGCAAGCCTCACCTAAAGGCTTCATAACCTTTCACACCAGGGAATACAGGTCCCTCCCTCATTCTATCAACTGGCAGTCTCCAGTTATACTGATCAGCAGCTCCTTGCTAATCAAAGGCATCATATAATATATAAAGAAGTCATGGGTCCTCTCCCCTTATTGTAGTTTTTATTTTTCCACCCCACTCCTACAGGAAAGTGAGTAATATACTTCTGCTGTCTAAGTGCACATCTGTCACACTCGATTTTTTTGAAGGCCAGACCAGGACCATTCCAAATGAATCCCCGTAGCCTCCTTTACTCTGACAAGTTCACACACATGATGTATGTAGCACACAGGCCAAACACAACAACACGCTTCAAACACACTTGAGATGTAAGTGCAAAGGACTGGATTAGGGCACAGAAGCAGAACTTTACATGAGTGGTCTAGCAGCTCTCTACTTTAGTGACCAAGACAAAAAAGGCACACTATGGATCTTTAAAACAGGGCATGATGCTACCACAACAACCCTTCTCCCAAACCCATGACCTGGACTTTTTACAGCTGCTAGATTATCGTGATGCTTGGCCAAAATAAAAGGCTAGGATACCAGATGCACGCAGTCAGGAATTTCCATCATAACATCTGCCACTCATGGTTTCATCACCTGAAGTAACTGCTGGATACCATAAGCTTATTTGTGATTGAGGGGAGAGTGGCTAAGGAGAGTGAAATGTGGTGAGGTCAAAAGACAAATGAGTGAGTGGTGACAGAAAGATGAGTTGACAAAAGCTGTCTCTTTTGAAAGAAAAAGAGGGGCACTAAGAGAGAACACATAGGAGACCCCAGCAGTAGAAGACCTGCTAGTGATGAGCAGGAATAGAGGCACAGGCTACAAACTCTGCTCTGTTCAGAAACACCTAGCAGAAACAGGATTCAGCAGCATCATGGGAGCCGCTGGACATGCATGCTGAAATCTGAACCCTTTAGCTGCTGAGGCTTTTCCAACCCCTGTGTTGAGCCCTTTTTTGCCTTTTTGGGGTAGTTTGCGCTTGAACCTTTATCGCCCTGAGCCTTTTTTGGCTCCCTGGCCTCCCTGAGGCTTTTTTGGCTCCCTGGTCTCCCTGAGCCTTTATTAGCCATGGGGATCCCATTCCCCGGGGCCAGTCACTTTGTGTGTTCCAGGGAACCCACCCCCGGGACACAGTGTTTTCCCTGCCCACATCTGACAGGAACATTTTTTAATCTCCTGTCAAACTGGAGCCACTACAATGTCTACTCCGAGCTGATGTAGCAGAGAAAGAGCAACGCCTGCTCCTGCAGCATGCGGGGAGCCAGCTGGGGCTCTGCAAGCCTGGTGCTTCCTATTTGGCCCTAACGTGTTGTTTTTGGGTGCACGAGCTGGGCAATGGGGCACCTACTTTCAAATGATGCAGGTCACTGGGATGGGGTCCCCAGGGCCAGAGAAGGCCTGGAGGGGTGGGGCCCTCCTCCTATTTTAAATGAAATTCAGCCCTGAAGGATGGACTTCCATGGTCTATTGCGTACAGGAAGGGGGTTACACTGCCCTCTAAGTGCATTGGGCCCTGGTGGATGGGGGTTCCTGGGGTCAAAACAGGCTTGAGGATGGGGGCCACATGACCCCTCTGCTCTTTTAAAAAAGCCTGACCCCAGGGGATGGGGTCCCTAGGGCTTAAATATGTTTAATTATATTTGACTCCCAGGGATGGGAACCCTGGGGCATAATAAGTCTCGGGGAAGGGGACCATATGGCTCCCCTTCCCCTTTTTATTGGATTTGGCCCTCGGGAATATGGTCCTCAACGCCTATTAAGGCTCGGGTAGAGGGGCCACCCAGCCCCTCCTTTATATTGAAACTCGCCCAGGGTATGGGGTCACCGGAACCAATTAGGAGTTGAGACAGGGGCTGCACACCCTCCTTCTCATAATATATATAATGTGGCCTCAGGGGACTTGGTCTCCTGGGTACAAAGGCCAACCCTACCCTGTGCATGCCAAAGGCTGTGAACAGTATAGCATTGCCAGCCTGCTGGGGATTTAGCCTCAGGGCCTAGTGGCAGACCAAGCCATGGACAATCCCTCTCTGTGCATGGCCAAAACCTGTGCACAGCATGGGTTTGGCTGCCTATGATGAGTTGGAAGCAGGGCCGACCTGCAAGACAGGCCGTGCGGAAAACCCCATACCATGCACGACCGAAGGCCTGTGGTTTGTGGTGTTGACTGTCTCCGGTGGCTGCCTGCAGGGAGTTGGACACCCGGCCTGGCTGCAAGCAAGGCTCTGCGGCCAACTCCATGCCACATGCGGCAAAAGGCTGTGCGCAGCGTGGGGTTGCCTTCCTGCAGGAGGTCTGCTGCCTCTGGGTGAGTTGACCACAGGGCTTGACTGCAGGCCAGGTCCTATTGCCAAACCCCTGCTGTGCACAGCCGAAGGAAATGCTCAACATCGGTTTGGCTGACCTTGGGAGGTTGGTGCCGTGCGTGGCAGGGGATTGGCTTTACGTATGGTAATAAAATAGTACTTTTCGTTAAAAAAAACAACCAGAAATTCACTGAAAAAAAACAAAGGTTATAGTAAAAGGAATATGGCAGTAACAACATCAACGTTTTGAACTAAAAAAACACAAATTCACCAGTTATAGTCAGAAAAGCCAACTATAACTTGCCTGCTCACAATGCACTTCTTACGACCTCACATATTACATAATTCATGACATGTTCTATGACATCATTCATGACATCATTGCAATCATACACGCTTCTATCATACTCATTACTGACTACTCCATAAACTAGTATGGTATTAGAGGCCTGAAAGTAAGTACAAATAGCTCAGAATTATATGAAGCATCATTAGTACGATCACAGATACAACTCCCTTATGTGTAGCACGCATGTGCTATGGTCCACATTGACCCTATAACATACACTTTACGAGTAGCCTAGTTCATTGTAGCATTTAACTACAGATATATGGAAATTCCTTATTTCACACTGTGTAAAAAATGTATACAACTGGTCAGACAAAGCAAAGTTCCTCAAGATACTCAGATACTGTTAAAAAATGAGTGCCCTACATCTGACCGCTTTCATCTGTAGCAAACCCCTCACAGTCACAGAACCTACATTGAGAAATGAAGTTGATATGAGTAAAAAAAGAATTGGGTACTGTAAACAGTGTTTAGTCCATGGAGAGAGTTTACTGTGCTCCACACTGTTTGCAGACAGTGAAACTCCCATAAGAAATACACCACAGAGTATTAAAAATATCTACTAGGAACTGAATGAATGAAGGAAGATTTATAGAGCACACTGCTACCTCTACGGAGGTGTCCCAGAGCTAGCAGAGAACTTGCACGATTGATATGACGGGAGTTATATTTGCTTGCAGAGCCACGTTTTTGATGCTCGGCCAAATTCCGTTTTGGATTCCAACAGGCGCAAGTGAAGTGAAGTGGCGGGGATTGTACCACAAACGATCTGCCTCCCAGTCAGGCTTTACGGAAGCGTGGAACTTTTTGGAGTAGCAGAAGGTTGGATCTCAAGACCCGATTTTTGATTGTAAAGATGCAGCCTCTCTGGAGGTATAAAGGTCCCAAGTCTCTAGTGGTTCTAAAAGCAAGGACAAGTGACTTGAACTCTATCCCCCTTAACTGTGTGCACTCTATGCAACATTTGTCAAAGAAGACACTGTTCACTTAAAATAACCAAAGTCTGCAAGCGTTAGAGATTAAACTGCCTGTAGCTTTCATACTCTGATAACTTTACAGTGAGCCCATCTTCTGAAGCAAAAGAAGTACATGTACATAGGTTTGTACCTAGTGCACTCAGTCTTCTATGTTATGTAGAAACTGTCATGCTAAGACTATTCTGCCAAACTACTCTAGAATGGTTACAATACTTAGTATTTGATACATCGAATCTTTGCCATGTTAAAAACTTTTTCTGCAGAACAAAAAACTTGTGTGGTACCTACTGGACAAAAGTCGTCAACTGTCATCTGCACACAGAGTTAATCTTTAATCCAAAGATTTATAACATGTTAAATACCTGTACACACCTATTCTGCATTAGAAGCACATGCATTTTGTAAACACACACACCCACTAACTGGACATATACTTTATAAAGTTAGGTAGATAATTAAAATGGTAGTTACCCACCACTATGTAAACTATAAAGCAAGCACACTCATTGGATAATGTCTTCAATGATGTGATAAGTAATGTCATCAATGATGTCACTTGAGATTTCATTACTGATGTCATAAATTACGTGATGGAACATGTCATAAGTGATGTAATATGTGAGGTCAAAAGTAGTGTATTAAAGGGGCACACGTTATAGTTAGCTTTGTTAACTATAACTGGGAATTTCTGTGTTTTTGTTTAGTTCAGGATGTGAATGTTGCCACTGACATTTTCACCTAACTGTACTGAACCAGGTTTACTTGGCTTTTAGGGCTCTGAACACTTTATCACTGCTAACCAGCGCTTAAGGGCTTGTACTCTCTCCTTAAAAAATAGTAGAATTGGCTTATACCCAATTGGAATATGTTAAGTCCCTGTTAAAGTGGCACTACCTGTGCCCAGGCCTTGTAAATTACATGCTGCTTGTGGGCCTGCAGCACTGATTGTGCCACCCACTTAAGTAGCACTTTAAACATGTCTCAAGCCTGCGATTATTGCCTGTTTGTGCAGTTTTAATCTGCCATTTCGGCCTAGCAAAATAAACCTTTTGCCAGGCTTAAACCTTCCTTTTTAATACGTATAGGTCACCCCTAGGTAAGGCCATCAGCAGTCCAGGAGGCAGGCTGCAATATTCTTGAAAAGTAGGACATTAACTCTCATATTTCACATGTCATGCTAGTCAAAAATCCTTAAATTAGTTTTTCATTACTGCAAGGCCTACCGCTCTAATAGGATAACATTGGAGTTAACTTATTACATTTAATAAGCAGTAATTTCCAAATGAGAGCAGGTATTCAGTTCATATTTGTGTCTTTGGAATTGTAATGAAAAATCCAATTTTATGGTAAGGTGGGATTTTACATCACAATTCTGAAAATGACACTTTTAGAAAGTTGGCATTTTCTTGCCTTCAGCCTTTCTCTGGGTCACATGACTAGGTGCAGTTGACGGTTGTGTATTCTTCCTGGACAGACACATACAATAGGGAGCTTAGGTGTACCTGGATGGGACATAACTAGCAGGATGGGAGGGAGGAGCTGGGCATAGCCCCACTTACACTTGCAGAGCGAGTGCTGTGCCTCCATGCAAAAGGCTGCATACCTACATAGTTAGTTTGGAGCCAGGACAAGGAAGGCAAGGCACCTACTTCAAAGACATTCCTCTAGAAGCTTCTCCCCACTTCAAAGGCACAACTGTGTATAAATATTGGACCTCAGACACAAAGTCTTCAGCGCACTTCGGGACATGTGTATATCCTGCCAGGAAGAAGGCCTACTGTGTTGCAGAAAGGACTACCACCCATGCTGTGCTGGCCTGCTGTGTGCTGCTCTCTTGCCTGACTTAGAAGAACAGAACCTGCAACTCTGAACTCAGGACCCCAAAGTAACTCCAGGGGCTAGTGGTCTGGCCTTCTGATCAAAAGCCTCAGGGAAATAACAGGCTTCCAAACAACCTTGAACCCAGGACCTGGACTTTGCCATCTATGAATCCTGCCCTTCCAAGTAGTGCTACCCCAGTCCTGGACTTTTGGAAGTGAGCCTGAAGGTGCTCCGCCAATCTTGGTTCAGATGGTCTCCATTTGAACCAAGTGAGGCAGCACCAAGCCCCTTACGAAACTTCGCCGCACAGCTGCCAGACTCATCAGTATTGATGTTGAATGACTCAAAGCCCCGCAAAGCCTCACTGCTCAGCTGTCGGGTCCATTGGAACTGACACAAAGCCCTGCCACGCTACGCCACACAGCTCTCACCAGAACTGACGCGAAGCAACAGAAATCCCCACCAAGGCTTGCCACACAGCGTTAACGGAACTGACACCAGACGACCCAAAGTCTTGCAAAGCAAGGCCTCACGGACTGTGTACCAGGTTTTCAGGCATTGTGCTCAGCAGACGTAAGTAGGTACCTATAGCCGGCCCGCACTGTATTGAGGTCCGCCTGACCTTGTGACTTTGTACCAGTTTGTTGCAATCAGATTACCACAGTTTTCAATTTGTGCTTTTTGTTGATATTTTCACTGACACCTTTACAATTGCATATCTCCAATTCTACTGATTGAATTTTTGTCATGGTGGTCTTGTTTTATTTTTTTTAAATAACTCTATTGTTCTAACTTGGTGCAGGATTTCTTTTGTGTGTTTTTTCACTTTATTACTGTTTGTAGTGTTGCACAAATACTTTACACATTGCCTCTAAGTTAAGTCTGACTGCTCTGTGCCAAGCTACTAGAGGGTTAAACGCTTATTAATTTAGCGTTGACTTGTGCTTCACCCTGACAAGGATTGTGGTTGCTGATTGACGAGGGCTAACTCACCAGTCCACCAGCATCCCAATTTCTTATAAATATATATATATATATATATATATATATATATATATATATATATATATATATATATATATATCGGTAAATATTTTTGCATAAAGCGATCACTCAGAGTCTGTCCAACTGCCAGATGATGGTTTATACAGTAACACGTTTTGCTTGTCAAGCAAGCTTGTTCACACACTGTACTGCCATACATAGTGGGTAACAGAAAGGAAAAAGGAAAAAGGGACATACCAAGGTTACACATTACAGTCGACAATGGCATCCACCTTGTAATGGTTAATCAATATTACTTTCATATTGATTGCTTTGCATACTTGAATAATAATAACCAAGTGGACCAACAGTTGTATAGATTACTGCACAAATGATATTTATCATGCAAAGTAAGGTACCAATGGTTAAATAAATACTTTCGCAGTTTATCGGTTATAAGCATGCACACATTACAAAAACAAAATGGCATCCATTTTGCAATGGTTAATCAATATTACTTTCATATTGATAACTTGAATAATACTAACCAAGTGGACCAACAGTTGTATAAATAAATTCACAAATCATCTCCATCTTGCAAAGTGAGGTACCAATGGCTAAATGAATACTTTCACGGCTTGTTTATCTGTAATAGGCATGTGCTCAGTTTGTTATACCCACAAAAGTTTTGCTCAATGTACCCATGCAAGTGCTAAAACTGTGTGTCCCTCTTAGATCTGGAAACCATGCAATGTGAACGACCATTGCCTGTAATTCTCCCACTGCCGTAAACACATGAGGCTCTGAGCTAAAACTGGCTGGTGCCTTGTTGTGGTCTCACAGAACTTTGTAGTGCCCTCGGCAAAGGCCTGACTCTGCGGGGAAACAAAAAAACATGCAGTGTGTACGGCCAGTGCCAGTTACTTTCACACTGCTAATTACACATGAAGCTTTGATCTGTCATGGCAAGTGCCCTGTTGTGGCCTCCCAGACTTTTGCCACTGCCCTCGGTGAGTGCCTGGTTTAGCGGTAGACCAGAAGAAAGCATATCTCGGTGATCCCACTATTCGGCCTTACCCTCCATAAACCAAATTCCACAATCAATTTTATGTAATCAAAAGTGATCAAAAACTCCCAATATACTACACCTCCCAATTAAGAAAGAAATCCCTCATAAATGGGAGTGTCTCTTATCTGTCAGGTGCTGCCCTCCACCGTGACAGTGTTGAAGGAAAGGGTAGGGGTTCAGTGCTGGAAATAATTTCTCTGAGATGGCCCCTTCCTTTTCTCCTATGATTAAAACAAAAAAGGAGAAGAAAATCCATGAGTTAATCTCATAGAAGGGGTTAAGATCAGTTAAAAAACAATACACTATCACAAATCCAGGCAAACCAATATCTACAAGCGCACAAATCTTAAAAACATTTTGAACTTTCAGTAGTACAAGTAACTCCTCGGAAGAAAAGAATGAAGAAAATGGAAAAATATAAATGGGGTCCCCTATTCATGAAGGTGAATGCTTAACTCCTCATCCTGGTTATGCCCCTACGGGCTTTTAGTTTGAAGACTAATAATGTACCAGGATTCTCTCTTGCGCAACTTGAGTGTTTTGGTCCCATCCCAATGATTCTCATGGATTTGTTCTACAGCATAGTAGGAGAGAAGCTAATTGTTTAAGAGATGGTACTCTGCAAAGTGTCTTGCTACCGGGTAATGGGGGTCCTTATTGCTAATTGCCCTCATGTGTTCCAGATCCCTATTTTTGGTGGCTAGTGTTGTGCTGCCCACATAGTGCTTTTTGCATGGGCATTCCAGAATATAAATGTGGTGCCACAGGTGAGGAATTGGTTAATGTTTCTCTCCTGTCGGGTGTGGTAAGATTTCCTTATGATTCTATTCCGGTACGCTTTACAATGTTCACAGGGAAAAAACCCCTGTAGTCCGAGGCAGGTGTTCACCTGTCTGTTGGTGATATCCCCTTTAACCAATAAATCTCTGAGATTTTTTTCTCTCCCATATGTGATCTGGGGTCGTTCTGGCAATTACTGACCAATTGTGGGGTCGCTGGCTAACATATTTCAATTCTGGTTCAGAATTTTAGCTATTTTTCTAGATTCACTATTGAAGGTCAGAATCACCCTGGTAAAGGTATTTTGCTCTTTGTTGGTTTTCTCTTTGTTGGTTTTCTCTTTGAGAGTTTTCTCTCTTTTGATTTTACTGACCTTCCACTTTGCCCTTTCCAAGACCCATCTGGGGGAACCTCTTCCTTTGAACCTCTTCATCATGGTCAAGGAAGTCTTCCTGATTACTACAGCATTGTCTTGCTCTCAGCAGTTCACCATATGGAAGACTCAGTTTTAGTTGTTCTGGGTGACTGCTGAGAGCATGAAGAAAACTAATGCCTGCTGTAGTCTTCCTGTGTAGCTTAGTGCTGAGGTGGTTGTTCCTAATTTCCACAACTACATCTAGGAATTCGATGTGCTCCCTATTTATGGAGTATGTCAGGTTGAGATGAAATGTATTATCATTCAGTTTTCTATCATACTCCTTGCATTCTCCTCCCTCCCCTTCCAAATGATAAACAGATCATCAATGTATCTGTACCACTTCACCACTCTCTGCTCAGTGCCGCCAGATTTCATATTGCGTTTAACTTCTTCTTCCCATGCCCCCAGGAACAGGTTGGCTAAGCTGGGGGAAAAGCAAGTGCCCGTAGCTGTGCGAAGGACTTGCTTATACATTGTGCCATTAAAAAGAAACATGTTGTTAACAAGGCAAAATTTCATAATTCCTGGTAACATTCTGGTGTGTTCATAATAACACATTCTCCAATTTTTTTATTTTATTTTATTTTAATTTTATTTCTGACAAAATGTATGCCCTGGGAATGATTTATGATTGAATATAAGGAGTTCACATCCATGGTTATGACCTAGTGGTCTTCCTCCCATTCAATATTGTTGATTATTTTTCCAGGGAGTCTTTAGTGTCCTTTACATATGATGGGAAGGTTATCACATATTCATGAAGGAAGTAATCTACATATTTTGAGATATGTTCTATGCTGCAACCTATCTAGGATACAATCGTTCTCCCAGGTGGTGTATCAGCTTTCTGGTGAATCACACTTAAGGTAGCAATATTGCTCCCGTAGGAGGATCCCTTCATCTTTCCAAGTGGTAAGCATTTCCAATATCTTAACAATACTGACATTATACTCAATCATGTTAGTTTTAGTGTAGAATCTGGTGTCAAGTTGTCTTTGTGCTTCGGCGATGTACAATCCCCTGTCCCAAAGTACAATATTCCCCCCTTTGTCTGCAGGGCCTATAACGACGTTCTCATCGTCTGTCAAAGATTTGACTAACTTCCATTGAGTTTTGGTGACGTTGGGGGACTTTTTGTTTCTCTGTTTCCAGAATTTCATTAAGTCCCTGGTTACTGTCTCGTGGAATGCATCGATATTATCATGCAGCATTATAGCTAGGAAGACGGATTTGGGTTTAAAGTTTGTTTTTCGTAGGATGCTCAGAGTTGAACTCACCATTATCCTCAATTTGGTCTAATCCAGTTTCCATGTACTGGTCCTGCATCACCTGAAAGTCGTCCATATCCACTATGGTAAGGTACTGATTTGGCTCCACATTGTCTGTTATTTCTCGGTTGGAATTGGGGGTCACACTTTCTTGGTCTCTTACTCGCTTTCCCCTAATGGAATGCCATTTTTTCAATTTTAGTTTCCTAACTAATTTAAACATATCTATTCTGGTCTCAGGATATTCAAAGGTGTTATTGGGATAGAAGGAAAGACCTAAACATAGTGTACGTTTCCCCTGCATGGATAACCGTCTGTGGGAGAGATTAATAATAGTTTTATTTACCATGTTGTCATCCATTAGTAAGTTGTATTCAGGCCTGTTGACTTGGTTCCCATTAACCTCTTCTTCTTTTGGATCCTCAGTCGCTGTTGCTTTCTTCTCCTTCAGTTCCTTTCTGGCTTTTTCCTCTTCCTCAACCACGTTGTCCCCGACCTCTCCCTTGTGTTTTCGATGGTTGTACTGTTCTTGGAGTTTGCCTCCCAGTATGCAGGAGGAGATACTCTTCTAAAAAAGTGGCCTGTACTTGTGTGCCCAGTTCTTTTTTTTATCTGTTCGATTTAATATCAGGGAGAGATCGCCTTCTGAGTCACTGCTGGTGACAGAGTCTGTGCCACTCGCGTTCGTTGTTAGGTTCTGGTTTGGTTCTCCTTGTGAAATCTTCTCATACAGGTGATCATATTTGTGGCTATTCGTCAATATTCTATCACTTCCATAGGGGCCTATTTGGATGGCGGATGGACCTGCATCTGTCCGCCACCCCCGAGGTGGAGGGACCGTCCGCAGGGGCAGCGGCGGTCCTTCCATACCAATTAGGATGTGACCGCCACCCTCATCCCGTATCCCGTATCCCACATCCCGTATCTTTAACCTCGAGGCGGGTGCTGCTTGAAGCAGCACCCGCCGCAAGGTTAAAAATGCATATTTTGCATTTACATGCACAAAGCGGCAGGCACTGCTTTGTGCATGCAAATGCAGGGGGTACCATAGGTATCCCCCATGTGCACCCCCCACCCCCTGACACCCTGGGGGCCCGCAAGAAGCTATTGTCCACATGCCTTTCCATGGCGGTAAATCCACTGCGGAAAAGCATGTTTCCAAACTTATCGTAATTTGGCTGGAGGGGTCTTGCAGACACCGCCACCAAATTGCGTCCAACACCCCGCGGATCAGCGGCGGACAGACCTGCCGTCCACCGCTGATCCCACCACCATCATAATCTGGCGGTGGGTGTTTTGAGGGTCCGCATCGGTGATTCCGCATCCTCCGGGCCGGCGGTGGCTTCCACTGGCCCGGAGGATGCGGAATCACCGCAATCATAATCGACCCCATAATCGGCACAATCTCGGTGCAACTTCATCTGTTTTCTTGATTTGATGTCAGCTTCGTAAAGTTTTAGTCTTGTTTTGCAGTTTGTCTACATATTTCTTGATTATTTCCTGCTTCTCATGGTTTTTAATTCTTCCTCCAAGAACTTAAATTCCCGTAGTATCCCCTTTCGGTCCTCCCACGCGTATTTAACCAGAATGGTAAACATCGACTTGGAACTTTTGGCAGTGTTGTCTGCCCATTCTTCCAACATCTTAGGGTTGGGCATTTCATAAGATGGGGTAATGTAAATACGTAATCCTCGTGGCACCATGTCCTTATCAACATGATCCTGAAGGGAAATTGCTTCCCACCATGTAGAAGTCTCTGCTTTCTTAACTTTCTCCATTTTTTTGAGTTTGTCTTGTAAACTGCTGTCTTGCACTTGTATTTCTTTTTTTATGTTGATCCTCGTTGGTGCTAGTGCAAAGAGACTGCAGGCAGCTGCCCTCCTCATTTTCTTCCATTTGTCAGTTGGATTAGTACAGTGTGTGAACATATTAAAACATCAAACAGGCTCAGAGAGATCAGTGCAAGTGAACATACATATCCGGTATACACTACTGTTCATGTTTTAACAAACCACTCTGCAAAACCCAGGTCAAATATATATTTCCCTATTTCTGATATTTGTAGAGGTGTTGGAGTAAATATCAACCCTGCTAAATTTGTAAATGCTAGTTTTCATTATTGACTTCTGTTTGTCCCAGATTTTTTCTGTTTGTTTTTAGAATTTTAAAATATTATGAGTTTGGTGAGATGAATCTTTCTAGTTTATTGTGTGGAAAATGGTCGTCTCTTGGGAAATCTCTTCCTTTGCTAATGACAGGAGCCGCTGCTCTTGTAAGGCAAGGAAAGGTATTGGAGTGACAGGACTGCTCTTATGAAGCATCAACTTACAACAAAAGGATGGAATCTATAATGTTTATGTATATAGGAGGAGCACTGTTTAGGGCGCAGTAATATTTTGCATATTGTGGCTAAAATCTTTGAAACGTTCCTGATAATACCCTACCTCCATACTATGATCATTTAGAATAATTACCATAGCCTTATATCCCGCAACTGAAATACCATTGACCATAATAAAGAGCATTATAGGGTGCAAAATGGTGTTAATGTCAAGCACCACTATCATATACAAATACAGCCAATTTCTTTTACTGCTGACAAATTCAAATATCACCGAAAAGGTTTGCGTGATTCCGCTAAGGATTATCGGAAGTACATTGATAAACTAGACACAGTGCTGGGATAAACAAACAAAATGGTGGATGGTTTGACCACTTATCTTATAAGAGGCTCAATATTTCAGATATGTAAAAAATGGAGACTAGATGGTTGGGACCTTAAGATGGAGAAAAGAGAACAATGAAAATAGAAGTGAAAATGTGTTTCAAGTACTTGAACTAGAGGAATCCATATCAGAGAAGTGTATATAGTGAGGCAACTTGATTCATATTTGTTAAAAACCATGGTGAAATAGGCATGATACAACCCCAAAGAGAATAAAGTAAAAAAATGAAAGCATTTGTAAAAGGCAGAAGCACTATAACTCAGTAAACCAGGGTAGAGCTGGATGCCTTACGTAATCCACAGTTTCGAATCACGAGCAAGTGAATGCACAGTTCCTAGTAGTACTTTACTACTGCAAATATGCCTGAGTAATTTACATGTGTTTTCTCTGTCTATTCCATGTCTCCCATTCAGGAGTATGAAGGGGCTTACTGATGATGCTAGCAGCTCCTCTAACATGACATTACACAACAAGCGGCTATGGGGGAGAGGGGGGTGTCAGCCGTATACTGCTGAAGCAGAGAAATGCAATCAGTGTCATTTCCATCCCTAGAATGCTGCAGGATGGCATGCGTTGGGTGCATGAAAAACATTTGTCAGTTCTACAGGGCTAGGACTCTCCTAAAGAAAGGGAAAGCGCGGCAGGCCTATATCTTTGCATTTTTTTTGTAAAAGGGGTCGTATCATAAAGGTGAGCATTCACATAGGGCACACCGTTGCTTATTTTTAGGCATTTCCACTTGTTAAAGTCTAGGCTAATTTACACAATTATCATCCTAGTGCAGTGTAATACATAGGCCTACACATGAATCTACTCAACTCTTGATCTGAGTTTATTAGGTTTTAATTATAGGTTTAGGAACACATTGATTGATATAGATCAATCTCAGCCTAATTGTATAAAAGTACAAAAAGATCAGAATATGTCCATTCTTCCTAAGAGATGTACCCTAAATAGTACAAAGCAAATAACTTACTCTAAGATAATGCAAACAATCAGGAAAAAGAATGAAGGTTAACTCGCATCAGATGATTCTCTTTAATGAACCTGAGCAAACTAACTTTCCCTACACTACCTTAACAAGGGAAACCTAACTAAATCATATGGTTCAAAATGTGTTTTGGAAGTAGGGGAAAAAAAGGTGTCAGCCATCAGAAGCTTCAGTAGAAAACACTCCGAAAATGGGTCAAGTAGCATAAAGCCACTCAAGCAGAATAGGTCTGCTTTCTGAGAAAACCTAATATGAAATCTCTCCCTCACCAAACACAGTACATAATTTCCCCAGTATTAGGGGTGTCTTTCATAGATTCACATGCTTGAATATTCCCCGTCATCGAAGTGGGAGTCCCACGGTACATAAAATAGCAGTAACATATGCATGTATACATGAAAAATATCTTTAAAAAAATATACATACATATAATGTAATAAAATTGTAAATTTTAAAAGTACCATAGAACATAATAGTCCCATTGAAAAGCCTAAGGGAGAACTCACTTTAGTAGCATATTAGTGTCATTGTGTGTGGGTTCACATTCCAGCCAATCAGGCTGTAGCCTCCTCTAGAACCTTCTCCTCAGAAGCCCAAGTCCTCAGATTATCTACCGCACCTCGTGTGAAGGGAGTCTCCCTGAGCTCTGCTCAGTTTTCTTCAACTCTAGCTGTTTGTTTTCTTCAGAAAATGTCTTCAAATAGGAAATCTTTATTTAAAGCCTGCCCTTCTTGTGGTAAACTACGTCTTTTCCATGAGGATCCACACAGTAAATGCATTTACTGTCTCTACCCACCCAAACCACGAGGTTAAAAACTGTAAGTACTGTCGCACTTTTCCTCCCAAGACTCTGAGGGATAGAGAGACCCGTCTCCTTCTGTGGCTACAGAAGTTGAAGACTTCAGAGTCTGTGGTTTCTGAGGTAGAAAGTTTGTCATCTGGTTTTTCAAAATCCTCTCAGAAGCGTGGGTCTGAAACTGAGGTTCCATCTCCTTTTCTGAAGAAAAGTATACTGTTGGAGGCCTCCAGGATTGTTTCCCCACAGGATTCACTTCAGGGCACGTCTACGTGACCTGGTTCACTGACGTCTGTGCCCAAAGCCTTGCCTCCCACTTTTAAATCTGGCATTGGCTCGTCAACGCGTCCGTCTACGTCTTCAGCGACGACTAAGTCAGTGACTGTAGCCTCTACGTCGATAATGACGTGTACTATGTCAACCAGTGCTGCGTCGACGACGATCACCTCATCGACGACAGCCCAGGAGGTGAGACCCACTACTTCTATTGTGAAGATCTCGTCGACGAGTGTCAAATCAAAACCGTCGACAAAGAAATCATCTCCGACGCTTCCCTCGTAGACGTGAACCCCGTCGACTAAGATCAAGTCATCATCTAAAAGCAGCTCGTTGAGGGGCCCATCATCTTCGACGGCTGTCTCGTCGACGGCGCCTCCGTCGACGACCATCATATCGTCGTCGATGACTTCGTCGACGGCTGTCTTCCCGGTGACGTCTACATCAAAAGCCTTCAATTTCAGCGTCGATTACATCTATGGCGTCGACGCAGATGCCTCAGGTTGATTCTAAGACTGCCACATTTAAGCCAACAGGCTCGTTTACGTCTCATCAACCTTTGGCCGCAGTTGACACTTTTACAGTGGTTACTGCTTCTTCTTTGAGGACAGTACCTCTCATTCAACTGAGTCCATTGAGAAGTGAAACTCATCTTCCAGAGCAATTGTTTCAGTCTGGTGAGGAAGAATCCGGAAACGATTCAGAGGTGGAACAACTATTCGGACAGGCATCTAGTCCATCTGATTTGCACATTAAGTGCCAGGAGTATAGTGATGAGGGTGACGAAGTAGAAAACGTCGAAGATGGGAACGAATTATTTCCTGTTGACGAATCAGAACCAGTTACTTCGGAGCCGGTTACGCAAATACCATTATCTTTGGTCATGAACCTGCAGCACATGCTAGATGACTATAACCACAGGTTCCCTCCATCCACACCTGCCTCTCCAGCACCACAACTTCCTCCACAGCCTCAACTTCCTTAAGCACCTGCACCTGTTCCACCCGCATCACCGGGGGGTACTCGTCCTGACACCGACAACGAGGATCCTGATCCTCACAACACTGATGACGACGACAATGACGTCGATATGAATGTGTGGGACAATTACAGGGCTCAAACACCTTCCACTCCGCACACCTCACCTCTAGCATCGCCACCAGTGGACATTGCAAATTTCCATAATTTGATGGTCCGTGCTGCAAAGCGTTTTCATCTCACTGTCGAAAAACAACAACATGAAAGTGAATGTTTCCTGTATGATTTTAAGGACCTTTCACAGAGGCAATCCCACACAATACCAATCATTGACTTTATTTGGCAGGAGGACCTTAAGTTAATGGAACATCCAAATTCGGTACCTGCAGTTTTGCCCAGATTGGACAAGAAATATAAGGCGCCGGCGTCTGCCCCGGCCTGTTTGGTGTCACAACCGAAAGCAGATTTGGTTATAACTCAGGCAGCACAGAAAAGATCCCCGCAATCCTGCTACACTGCTCACGTCTCCTCCTGATCAGGAAGGCTGCAAGTTGGACTTTATAGGCAAAAAATTTACAACAATGGTGGCTATACTGTGAGGGCGGCTAATACCTTGGCTATTTTGGGCCGTTACGACCGCCAGATGTGGTCTGAGATTGCTGCACTGATTCCTCAAATACCCGATGTCATTAGTGCAGAAGCGCAGGCGATTATTCTGGAGGGAGAGATAATTGCATCCGAATTTATTGAATGCGCGCTCAACATTTCCTCCACGGGCTTTTGTCAATTGGCTGGGTCTGCAGTCTTGAGGCGTCAAGGCTGGTTGAAGTCTACCACCTTCCATCCAGACGTACAAGCAAAAGTCTTGGACTTGCCGTACGACGGGGATTCGTTGTTTGGCAAGCATGTAGATGATGCCCTTGAGGCGATAAAAAAGGACACCGACACTGCAAAGTCCTTAGCTACCCTCCAGTACAAGAAACAGCCCTTTCGGGGGGCACGAGGTAGAGAAGGAGGTTCCTCTACTTTTCGAGGATCAGGTCAATATCGTTCATACAACACCTACAACGATAACCGGCAGAGGGGTTCCTACCAATCCCAGAATCGTCAGTCCACCAACGAAAAACAACATATAGAGGTGGCTCAAACAATAAAAAGCAGTGACAGTCTCAGTTCCTTTCTTCTGCCGACTGTAAATCTTGGAGGTCGCATCTCAAAGTACTTTTGCAAATGGTCCGAAATCAACTCCGACCAATGGGTCCTGGACGTTATCTCCAAAGGACTTACCCTGGAGTTTACAAAATTCCCTCCCACTCGTCCACCTTCGGGGCCACCCTCTCCCCATCTGAAAGAACTTTTGGCCCAGGTAAAATTGATGATCAAAAAAGGAGCCATCGAGGTAGTGCCGCGAGGTCAACACGGCAAGGGGTTTTATTCCCGGTTCTTCATAGTCAAGAAAAAGTCTGGAGAATGGCATCCAATTTTGGATTTACGGGCCCTGAACAAATTTATCATTTCGAAAACTTTTCAGATGTTCACTCTGCTTCAAATTCTGAATTATTTCAATCCAGGGGAATTCTTTTCAACGATCGACTTCCAAGACGCATATTTCCATGTGCCAATTCAACCCAGACACAGGAAGTATCTACGCTTCACAGTCGGACAGCTGCACTTCCAATTCAAAGTCCTACCATTCGGCCTTCGATCAGCGCCGGGGGTCTTTACCAAGATCTTGGCCCCGGTAGCTGCCTTCCTGCGTCTGCAAGGCGTCCAATTTTATCCATACCTGGACGACTGCCTCATCAAGGCCAAGATTTTTCAACTGACAGAGCAGCACACTCAGCTCTGCGTCTCCCTTTTCCAAACCTTGGGGCTTTCAATCAATTTCCACAAGTCACACTTTCATCCGTCGCAAAGGCGAGATTTTCTCGGTGCCTCGCTAGATTCTCGGCAGGGGAAAGTGTTCGTTTCCCAAGAAAGACAGGACCGCATGGTAAAGATGGTGCAATTCCTACAGTCAAAACTGTACGTTTCTGTTCGAATATTCAAATCATTCCTTGGCATGGCTTCCTAGTGCATCCAACTTATCCCCAATTGCAGATTGCACATGAGGGCTCTACAGGAGGAATTAGAAAAACAGTGGAAACAGGTGTCAGGGTCATTCGAGGACAAGGTCCTTCTAACACCTCGCATCCAGAAAGCGCTGGAGTGGTGGGCTCACCCTCCAAACATATCTACGGGCCGTTCATTCCAAGATGAACCTCCGACTCTGACGCTTACAACAGACGCGTCTCTCGAGGGATGGGGAGCGCATCTCGACGGCATGTCTGTAAAAGGAAAGTGGACGGCGACCCAAGGTACTTGGCATATCAATCACCTGGAACTCTTGGCAATTTTCTTGGCCCTAAAGTCCTTCCAGAGGTTAGTGCAGGGACACACTCTGTTGGTGAGGACAGATAACACCACCAGCATGCACTACCTCAACAAGCAGGGCGGCACAAGGTCTCTCCTACTTTCACAACTGGCACAAGAAATATGGGATTGGGCGATTCAACGTCAAATTCATATCACAGCCATCCATGTGCCGGGTGTGAACAATGTTCTGGCGGACTCACTCAGCCTGGCGTCGTCAGACAATCACGAGTGGGAACTCAACCAACCAACCGTCGATTTCATCTTCCAGCGGTGGGGCCAGCCGCAGATGGATCTTTTCGCGACTGCTAACAACAGGAAATGCCAACGTTTTGCAAGTCGGCATCCCCACAGAGAGTCGAGCGGAAATGCATTTTCGATCAATTGGTCGAACAACTTCATCTACACTTTCCCTCCACTTCCTCTAATTCCTCGCCTGTTACACAGGATGAGGTTTCAACCTTGCCACATCATCCTGATTGCACCCAAATGGCTGAGGCGTCCATGGTTCACGGACCTGCTCCTATTTTCACAGTCCGACCCGATACCGCTTCATCCTCTACCTCACCTCCTCACGATGAAGCAAGGACAAACCTGTCACCCGGATCCGGCATACCTCCAACTCCATGCCTGGAACCTGAATACAATGAATTTGCACGTCTGAATATCGACGAAGACTGCAGAGAGGTGTTAGCACGCGCTCGCGCTCCATCCACCATTAAAACCTATCAATTAAAGTGGAAATGTTTCTGTGTCTGGTGCCGCACTAAAGATTTGGACCCCATGATTGCAAAACCTGAACAGATCTTGCCTTTCTTTTTATCCCTGGCGAGATCAGGACTTTCACACTCTACTCTTAAAGTGTTTCTAGCAGCGATTTCCCGCTTCCGTCATTATGGTTCTACATCTCTATGTTCCTCGAGAATCATTAAGCAATTTTACAAGGGCCTTTTTAGGATGTTTCCACCTATCAGTCGCCCTCCACCAGCTTGGCGCTTAAATTTGGTTTTGTCTCAACTGCTTCTACCTCCATTTGAGCCTATCCACTCTGCAAGTCTAAAATTTCTCACATGGAAAGTTGCTCTCTTGCTCGCCTTGACATCCTCGAGGCGTGTCAGTGACTTCCAGGCATTTACCATACAGCCTCCTCTTCTACAATTCTCCAATGAGGCTGGGACTTTGCAAACTAATCCTAAGTTCATCCCGAGGGTTCCCAGTGACTTTCATCTCAACGAACCCGTAATCCTGAAGACTTTCTTTCCTGCTCCGCAAACTCCAGCTGAGCGGTCATTACACTCATTGGATGTGAAACGTTGTCTCAAATTTTACATTCAGCGAACTGCAACTGTCAGAAAGTCAGATCAATTGTTTGTGGCGTATTGCCCAATTTGCAAAGGACAACCTGTTACCAAACAGACCATAACCAGATGGATATCCTCTACCATATCCTTTTGCCACCAACGGGCGGGGAAGCCCCTTCCTGCTCCAGTTCGTGCTCACTCAACTAGAGCGGTGTCTACTTCTGCTGCCCTTTTTGCGGGGGTACCCCTGAGGCAGATCTGCAGAGCTGCTACTTGGTCGAGCAGCCATACTTTTACAAAACACTGCCTGCAATCAACAGATGCTGCGGGTGCGGTAGTAGGTCAAGCGGTGCTGCGGAATCTTTTCCAATAAAGGTGAGCCTCTGTTGCTACCCGCCTCCAGTCATAAAGGTTTTTTCTAATAATATTTTAATAGTCATTGCATTTTGACTGATATGTTTACCTTACTTGCTTTGGTATATCACCTTTATGACTTATGTGATGATTTACTGCTTTCTACTCTTATTCAAGCATGTGAATCTATGAAAGACACCCCTAATACTGGAGAAGAACAAAAGTTACTTACCTGTAAACTGTGGTTCTCCAGTATTGGTGTCTTTCATAGATTCACATGCGACCCTCCCATCCTCCCCTCAGAGGCTCTCTTCTCCTCAGGCACTTTTACTTACTTTGTGCTACGAAAATCTGAGGACTTGGGCTTCTGAGGAGAAGGTTCTAGAGGAGGATACAGCCTGATTGGCTGGAATGTGAACCTACACATAATGACACTAATATGCTACTAAAGTGAGTTCTACCTTAGGCTTTTCAATGGGCCCATTATGTTCTATGGTACTTTTAAAATTTACAATGTTATTACATTATATGTATGTAAATTTTTATTTATGATATTTTTCATGTATACATGCATATGTTACTGCTATTTTATGTACCGTGGGACTCCCACTTCGACGACGGGGAATATTCAAGCATGTGAATCTATGAAAGACACCAATACTGGAGAACCACAGTTAACAGGTAAGTAACTTTTGTTCATCAACTGCAGTGGAATTGACACTCCCATGTGACTTCTTGGGAAATTTCCATAACTCTTGCACAACTGGATACTTTCAGCACCTTTCCCACCTAGATGACACTTAATCCCTTCTCATCCTTGGACATTCCTCTCCCATGAAAACTCCTCTCCTCGCTTGTTACCACAATTTCCTATGCCAACCCCTCCTTCCCATGCTTTACTATCTACTAAATCAAAACTTCTTTATTCTAACTAATGAGGATTTGCCACACCTACAGTAAAAACAAAATGAAACAAAACATTCCACAGCAAAGGCTGAACATAGATGAAACATGAGACTACAACGTTATGTTATGTTATATGTTATGTTATAAGGATATTTATTGCGCGCACAATTACTCAAGAGTATCCTGGCGCGAAACATAACCACAGAGAAATCGAGAGCTGAACAGCCGAACAAGCAATTTTAATAGGCTATGTTAAAAAGATGGGTCTTAAGGAGCTTCTTAAAGCAACCAAGGTCTCTGGTGTCCCTGAGAGTGAAAGGGAGGGAGTTCCAGAGGGCAGCGGCTTTGACCGAAAAGGATTGACCACCCAGTCTGGTTCGCCGGAAGCGGGGAACTACCATTCTTCGTTGGGAAGCCGACCTTAGGTGGCGGCTTGGGACATGAAAAGTCACTCTTTTCCTGAGGTAGGCAGGACCAGTATCATGAAGGGCACAATGCGTGAGTACCAGGGCCTTGAATTGGACTCTTTGGGCCACCGGCAGCCAGTGAAGAGTAGCCAATTGATGTCTTATGCTGTTTCGTCTAGAGATACCCAGCAGGAGTCTTGCGGCAGCATTCTGGATAAGCTGAAGTTTATTAACCAGAAAGAAAGGGGAACCCAGATACAAAGCGTTGGCATAGTCCAGGCGGGACAATATAAGGGCCCTAGCGACCGTTTCTTTAGCTGGCTGGGGTAAGACAAGGGGGAAGATCTCTTAAAAGTGAGACAAGGGGGAAGATCTCTTACGGTTGCTGGTCCAACTTTGTGGAACAGCCTCCCACTGTATTTGAGACAGTGCAAGGACCACCTTCCTTTTAGGAAGCAATTAAAGACATTCCTTTTTCAAAATTGACTTATGTTTATGGTTAGGGTCCGCTAGTTGCTTTTTTGGCTGCCAAAGGCGCAGAGATACTCCTTCGGGAAGTGATCCTAGCGCGGTACAAACACGCAAAATAAATAAATAAATAAATAAGAAGGGAAAGAATCTACTCAGAGATCTGAGGGCCCCGAAGCAGGCACCCGTCAATCGCTTGATCTGCTCTGCGTACCTCAGATCTGCGTTAAAGCATATGCCCAAGTTCTTAGCTGGGCCACCTTCAGAAAGGGGACGGGGAAAATCAGGTGGCCAAATTAATTCAGTGAATTGGCTTGGAAATTGACCGTATAGTAAAATCTCTGATTTTCCCTCATTGCATTTGAGTTTTGCATGAGCTAACCAGGTGAAAACGGCTGCCAGGCATTTTTGTGCGACATCAGTTTCTAATGTCGAGTTGCCCCATGTAAACAGGAGCTGGGTGTCATCGGCGTAGGCCATAATTTTTGCACCCAGCTCCTCGGCCAGGTAGATCAGCGGGGTCATGTAGATGTTAAAAAGAAGTGGGCTCAAAGTAGAGCCCTGTGGGACCCCGGTCTGAACAAGCCTGGCCGAGGAGGAGTACGGGGGCATCCAGACTTGCTGATAGCGGGAGTCTAGGAAGGATTCCAGCCAGGACCACACAGCCCCAGTGATGCCTATCTCAGTGAGGCGGGCCAGGAGGAGTTGGTGAGGAACCGTATCAAAGGCGGCAGAGAGGTCCAATAAAATTAGCGCCGCTCTGCCACCCTTGTCCGTGCACTCCCTAATGGCTTCCACCACCTCCACCAAAGCTGTCTCAGTGCTGAAGGATGACCTAAAGCCCGACTGGGCTGGATGTAGCGCACCAGACTCCTCCACAAAGGCGTTCAGCTGCCGAAAGACAGCCAGCTCCGGGGGGTGTGAGGCAGCAGTGCTCATAGCTAATCCCTCCTCAATAAGCCTGATTTTGTTGATAAAGAAGGAAGAGAGCTCCTCACACCATTCGGCAGAAACCGGGATCTTTTTATGCTCCGCCATAGGTGAAAGAAAACTTTGAACTATGGCAAAGATTTCCTTATCATTGTTATCTGCTTTTAGGATCCTAGCCGCAAAATAAGCACCTTTCGCAGTCTTGACTGCAGTGTAGTACTCTCTTTGGGCTACACGAAGGTCTGCTTTAGTTTGCGGGGAGTATGCAACCCGCCAAAGTCGTTCAAATTTTTTTCACGACCTTTTTAGTTCTTTTAATGCTGGCGTGTACCAGGGTTGGGAAGGTAGCCCGCGTTGGGAAGTGTTCCGAGCCGGTTTGGAAGCATTCTCAACCCCCCGACTGACCCAACTGTTGAAAAGATCCACTTGGCTCTCTAGGTTGGTGGACCGGTCAATTTGGGAGTGCGTGAGGGCTTCCACCAGTCCAGGAATATTAATTTTTCATGCTGAAGGGCCTGACTGGGTAGGAAGGTGGCGAGATGACAGTGTCACAAACCAAGAGAAAATAATCACAGCATGGTCGGACCAGGTAACAGGCTGGGGATCTTTGAGAACCAAAGCAAAGTTGGAACAAACCAAGTCCAACACGTGTCCCAGTGAGTGCGTCGGCTTAGAGACCCACTGAGTTAGGTGCGTTATGGCCAGCAGGTCTTGCAGACCCAATGTGTCCGAGGAACTAATGGAGTCTAAATGAATGTTAAAATCTCCTAAAAGGAGAAACTTTGGGAACCGTAATGCACGGTCCGTTAAGGTGTCACCCAAGGAGATCAGGAAGGAGCCGATCGGCCCCGGCGGTCTGTAGATCAAGGTCCCTCCCAGAGTAAAATGGGGAGAGAGAGTAAAGGAGAAATCAAGGGCTTCACCATCCAGCACACTCAACGTGAGTTTGCATTGAAACAGAGAATGTTAGGCTAAGATAAAATAACACAAATTTAAGCTAACATACACATTAGGCCGCACTTTATCTATCAACTTTGTCTAGGGCTCGGGATTACAAAAATGGGCCCATTTTTACAAAATATATGCAGCCTCTCATAATCATGAATATAATGCAATAACTATGGAAATCTCATTATAGTTATACTTTTACATGATTAACTCGGGTTATACATATGAACCTGTCAATTACTAGTTGCTCACACCCTAGTTAAATATCTCACAATAAGGCATTTCATGTTAAATTCTCCTGCCACTTCAAGAAGTTAATTGTCACATAACTTTATTAATCACGTTCTAAACATATATATTTTGAAGGAAGTACTTTCATTATGCAATACTCCACTTCTTTTAGTACATTAACTGCAACAGAATATATTTGAGTGCTTGCTATGCTAGAATGTGATGCACTCCTACATTATCTCAGATGGGTCAAAGATTCTACTTGTTACACTTCTTAAATCACATAAATTTAAATCAGAATTTCTCAGAGTTGGTGTATGTGTTGCAATAAGCATAGCCAGTCACTGCTCACTGTGTGCAATCAGTGCCTTCTGCAGCACATGCCCTAACTTTGAGCCATTCTGAGTTGAATATATGCTCTTTAGAAAAAGGAGACTTTCTGAGTGGAATATATGCTCTTTAGAAAAAGCAAGCACCTAAAAAGGCATACTGCTATGCTTTCCACCAGCAAATGCATAGCAAATGCATACCTACAGAATGCGGTCCTAGACCCAGGTCTTCTCCTTTTACACCTGCTTTCCCTGATTATGCACATATTTTACACAAATGTGTGGATGCTGGACTGTAAAAGAGTTGCCGTCGTTTATGGGATCTGAATATACACAAACATGCATTGTGAAATTACAAATGCGTTAAATGATTTTTTTTCCCAATGTGTGTATCATATGCATCTAATATAAGGCACTGGCATGCTCACACTCTACTGCTTATCTATTCCCCTACTATCTTTATAATGTGCTCGAATAAAAGACATCATGTGGATCAAACAGAATAGATCTTAACTGAGATCCCATTGTCTAGGGGACCCTCTGTGCCCATGAATTGTTAATGCTTGCTGTTCCTGGTTTCACCTCAGGCAATCCGCACGTCGCAGCCATCTTGTACTTTGAAGTCCCTGGTCCAACGTTATTCCCTCCAGTATAAACACACGCAAGGATCTGACTACAGTTCTGGCAAGATGGACGAATGTTACCCTGCAGCTCAGACGTTGAATTGCATAGCTACACTGGGAAATATACAACTTTTGTTTTTTAAGTTGGGACTATTAAAAGTAGAACATTAAGGGCCAGATGTAGGTAAATATCATTTACCGATTCTAAAATACCGAATTTTACCGATTCAGTATTTTAAAATCGGTAAATGGTATGTAGCTAATGATTCAGTAAATTTTACCGAATCAGTAAAATTCGGTAAATACCGATTCAGGTATTTACCGTTTCTGTATTCCCCATTCAATCCTATGGGCCTGGAGGCCCATAGGAATGAATGAGAATTACCGATTGGGTAAATACCGAATCGGTGATAGGGGGTACACTTACAAGGGTGGCAGGGTGTCACATTGACACCCTGTTGCACCCCTGAATAGTGCATGGGTGCACATGTGGCACACATACATGGCCTAAGGCCATGTATGTCTGCCACATGGCACTGTTACAAAAGCACAAAATTGCTTTTTTAACGGTTTTCGTTATTTATCACCAACTTGTAGTTGGTGGTAAATAACAAATCCTTAAATGTGAAAAACACTCACTTGAGTGCTTCCTACATTAAGGATTCGGTAATTTACCGAAACAGTATGTTAAGGATTCGGTAATTTACAGATTCCTTAAATTACAGATTAAGTAAAATTCCGAATCCTACAACCATGCCACCTACATTCCAAATGTCAAATACCGTTCGGTAACGGACGAAATTCAGTAATTTCGTCCGTTACCGACCGGTATTGGGCTACCTACAACTGGCCCATAGAAAGGTAGTAGTTTACGGCATGTATGTAGCATAGAGCACAGATTGGTTTCTTGCTGCATAAATAATTGGTATTAATATTTTCTTAACCCAATCGTACTCAGTTTAACAAACATATAAGTTAACAACCATCTGCAATGCAAAAGGGCCTGCAGTTGCAAGAGATAAAGGGCCAGATGTAGGAGCCTTAATACCGGTCGGAAACGGCCGATTTCGGCCGTTTCCGACCGGTATTTGGCTTTTGAGATATAGGGGGCATCTGATTTACAGAATCGGTAAATTTATCGATTCTGTAAATCAATATGTAGGTGGCACTTCACAGAGTGCCACAGGCCCTTTAGGAGTCGGTATTTACCACCCAATCCACATCTGTACATGCACACCTGTGCCATGTGACACACAGACATGCCCTCAGGGCATGTATGTGTGACACGTGTCACACAAGCCTGTACTTGGGGTGCTAGAGGGTGTCAAAGTGACACCCCCTGCACCCTTGCAGGATTCGGTATTTACCGATTCGGTAAATACCGAATCGGTATTTCCCATTGATTCCTATGGGCTTCAAGGCCCATAGGAATCAATGTGCAATACCGATTCGGCATTTACCGAATCGGTAAGTACCGAATCTTACAGATTTGTAATTGTGTTTTTAAAATTACCTACATCTGCCTCCTTCTAATTTACCGATTCATAAATACTGAATCAGTAAAATTCCGTATTTATGAATCGGTAAATTAGATTTACCTACATCTAGCCCAAAGTTATTTGTGTTAAAATTGTCAATGTCTATTACCTATGTGTTTTGGTTTGGAGTGTAGTGGACATATGTGTTGTGGAGTAGAAATATATGGATTGTATTGGAATTGTTAGTTGTGGAATTGTGTGGTGTGGTGTGGAGTGTATTTGTGTAGTGGACTTATGTGGCATGGTGAATCGATAGGAGTGAGAGCTGCACAGAATAGATAGAAATGAAGATAGAGTGGGATAGGTAGTTTGTGCAGGAATTGGTGAATGAACTTGAGACAGAGGAGCAGAAAGAGTTTGCGAGAAAGCGAGAAAGAGAAAAAGAAGGGAAGAGCAAACCACAGACTAATAAAGAGGGAGGACATGTGTATGCTAAAAAAGCCTAAGAGGAGGAGGAGAGCGTGGGTTAGAGGGAAGGAAACATTGAAAAGGTACAGGATCTAAACTGTGCTTAATATGTGTGAGCAGGCAGCATAGAGAGGAGGGGGTAGTGGCAGTGTGAGGGAGTGATGAGAGGCGCAGAGGTTGCATTGTGGTAACATTACTTCACAGGACGTGTTGTGATGAAAAGTTAATGTAATCTACCAGGATCTATCAAGAGTGCCGTACCCCAGGTGACCTGCAGACCTACTTCCTCCTCATGGCCCTGCTACTCCCTCCCCCGCCCCCACTCGCTCTCAGTCTCTGGTGAGAGCAGAACCTGAGGGAGGGATCGTGACCTCCTGCAGGCTCAGGCAGCCTCTGTTCTCCGGAGGGATTACATTTTATTTGCAGAAGGCGCTTCGATAAGATTTTATACATGAGTAGGTGCCTTAATCTTACTACTTAGGAGCCCCACAGTTGCTCTGGCCAAGAACCCCTCTATAGTGTACACTGTGTGCTTTTATATTTATAATAACATCCTGTGTTTATACAGAGCATGTTACTTCAGCTTTACAGGTTCTTGGTACTGATGAATAACAAAATTTACACGAGCCTGCCTGCCTGCCTGCCTGCTTCTTACACAGAGCAAAATCGCTGCACTTCTTTGTTTTGGTTGACACGATCCCTAACTTGCTGCTACCGCTGGCTCATTGGATGGCAAGGGGCCTGCAAACCATTCTTCTCTCAATACACTGTTTGTGGGACTCATTTCCAGAGATTGCTGAAGCCCCGATGAGGTCATGTTTGGCGACAACCCTACAGGGTTCGGTAAAATAAAAAATGGGGAAAGCGTGCAAAAAAAGAACATCTATATAATTGCAAATTAATTTGGTGTTTACAGTTGGCAAATCAGGTACTGCAGCCAACTTCTTAAATAAAAAAAACGAAGAGGCGGGGAAGGAGCAGTGACTATTCCAACAACGTATCTTACAATTTAAATTAGGCAGACACGAGCTCACCAAGAAAGAGGGGAGATATGTTGCCAATATCCTTATGTGTAATACATACTTTTGCAGGGGGTTGCACTATTACGGGCGATCTGCTATTGAAGTGAATGACGTTGCAATGGCTCAATGATATTTCAAGTTAAAACACACACCTATTCAGAAAGTATCCATGGTAATTATTGTTTTCCTCTTTGTTCCTACAACTGCAGTATGTATAAAGCTATAGCAAATTGAAAAGCTTCCAGTGAGCCATGTTTAAATATAGCTGTCTCCACTATAGAACCGTGATAAGTCTACAACACAAGTGACCCTTCAACTAGAACATCAAAAGACAGCATAGGAACCCATTTCTTTCCCTTCATTTATTACTATTGGGAGGGTAGATTAGACCGAAAACGAGGGTGATACCCACCCAAAGATGGTCTTTGACCGACATGCTACCGGAGTAAAGAAGTGGGAAGAAAAAGTTACTAAGCAGTTTTTCAACAATTAACACGTCGCATAGCTTGAGTTGTTTCCCTCAAAAGCATGATATCATAAACAAAAGATGGGAGGTGGACACTCTGGGTTCTTCCGTTGAGGAAGGAGGTGATCCATCTGGGCGCATCCCCTTGGATGCCAATGAGGTGGTGTCTTTCGATCAGCGTGTGGTGGAATATGGTGTTGAAGGCTGCCGAGTAGTCGAGGAGGATCAAAGCTGCTGTTTCTCCTCAGTCGAGGAGCATTTGGATGTCGTCAGTGGCTGCGATCAGGGTGGTTTCAGTACTGTGATTGCTTTGGAAGCTCTAATGGGAGGCATTGAGTAACTGGTTCTGCTCCAGGTGTGTCATGAGTTGATTGTTGATGATCTTTTCCAGTATCTTCACTAGGAATAGGAGCAGGGAGATTGGCCCGTAGTTTTTGAGTTTGCTGGGGTTGGTGGAGGGTTTTTTGAGTAGTGGTCTGACTATGGCTAGTTTTTCGGCATTGGGAAATGTTGCGATGGTTATAGAGGTGTTGAGTAGGGTGGTGAGTTCGTGGTCGATCCTTTGGATTCTGAGGTTCAAGATGTGGTGTGGGCATGGGTCTGTGGGAGCTCTGAGTGGATGGATTTCATGGTGAAGGTGGTGTCCTGGGTGGAGAGGATATTCCAAGTGGTCAGTGTATGGTTTGTGTCAGTTACAGTAGCAGCGCATCTGTCGAGGAAGTTTGTAGTTGTGGGTAGGGGTTCGAAGTTTCTGTATGTGCTTGCAATCTTGTGGGTGACATTTTTGCACAGCTCTTGTGAGGGTATGATATTGTTTTCGCTGGCAGCCAGGTTGGAGAGTTCCTTAACGATGTTGAACATTTCCTTGGTGTTGTTGGTGCTGCTTTTGCTTTAGTGCGGCATGGGATGTCTTCTTTGTTGCTCTCAGCGAGGTGGTAGAGGTTGAGGGAGGTCTTGAAGGCTGCTGTGTCGAAGTTGTCCTTCCTGGTGCACCATCTCCTCTGCAACTGCTTGCTGCCCTGTTTCGCTGTACTGAGTTCTTGGGTGTACCAGATGGCCTTTTCGGAGGATATTCTCTGGATATTGCTCTTGATGGGGACAATGCTGTCTGCACAATTGGTGATCCAGGTGTTGATGTTTTTCACTCCCATTTCAAGGTCAGTGGTGGTAGCAGGGTTGGAGGTGTTGAGGAAGTTCACCCAGCTGGTCTCGGAGATTGTGTTCCACCTCTGGTGGGGGGGGGGCGTTGGTCTTCTTGGGTGTGGCAGTACGGGGGCTGGATATGCTGAAGTGGATGATGGGGTGATCGGTCCATGTGAGTTCTGTGACATGGCTGTATTTGGCGCTGTTGCTGGAGGAGAAACTTGGGTCCACTGTGTGTCCTGCAGTGTGTGTTGGGTCACGGACAATCTGGGTCAATCCAAGGCTGCTTATACTGCTGAAGAGGTGTTCTGTGATTTTGTCTTTGAGGTCGTTGATGTGGAAATTTAGGTCGCTGAGGAAGAGGTAGTCCTTGGAGTCTAAGGCTACTGGCGCAATAAAGTTTGCGATGGTGTTGCAAAGAATGGAGTGTGGGCCTGTGGGTCGGTATGCAAGGGTGCCTCTGATGGTTCTCTTGTTGTCCATGTGGCGCTTGAAGTTGAGATGGTCTATGGGAGTGGTGGTGTTGACAGTGGTACACTGTATGGTCTCCTTGTGGATGATGACTGTACCTCCTCCCGTCTTGTTGGTGCGGTCATGGTGAGTGATTTTATACGCGTTGGGGATCGCTGTGGCAATGTTTGGGGGGTGTGGGATTGAGCCAGGTCTCTGTGAGGATGATTATGTTGGGTGCAAGGGTGGCGATGAGGTCTCATAATTTAGTGGCATGCTTGCATAGTGAGCATGTGTTGAGAATGGAGCATGTGAGTTGATGTTTTTTTTTTCAAGTGGTGTCTGTGGTGTGTTAGTGATGGGGCTGTTTGGTGGGCTGGTTATGTGCAGTGGTAGGGGAAGTTGCAGTGGATGCAGGTGAAAGGGGTCCTATCATGGAGCGTGGGTTGGCACGGTGGCAGTGTTTGTTGCAGCATCTGGGGTCAAGGCTGTAGAGCTCGGTGAGTGTACCTTCGGAGGGCAGGAGGGTCAGGGGTCATGGTGCTGGATGCGGTCCAGGTGCGCACAGCCACGAATGGGCTTGCCTTTGGCGAGCCAGAGGCACACCCACTGCATGCATCCGCTGCACTGTCAAGCTGGGGCCTACATTAATTTGGTCCTGGGGTAGGCGGTGCTTCAGTTGGCAGGAAGAACGGTGAGTGGGAAAACCCAGTTGGGAAAACCCCAGTGGGAAAACCCATGCAGCTGTGTTGTCACTGGATGAGCCTGGAACAAGCATGAACTGCAGGCCCGGACTGGCCGTTGTGGGCACCGGGCAATCCCCCGGTGCGCCGCAAGGGTGGGTGCCGGTTTTGGGCCCCTGGGGGCTGTTTTTGTTACAGTTGCTGCAAAAACGGCCCTGTAACAAAATCGTCTGAAAACCGGCCCTGGCAACGAGCGTGGTCGCACCCCCAACCCCCCCCCGGGGGAGGGGGGGGGTGGCCAAGCACTTTGCCAGGGCCGGTTTTGGTACTCAGTCTGGCCCTGATGAACTGGAGGCCACAGGCAAGTGGCAAGCTAGATGTCCAGGTGCTAACTATTTCCTTAGAGTAAAATTCCTGTTTCATGTTAGGTTGTCACTAAAGGACTGTACTGTTTGACAAAAGCATACATTTACATGTGTTTATTTATTCACATGTAATTTTATCTTTGTGAATGGGCCCCAAAGTATCCAACACAATAAACTTTACTTATTAAGCTAGCATGTCTTACTCAATCGAAACAAACACTCACCCCCTCTGGACCGCCAGCCTCCTAGGGTCAGACTACAGACAATGCCATCTGGGGACAGACATACACCATAGGGAGTCATCCTTCCGCTTGAGTGCCCACCCCCTCTTCACCCTCAGATGGGCACCCCCCTCCCTACCTCCTGGAATGCAGCACATTCAAGGCATACCCATGCTTTGTCACTCCAGCTTCACACAGCCATCACACGCAGCTTTACAACTAGACCATAGCCCCTACCTACAAATAGAGAAACACATATTACTGAATATGGAACATCCTCTCCTTTGCCAGTTGATCAGAATAATTCTACATGTGAATTGTAGAAATTGTTACGTTAGTTTGATGTATAAAATGTGGTACGGAAATATGGCGTAATAATGAATGCTGCACTGTAATAACATTTCTGTTCCTGGTATTCCTACTGAAAGTTTTTTCATACAGTATTGTTGTAGTGTACTATGATAGGCTCCCACCTTATCTGGAGATTTGTAAGCTTTTCTGAAACTCCAAACAGAAATATTCTTTAAAAAGCTAGCATGCCTTACTCCTGGAAATTCAGGAGTACGTCACACCTACATCAGGAATAAACAGAACTGCACACAAAACATCTTTATGAACCGGGCCCATAGAGGTTACAGTAATCCATTGAGTTACCGGGTAAGCATTCAGAGTAATCAGACATGGTGGTAGATAGTGGGCCCAGAGGGTGGATTGGGAGTATGATTGTATTGAGGATGGTGCAGTGCACTAGTCAGGAGGACGTAATGAGAAAACTGTGGCATGGAGGAAGAGTGGGCTGCACTGGAAGAAAATGGTAGAGCGTGTTTGCTAGAGTAAAAAAATTGAGATAATGAGCTTGAGTCACATATTTCCATTACTAAACCTTAAGCATTTACTCCTGGCTAAGCTTTGCATTTTGAGAAAGTTTGTAACTTTTAGGGAATCACAATTCCAAAAGTATTCTTGCTGATCTGCAACTGTAACAAATACCCAGGAGAACTCACTTGCATGTGTATGCATGCACAGGGAAAGGTACAGGCTTACATCATGCAGAAATGTATTTCTTAATGTTTTTTGTTTCATTAAAGAAAAAACGTTTTTCTCTATACTTCCTTCATCAACTTTGGGAAGATTCCCGCCACACATTCATCCTAGAAAGGCTTGTAGTCCGGACCCTCTATGGGTAACTGCCTGCAAAAAGGTTGTGAGCGTTCAATAATTTTTGTTGGTAGACAGAGACTAGACCACCACAGACTTGCTTATAGGAGTGGATTTGCCCATTCAGAAATATCACTATACTGACCAAACTGCCACAGGACTTAGGGCCAGATGTATCAACATACCCTTTTGCGATTTCTAAATAGCGATTTTTAAGGAATCGCTATTTAGAAATCGCAAAATGGTATGTATGTAGAAATTCGCTAATTTTGAGCAATTTCTTAAAATTCCTTAATTGCGATTAGCAAATTGCTAATCTCAATTAAGGAATCATTTCCCATTCATTTCTATGGGCCAGGAGGCCCATAGGAATGAATGTGAAATTATTCTCAATTTGCGATTCTCAATTTGCTAATCACAAATTGAGAATAATTTCAAGGGTGCAGGGGTGTCTCAAGAACACCCTGCTGCACCCCTGAAAATGACATGTGTGCGCATATGGTGCACATACATACCCTAAGGGCATGTATGAGCGTCACATGCCACCTTTACAAATTGCATAAAGTGCATTTGTAAAAGAAATCGCAAATTACCACCAACTACATGTTGGTGGTAAATTGCGATTTCTTAGCCTAAATTCGCAATTCTTAAATGGTTGATACATTGCATTTAAGAAATCGCAATTTGCGATTTCTTAAATGCTTCCGCAATATTAAGGAATCGCAAAATTTGTGATTCTTTAAAATTGCAAGGCATTTTTCTTCATACATACCATTTTACTATTTTTTAGTCGCAAACGCTGTTTTTTAGCGAATCGCAGCGTTTGCGACTAAAAAATAGCTTGATACATCTGCCCCAAATCCCTTTTGCAGGGGCAAATGCTAGTACTCATGATTCCATGAATCAAGAGCCAGAATTCGCTTTTGTAAATGCTTGTATCTGCACATCTAAACTTCATCCATGTGTGTAGATAGTTTGTGAATCGAGGCCAATGTTGGAAACAGAGAAAAAGGACCAGTGTAGCAGGCGCTGGCAAAACACTGAGAGGGCCTTTTGGTCATCCTCTGTCTGCACTCAGATTGTGAAGGCTCAATTCACAGAGGTCCATCTGCAACACTTTAGAAATTAGCAGTGAGCTTGTCAGTTCTATAATTATCATTTGAAACCATATTCACAAATGGGTGCCCTGAGGCAGATCTTGAAACGCCTTGAGGATGTGTACAGGCCTGAGCAAGGGTATCCGCTTAAGGTTTGCGCAGGTGCATCTTTAAGATGATCCGGGCTTCTCCACATTTACTCCTTTGCAAGTCGTTGTGAACAATATAAAAGGTACAGGAGGCGTATTATGATGTCCTTTCCTGCGCTGCGCCAGCATAGATAGGGTTGTGCACTTATTTTTGGTGTCTTCAGCACATACATTATCTCAAAATAACTCTGAGTTAATCCATGTTTCTCTTGCCATAGGGCTCACAAACGTGCATTTCCTACCCTGTTTCCTAGCTCTGCTGACAGCAAAACATGCATTAACTCGGAGATATTTTGGGTTAATATATGCTATCAATATGCGTCAAAGAAATGCTCAGACCCATACTGCACTGTCGCAGCACAGAAAGAACTATCAGTCCCTAGTGTAAATGTGAAATGCTTCCTCTGAGCATCTCTGCGTTTACTTCAATTTTTAAGGGGAGAGGATGTCGTCTATTGGCTAGAGTGGTCAAACTCGAAGCTGGGGAACCGAGTTCGAGTCTTGGTGGGGATGCTCAACATCCAATGATTCTGGACAATTCACTTAGGGGCCCATTAGGATTGCGGATGGACGAGGGAACATCCGCATGGGCTGCGGAGTTCCCTCCTGTGCAATTAGGATGTGACCGCCACCCTGGCGGTCACATCCTCTATTTGTACCATTGCGGCGGGTGCGGCTTCAAGCTGCACCCGCCGCAATGTTACAAATGCATACATTGCATTTGTATGCAGAAAGCGGCAGGCACCGTGCGGTGCCTGCCTATTTCTGCATACAAATGCAGGGGGGTACCACGGGTACCCCCCATGTGCACCCCCCACCCCCCTTTACCCAGGGGGCCCCGCTACGGGCCCCCGAGGTGAAGATCCACATGCTTTTCCTCGGCGGAGAAGCCGCCGCGGAAAAGCATCTTTGCACAGCCATCCTAATATGTCTGGCGGTGTCTGAGAGACACCGCCACCATATTAGGCCTTTTACGCCGCGGTTGTAAGCCAACCGCGGCGGAAAAGCGGCGGACTGAAACCAGGACCCACCAGCCATCCTAATGTGGCGGTGGGTCTTTGGTGGGTCCGCAGAGGAGTTTCCGCATCCTCCGGGCCGGCGGTGGCTTCCGCTGGCCCGGAGGATGCGGAAAATCCTCCATCATATTCAGCCCCTAAATCTCTCCACGCCTAGCAAAATGTCTGTCTGTAATACAACTGCTGCACATGTAAAGTGCTATGATACCTTCGGGTCGAGTTCGGGCAATATGAAACTCCAATAAAAAAATTTAATCTTTGTGATCGAGTTAATTCTTCTGTGCGCATCATCATAGCTGGACTGTAACCGTTCATGTCATCAGGCATTTCCCAGTGGCACTGGAGCCATTGATGATCGAACTTTGAAAGACTATGGCTAAATCTCTCAGTCAGAGTGCAAGTGTCAGACAGAGTGCAAGAGAAGAGAGATCAACACACACAATCGGTTACTTGCAGGTCAAGTTGTGTGGAACCCACAGGGGGTAATGGGGGTGCGGGTCCTAGGACCAGGGCACCACAGTTGGTTCAATTTTACATGGCCGGTGGAGCCTGCGTGCAGATTTGTCTTGGCTGTCCCCGGTGCTGAATGGGAGCTGCGGGAAAGCTGCTTTTGGCTCATACCCTGTGCTTTGGGGAACAAGATGCAAAAATAAAACAACAAGCCCTGGCACTGGTAAATGCAGCAGATTGTTACTTGGATGTCCTAGGGAACACCTTAGCTGTCAGAAACTTTGAGTAAGACAGGACTACTGTTCCCACAATGCATCTGACCATCTGAATTTGGTTGATCCCTCAGAGGCCCCGATTGCCAGCTACTGTTTCTATCCAGAGCATTGTTTTACCTGCAGTTTTCAGAGATCTGACTAGTGCCTCTAGTCCCGGTGCATCTGAGGGTACTCCAGGCTTTCACAGGGTCCCTCTGCTTGTGAGAACCAAGAATTAGCCTAGGTTGAGTCTCAATCAGGCAGTTCCGGGAGCATTGCCACAGGTGCATGGTATCCCTCTTTTGGTTTGTGCAAGTCTTGTTGTCACAGACACAGGTCTCTCCTTTGCCCCTTTCGATGCAGGTTGATTCAGAACTGAGGTTCTGGTCTCGGGGGTGGCCCTTAAGTTCTAGATTTAGGGGCGTCAGGGCTGTGGGTGTAAGTGGCCAATTGGCTACTTTCCTAAGAAACTAGTCTGCCCTTGAGGTGACATCACCTTTTCTTCCCAGAACCAACTATTCCTACCACTAATAAAAATGGCAGCAGTCTTTCTTAGGTGTACAGACCAGGCAGCTCACCCTTGAGGTGTGGCTACCCTTCTGGGTTTGTACCACTACTGCATACCTAATTTCCTACCTGTCCAGATGCAAATGTGCCTGGGACAGAGGGAGAGCTGTTCCCTCCACTGGAAGTCCGCCCTGATGCATATCAGAGGTGGTGCAGCCTGTGAAGCTCACTGCCTTGATGTGCCAGATCACCAGCCTACCTGGGAGGGAGGAGGAGGTTATTACACTCCCTGGCAGGTGGTCAGAATCCTGTCTTTGCAGCAGTAAGTGTGGGCTGCCAGCCAGCGCACAAAGAAGCTGGAGCAACCAGTTGGGCAACCTCCAAGGTAGCCACCTGGGACATGAAAGGTCCTTTTTTTGTGTCAGGTGAAAAGACACAGTGTTTGATACCAAACTCAACATATTTAGGCAGTACCATAATGGAGCTAGCAGACCCATGTCTGCCTGGTTGCAAGCCTGTTATCCTATGGACTGACTATCACGTATGGTGTGCTTTAATGGTAAAAGCCACTATAGAGACATGTAAGCTTGCACCTACATGCCCATACCTTAAAGATACTGCACTGTGCATCTTGGACTCAGGAGGCCTTTCTTAGAAGAGATTGACATATATGAAAAGCAGTGCTTTGACTTTGCAAAACATGGCAAGGGTACATTCGAAATGGAGCAGTTTACATTGTTCCTGCAGTCTGCAATGGAAGGCCTGCTGTCAGTTTGCTTGGGTCCTTCAGGATGGCACAAACACTACTGTAAGCCCTGGGGACCCCTTTACCACTGGGTACCACTAGTAACATATACTAGGGACTTATAAGGAGGGTAAAGTCCTTGTCGATTGGGGTTGCCAATTTACACATATCACTTTTAGGGAGAAAACACTGGCACAAGTGCCTGGTCAGCAGGCTTTAGTGCACTGTCAGAACTGAAAACCAGCATCTAATATCCAACTGGGGGTAAAAAGTGGCGAGGTGTTTGGAAAAAGCCCTGTTTTCTTACAATAACAACTTATTCTTTAGGCAATGCATTTTGCCACGGCTCTTTACATCGACCATTTTTGTACATAATTATTAGAAATCAGTCTAACATATTACATTTTTCATTGACTTTGGGAGGATGAAAGGCTGAGTTTACCATGTCAGGATCTGAACTTTTTATTGAAGGTCCTACTCGGATTTCTGCAGTGGGAGTTTTATTTTACACATGTAGCTTCCAATCTGTAACAGATAATGGTCAAAGGAAAAATACACTACACGAGATTTCTAATTCTTGAGGACTAGACAGAATGCTCGTCAGGTAAACACATAAAAAGTTACACTAGTGCTAGGCACACACTGCTGTTAAAGTTAGGGGTGCATTGTCGTTGTAGCGAGGCATGTTCAAGGAAGGAAATTTCGGGATGAGTCGACTTAGTTGCTTTTTTCTAAACTACACCATTAAGTTCAACATAAAAAAACAAGAAAGCAAGTCTTGCATTTATTGCAATATTTTAGCATGAAATGCGTGTATATGAGGGCACATTTCATGCTGACAAAATACTGCTAAAAACACAAGTACCCTGAATGGCAGCTGCTCATGTTCTGGTCGCCAGCATTGTTCAAGCACTGAGCTATCTTTTTGACACAAATGTGGGATAGTAATGAAGCATATCATAATTTTGAGAGCTTGGGATTACAAGCGTAATGAAAAAATCCTGAAATTACACAAATTAAGGTGGTTACATTTGAGCTTTCAGGCCTGATTATATTGTCCTGCTGCCGCTTAAGTAAAAGCCCAGAAACACATTTCTCTGCAGCCTGATTTCACATCCATCATCGGTGAGACATCTGGTTTCGGGAAATGTAATAAGCAGGGCCACTGGAATTATGTGATTGATCAGCTGTGGCGTTTTTGCACAATTTCGGATTTGCCGCATATGCCATATAATCTCTCTGCTGCATAATCTGCAGATTTTATCCCTGAAATAAAAATTGTTATAAGCTCAAACAATTCAAAAGTTACTAAAAGCGCAGTGACCCGTGTTGCCTTGTGGTGGAAGATCCTTGGCAAAGGTTGACTGGTCATCTTTCTCCTGTTTGTTGCCAAATGTAGGTATTTAATTGGTACTAATGAGGTGCAATTTATGACCAGACAGTGTTATTATTTTGTCATTTTTACACTTGATAAGGTAATATTATTACAAAACATGCCACATTATGCCACACAAATTGGCTTTTCTTGCCACATAATTTGGTCAACCCTTCCCTGAAGCATTATTCCAGTGGCCCTGGTAAGAAGTGAAGTGAGAGTGAAAATACACAACTCCCCTAGGGTTTTTATACACAAGTACTATAGCCCTTCCATACATCTGATGAGCACCTCACACCCACTCGCATACCACACTACTGCAGTTATATTTCTACTTGAGGACGGCCCATTTAAAGTTCAAAGGTAGTTAGACAAAAAATCCTTCGGATTCAGATATAGTGCATAAAAAACTACAGTTTTATTAAAAAAATTAAATGTCAGTATTTAAAAACAAGAGGAATACTCCTCCAACTCATAGTCAAAATGAATTCAGTTACTTGTCATACATTAATAAAAAAAACTCTAGCAGAAGTATCCAATACACAAATAGACAATACAAATAAACATAACATAAAAATTCAACAAAAAAACATCAGATTCAAAATACATGAGGAAACCATATGGACACAGATAGAAATGCTGTTGTCTCTGAAGGTCCAACAATATTGTTAAGGGGCAGAAACCAAGTGAGAGCCCTGTTCTTATCCTTATGGTTCCTCCTAATTGGATTCCTTGTATAATTTAGTGTCAACACGTTTCGGTGGTACAAAAAGAAAATATTAATGACCACCTTCTTTAGGACTTTACAATAACTTGGTTTTACTCCTCCATCTAAAAGAAATATATATACACAAGTCACATACAATACATCACCAGAATCATCTAAAAAACACGTATTCTACATAAAATAACAATATTTCATCCTGTCCATATTATAATTTCAGTAAACAAATATCTCTTAATTTTCTAGTTACTGCCTATATGGGCACAACCTGGAGAGTGAAACCCAGGTGACATTTCTAATTTCATTATCCCACATTTTACAACATAGAATAATCTGGGGTCAACGTTTAATATTTTTGCTATTTCTTTCCGCTTCTTCATATATTTTTAGCATCAAAATTATACCTTGGTCTTTTGAGAAGGGAGTGGAAATACACCGACCTTAAAATTAGAAGAAATAAGAAGGTGAAGATTTAAGCTTTGAGGCGCCAGCATCTAAGGGCGCGTCCCTGGGAAAACAGCACAGGTTAAGGGACATAATTGTTGGTCAGACTAGTAATAATAGATAGCAATCAGGAGAATTGACCGAGTAGACTCTATTCTGTTTTGTCTTCCCAGTGCTGATTTTATTATATCCCGAATGTTTTTTAATAAAGTTGTGTGAGAGTGAAAACAGAGAGCTGGTTGTTTGTCATTTTGACCACACGGTGAGTGTGTTTTTGGAGTCTTTTACTTGAGGGAAACCGAGTGGCCCTATGAGTGAGACAGGGACTTCATTCTCCATGTGGGTGAAAAGGGGAGGTCTCTCTGTGTCCCATGGATTGAGATACAGCGTAAAAAAATTAGGGGTAGAAAATACATTTCGTAAAGGATAAGAATGTTGTAAAATGTGGGATAGTGAAAGTAGGAATAACATGTCACCTGGGTTTCACTATCCTGGTTGTGCCCATGTAGGCAGTAACTAGAAAATTAATAGATATTGGTTTACTGAAATTATAATATGGACAGGATGAAATATTGTTATTTTATGTTTAATATATGTTTTTTAGATGATTCTGGTGATGTATTGTATGTGACTTGTGTATATATATTTCTTTTAGATGGAGGAGTAAAACCCTGTTATTGTAAAGCCCTGAAGAAGATGGTAATATATTTTGTTTTTGTACCACCAAAACGCGTCAATGCTAAATTATATAAGGAATCCAACTAGGAGGAACCATAAGGATAAAAGCAGGGCTCTCATCTGGTTTCCCCCTTAACGATATTGTTGGACCTTCAGAAGCAACATAATTTCTATCCGTGTCAATAGGGTTTCCTCGTGTACTTTGAATCTTATGTTTTTTTGTTGAATTTTCATGTTACGTATTTTTGTATTGCCTATTTGAGAATTGAATACTTCTGCTGGAGTTTTTTTGATTAATGTATGACAAGTAACTACATTAATTTTTACTCTGAGTTGGAGGAGTATTTCTCTTGTTTTGAAATACTGACATTTGAATATCTGAATTCAAAGGATTTTCTGTCTGACTACCTTTGAACTTTAAATGGGCCGTCCTCAAGTAGAATTATAGCTGCAGTAGTGTGGTATGAGAGTGGATGTGAGGTGCTCATCAGATGTATGGAAGGGCTATAGTACTTGTGTATAAAAACCCTAGGGGAGTTGTGTTTTTTCACTGTGAATTAGTGCTCGGTTCCCTAGGACAATTGAGCCACCTCTCTTTTTTTTCATAAGACGTGAAGTGAGACCATCCCTCGAAGGACAGTGAGGAACTGTGCTCTTCTTTCCACTTCTTTCCAAAGTGCAATGTTTGCTGAGTTCATCACTTTTCTCAAGCATATGGATTCGCATCACTCAGCCCTGTTTAATGATCATTTCTTATGGCGTCACTTCCTGTAATGTCACTGCCCAGAGGGCTACTCTACGCCTCCTTCCTATGAATTCAGCAGTACTGTGCATGCGTGCAAACCACATAGATGTTTTAAATATGAGTTTGTGCAAATAGATTTGGATTTGACAAGCATTGACAACTGTTGACAATGCAATGCTGTGTAACATGGCGGAATACAGATAAAACATCAGTTTTCATAGCACACATGCCTATGCGGGGAATGAGATTTTGATATCAATTTATGATTATGATAAATTTAATAAAGAATCCCATTCATCTGTTTTGGACCGCTTGTATCTGTCATTGAGGAAAGGACCACCCCTGCATTGGTTAGACAAACCCCATTAACTGACGCCACTCTGAAGAACCACTTACAACTGATAAAGTTTTAAGAGTTTATATGAAGTTAATTTGAATGCGATACAATCCACTCAGGATATAATCTCAAAGTATACAAAATACAAAATCAATTACAATATCCGCCGCTTAAGCTTCGGTGTGAAGTGGTTCCTTCTGCGTCATCTGCAGTAAGATAAAAAATATCATCAAGTTAATCTGTCCCTACTCTATGCTACGTGACAATCCTACTTCGCAAGTTTCTTCCCTAAAAAGGTGTCAGCAGTTTGACTTCCAAAGAAGTTCAAACTCTCTTTAGCCTCTAAAGGAAATCTTAAGTTTCAGAAGCAGTACCCTATCTGCCTACCCATTCGCTCTCTAAGGGTCCTCGGCCTACTGCTCCCTTGCGCTCTGATGTCTCAGCGCATCTGCTCAAGGCATCTACCCTTCGCCCTTGCTCTGAGCAATTCGTCTCGCTGTTCCTAATCTCCCAATTGCTACCTCCTCCCCGGGGTGCTGTCCCTAAAATACACAATCACAGTGTGGTTGGAACGCCCCTTGACGCCCACCACGGACTTTCCCCGATGATGTCAACTTCCTGCTTCTTCCATTGGTCCACTCCTTGCGTCGTTCGTTAAGTTGACCCTTCTCCTTTGGATGTCATCTTCATCATCTCATCGTCGACATTTATCGTTTCTTTCAGATCATGTAACATATGAATTTAGACAAGGCCTTAACTCTATGTCTCTTAACTTGACCCTGCTAGGTCCTGTGAATGGTCTTGTCAAAACATAGTCTACATTCCAAGTGTCGCTCCTCACGTTCGAGCAATAAGCTCCGTCCGGCATTGTCACCTTAAATCTAACAAGTGCTAGACTTCTCGGCTCTCACGTCCACTTCAAACTATTTACGACCTTCACAAGCCCTCTAAATTACATACATTTGACTATGCTCCTTCGAACTCTTGACCAGTTAGGTTACAAACACAAATGACCTAAACTCTTCCAGCATTCCTTCAGAAACCTTCTACACAGTATAACCTTTGGCATACATTTATATATTCGTACTTCAGCAAAAGCCCTAGTTATACTTAAATGCATTCTACATCAAATATATGAAATACATAGAATACGACTGCATAGAATATAACTTATGCATTTTCCTTGGTTATACATCTTTATGTGAGTTCTCTTATATATTATCCACGTTTCTCCACGTTTACGTCTTTCCACGTTACATTTCTCACCGCTTCTCCAATTTAAAGTTACACACGTTTAAAGTTACACACGTACACGAATTCTACTGTGCACGTTCGATATTTCCTAAGCATTTCTACACATTTCTATATATATATACCCATCATGTATACGGGTCTTCTAAATCTAATGCATTTTAACGTGTAAATACATTTACATTTCCTATACCATGTTATCACATTCATTGGCCTTTATACTATAGTTGCCAACTTTACATTACGATATGCGTTTCATTCCTACGTTTATAACATATACGTCTAGATATGGTTACTATGTACTTTGCATTCAAATTGCGCTCTCTCAGTTCCCCCCTTTGATGACTTTTAGGAGTCATCACTAAAGCAATTTGAATACATCTCTTATACCGAACTAGTTACATCAGTTCCTCTTTTTATCGATTCAAGTGTTCTCAGACTTTTATACTGTTGATCTTGTAGAACAGCTAGTCTCCTTTCTTGGTCTCTCATCGATCTTTGTAACTGGTTCGACCTATACCATTTATACAATTTTACTAATCCTAATAATGTAATTATACAAATTAATACTATTAATACAGGCTTTAAAATATACCAAACTATACTTTTGCCTAGATTAGCAAACCAACTTCCAACCTTTCCCACTCCATTTCCTACTTTTTCCCAAACATTTACTTTTGATAAATCTTCAATTTCTTGATGAATCTGTGTAATGTTCTGTATAACTTTCTCAAGTGGTTTTGAATTATCAGGAATATAAGTACAACATTCCTGAACTTTCAAAGCTTTACAAACTCCGCCTTCTTTTGCTAATATTACATCTAAAGCAAGTCTGTTCTGTAAAACCATCGCTCTAATCGACTGCATCTCACCCTCTACTAACATTAATGATCTTGCAGTGCTGGCAGACAATCTATCCACGACTGTCGCTAACCTTCTAATCTTAACATCGTTAAGAATCAAACCTAACAATGGAAACATCGCTCCAAATACATCTCCTACTACCTCTGCATCTCCTACTTCCCTTTTCGTTCTCCTCGAAGCCTTTCCTTCTATGATCGCTAAATCCTTTGCATGATATATTTTGGGGAAGACAATTGCCAAGTAACACGAACCATACCAATTGTCTGGAAGTTTTACATAGGCATTTCTCCCACATACAAAATACACATTCGGAATAGCTTGCATCCCTTTCATAAAATCTTTTGTGTAGTACTCTAGTCTAAAAGAGTGCTCGCAACTAACTTCACCTACAAATTCGCTCTCATAATACGTTTTGCTTCGAGTTAAACATAACTTTCCTTTCTGCGTTTTATCCAATGCTATTGGACCATTGCTACCTTTCTTTTTATGTGCTTTCTCTTCTTCGGTCCAATCTGTTTTCCATTGTCCTGACATTTTTAGAATCTTCTGCCGTCTGCATCGATCATCTACTTGTGCTATAAACCTCTTCTCTACTTCTGATACCTTGCAAGTCAGATTATTTCTTCGTGCATATGATGTATCTAATGTGTCCCAAGGAAGAAAGAATTTAGCCAGTCTATCTTCCTTTTTGTAGTAGTCCCACTTATTCATTTGCTTATAATTCGGAACTTCAGGCAGTACCGAATCATAATTTGAAAAGTAGTACTCAAACCCTTCTCTCCCATAAAATATACTAAGCAGTAAACTACATGTTATCCCATAAGTCAATGGGAGATGGTGATATCTAATGCCTTCGTCTACAGAAGCCGGCAATTGCATACAAACGTAGCAATCTTTGGCCTCCATGGCATCGATATATTCATACAATAATTTGGCATATGCATTTGACCTAAAGTCTCCCTGAGACTCGTCTATGTGTAATCTACGAGCTTCATCTGCAAGTAACGCCTTTTCACGTGTAACAGTGCTCTCTTCCTTCCTTCCTACAAGAGCAGGTTTCAAAGTCGTTACAATTTTTACATTTGCTATTCTTTTATCATTCTCATGTCCTGCCATGTAAGATATTGTTACTACTATGATTATGAGAAATATCACTATTGCTATAAGTGTACCTACTATACATCTAGCTTTTCGGTTTGGGTTGCCGTTCTCCATGTTATCAAAACAGCGTACCTCGTTCTCTAGCGAAAATTCTCTTTCCAGTCTTTGGTTGCTTGTTTGCTTGCACAGTCTTTAAAGTGCTTTTTATCAACAGATATCTTTTTTCACCACAATGTCTTTTTCTCTTTTTAGCAGCAGACAACCCTAGCCCTTCTCCGTCCTCTAAATGTACTCCCTAATTTTATTCTTCTTTCCACTCGGCGCTAGGTTATCTTCTTCTTTATAACATACGTACAAAAGTCTTTTATGCATCAACAATTATTTTCGGACCTGCAGCTTTCACAACAATGATCAATAGTTCAAAGCGAATAACTTTTTCTTCTTCTTCTGTCATTTGCTGACCAACTGTTGGAAATCGTAATCTTTTTAGCACTAGATCTTGAATTTTACTCAAACGTGGGGGTATGGGAAGTGTGAAAGTCAGTAACCCCTCAGTCTCGAGTCCAGGCGCCAACATCCATATCTCCACTGCCACAAATGGATCGAGATTGATTACTTTCACACTCTTCACTCTCCCAGATTTCTGTCCCCAATACATCTGCTAGATAAGTCCACTCTGGGGTGGCGTACCTTCTGCAGGGCACGCGTACCCTTCTCGATCTTCGTGGACTCTCAGTTCCTGAGTCTGTTGTTTCTTCCTCCTGATCCGATTCTTCAGCGATCGGGGCAAGAGTTCTTTCCTTTTTCCTTTCCGAACTTGGCCTTTTCCTTCTTTCCGGCCAACTGGCTTCGTTGCTTTCCGTCTTTCCGCTCCTTGTTCCAGGACCTGTCTCTTGTTCACTCTCAGTTTGCTCGATATCTGTGTCGGATTCCCAATTACTTTCTTCTCCTGAGGCAACTTCGGTCCCACTCGTGTCCTGACCTTCGTCGCCCTGCTCCAACACAGTTTCAGTTTCTTCGATCACCTCCACAGCTTGGCTTTCCCCCTCTATAGCTTCTCCGCTTCCTGCCGGATTCTCATCCGAGAGAGGAGCTGTGTCTTCTGGAGGTGTTGGCACTCTTCGGGTGTGTGAGGCATGTATCCAGTTTGGCAGACCTCCACACTTCACTGCGGTATTCGTTACAAGTATGACTTGAAACGGTCCTCGCCAACGCACGTCTAAGCAGTTCTTCCTGACATGTTTCTTCACCAGGACCCAGTCTCCTGGACTCAGGTCATGGCACAAGTCTTGTACTGATGGAACCTCTGCAGCCTGGACCTGGAGGGACACAGAATTAACGGCATCAGATAGTCCCTTGCAGTAGTCCAAGATCAAATCGTCTGTGATGTTCACTAGCGCTGCAGTCGGAACCGATGGCAATCTCATAGCTCTCCCCATTAGCACTTCATGTGGAGAGAGGCCCGTTCTTCTATCAGGTGTGCTACGTATGCTCATAAGAACTACTGGAAGTGCGTCTGGCCAACTCAGGGATGTCGATGAACAAACTTTAGCCAGTCTGGACTTGATAGTACTGTTAATTTGCTCTACGATCCCTGAAGCTTCTGGTCGATAGCTGCAGTGTAGCTTCTGATCGATATTTAAAGCTGAACACAGCATCTTCACCACTTCGCTATTGAAATGAGTTCCTCTGTCCGATTCCAAAGAGGATGGCACCCCAAATCTTGGTATCAACTCTCTAAGTAACAATTTTGCTACCGTAAGTGTATCGCACCTACGTGTAGGGTAAGCCTCAACCCATCTAGAAAATATGCAAACAATCACTAGCACGTATCTGAGTCTGTTGCATGGAGGCATTTCTATGAAGTCAATCTGCATTCTATTGAAAGGCCCCCCAGACCTTCCTATGTGACTCAAGGTAACTGGTGTTCTCTTTCCCACATTTAGTTGCTGACAGATCGTACATCGCTGACACACTGCCTCTGCCGCTACTCTAAATTTAGGGTTAAACCACGTTTGTCTGAATACTCTCACCATAGCATCTCTTCCTATGTGTGCTGATCCATGCAATTTCCTTGCCATTGGACTAACAAGCTCATTTGGTAATACTGCCCTTCCATCGGCAGACACCCAGAAATTCATCTCACTTTGTTCACACCCCGCTGTTTCCCAGCTCTTTTTCTCATCACTTGGTGCATTTTCCTGTACAGCCCTCAGTTCATCCCATGTATCCACAGTGTCTAACAACATGGTCAATTCAGTTCTTTCCTGGATTCCCCCCACTTTTGCATCAGTGTGAGAATATCCCTGCTCTGCGCAGTAACGCGCTACCTCATCTGCATATTTGTTTCCCAGTGATACAAAGTCCGTATTTTTTGTATGGGCTACACATTTGACCACAGCTATGGCCATAGGTTTTTGCAAAGCCTCTAACAATAGTTTCACGAATTCTCCATTCCTAATAGGAGAACCCGAGGAGGTCATATAACCTCTTTGAGACCACAACTGCCCGTAATCATGAACTACGCCGAAACCATACTGGCTATCGGTGTATATGGTGACTCGAAGTCTATCGCCTGCTAAGCAAGCACGAGTCAAAGCCACAATTTCAGCTACCTGTGCGGAGTGTACTCCTTCCAGGCAAGCGGCTTCGATAACTCTGGTAATCGTGCATACTGCATAAGCTGCTCTCAGCTGACGACATCGTTTCTTACGCATGAACCATCGACGAAGAAAATTTCGTCTGGGTCTGTCAATGGTTCATCTACGATATCAGGTCTCGGTTTGGTACATAGTTCAGTCACATCGAGGCAGTCATGTTCTGTACAATTTTCGTCATCCACTTCATTCGGAAGTGGCATCAAGGTTGCAGGATTCAAGACAGAGCATCTCTTTAGGGTCACATTCTCGGCAGCCAGTATGACCTGCTCGTAGCGTGTGAGCCTGCTATTCGTCAGATGCTGAGTCTTAGTCCTGGTCATTAACAGTTCTACAGAATGTGGTACATACACTTCTAACTGATGACCCATAACTACGCTTTCAGATCGTTCAATGCTGACACCCGTTGCAGCTACGGATTTGAGACATCCGGGCAACGCTGCGGCTACTGGATCTAACGTAGCCGAAAAGTACGCCACTGGCCTGCGCGCATCTCCATGGACCTGTGCTAATACCGCTAAAGCGCATCCCTCTCTCTCGCAGCAGTAAAGCAAAAAAGGTTTAGTGTAATCTGGCATTCCTAAAGCCGGGGCACGACATAAGTCCTCCCTCAACTGCAAGAACGCCATCAAACAATCTTTGTCCCATGGTACCGGATCACTTACTCCTTTGTGCGTCAGTTGTAATAACGGTTTTGCCTTCAGTGAGAAGTTGGCTATCCACTGTCGACAGTAACCGACCATGCCTAGAAACATCCTGACTTCTCTTTGTGTCGTAGGCGCATTCATTTTCATAATCGCCTCTATTCTGTCTGGAGACACCTTCCGCTTTCCCTTTTCAATCCTGTGGCCCAAGTATTGCACTTCAGTCTTACAATATTGCAATTTACTTGGAGACACCTTGTGCCCGTTCTCGGCCAAGTGATTTAACAAGGTGATGGTGTCTTCTCTGCAAGCTTCCTTAGTTTCTGACGCAACTAGGAGGTCGTCTATGTACTGGACTAGAACTGAATTCTTGGGCAGTACTAGACTCTCAAGATTTCGTTTCAATAACTGGTTAAAGATCGATGGGCTCTCTGTATACCCCTGAGGGATACGACACCATGTTAAGACGCGATCTTCCAGCTTGAAAGCGAAAAGATACTGGCTCTCTTCATCTAACGGTATCGAAAAGAAAGCCTGGCACAAATCTATCACGGTAAACCATTCAGCTTGGAACGGTATCTGAAACAATATAACTGATGGATTCGGTACCACTGGACAACATGAGACAACAATGTTATTAATCTTTCGAAGATCCTGCACTATTCTGTATTTTCCACTAGGTTTCTGTAAACCCATGATCGGGGAGTTACATGGACTTCCCACGATCTCCTTCAGTATTCCCTGTTTAATCATGGATTCGATCACAGGCTTTATTCCTGCAATCGTTTCTGGCGTTAGCTTATACTGTGGTGTTCTTGGATACTCAGCATGGGGTCTTACCAAGATTTTTACCGGTTCCACTCCTTTGATCAATCCTATTTCTTCCCCAGTAAAATCCCATACCTCAGCTGAGACTTTCTCTCTCAAATCTTGTGGAAGCTCCTCCACTGTTAAGGTAGGATATAGTTCCACACATTCCCTTGAGTTTACAACTTTAAAATCCGCGTCCTCATCATTGGTCTGCACTTCTACTCCCTCAGGTGTGCAATGTATCGTGCAATTTAGTTTGCACAGCAAATCTCTCCCTAATAAGCACACAGGACTAGAGTCGCAGATCACAAACTGATGTTCGTCACTGTAATTCCCTATCCTTACTGACACTGGTTCGGTCAAGGGATTCGTCATCCTTTTGTTCGCAACTCCTACCACCTGAACCGTTTCTCCTGATATTGGCAGACCCGGGACTACCGCCGATCTCAACGTGGATCGAGTGGCCCCTGTATCCACCAAAAAGGTCGTAGGACATCCCGCTATTTCCGCCTCTACGTATGGTCCTCTCTGATCTACTTCCAAAGCGGCTCCTAGAGTACAATCTTCCTCCCTATTCGCCCGCTGCCCTGTAAGAGGATCAACGTAGTAGCATTCCTCTCCTCCCACAAACAATGGCATCTGTCTGTAGGTCTTCCCTCCGTTCGAGATGCGAGGTGGTTGAGGAAACGGGGCTCGAGGAGTCTGAGTCCCCCCTTTGACAAACCTGCCCTTCGGGACTGTGGCTCCCTTAACCACGTTGCTCTGAACCTCTTCCTCCTCCTGCTCTAACTCCCCTGACTCAACATTGTAAGGACACTCGCGTCGCCAGTGTCCCACCTCATTACACTGATGGCATCTCGTCGTCTTTTTCAGTGTCGTGATATCCATTCTCGGTCTCGGTCTTTCTTCCTCGTCTCTGCTCTGATTATTCTGTTTCTTTGCCTGCGTTCCTGTTCCCTGCTGCCGCGGTTTATCCTTTCCAGCAGCTTGCATTTGCACTAGCATTAGCTTTTCTTTAAGCTTCTTTGCCTTAGAGTCTATCTCGTCACTGCAGTACCTTGCATACCTCAGAATTTCATCTAAAGGTTTGTTCTGCCAACAGATCAGATGCTGTTGGATCATTAGGCATATTTCTGGTCTCAATCCTAAGACAAACTTTGAAACAAACTGTCCTATGTCCTTGGGATCCATCACATCTAACCCGCTGTATTGCTTGAATGCTTTCAGCAATCTCTCGTAAAACTCATGCACTGTCTCTTTCGGCTCTTGGGTAGTCCGATCTATCTTTACCCAGTCTATGTCTTGCACCGGCACTTTCTCCTTTAGCCACGTTATTACTCTCTCGTATTTTTCCATGACTCTATCGGATGGACCATTCGTCCTGGCGTCTCTTGATGGCTCACAAGTGGGCCATTCAACACTAAGCTTGCACGCCGTCCATAGGTCTCCGGGTACTACGATATCGAACAGTGTGTTCAAATCGATCCACAGTACCTTTGAGATCTTCACAAATCTTTCTACCTGCTTATACCACTCGACAGGATTATCTCTAAGCTTTGGGAAGGAATTGGTGAATGCCGCCAAATCCCCCCTACTCCAGGGCACATGAACGTAGCTTCCATTCGCGATTTCTCGCAAAGGGAAGGCTTCCATTCGCATCAAGCCTGTGTCCTGGGAGCCCTCAAGTACACTCCGTCTAACAGAGCCCTTTCTGGACCATCTTTCCTCCCATCTATCTAGATCTCTCCATATTCTGATACTTACGATCAATTCCCTTATGTGTACTTTCAGCGCGATCGTTCTGCGATCATCCAAATCCTGATCCGTGCAAGTTAGCCTATGGTTACTCTGTAAAGCCTTAGTTCGTGACAGGTCTACCATGTACCTGTTTGCTAAATTAGATAAGTTCTCATGAACTGACCTCGCTCTCCGAGTAATATCTTTGGATAGAAACAGTATCTCATCTGGTGTATACGAGTCTAATCTCTCTAGTGCCACTGTGCCATCAATCAACTCATCCAGATCTGCCTTCAAACTCATCACGTCTAGCCGTTTTGCTTTTATTTCAGCTTTCAGCATTTCAGTTCTATGTTCCTCTCTCGTATCCCTCTCACCTCCACTATGTGCCCTACGCCTGAGCACAGGTGAGTTATGAGGAGTCTTCCTTCCATCTTTTCGTTCCCACCCTTCTAGATCCCAAGCCTTTCCATCTCCACGTGGGGTATGGTGGAATAATGCTTCGTCCCCCAACCCTATGTTCCGATTTTTAGGCTCGGTTTCTCCAGATGTGAGATAGGATCCACCGTTCGGTTCTAACCCATTATAACTTGCTTGTTGTCTGGTGTCGCTTAATAAAATGAAAGGCCCTCGCCGGTCTTCCGTATTCCCGTGATCTCTTTCGTGATCACCGGATGCATGGCGAGACGTTTCGTGACTCCCTAAATTCTCATGACTCCTTCCACTATCTCCGGATGCATGTCGAGACGCTTCGCGACTCTCCATGTTTCCGTGACTCCAATGTCTCACATTCTCACCTGGGGCATGGTGTGTGCACCTAAAGGTATTCTGGTACTCCTGTGTCCTACGTTCCCCTTCACTGAAGGTGACGCGAGGCACTTCGCCACACCCTGCACTTCTGTCTTCGCACCTTAGCCTGTTGCTGTTATCAGCAGGATAAGTATCTCTTCTGCTCTCTTGGCTTCCTCTCTCCCACTCGGGACTGCTTTCGCCAGCTCCACAATGAGAGAGAATCCTGTTATCCTGCTCTCTCCACTCGGATCCCGTTTCTAAACTTTTGTTCCGAGCCTCTTCGGCAGCGTCCCATTCTCTCAGGTATTCCCTTAATTCCTTATGGGTTTTTGGTTTAGGACCCCTCAAATCCATTGGTCCTCTTCGACCTCCCTGTTCTACCCTGGGACCTGTTGCGGGATCAAATGGGGTACTCCTTCTTATTGGTGCTCGTATTTGCCTGTGGGAATTCATTGCGGCATTCCTATTCTCCTCTTCTGCTCTTTCATTTTCCCATCGTGCCTGTTCCTCCTGCTGGACCCCTTCCGGGTTGTAGATTGACACAATAGGGCCTATGGTGACCGGGACCTGCAAAGCGTCCGGCATTTGGTATGACCTAGCGCATTGCGTCTCCGGCACCTTCTGGACCACAAATCTTCCCACTACTCTCTGTTCAGGACTAGCTTGGGGTATTTCTACAGTCTTAGTAGCGTCCCACTCTGTTACCGGGATCGACTTATACTCCCCCCACCTAGCTCCGTCCGTTTGTGGTAATATGGGACTCGCAAGTTCACCGCTGTATGGAGGTGGTCTATCTGTTAACAACCTTTCTATTAGATCCTCCTCCGACTCGCTTTCTTCATCATCTTGTTCTAGAGGTTTCCTTTCTCCTGTAGCCTCTATCATGGTGAACAGTTTGTCCGCTTCTATCTTTTGTACCCTCCATTTCTTAGCTTCATCGTCCCATTTAGCATCCTGCACTGCTTTTACCGATCTTCTCACTCTTTCTTGTCGCCTCTTTACGCCCCTTTCGTGTGCTGTTCTAAACCACACACCAAGAGCTTCAAATTGTGTTGGCCTCGGTAGAGGTCTTATTGAAAGCATCGTCGCCTTCAGTTGGTTCAACACATCTAATTTAAACGTTCCAAATCTTGGAAACGCCAGTTCTTTTTGCCCTTCAGTTAGCCTGTGCCACTCGGAAATCCATAATATCGAGTGTAGGCCTATATTTACTGCCATATGATATGCAGGTGTGCCTTCTGGTGGAGCTTCTTCTCCGGCATATAAATTTCTCCTTTTCTTTTTAAAGATTTTTCCTAAACCCTTGAAACACTTCATTTTGATAACGTACGATATTTCTTACTTATTTGCGTCTTGATAACAACCACCAATCCCTGTACGACTCTCGCTAATCAGCCTATCCCAGCACGGTTCTACACTAACCGACCAATCCCAGCGCGGCTCTACGCTGACGTCACTTGTCTCTTCTTCAGCAGCTTCTCTCGTTTCTCGACTCGTCTCACGATTTCACATGCGTTTTCATTCATACGTTGAAAAATTACTACTTCCGTCCAAGCGATCACTTTTCTCTGACTGTACGGCCACAGTCTAACTGTAATTGCTACCTCAACTGGCACAGCGTCTTTCCTCTTACGGTCGGACACTTGCCTCAACTGATAGGTTACTTACACACAGTAAACGTACGACCAGCGTCCGTTACTCATTCACTCACACATACGCTCCCCCTATCATCGGTCTGTCGGGAAATCAATGGTACCTCATGACCCCCTTTCAATGGTAGACAAATTACTCTGGGTGTTCGATACACCCGAACCACTTAAGTCCTCTGGACATAAGATTTCATCCGGTTGCGCGCGCTCACAACCTTCCCCCAATCACACTACAGGCATTCAACTCCGCTTGACATTACAACACAGGAACAACATAAAACACCGCAATCTTACAACGCATGACCCTTATACTCACTCTCGACCGATTCTGCTGCTTTTCTCTCGACGCACCGTCAGCACCGTCTTCGGCTGCAATTCTTCTTCTGGTCGACGATGACTAGGGACCTTGGGGTAAACTAACCTGGCCTAGGTCGTCTTCCTCAAGAAGATAACCATCCTCTGCTACCAACTGCGGGGAATGAGATTTTGATATCAATTTATGATTATGATAAATTTAATAAAGAATCCCATTCATCTGTTTTGGACCGCTTGTATCTGTCATTGAGGAAAGGACCACCCCTGCATTGGTTAGACAAACCCCATTAACTGACGCCACTCTGAAGAACCACTTACAACTGATAAAGTTTTAAGAGTTTATATGAAGTTAATTTGAATGCGATACAATCCACTCAGGATATAATCTCAAAGTATACAAAATACAAAATCAATTACAATATCCGCCGCTTAAGCTTCGGTGTGAAGTGGTTCCTTCTGCGTCATCTGCAGTAAGATAAAAAATATCATCAAGTTAATCTGTCCCTACTCTATGCTACGTGACAATCCTACTTCGCAAGTTTCTTCCCTAAAAAGGTGTCAGCAGTTTGACTTCCAAAGAAGTTCAAACTCTCTTTAGCCTCTAAAGGAAATCTTAAGTTTCAGAAGCAGTACCCTATCTGCCTACCCATTCGCTCTCTAAGGGTCCTCGGCCTACTGCTCCCTTGCGCTCTGATGTCTCAGCGCATCTGCTCAAGGCATCTACCCTTCGCCCTTGCTCTGAGCAATTCGTCTCGCTGTTCCTAATCTCCCAATTGCTACCTCCTCCCCGGGGTGCTGTCCCTAAAATACACAATCACAGTGTGGTTGGAACGCCCCTTGACGCCCACCACGGACATTTACCCGATGATGTCAACTTCCTGCTTCTTCCATTGGTCCACTCCTTGCGTCGTTCGTTAAGTTGACCCTTCTCCTTTGGATGTCATCTTCATCATCTCATCGTCGACATTTATCGTTTCTTTCAGATCATGTAACATATGAATTTAGACAAGGCCTTAACTCTATGTCTCTTAACTTGACCCTGCTAGGTCCTGTGAATGGTCTTGTCAAAACATAGTCTACATTCCAAGTGTCGCTCCTCACGTTCGAGCAATAAGCTCCGTCCGGCATTGTCACCTTAAATCTAACAAGTGCTAGACTTCTCGGCTCTCACGTCCACTTCAAACTATTTACGACCTTCACAAGCCCTCTAAATTACATACATTTGACTATGCTCCTTCGAACTCTTGACCAGTTAGGTTACAAACACAAATGACCTAAACTCTTCCAGCATTCCTTCAGAAACCTTCTACACAGTATAACCTTTGGCATACATTTATATATTCGTACTTCAGCAAAAGCCCTAGTTATACTTAAATGCATTCTACATCAAATATATGAAATACATAGAATACGACTGCATAGAATATAACTTATGCATTTTCCTTGGTTATACATCTTTATGTGAGTTCTCTTATATATTATCCACGTTTCTCCACGTTTACGTCTTTCCACGTTACATTTCTCACCGCTTCTCCAATTTAAAGTTACACACGTTTAAAGTTACACACGTACACGAATTCTACTGTGCACGTTCGATATTTCCTAAGCATTTCTACACATTTCTATATATATATACCCATCATGTATACGGGTCTTCTAAATCTAATGCATTTTAACGTGTAAATACATTTACATTTCCTATACCATGTTATCACATTCATTGGCCTTTATACTATAGTTGCCAACTTTACATTACGATATGCGTTTCATTCCTACGTTTATAACATATACGTCTAGATATGGTTACTATGTACTTTGCATTCAAATTGCGCTCTCTCACCTACATGAAAGATTTGTTTTATCCTCCGCTCCCTCTATGAAGAATGGTGGTGAGGACCCGAATTGTGACGTGTGTCCCAGCAGCCTGGGACCAGCTTAATGAAGCTGTCTACTCCACAGCCTGGACGCCGATAACCTATTGATTCTCCTTTAACGAGAAAACAGGAGCTGCTGCTCAGAGATAGTCATAGAGGTGTCAACATGTGGCCTTGGAAGCTGCTCTCTTCTTGCAGAGATTGCGAGTTATCACTCCGTACTTTGCATAAAAAGAGGATTTTTGCCTTCATTTATTAACATAAAGCAGTGAACTCTCAGGCTGTTTTAAATAACACATTATCCAACAAGCATTGCCAATACCAAAAGGACTGGCCTTGTGCACTGGTTGCATTGTAACAAGCCTTTAACTGTGCCAAGCATTTTTATTATTATTTGTGCAGAAAAGAGGTATCCACCCAACCAAACACTCAGATCACAGACAGCAAAAATGTTACCTCACATTATAACTGCAACTTCAAGAAAAATTCAGTCTGAAGATAAATGACCCTTTCCCTATACACTCGAAGTGCAGACAAAGTAATTAGATAACGTTTGAAGTTATTATAAAAAATAAATAAAATAAAAGCCAAATCTTGATCAGCTTTGTCATTAAAAAAGAAAGGAACAATTCTAGGCGTAAGTGAACAATGTGCACAGGTTTTGTGCAGTCACTCAAAGTGAAAAAAAGTGGGCTGACCTATTGCCCCATACAGTACGCTGTGGTGGGGAGAAGTTAAACGTGAATGACAAAAAAAAAATTGCAAGACGTTTGCTAACTAAAAGTCCTTCTGTGAGAAAGTAGGTGTTTGGCAGGGCCACTGAAATATTGGATTGAAGGGCGGCAGCGTTTTTTGCTGTGTTTGCTATATAATCGAATACCTACGGTATAATCTGCAGATTTTAACCAAAAAAAGGTTTTCAATCTCAGACAATTTAATAGTTACTACTAATGCAGTGACTTTTGTTGCTGTGCAGTGGAAAGACCTTTGCAAAGCTTGACTGGGCACCTTTTTGGTGTTATCGCTGTATTTAGATGTTAAATTGAGACTAACAAGATACAACAAACACCCTTACAGTGTTAACAAGTGGCAAAATGTCAAAATAATGAAGTAATACTTCAAAAAAATGTGCTGCATTATTCAGCATAATTTGTCTTTTCTTGCTGCATAATTTACTCAACACTGCTGCATAGTTTGGCCCTCCCCTTCTACATAATTCCAGTAGCCCTGGTTATTAGTTGCAGGGAATATTAATTCTCACCAACTCATAATGTTGCAATTCCATATGGACCAATTGAGTCTCAAAATTTTAAACATGAGCTGAACCCTTGGTATCTGTAGACAGGCTTACCTTGGAGAAATGTGTAAAGCATTTATCAGTACCAACTAGTTAATACGTAGAAAACACAACACTATCAAAATCCCACTTCAGTTTATAAAAATAGATTAAAATATAATGATGGAATCAACATCAAAATGAGAAACAAAATTGGATGTGGGGAACTGGAGATATGATTTTTAGATGTGTTATTCCAAAATAGTGCATCAAAGCTCAAAGTGCATTTAGCAGAGTTCTGGTCGCACTAGACCGTCTCTAAACCAAAAACTAAGGCTAACTGTGAGCCACTGTCAACCGAGTACAAGGACCAGGTTTGTCCCAGTGAAAAGTTTACCGTCTGACTTAGAAGATTTTCTCAAGAAAATCCTTGTTGATGGGTTGTCAGCTCGTCAGGCTGCAGACGGAGCCCAAAGGAGTGGTCTGCGTTCATAACCTGGTGAAACAAGTGTCCTTGGTCAGAGCCTCAGCTCTGGCTGGAAACCTGGCACAGTCGATGAGAGGGAGTTCCAAGCATGCGATGTCTAGAATCCACATCAAGGAAGATCTCATCGGCAGTTGGATGATGTTCCACATTGACCTAGGTTAAGTTCCTTTACAATTGGACTTGGAAACTGTTCTGGAATTTTAAAACGTTTCAGCGCTTGGGTGTTTAACATATTCTTCTAACTTGTGCCAAACTGAAGTTAGTTTTATTTATTGTAGTTAGGTAACGCAGTGTTTTCTATGGCACAGCCAGCCTCGTGACATTAAAAAACGGGTATAGGTACTTTTTCATTGTAAGAAGATAGAAAAACATAAAATCCATATATCCACCCTTTAAATACCATGCACTCTGCCTTGGACTGGTAAGGGCTACTTTAGGAGCACCTTATTAATATTTAAAAGCCTGCTGCACAATTCAAATCATGACCCTAGTGTCTGAAAGGAAACTGTACTTGTGACTGCCTATTTAGTTGAAAAATATAGCAATTATCGGTGTTAAGTGGGGTGCTGTAGTTCCGTAGTTCGAGGGTCTGAGGTTCGGTGGTTCCGAACCCGTTCTATAAAGATCGTCGGAAATAGTCGATTTTGGTGTCAGCGGACCGCAAATCACGAGTGCGGTGTGTACGAGTGTTTTCGTCATAATCGATCAATGAGAACACTATTTATTCAGGGATTTCGTTTGAACCCCCGGGTTCCATTTTGTGTACGGCAGCCATTTTGTGTGGTTGCCCTCACATAGGCTGATGACTATGGCCGAACAAGTCCTTGGGACACGTACACCTTAGCTGACTCCTGAATGACCTGGCCGAACTGACTCCCTTGCCCGAGGCTGAACTCACTGAGCCAGTTCCTTGTTAAGCAGCTGGTCAGATAAAGATCAAAGAGCAGGACATTGCTGAGTTTATGGTACACTGCACCCAATTTTCTATCTTGCTTCTCATCTGTTTCTGCTCCTTCCTTTACGACATAATCACTGATTTGGGTTGAGGTTTTATTATGGGTTTGTCCGGCCTGATCCAACAGGATATTGGAATGTGCTTGGTCATTTCTGGTGGGCTGGACAACGGAAAATGGGATTGTCATCATGCGCTACTTTTGAAATGTCACACTGTCATTGGTCAGTTTGTATGTAATCGATGCTACTTTAAAACGTGATTTTTGGCATAAAAGACCATGTTCCGCTCATTGAAATTGTGCAGTCTCTAGCGAACCACCTGTGTTGTGCTTCGTAGACCTCTGTTCCTGGTTGCAGCCAATAAACTTTGGTCATTGACGTCATCAAGAAGTGTCCCGTGTCTCTGTTTGCCGACGCAGGGCAATCCGAAGACTTCGAGCGTTTTCCCTGGCGCTGCTGGGTTCTAAAACCCGGTTCTTCAGTGCCTAGAGCTTTTGGTCCCGGTACCACTGCACCTGCTGCACTATTGAAATCATGACCCTAGCACTAGCTAGATAACTGCACTTGTGACTTCCTGTTTAGTTGTACAACATAGCAATATTAGGTGTTTGGAGGAGTTCTGGTAACTTTTGGGCCTGGTGCCACTGCACCTATTGCACCATTCAAATCAAGTCCCTTTTAACTCTCAGGTTACTGCAATTGTGACTACCTGTTTAGTAATCAAATATAGCAATAATATGTGTCTAGAGGAGTTCTGACAACTTTTGGGTCCGGCGCTACTGTACCTGCTGCACCATTCAAAATATGTCCATGTTGTTTGCAAGGTAACTACTCTTGTGGCTGACAATTTAGTAATGAAATATAGCATAGCTCTTGTATATTAACTTTATGCTTAGCATGAAATGTTTATTACAACATTTAGAATGTGATCATAATTATTAAATAGATTGAGTTGAAAAATTAAATCCCATAATGCCTACAAAAGTGCAAAGAAAGGTACAGAGACAGGAATAGGAAATTCCAAAATCGATTGAATGCTACGGCATCTGCTTTACACAACTAAGTAATAACAAGCATTTGAAATGCAATCAGTCTAGCCTTTGAGGCCTTATATGTATTTAGCTATGCAGCACACTAGCCTGGGTGCTGAAACATCTACTGTTCTTTAACATGGAGGGAAAATTAGCACCAAATTGAGTGACACGCCAAGTACAGGAACACATGGAGAGAAATATTGCCTTTCAGCTGGAAATTGTGTAGTCCAAAGCTCTGTTTTTAATATAAAATCAGGGTCTTCTGTGGTCATATCACTCTCTGCTGGTCGTTTTCTATCAAGAAAGTAAAATAGAGGCAGTTGCAAGAAAAAAAAATGGTCCTCAGCAGAAAGCAATTCTAGTATTTTACTGACCTCTACTCGTCATTTTCTATAAAGACAGTTAAATAGAGGCAGTTGAACAGACAAAAAGTCCCTAAGCGGAAGCAGACAAGTCTTAGGGAAGATCTCCAGAGCCCACAAAGTACATGCACATATAAGTATATACTAAAGTATATACAAGAGGTCTTGAATGCTCCACCTAAAAATAAAGCTCACTTTTAGAAGCTGTCTGCATTTTCAGTGGGAAGAGCTCTTTCCTTAATAGTGAATGGTGCTTAAACAGTGTGAGCATCTTTAGTAGAAGTATTGTAAATTATCTTGACAGTGAACGGGGCTTAAACAGTGTGAATAGCTTTAGTAGAAGTATGGTAAATGTGTGCAGCCAGAGGAAGCTAATAAAAAAAAAGCAAAGTTCCACAAAAAAGCGAAAGAACACAGTAATTTGGGTATGGAAACTGATAAGAGCCCCCTTTTAAGATATATTAAATACAAGAGGTTTTGCTCAAAACCCAAAAAATGGGGGTGATCCGGCAAAAAAAAAAAAAATCTTCAACCCTGTATGTATGTATATGATGTATGCATTTTGTGGTAAAACAATAGTCTTGTGAGAAAACTAAGGCTATCTCACTGGCGAGGCCTAAATTGGCATCCCACAAAATCCAAAAACTTCTTTTGGGGCTATTGAGTGAAATCTACCACGTTCTGCACGTCGCTAACACTGACCCTTTTTGTGAGGCGACTAAAGCGGTCTCACACGCCAGGCCTAAATTGGTGTCTCACAAAGTACAAAAACTTCCTTTGGGGATATTAAGTGAAATCCACCTCCCTTCCTAGCTTTAGGGAGGGATTTGGGGGTTAATGGGGGTATCTGATCAGCACCATTATTATTCCAATAGGATTAGAAAGCACGTGGAATCTCACAAGTTTACACCTAGAAAAGTGCTACACTGAAATACAAAGAAAAACATTTAAGGGGGCTTAAAGCATTAATTTCTATATCTCTGTCCCAAGTAACCCGACTATTAACCTTTGAAGACTTACTTGTACTTCAGGTTTTTTAAGTAGAATGATGTTGCTTGTGTCTCTGAAAAAAAGTTTATTAACATCCCGTAGTACAGTTTTCAGTAAAAATTAACTCAAAAAGATAACCACATAAATCATCATGGCAAAGGTCGTTTGACACCATATCAAGCTGTGTTCCAGCATTCAGAGGGCATGTTTAGTCACCTCAGCTTCCCCTATGACTTCGCTGAACTTATACCCCTCAGTGACATTTGTAGTCTAAAAAATAGTGTTTAATTTGTGCAGATGGTTGTTGGTGGGCACCACAGGCATTCACTTTTTTCTAATGACCTGGGACTCTTGTAAGGCAGTCCCACAGCCAGTCCCGATCACCAGTAAACAAATGTACAAGGCCTGATGCCGCCGCTCTTTGTCTCCTTGGAGCCCCGACCTGGCACAGGTCTTCAGTGGACTTGGTCGACATCCTGCTGCCAGCTGGAATGCCTCAAAGGGGGCCACACGGAATACGGAACTGACACCTGACCTTCCCTCTTTGATTGACAGGGGAAGAGATGTGGTTACTCTCTACAGATTCATTATGCAAAGCGTATGTAATAAACATTTGGTGACACTGCACATGAGTTGTGTAATGTGCCGGTAGTTAATATGGTACACGAAGCACATGCTGTACAGGGCTCATATACATTACAAGGAGCGTAAAATGTATTGGAGCTTATAGAGAAGAGGGACGATCACAGTGTGGGCAGTATGCCAATCAAATGGCTCTATACAGGTCACATGTTCATGTTAAAGTACTGTGGAATACATCATACTACACAGAGGCAAATAATGTACATACTTTTCAAACAATATAGATGGAGTTCCACCTGCACCTGGGGTCGTACGGTACAGGGGCCACATACTGTACATATGTTTAGTACAGTGAGGCATTCTAACGTTATACATTTACATATTGTACCACAGCTTATAGCATAAAAGGGTTGCCCACATGCTTTGACTAATTCTACACAGGAGATCATACTGTTCATTCAGATGCTTATTCTATTATAGGGATTCATCCATACAGAGGTCCCTACAGTCCCTTAGAACACAGGTTGGTTGGCCCTTTCCTGGGCAGCCTGCCCTGTGCCCAGCCTTGCACAGGATTGAATACATCAAGTGAGTTACTGTCAGTGCTTCAAGCAGTTACAGTGAATGCAGGCTCCCACGATTGCTGGGACCAGTGGTGGCTGGCAGGGCCAGACTTGCTGTAGCAGGCACCAGGCGTTTCCCGGGTGGGCCGCCACATTGGGGGCTGGTTTGGGCCCGTGGTGTGGGGGGGGGGGTGTTTTTGTTATCGGGGACCTGCAATATTATCCCCTGTAACAAAATCGGCTGAAACCGGCATTTGCAACCAGCTCTGCAGCATACTCCCCACACCCCTCCGTCCGGGGGCCGGCCAAGCAGTTTGCCAGGTCAGGTTTCGTTTCCCAGTCCGGCTCTGTCGGATGGTGACATCAGAGAGTGGCATAAAGGTTTGTGAGGAGTGCCATGTGGAGAGCGAGTGAAGAGACCAAACCCAACTGCTTGGAGGGTGTTTCCCCCAAGGAAAAATACAAAAAAAGAGTGGGCAAATGGTGCACTTTCAAGCGAAATTGAGAAAGCAAGGAGGTTAATTAATCAACTGTGAAAGTGTAGTTATGACAACAATGAAGAGATTTTATATGATAATGACGTAGGTAGCTGCTTATTCCGTTATAACCATTCTTAACATACCTCTGCAGTGCTAAATCAGTGCAGTGTCCCTTTTCACAAGAGCACAGTGCACCAAAGGCAAGTGCAGTCTCCTGAGAACTCCTTTCTCAAAGATTAGATTACACTAGAAAGGAGTACAGCCCAGCCACAATGTCAGTGCCACCCCATTGAATCTGTTACCACGAGGCCCTTTGTTTTGTGTTGTTAGTTTATGTCCACACAGATAGCTTACATTTTACTGCTTGCATTTGAAAGTACCTACTTTCAGCAAACCTGTTAATGTAGGTTGCATGCAAGTCAGCACACAGCAGGGATGAGAGCTCAGGAGGAGTCAGATGGGCTGTGAACTGTTTTGCTGGCAAAGGAAATCAAGGACAGAACAGCCCGAGTCTACTCTGAAAATTAAAGCGTGATTTATTTACATACAAGTCTGCAAGCATTTGTACATTTTTATCAAGCCTCCTACATAGAGAGACGGCTGCGTGACTTGGTGCAGTAATTGTTACCGGAGAGACAGCTGCGTGACCTGGCGCTGCAATTGGTATCTGGGAGACAGCTGCGTGACCTGGTGCAGTAATTGGTACCAGAGAGACAGCTTCATTATCTGGTGCTGCAATTGGTACTCGAGAGACAGCTGAGTGACCTGGTGCTGCAATTGGTACCTGAGAGACAGCTGAGTGACCTGGTGCAGCAATTGGTACTGGAGAGACAGCTGCGTGACCTAGTGTTGCGATTGGTACCAGAGAGACAGCTGCATGATCTGGTTCTGAAATTAGTAGCGGTTAAGGGTGATATATGTCACTTTTCCAAATTAAGTTGTTCAGCAGCACAAACCAAACATCCTGTACGAGTGGGGCTGCTTATAATAGAGCTTGGGGGGGGGGGGGGGCTTGACCGACCAGCTAGTTTCGGATAGTTTTGGGTTTGCTGGTTTTATAACCGGCCATCTTATGTCACAAGCCACCATTTTGGTGTTTGTGACACGACAGCCGGTCAGGGAGGACACAGGGCTGTTTAGCTTTGTCAGTTTAGCTTTGTGGTGGGTGTGGTGACGTTCTGTTGTGCTTTTCGCGGTGATAGTAGCAGCGGGAGCCTTTGGTCACCAGCTGCAAGAGACGGTGCGTGGTGTCAGTGAGGAGATCTGAGGAGGGTCTCTGCACAGGGCCCATTGATGGAAAGGGATAGCGTGCTTGGAGGATCCAGGTGTCCTCGAGGCCATCTGCCTCTTAGAGGATGCGTGCCGCACTGACATGCTGCGGCCCGACGTGAAGGTGAAGCCCCCTATGTGCACAGCAAGTGGCGTTGCTGCGGCAGTAATCGCCTGCGAGCTGCCGCAAGTGCAGAAGTGAGTTACAGCAGAGGCAGGTGGCACAGGCGGCGCTTGTCAAACGCCCGCAGGGTGGGTAGCGAGCCGCTGCTCCGTCGCCTACATTGGTGTTCAGGGAGGGGCACGGGATGCGGGGGTGAAGTGGGCGAGTAGGGGTAGCACCCACAAGCGGAAGTGGGGCAATAAGAGGTGCTGTGATTCCAGAACAGGGGCGGAGCGTTGGGGGGACGCGTCCGCCCGGGGGAACAGCAGGGGGTCTTCCCCCTTGCTTATTGACAGCACAGAGGAGGGGGGACGGGGCAAGGGAGGGACATAGGGCATTAGTTGGTCCAAGGGGGCATTCCAGGGGTGTGGGGGTACAGGCCAGGCCACGGAATCCAGGTGTGGGGGAGGGGCCAAGTAGCAGAGAGGCAGGGGGCTATTCAAGAGTATTGGGGGAGGGCGACGGGTGAGGAGAGAGGCAGGAAGCTCGGGCATGAACTCTCCATGTTGGGGGTCCATGCCGGCTTTGGACGCGGGGGAGTGGTGCAGGAGGGCGTCTGAGGGCCGGCGGATTTGGTGGCAGCCCGCTGGAGCCTGGGGGTAGCCAGCGGGATCGCCGGTTGTCAGGGGGTGCAGGGGTGCCGGGGGGGCCCAGGGGGAAGGTGCAGTCAACGGAAGATTATGATCCATACCAGCAGACCGTAGGAGGGGCAAAATTTGGCAAAACGAAATTCACAATCCCGCAGTTTACCACCGCGCCTTGCCCCTTTCCAAACCGCCCCACCCACGGTGCGGTGGGGCAGGGAGGTAATACCGCCTGTGCCACAGTGGGAGCATGTTGGGACTACAACAAGCGATACCAAAGCGGATGATGGATGGAGCATTTGACCAAATCAAACACTCACCCCCAGTCAACCGACCTGGGTTTAATACATCATCATTCTTTAGCTCACTCCACCACCCCAGTTTAGACATGGCCATATGCAAATCAGTCTAACCTTGTGCCTCATGGGAACAGTCCAGCCTGAACTACCAAGCCAAGTCTTCCCTGGACCGGAAACAAGCATCCTGGAACCAGTTTCGCGTTCATAACCCTCATCCGCCAGGCTATCTTGAATCCAGTGGCAAAGTGAGCAAGGGACCCACGTCTGGGCATACCCTGCCAACTTAGGGCGAACAAAACGATAGAAAAGCGGATGATGGACAGAGCGCTTAAGCAAATCAAACGCTCACCCCCAGTCAACTGATCTGGGTTTAATCCATCATCATTCTTTAGCTCACTCCACCACCCCATTTCAGACATGGCCAGATGCAAATCAGTCTGACCCTGTGCCTCATGGGAACAGTCCAGCCTGAACTGCCAAGCCATGTCTTCCCTGGACTGGAAACCAGCATCCTGGGACCGGTTTCGGGTTCATACAACAAGGGCGCTTGTGACAATATTGCAGGTTCCGGCACAAATGCTTCAAATGCGCAGGGCGCCACCCGGTGGTGCAATGCTGGGGGACGGGAGGCGGCAATCCGGGTCAGCAGTCCGCACCGGTGGGGCATCAGTTGGGGGGGCAGGGGAGGTAGGGGAAGACAGGAGTCTCTGGGGAAAGGCTCATATGCCTGTTAAACAGGACCGACTGGAAACATTCTAGGCGTCTTATCCACAGACTGAAGACGCAGGACCGCTCCAGCAGGGGTGTCGGGAGGGTTTCCAGCTGGGGTATGAGGATCCGAGAGCTGCCAGATGGGCTGAAAATCTAAAATCTGCCAGCACACATGGGCGGTGGTCTGGGATAAACTGGGAAAGGAAGTCCAGGAAGTGTGGATGGCGGGGCCTTTTCAAGTGACCCCCATTCAGGACCTGATTATCTCCCCTATCGGAGTGGTGCCGAAGAAGGAGCCCGGAGAGTACTGGCTGATTCAGCATCTGTCATAGCCGGAGGGGGCGTTGGTCAATGATTACATAGCGGCTGATCTGCCGTCAGTTTCTTACTCCTCCGTGGATGTGGCACGGCGGCTGGTTGCGACGTGGGGACGTGCGCCCTCATGGCAAAATGCGACATCAAGTCAGCTTTTCGGCTGCTCCCAGTACACGCGGAGGATTTTCGACTATTGGGGATTCAGTTTGAGGGTTTAATCTTCGTGGGCAAAGCTTTGCCCATGGGGTGTTCCATCTCTTGCGCTTTGTTTGAGCGGTTCAGCACCTTCTTGCAGTGGGTTTTTTCGTAGCACACAGGCAAAGAGACAGTGATGCACTACCTGGATGACTTTTTCCTGGTGAGATTGCCCGGTTCTGCAGACTGCCAGCAGCAGCTGGACAGTTTTACAGAGCTCATGGGCTACCTGGGTGTGCCCCTGACGCCAGAGAAGCCACAAGGTCCCAGCACGGTGCTGTCATTTCTAGGTATAGAGCTAGACTTGGTAGCCATGGAGGCACATTTGCCGGGGGATAAGAAGGTGCACATGCTGCTGTTGATCGACACCATGTTGGCCAAGCAGAAGGTGCAGGTTCTCTTAGGGCACTTGAACTTTGCTGGCCGGGTGGTGCGAGCGGGGCAAACCTTTTGCAGATGTCTGGGCGTGTCTCGGTCTGGTTTGACACTACCGCATCATCTTCTGCGCCTGTCGGTGGGTACGAAGGAAGACCAGTGCATGTGGCGGGCATTCTTGGAATGATTTATTGGTATTCCCATGGTACCCCCAGAGGAGTGGGAAAGAGACCCGACCATCTCCTCGAACGCTGCGGGGGTGGGGGGTTTTGGACTGTATTGGCAGGGAAGTGGTCCGCTGAGGTTTGGCCCCCACAGTGGCAGAACGGGGGGAATAGCATTGCATTTTTGGAACTGTTTCTCCTGGTGGTGGCAGTAACAGTGTGGGCAGGGGAGCTGGCACACAAAAAAGTGATTTTCAAGGTGGATAACATGTCGGTGGAACATGACGTGAATAAGCAGTCGGCCAGGGACCCACAGGTGCTCAAGTTGTTGAGGGTATTTGTGCTACAATGTTTTGACATTTTGTGCCAGGGGTGGAGAATGACATTCATTGTGGAGGCTTTGTCTCGTTCACAATGGCAGAGGTTCCATGGGCAAGCCACGGAGGCGGACAAATGCAAGACGCTGGTGCCGACAGGAATGTGGTCAGTAGGAGAGAAAGGGTCGCTCAACTGGTAAGAGGGTCAGTGGCCGTTTCAGCGTGGAGGGTGTACGAGCAGGGTTGACGGGTCTTATTGGACAGTGGGGCGACGCGGCACAACAGTCATTGGGTGAGGGGCGAGCAGGTGGTGCACTTCATTTTGGCAATGATGGACAAAGAAATGTCTAAGGTGATGATCGCGGGCAAGCTGTTGGCCATAGCATTTATGGGAAAATTGTGGTGGGGCTATGCGCCGTCAGTGGGTGAACTGGGTGCACGTTTATTGGAAGGATGGGCGCGGGAACGAGACGCCAATGCCTCGCAGCGCAGCCCCGTAACGGCGGGGATTCTTGTCAGCTTGATAAGGCTCATGCCAGAGATTTGCCGCAACAGAGAGGAAGCTATTCTGTTTTCCACGCTAATGTTGTGGATGTATTTCGTGGTTTTTCGGATGTTAGAGCTCCTGGGGACAAGAGGGAAACGGGGAATGGTGGGGGAGGTGGAGTTGCGGACCAGGGAGGTGGTGGTCCTTTTGCAGCGCTCGAACACTGATCAACGGGAAGTGGGGAAGTGGGTTGTCATGGGACCCGTGGCAGATAGGGCAATGTGCCTCGCAGTGTGGGGTGAGATATTGGCATCCCGGGCGAGTGATGAGGCAGTGAGGTTTTTCAATGGGCCGAGGGTAGCTGCGTGTCAGCAGCGCAACTACTTTGGGTTCTGCGGCATGCCCTTTGCCCTATGGGTGAGAACCCCAGACTGTTTGGGACGCACTCCTTTCGTATAGGTGCGGCAACAGATACGGCTAAGAAGGGGTGGGGGAGAGAGGGTTTACTGGGACGCTAGTAATCTGAAATCGGACTGTTATAAGACATACATCAGGATATGGGGATTCGGGGAGGAGGAGGCTTGATTTGTTGTCGCTTGTCTCACATATGTGTCTTTTCAGTTACGGTGGCGGGACCAACCGTGGCAGGATTGTCCAACCTCATCTTAGGACACACTTTCATGAAACGAACAAAGCGATATGTATGGGACAAGACCAGAAATTTAACTCTAGGATTGGATCCTAGGCTTTTTTGTTGTTGTTGGCAAGGGAAGGGGTCATGAGATCACATGAGTTAATTCCAGCGCTGAGTAAGGAAGTTAAGGGGGGAGTTTGCCGGATGTCCTGGTTATTCATTTAGGGGAAAATGACCTGGTGCAATCCAAAGTCTTGGCTTTGCTGAAACAAATGAAGCGGGATTTGCTGGAGATTCAGTGGCAGTGGTCTGGTTGTCATGTGATATGGTCTGAGTTTATACAGAGGAGATGTTGGAAAGGGGCTGGACGGCCGGCGGCCATAGATAGGGCGTGGAGGAAGATTAACAGGGACATGAGAGTTTTTGCAAACAAGTTGGAAGGATGGAACTTCCGGAGTTGCGCTATGCAGCAGTGTATTTCTTCAGGGAAGATGGGGTGCATCTTTCCCGCTATGGCATGGAATTGTATATAGTGCAGTTGAGGGAGGCTTTGGACAGGGCGATAGGGGTGTGCAGATACCCGAAGCGTCAGGAGTCCCAGTGGGGGGGTCAGAAAGCTGCCGGGGTCGACTTTCTGAGTGGCGTTTTTCCTAGGTCAGCTGTGGTATAATGATGTATAGTTAGTTATGACAGAACATAAGAAGTTTACCTAGTTAGGTAGTTGTAGAAAGGTTAGGAAATTGCAAGTTGTGTTTATAATTGTTGCAGGGGGAAACATGTTTAGGGGAGGGGCTGGGGGTAATGTAGAAAGACAATATTTAGTGAGGTTTAGTTTTGTACGGCACAGGCCAAGGGAACTTGTATGTGAGGTGCACCTGTTTCCAATAAAGCTGCCTTTTTCACACCAACAAGCTAGTCTGTGGTCTGTGCTGCCCCCCTTTTTGGCCCAAATTTTTGTGTTGGGCCGTGTTACGTGTGAACAGGTCGCGGTCCTGAGTGTTGTCCTTTAAATGGTAGTGATTTGATGTTCAGGGTGAAGAAATATAAACCTCCTAAGGGGTTCACTGATACACCTAGTCCTTTTAACCAACAAAAAAGAGATTGGCACAGAAGCTGCAATATCAAAATAATGCATTTATTAACCTCTGAGGAGGGAGACTGTGTCATACGGAACCCTCAGGCCAATGTAGGAGGCATTCTAAGGAGTACAGAGAACAGGGGCCTTATATATGCATAGGTTACATTAGTCAGCATAAAACCAATGGGAGGTTCTGGCACATACCAGCATGCAAATTGACTAATATGGGTATACAAAATGTCCTTGCTCAACAAAGTGGGAGGAGAGACATTTCTCCTTACATCAGCAAGAATAGCCTGTCAGTTCTATACTAGGAGCAGGTGCATTCTATCGGCCAGGCCTTTCTGAGCATGTGCAAGGCTCTGGGAGAGGGTGAAAGCACTTGGCAAGCGCATGGCTAACTAAGATGGCTCTAATTTTTTTTAACCAAACAGAGACTGTTTGAAAGCGACGCACTATGCACAAGCCCCCGTGGGGTGCTACGTAAACCACACTTAAATGTGACACCACATTTCAATATTTGAAAAGTAAATCAAAGTTTAAACAACCATTTCTGAGATATTGTCCATGCCCCTTCATGTTGGGGTCAAAAATCAAAACAATTCAATTGGAAAACTTTGTAGTTTAATGCCAGTTTTCTTTCTTGTGTTCTGTCTTCATCAAATACATTACATCATGTACTTGTTCATCTTAACATCATTTGCTGTTAGTCCCAATGCATTTCGGTATGGGATACCTTCATCAGGGGAATACTAAAAATTAAGCCAACACAATAACGATAATCAGAATTTAAACTGCGGGAGCCTAGATCTCCACCTCGTGTACATGCAAAACCTAGTGCCCGTTTGTCATAACGAGTCCCATTGTTATCTTTGCCATGGTGCCTATATATGTTAATCTACTAAACCATCAAGTGACCATATCCACATAAACTAAAATGAATTCAAGTCAGCCTACCTGACTACTGGCAAATGTGATTGACAACTCGAAAAGGTAAACTTATCACCTTCCTGAAAAAATAAATAAGAAGTCCATGACTGTCTGTGAGCCACTGTCTTTAATTCATATCAAAAACTATGTAGTTGAAATGTCGCCTACCTCTCTTGTCTGGCGTGTATCCCGTATGTGTAGGTTCCCTATAGTGGAACTCGATGTTGAATTTGTCACCCGTGTTCTGAACTGCAGGAAAAGTAATGTCATTACAATCTCTCCCTTGCGTTTAGAAAAACCCATCTAAATTTGCCCCTAAACAGCGTCGCCTACCTCTGTAGCTTCGGTGGGTCCCTTGCAGTTTGGTTGCCCTTGGAGATGCTCCGTATAAATTCTCCGCTGGTTTGTGTTCTATGGAGAATTTCAAAACGTTACAACCCGCTTACTCGTGTGCCTCCCCTATCTCACACCTGAACTTCCGCTTACCTAACACGGTTCGGTGTAGCCCTTCTCTCGTCGTCTTGCGGGGTCTCCAGAGGGTGTGTGGAATCTTATGAGCTACCGCCTCCTGACTGCTAAATATCGAAAACGGACTCACTATGTGAAAACGGGCGCCATCTTGGAATGGTTTTTAAAGGCGATTAAAGCAATGTATGATAATCTATAATAATATGGTGCCTAATGAGAAAAAATAGAGTGATGAATGTAAAAGTGGATGTGAACAGTATGATGGATAACACTTATCGTTTTTGGATCCTTGTCATGACAAAGTGACATTACATGCTATGGAAAATTTGTTACATAATGACAGTAATAATAAATATACATTACAGAAAACACGTAAATTCAATTTTATCATTGAGCCCACAAGGTTCAAGCGTGTTCAAGCTGCGGATCCAGTGTGTTTCTCTCTGAGACAATAGGCGATTGGTGTCAGCATGTGACTGTTCATCTATACTTTCTAACACTGTGAATCGCAGTTGAGGGATAGTATGCTGTCTGTCTTTCCAGTGCATGGCTAGATTAGACTTCAGGTTACTGGTTCTAATCATGCTTTTATGTTCCGTAATGCGGACTTTTACTTTTCTGGTGGTTTTCCCCACATATACCAGCCCGCAAGGGCATTTGATAGCATACTCTACCATGCTGGTGTTGCAGTCTGATGTGTGCCTTAGCTGTATGTGTTTCCCTGTGTGTGGATGTTGGAAGCTGTCCCCCACCATGACATTGCCGCAATGGCCACAATTGTGGCATTTCACCATGCCTCTGTGTCTGACATTTCCTGTTCTGACCTGTGTCTGTTTCAAAATTTCTTTTATGTTTTTTGATCTGGTGTGGGCAAACAATGGTTTGCCCACAAAGACCGTCTTGAAATCTGTCTCTTGTTCAATCACCTCCCATCTGTTTTGGATGCTTTTCTTGATGGACCTGCACATTGTTGAGTATTTAATGACAAACACCTCCCTCTGGAGTGACGACTTGACAGTTTTGTCTAGTAGTTCCTGTCTGTCTTTAAGGCTAGCTTTAGATTTAGCTTGTTGCAACACCTCTTCCGGGTACCCTCTTTCTTTATATGCCTGGGCCATAATCTCCATTTCTTGGAGACCCTGTGCTTCTTGTGAACAGATTCTACGGGCCCGTAGAAACTGCGAGAATGGTAAATGATTTTTTAAAGATGGGGTATGGAAACTACTGTAATGTAATGCGCTGTTGCGGTCAGTAGACTTCTTGAAAAGCCTTGTGTGTAGTTCAACTCCCTTCTTTTTTATGAGTATGTTCAGATAGTTAATTGTTTCATCATCTATTGAGTGTGTTATCTTAATTTGATCATGACAACTGTTCAACTCAGTCAACCTTTTTTCTAGAATTTCTTGTGTACCTTCCCACACCATCAAAATGTCGTCGATATACCTGACGTAAAGCTTAAGGTGTTGTGTCCATTGTGGGTTTTGTAGAATGTTTTCATCTTCGTACTTTGCCATAAATATATTTGCTAAAGTCGGTGCCCCTGTAAAACCCATGCTGGTTCCAGTTCTTTGAAGATAAAAACAATCTTGCCATTTGAAATATCCATGATATAAACAAAAATGTAACAGTTCTAGAAGAAACACATTGATACCTTCGTCATAATCATGTTGTAACAACATCCATTCAACTGCCTCTATTCCCTCCTGATGGGGGATAGAGGTGTACAAGGTCGTTATATCAACAGTGCATAACAGAATGTTTTCTTCTGGTGTTATTGTGACCTCACTTATCCTCTTCAAACAGTCAGTGGTATCCTGTATGTACGTGTTCCATTGTTGTACTAAAGGTTGCAAGTAGTGGTCTAAAAACTTGCCTAGAGGTTCATGCAGTGACCCACAACCCGCCACAATTGGCCTGAATGGTGGGTCCACTGCATTTTTGTGCATTTTGGGCACCATATATATGTGAGGTCTCTTCGGGTATTGGACAGTTAGGAATTTGCTTGTTTGTTCGTCTATCCACCCCATTTCTAGTGCTTTGTCAAGAATGGTTTTCAAAGTGGTTTGGAAACGGACCGTAGGGTCCGTATCTAGTTTGATGTAAGTATCATCATCAGTGACATGCTGATTAACCTTAGCCTGGTAGTAAGAGTTATTGAGCACAACTAGCGCTCCTCCTTTGTCTGCGGGTACAATCTTTAAGTTGTCGTTCTGTGCAAGTTTTTTCAAAGTCTGGTGTTCTAGTTTAGTTAAGTTGTTCTTCCTACTCTTCGTAGTGGATAACTGTTCTACATCTTTCTTTACCAACGTTTCAAACATCCAAAGTTTTGTGAGAAAATGGAGCTACAAATGTACTCTTTGGTCTAAAACCTTGTGGTCTGTCTTGTGTAGTGCTAGGATCTGAATTTAGCGTGTTGAAAAACCACTTGAGACGAAGTTTCCTCATGAACTTAAATAATGAAACCTCTGTTTCTAGTCTGTTGGTGGAATATGTCGGTACAAATGACATACCTTTATTTAACACCCTTGTTTCTATTGGACTTAATTGGTAATCTGAGATGTTCATCACTAATTCCTCCGGTTTCTTGGCTTTTTTTGGACCTTGTCCCCTCCTTGTCCGTTTTGTTTTGTTTGAGGTTGTTCTATGGGAGGGTGGTTGGATGTTTGACCCCCCTCTAAAAAAGCCTGTGCCGGGGTTGTGTTTGTATTTCCCTGTGCTCCTGCCTCATTACTCATACTAGGAGTGGCTGCTAATGGTGTTCGGGTGGGTAGAGTGTCTTGTTCAGTTGCTACACTCTCTTCTGACGAGGATGCTTGTGGTTTTTTATTATAAGCTCTTCTTTGGGCATACTGGTCTGCCCAAGATTAGACTTCGTCTAACTTATAGTCTATCGTGTCACGTTTAAACTTACGCAACTTGCGTTCATGCACTTCCCTGGTGTGTTCTTCTAATTGTTCGTTGATGTTCTTAAGAGTAGTAGCTAATTCTTCCTCGGTTAACCTTGTGGATAATTCCGTATTAAGATCCTGTATTTCAACTTCAAGTTCTTTTAAAGATGTTTGAAAGTTCTTCCACTATAAGTAGTATCAGATCTAAAGAACACTTGTTCAATATGGCGAACCATCTTAGCATGAACGGCTTATTGAACTCAAACAACAATGGTCTAAGTGATATGCGCAATCCGCGTTGAATGCGCTTTACCTTGTGGTACTGTATTAGCGTGGTGGCATGAAGCCTTTGGTTAATTTGCTTTCTTAATGTACATTGTAACTGTTTGATTATTTGTGAGGTGGAACTGGGTTTTCCCTGAAAGTCCCTGACATCTTTTATCAATAAGCATTGATAACTAAGATGGCTGCCAAATACAAAATGGCTTTCAGCTCATGCTAACAGCGATTCCTGGAATCTTTAACAGGTGGTCCTTTTAGCATGAGCTGAAGACATTCCTATGATCCAGTAGGAACATATAAAATATTTTGCACATTTATTCTCATAAATGTATCAAGATCCTAATCCATTGCTAGGTGGGCATTTTTCATTCTAAATATTTCATTAAGTGGATATATATAAGGTATAAGCAGGATTACAAAGGGACCCAAACATTTGGTCATAATTAACATACAGATAGCAGGAGAGAGTAATGACTATTATCACAAACAGAATTATCAATGTTTTTCTAGCCCTAAGCAAAAAGCAAATCCTAGAACCATCTAGTCCAATTCTATGTGAAGAACATTTTCAATAGACTTTTTCAGTGTTCCTTTTATAAGGGCTAGAGTATCAATTATTTTATTAAAAAATAATCCTGGTTTAGGGGACCAGGAGGACCACTCAGGGTCGAAGGAATTAGAATGAGGAGCAGCAAAGGGCTGCTCCTCCTCAAAAATGGGAAGTCCGAAAGGGTACATTACTAACAAAAAAGGAAGTCCTTGGGAAATTGAAGCCGCTGTACAACCAGCCAGAGGAGAGTCTTCTCTCTGTGTCCATTTGAGCCTCACAGGCAGGCTCTTGTTGTTCCCATGGGGGAGCTGCACAACTCGCAAATCAGGAATCATGGCCCACTTTGAGAATAAAGTCTTTCAATGATCCTGTAAAGTGTTGCAGGCAGTACACCAGTTTTCTTCACATTGATCCACGATTTCTTCTTTCTGATTTGTGATGCCGTCTTTCGCCCAAGACCGTGGCAGGGGTATACACTTCACATCCCAGTGCTTCCGCCTTCACTGAGGTCCTAATTGCCAGCAACGCCTGTGCTGGGGACCTTCACCTTGGCTTCAAGCTGGACTGGTGCTAACTCCCAAGCTTAATCTGATGTCCTGGCCCCTCTGGCAATGAGTGTAAGGCAGCAAATATCTATTGGTGGACAGAACAAAAGGTATTTAGAGAAGGCATAGAAATAATCTATCAACAGAGAGGATAGTCTCGGAATACTTCCTAGTCTTGGGACACCCGATATATTAGCAAGGCACCCAAGAACCACTTCATCTATCTGAGAGTAAAAAAAAACCTGGACCTATTACTCTATTTGAAGCAGCTAAGGGAGTCTGTGTTCATTTACTAAATTCTGAGAAAAAGAGAAAAACAATACAGACATACTCTAAATCCTTACATTTGTGTATTCCTATATTATTCATCTGTAGACCCTCAAGAGAAAAGGAAAGGCTCTACACTTTTACTCATTCGTTTCATTGACTTTTATTCGATTATCATTTCAATAATCATAAAAAGTACATAGTTTAAAAAGAGAAGAATTTTAACACATGATATAGAAAACACAGTATTAATAACATTTTTGAGTGGAAATAAAGAACTAGGGTTTAAAATACTGTTCAGTTCTCATTTAACTAGAAATGCTGCGACGTAATGTTAAGACTTCTTTAAGGAAGGTCGCTATAAATTTTACTCATAGACTTTACATTACTGGTATAGGACTGCAAACACTTCTAAAATGATTTCTCTTGATAAAAGCACGTTCATTGTGCACTTAGGGCCATGGTCTCATGTTATAGATGCAGCATGAAAATCGAAAACTGCTAATTTAACAGGGATTCTTATTACATAAAGAGCTAAAAAAAACTTCAACATAGTGGATACATACATTTCTCCAGCAGAACATGTTGACAAACAAGCTCCTATAAAACAATATTTTCTTCAAAAATGTTTGCTAAGGATCACATTTGTGTCTTTCCTGCATTCTACTTTTCATGATCCAAACTAATCAACATCAGCTCTAATAAGGACTGTCAGCTTATTTACACAGACTAGCTAATAATAATGGTGTTATCACCTGAGAATTTTAGAACAAAAAATACCCACATCTATTTCCCCTTAAAGGTCAAATAAGGGAACAGCAATATAGACTATTCATCCTTTCATAATTTCATCAGACCGGATGGGCAGTAACATAGCATATATATATATATGATAGAGCGCGCAGGGCACCCGGTTCTTATTTTACCAAATATACTCTACTGGGCCCATAACGTGTTTGTTACTTATTTCATAAAATCAGGTATCCTACACACAGCTATCAGTAATTCGAGTTTTTCCTTTTTATTTATTTCCGTGTACCTGACTTACCAATCCTCGAGAACAGGTACCTATGATCACCATGGATCAGGAGCTGAGTTTGAGATTGAAGTAGATAAACACCAATACCATATACATTAAATTTTGTTTATACCTTGTATTAACCACACACTCAAGAAGTTTCAAAAACCTTTATCTATTATATTTAGTTTTCATATGCCATGAGAATAAGATTTACACAGATCAGACTATAAATAACTAAGATCAGAAATACAGTGTAGTTATGAATCAAGATAAGAAGCATTTAGATTTAGAAAACATAAGGGAAGAGAACTAAGGAACACGCTATTATAGTGAATAGACCTTCTAAATGTTACTAAAGGCGGGTAAAGAAAGGGAACATACTAATCAAAGTAACTTTCCTAATATGCTATCAGTTAAAGAGAAACGTCACTCATGAAAGTTTCTATATCAGCAAGTACTTATTTCCTATAGGGAGGGTAAGAATGGGACTACTATAATGAAAGCAGTTTTAGTGGTTTGACTAAAGGTAGGGAGAAATATGGAACGTGCTAGAAAACCATTTGCATGAAAAGTCAACTTTATATAAGGTAAGGGAAAATAACATAGGCAAGTTTGCTTTATTAAAGAAGAGAGAAAGAGAGAGTTGAGAGTTGAGAGACAAACACCCACACAGACTATATTTACCTAGAACAGGACGGAGACTAACCCTGGCCACGGGTCAGTTGGGAAAGGCGAGAAAGGACCCTCAAGGACTTAGAATGCCAGTAGGCGAGCAGGTACAGCTCATGGACCGTCAGGACAGGATCACCCCAGAATTTGGAACAGGACTGGGCTCACGAATGGGTACGACCAACACCTGCAGCTTCGGATGCAACGCCTGCGCTACGCCCTCTCTACAAGGAATCTGCCAATAACCCCGATAGGGTTCACAAATCTCCCAGCAAAGTGCTTCGCCAGCACTTAAGGTTTTCCACCCCAGACTGAGTTTGTGGATAATACGGACAGAGTGCTCCGCAGCTCTCTGTATCAATCACCTATAGAGTTCGTAGGGTCAGTGACAGGTCAGCTATTCGGACAAGTCGGACAATTTCTCTAGCTAAACCTAGGCTAGTTATACTGTTTTGGGTCAGTGGACCACCCACCAATGTTGCAAGTGAAAGGATCCCCCACTTCTGATTGGACAAGGGAGATGGTTAGGTCATTGACACCACCTAGAATTTGACTTTCACACAATTAGTATTCAATTTCTTGAACCCACCCCTTACATTCCAGTTCCCATGGCATAGAAATACAGAGCACAATGGGGCATACAAATTTATCGCAACATTTAACAAGTTCAGGTACAAATCAAAGTCTTCTCCTGGAGCAGGGGTCATTTTCCCAGGAGCATCTTAACCTCGGCAGCCAGCTGGCTAAGTTCCACTACTGCGTGATTCGTTTCTCCTTCATCACGTGGTTAGTACTACACGGGCTTCAAAGATGAAGTGGCTCTCCGCTCCCAGGCCCACAACGGTTGATACATGAAAAGTAAGCAAACAATTTAGAAACACAAAAAAATTGAAGACACTGTATACCATGATTGGTTTCTCTACACCCCTTACTTTATAATATCCCTAGCATTAGGAGTTAAGCAGAACAAAACAGCTGAGCAAAAGCAGCGGTGGCAAGCAAAGGGCATGTTAGAACAAAGCGGCCATTTTTAGCAGTACTGCACATGAGCGAAAAATTCCCTCCAGAACTGCGAGTGCGTCACATCACATGGGTATGACAGTCGCATGCGCAGACTAGAATCCCGCATAGCAGCGACCATTTTAGCTGCAAGCGTAGTTAGGATTAGTAAACACATAGGCAAGCATCAGTGGGACACCCGCGTGTAGTGTAAAAGTGCAATGTTAATAAACAAAACAAGTTGATTATTACGTTCACATTATGCGAGGTTCTTGAGTTCAAGCAAGTCGCGTAACGTGCGAATCCTTGCTTCATCATATATATATATCTTTTTTCTTCATTTTATTAATGCTAACAATTTTTAAACAATATTAGTGCATAGCCAATTAAATGTCTCATGGCTATTTCCTAGACAGCTTAGACAGGCTCAAAAGAGAGTGAGAAAAAGAGAGAGAAAACATAAATCTGCCTACCCTTAATTTGTAGAGGAGCTAGCCCCCTTCCCCCATTTTGACAGTAGGAAAACCTGAAACAGGTTTCACTTCTGTCAACACATCTACTTCTATTTGTGGCAGGTGGGCACAAATATATGTGTAGGAGGTAAATAGCACATGTAGATAGCTAGAAAACATTATTAACCAGCCACCAATTCTTTCAGCAATTATACTAGTTGTAACATGAGGGTGAATGAATTCAAACTACATCCCATTGCCTCCTTATCTCCGCCCTTGCAAAGTAATCTTCAAACTAAAAGAATTAGTGCTATATACGTGGCAGAGTTATTCTCTCAATCAGAGCCCACATATACCATTATATGTTCTTATGAGGGCACCAAAACATGCTTTTGCCAAAAATAGTAAGCAAAACTTATCTTTCTCTCCCTGCGCTGTCATCTTGTCTTTCAAAAAGTTTCAGAGGTCGAAGTGTCAAAGCAAACCTTGCTCTGAGCGCTGCTAAGCTGCTAAATGCAGAACTCGACCTTTAACCCTTACCAACTGTCCTATTTTGTGGAAGGCTTCCATGACGCTTTCCATGCACCTTTCCAAGTGACCCTGGAGACTGATAGCTGAAAAGCAGTCCTATTCCATTCCTGGTTGCCAGTAACTTAAAGGTAAGATAATAACTTCTGCTAGTTTTTATATTTATTAACTTTTGTAAGCAGTGTGCAGTGTGCTTTTCTAGCAGTATAGAGGTCAGCCATTTGTGTTATACTTAAATGTGTGCATTTACTGAAGCCTAAGATCAGTTTGAAAACTGCTCTGAGTGGCAAAACTGCTTTTTAACAGTGAATGTTGCCCAATTTAGGCTTTGGTGTTAGGGTCACTTAAAAATGAATAACCTACTATGTTTTAGCATATCAGTTATCCCCAGAGTGTCCCCAATATATTCCAGGAATGCAGGAACAGAAATGTATAAGGTACACCCTTATAAAAATGAGTTTTGTATGGCTCGGTAAAGAGATATTTTCCATTTTAGTTTCCCCCATTGCGGTAAAGCGCAGCTTAAATTCAACTTTGATGCTAGGAGTTCACAGTATGATAATTAGGCAGTATAGAGATAAAAAATGTTTTAGTGCACTTATTTTTAATGAACATTTTTTTTCATATCATCAAAATTCCCCTTTTTTATTACTTTTTATAAAACACTAACCCTTTTGATGGTTCCACGTATGAAAAGTAAGCCTCATTCCTTCCCTATCATATTTAAACACATTCAATTATAACCCTAAGCACGGAAGCCTTAATGGAATCATGAAAAGTCTGAGCCACTTTTTAAGGGACAGTTATTATTTAACATCAAAACCACGGATGCGCTAATGTAAAAAGGCATTAAGAAAGAAAATACCTACTTTAAATCTTCTCTCTGTTATCCTAAATAATGAAACTGTCTTCTGTAACTTTTTAAAATCAACAGTCTGTAATGCAGGCCTTTATGCTGTGTTTGCACTAATCTTAAAAATTCTAGTTGACTCAGCGTTTTCCCTCTGTGGCTTCCAGTCAGGAATAACCCTGTGCTATTGACACAGCTGTTGCTCTAACCAGCAGGTGTCAAATTCTAATGCCTTTCAAACCAACACAAATCTATCGTTCTGTAATGTTGTGCTTAATTCAGCAACAACCATTTCACTCAGATGATGTGAATGCCTTTTAATATCTAATACAATGTATCTCAGGAAAATGCAGTAACTTTTTGCATTTTAATCCTAATTATTGCAAAGCACACAATTTCGTTTTTTCCCTTCCCTTCAATGAGGCCTATTTTATTCCTATTGAATGTGAATTCTAATTTTATCTGTAGCATTGTGGCAATTTGCACATGTCTTTAGTTTCTTACTATGTACATTTTAATGATAGCGTGCAGCTATTTAGCATATGTTACATAATTAATTTCTGGATTTTTGATTTATTTATTTATTTATTTAGAGAGTTTTATAGTGCGCGAACAAGATCCTGGCGGATATCAGAGCGCTATCCAAACAATAAATGTTACTTTTACAGTAAATATGAGCAAGTCCAACCATATGTACAAAGCAAATTATCAGCATAGTAAAATGTAACATCAAAAAAAAAAGTCTTCTGTTTGTGAGTGCATGTGCATCTCGTAACATGGTTTCAGTAGCCAAGTCTTCTGTTTGGGAGCAAGTGTGCATCTCGTAACATGGTTTCAGTAGCCCATACTCATGTGAATTTGGCCATGAGGATGGATTTTACTTCCTTTTTAAAAGAGGTAGTGGACGTTTTAAGTCTGATTTCTGGGGTAAGGCATTCCAAATTCTAGGCGCCATCCCAGAAAAGGATCTGTTCTAAGTTTTTTTCTTATGGAATTTTTGTGATTTCAGTAGTAACTTTTCTGCATTTCTTGTGGATCTAGACCCACCCGAAATTGTCAGTTTCTGTGACAGGTAGCTGGGTGTTTTGTGATGCATGGCTCTGTGCGTCATGCATGCAATTGGCAGCTGAATACTCGCTTCCAGGGGTAGCCAGTTCAGGGATTGAAGGTTCGGGGAGATGTGGGAGCTACGTTTTGACCCAGTTATGAGTCTTGCTGCGGCGTTGATTGGAGCTCTTACTGGTGCAGTTGACGCTTTGGGTAGGCCACAGAGCGAAACACATCCATCTTCCACCCTAGGTATCACCAGCGCCTGTACTGCTTGCATGAAGTCATTGTGAGGTAGGAAGGGTTTCAGTTTGCTCAGTGTGTTTATTTGGAAGTTTGTTCCCTTGGTAGCACTACTGATATGTTTTTGCTTGTTGAGGTTACTGTCTAAAGTTATTCCTAGTGATTTTGCTGAGTCCACGATGGTAGGTTGAACGTTGAACGCCATAATATGTTTGATCCAATCTTGCATCTTGGGGATTTAGGCTGGAGGAGCTGTTAGTAGGAATTCAGTCTTTAGGGCATTTAGTTTTAGATGATTTTCTGCCAGCGACGTTTGGGTATTCCTAAGCGCTGTATTAAGTAGTTTGACGTCCTCTAGGGTGTGGATCTTGAGGTATAGTTGTGTGTCGTCTGCATACATGTGATATAGCACGTTAGAGGTTTGTAGAATTTCAGTGAGAGGTTCCAGGAAGAGATTAAGCAGTGTTGCGGATAGTGCGGATGCTTGCGGGACTCCCAAAGATACTGGGACGGGCTTGGACGGGCTTGGACAGGGTGTTATTGACTTTGAATTGTTGTGTCCGATTTTGGAGAAATTATGTGAACCAGCTTAGTACTGCCCCAGAAAAACCCATTTTGTGTTTCAGGAGGTCTAACAGGTTCTCATGCTTGACCGTATCAAAGGCCGAGGAGAGGTCAAGTAGTATGAGTAAATAGGATCCATTTTGATGTAGCATTTGCAGTGTATCGTCAATAATGTGTGTCATCGCTGATTCAGTGCTATGGCCTGCACGGAAACCTGATTGGTGTTTGTTAAGAAGGTCAAAGTGATCAATGTGCTTCTTAAGCTGTAGATGCTCCATTTTTCCAGCAGTTTGGCTAGGGTAGGGATACTGGAGATAGGACGATAGTTGTTTAGGTCCGTGGGGTCCGTCGTGGGCTTCTTTAGAATGGGTTTTACCTGGCCTACTTTGAGGGTATCTGGGATGCATCCTTGTTGAAGTGAACTGTTTATGATCATGGACCTGAGAGGTAGCAGCACTGGAGTAAGGTCTTTGACTGCATTTGCCGGAAGCGCGTCAGAGAAGTGGTTGGCTGGGTTTAATGCACTGAGTATTTTGCCTATGGCCTCTTCAGAGTAGGAGGTAAATGACGACCAGTCTGCATCATTTTTTAGGTTAGGCTTTGATGTGAGTTGACCTGGCGCGGTTAGGGGAGCTGGATGGGTTTGTGTATTTGATCTTGCGATTAAGTTAGATCCTTTAAGAGGTCATTCTTGATGGCGTCGGTCTTCAAGGTGAAGAAGTTGGAGAATTTTTCACAGTTTGGCTGCGGGCATTCTGTGACTTGTGGCCGGTGAGGGGCCTCCTTGGATTTGGTATTGATCAGTTTTTTGGGACATTTCTTGCCTGGTCAAGTTGAAGGCTGAAAAAGTCGGATTTGGTGCACTCGATCTTTCGGAAATATGCGTTTCTCTTTGTCCTGAGAATCTTGAGGTGGTTGGCGGATGGCATAGATCTCCAGGCACGTTCCGAAGTTCTAAGCGAACGCCTGTCTTCATTGAGTATAACGTTGTACCAAGGCTTAGAATCTTTCAGAGAGACTCTTTTAAGTTGCAGAGGTGCTACCTCGTTTATTATTGATGTCATAGTCGAGAGCTAGTGGTTGGTGAGATCCTGTACTTTGAAGGATCCTGCAGGGGGCAACAGTAGGTTGTAACAGAATGGAGGCAAGGTGTTGGGGTTGAGTTTTTGGGGTCTCGTTTCCACACTTTTGGTCTTGTGGATTGAGCTGAATTCAGTTTCACAGTTTCCTTAATGGTGAAGGTGATGATGTGATGGTACGACCAGTCTCAGGGTAGGATCGACTCTAGCTGAATGTAGTCTGTTTTAGAGATTAATAGGTCCAGAGTTGAACCTTTGTCGTGTGTTGGGCTGTTGCAGAATTGCGTTGGGTCTAGAGCAACTAGGAAATTCTTGAGACTGTTCACTGCTGTATCGTTAAGATCATCCCAGTGGAGATTAAAGTCTCCGAGGAAAATTTGGGGGTTTTGTCGTCCTGTGTTTGAGAATACCCTGTCCATGAAATGTTCGGTGAAGGCGAGGTTCTTGCCTGGTGGGTGATAGATGACGTGCAGAGAACAGGTTTGCCCTTGCTAGTGATGTCCAGGCACATGTATTCGCATGATTGGAATGATGGGGAGATGGATCTGTTCACTTAGATATTACTACGATGTATGCAGGCGATCCCACCCCCGACTCATCGACTCTGTCTCTGTCTAGTCTGATGATGTTGTAATTGAGTGGAAATAAAATGTCAATGATTGGTGTGGGGGATTCCACTAGCCAGGTTTCAGTTAGCAATATCAGGTCTGGTTCACGTGTGAGGATGAGGTCCGCTATGTCCGCTGCATGTCTAGCGGCCGATCTGCAATTTAGGAGTATACATTTGAGTTTGGGAGTGCTGATGGTTGCGGAGGGTTCCTGAGTGATAGGGATTTTTCTAAGGTTGTTGTTTGTGACGCCTCTAGTATTCGGTATGATGGTCCTGTGGGGATTGGGGGGGATAGTAGGAATCCGCGAAGATGGAGGTGTGGGTGGCTTCATGGGAGTGGGGTCATATGAGTTCAGCAGGGAGAAAAAATCGCTCTCTGAGAGCGGATTAGTGCTTCTAATTGGTCTGGATGAGCTGTTGTAGGACGGGACTGAGGACCAGTTGGGACAATGGAGGTTCATGTGAGTTGTAGGTTGGTTCTTGGGCCATCTAGTTTTGGGGTGTCTTGTTGCTCTAATACCCCAGGGTTGTTTCGAGAGACGCTCGTTGAGTGTTTGGAGTTCTTCTTTGATTTGATTCAAAGAGATCATGATCTCGTCAAGACTGGTGTTTTGTGCAGACGGGCGTGTGGTATATGGTTGTGTTGTGGGTGTGTATTTGGATGCATGCAGGGAGGTCTGGCCTGGTCTGGTATGTTGTATGTGTGAGTGTGGACGGTAGGAGTGCTGCGGGTGGTAGTTTGTGTGTTGGGTGGGCTGTGGGGGTGGGTACAAGTGGGGAATGGGTCTGTGTTATAAGTGTAGATGTAGGCGTTGAGGACTGGCCTGGTGAGTGGTTTGGAGACCCTCTGTGTGGGGAATATGGTAGTGTTGCCGGTGTGAATGAGTGTATTAGGTGGGCGGTGGGGGAGGACGTAGGCGCTGAGGACTGGCCTGGTGTGTGGTTTGGGGACCGTGTGTGTGTGTGTGGGGAAGGAAGTGGTGTTGCAGGCGTGAATGTGTATGTTAAGTGGGCTGTGGGTGTGGCTATGAGTGGGGAATGGGACTGTGTTATAGGTGTAGATGTAGGCGCTGATGACAGGCCTGGTGTGTGGTTTGGGGCCACTGTGTGTGGGTAAAGTAGTGGTGTTGCAGGTGTGAATGTGTGTGTTAGGTGGGCTGTGGGGGAGGATGTAGGCGCTGAGGACTGGCCTGGTGTGTGGCTTGGGACCACAGTGTGTGGGGAAAGTAGTGGTGTTGCAGGTGTGAATGTGTGTGTTAGGTGGGCTGTGGGGGAGGTTGGCTGGGAAGAGGGTGTGGTAAAGTTGTAGATGTTGATTTGTGGGCTGTGGGAGTGGTCTGGAATGTAGGTTTAGGAAGTATACTTGGGGTAGGGTGGTAACGGAGGGCCACGTGTCCTCTAAGTCCTCTAAGTCCTCTAAGTGGGGTATCTTATTATGGTCTAACAACTGAAGTACGGGTGGTAGTCTAGTGTGGGAGGGGTGGTTACTATGAGTGACGGTGTTTGCCAAGGCTGTGGCGGCGTTAGCGAGAGAGTGTATCCAAAGGGGCAACTATTGTAGAGATTAAGGGGTTCGTGGTTATAGGGGGAGCGTACGTATCTTTTGTTGTGTTGGGTTGGGAGTTCTGTCTGGTGGATTGGTGTGTGTTAGTATAGGGGGGAGTCCGGGGAGTATCTAGCGTGTCATATGTCGGTAAAGGTCAGAATGGAGAAGCATTATTGTCGGGAGGGAAAAGACGTGGGATATGTTGAGTATTAGCGGAGGGGGTGGCCTGAGCGGCCATATGGGATCTGGACTCTTGCTCTTTGATAATTGGGAAGATGTTGTCTAAGAGGCTAAGATTGCGATCTGTAGATTGAATGAGGATGGATCCATTATTGTAGATGGTGATGGTTGCAATCGCTTGGAAAAGTTGAGAGGGGGCGATATAAATAACTAGACCATGGGGGATTTTCCTGGTGGCGGAGAGTGTAAATAGGGTATGAAATGCCTTTCTCCTTTGCGCTCTTCTTTTCGTATGGAAAATGATATCATTAGTTGTGTGTCCGTTGTGTATAGAGAAATAAGGATCGGCTATTGGTGTTTCAGGGTGTTGTTTTATAAGATTGTGTTTGAAGCGCTTGGCTGCGTTTTTTAGAGAGTTTGGCGGGTCAGTGATGGTGTAGGTGTGTATGCCTGAGAGCTCCATAAAAAGCACAAAATGGTTGGTGAAATGTTATGTGTGTGTTTCTGTTAGCGGTCTGTGTTATGCTGTGTGAGGCCGGGCTTAGGGAGATGGGGTGGGTGTGAGGGAGGGTGTAATAGTGGCCAGGAACTGATCTGGATGTGGGGAAGGGATATGTGGGGTCCGACTAAAGGAGTTGGGTAGATATGAGGAACGGTGTTCACTGTAAAAGTGGCTAGGTACTAAACTGGGTGTAGAGGAGGGAGGCGTATAGGTACTGATCTGGATGTGGGGACAGGATATGTGGGACCCGGCTTAAGGAGACTGAAGAATATGTAATTAATTAAATTACATTTTGCATAACAGAATGATGACAAAAAAAACACATTGAGCTCATTCTAGACATTTACAGAAGGAGGTCATACACTCCGAACACACAATACAGCGCGCTTAAGGCTAGCCATTCTTCCATAAAGAGCGCAATCGCTACTTACTCACACAAGTACCATCGATGTCAAATCACAAATCACATAGACATTTAAACACATAATTAACCTACAAATCAACACTTAGGACAGAACCAAGAGACAGCCCAAAGACTGTACTGAAACCAAACCATTTGTAAATATTAGTTGTAAGTCATATTTACAACAAAAGCTCTCAAAAGTAGACGAAAAGTCTGCACAAAAAAACAGCCCAAAGACTGTTCCATGTTCAAGAAGCCCAAATACGCCAAATTCGCTAGTTTGGGCTAGCAGAAACACTCAAAAAACGCTCTGCATATCACTTCTTATAAAAGGTAAAGTGCACAAATCAGGATCCTTTTTTATGTACATATTTTAATTCCATGGGGTACTTAGTCACCAAGGAAGAAATACATTTTTTTATACCTAAACATATTTAGGTATCCCCTCTAGGGGAGCCGGATGATTCCGTTAAATTCCATTATGGTACCGCCAAGAAATCAACACATTCTTTGATGTGCTCTTGAAACAGGCATGCCAAAAATATTGCAGTATATACAATATTATAAAGCAGTGGCACTTAACACAATATGTGCCGTTACGAATTATTCAAAAGTTAGAGAAAAGTCTCCTTGTTACCTGCCTACACAAATTGCAATTCAAATATTTCCAAGTTTCCAAAATATTTCGCCTAAACCAAAACAAATCACATGTCGACAACCTTTCCAAGCACAAATCTCCAACCTCTCACTGCCAAGTTCTGAATGACCTAACAGTTGTTTGAGAATACTCACGCCAAAAAGGTTCTCAGTCAGGAGCGGTAAACATTTGGAGGATCAAATCAGGAAGACCAGAAATATACTGGGCTGCAGAGACAGAGAATCTCAGTGCGCAGGGTACCTCCTTAATAGAGTCCTGTCCTGTCCTCCTCAGTAGATTACTGTCTCCTGTAATGACCACTCCCTTGGATAGCCGCTTTTCTGATGAGGTCCACGTCGGGCGCCATTTGAAGAAATATAAACCTCCTAAGGGGTTCACTGATACACCTGGTCCTTTTAACCAACAACGAAGAGATTGGCACAGAAGCTAACCTCAGATGAGGGAGACTGCGTCATACGGTACCCTCAGGCCACTGTAGGAGGCATTCTAAGGAGTACAGAGAACAGGGGCCTTGTATATGCATAGGTTACATTAGTCAGCATAAAACCAAGGGGAGATTCTGGCACATACCAGCATGCAAATTGACTAATATGGGTATACAAAATGTGCTTGCTCAACAAAGTGGGAGGAGAGACGTTTCTCCTTACATCAGCAAGAACAGCCTGACAGTTCTATACTTAGGAGCAGGTGCATTCTATCAGCTACGCCTTTCTGAGCATGTGCAAGGCTATGGAAGAGGGAGAAAGCACATGGCAAGCACATGGCTAACTAAAACAAGAATATTACTAAGAAGTCATTACATTAACAATTTTTCATTTCTGGGGTTTTTTTTCCGGCGCCAACAGGCACATTCGGTTTTCTTTTATTTTTTTATTTCAAGGTATTTTATATTGTTTTTCTACAAAACAGGTACATTCGTTTTGCAATTAAGAGTTCCAGGTGATCGTTACATGTTATTACATGTTGTTACATGTTGTTCCAAAAAGAAAAAACAATAATTACATAAAAGCTTAATTGGTGTTACAAACAGTGAAAATTGCTCTTTTAAGCTCAACCATCTGGAGCCCTCTGTATTGACCATCAAGGGTAGATTAGGGATAGAATAGTGTAGGAAGAAAATAGAAGATGAGAGACATAGTGTGCAAGAAGTGATGTCTTGCTCTGAGCCTAGGCTGGGTTGATGTCAGTGTTTGGGTGATCTGCTCCGTTGGAGGGATCCCTGGTAGATTCAGGGTGGGTCATATGTTTCAAGGAAGATGTCCAGTGATTTCCACATCCCCCTAGATGGTGGCTTCCAGAATGAGTTTTGCAGGGCCGTGCTACCTGCTCCTCTGAGGTATGTCACCCAGTTAAACCAACACCTATATGATGTTTTAGGGGTATCTTTCCAGTTGGCCAGGAACAACGTGACTGCTGCAGTCAGAAGGAGGTCTAGGAGGTCTCTGTCCTGTTGTGTGCGGAGATGTGCAGTTATGAAAGCTGTGGTGAGGGAGGAGAAAACCGGGGTTAGTGTGCATCCCAATGCAGTCAACGATTTCTTCCCAGAACTTTTTGAATTTGGGGCAGTAGTATATAAGATGCGCTAGGTCCCCTTTTCTTCCTTGCGCAGTTCCAGCATAGGTTGTCATCTCTGAATCCTAGTGAGGCCAACTGGGCTGGTGTTCAGAAGGATTTGTGGAGGAGCCAGAATTTTGTTTGTGACAGTGCTGGTGTAATTTTGTTGCGTGATGGCGAAGACCAAAGGTGAGCTAGCTCCTGCTCAGTGAGGAGGGTCTCAGTCTGCTTTACCCAGTAATAATAGTTTTGTCGTTGAGTTTGGTGGGCTTTGGGCCTAGTAGCTTATATAGCTGAGATACCTGATGGCTTATTTTATTGAGATTACCGGTGTACTGAATGATTGAGGGGATATGTGGCAAGAGCTTGGCTTTTGAAAGGGCTGTCTTGATTTTAAGAAAGTTGTAGAGCTCTATTGTCGGGAGGTTGTGCATCCCTCTAAGTGTTTCAAAAGTATAGGGTTGACCTTCATCCTCAAGCTGCGCTGTGTGTGAGATGCCTCTCTCAATCCATGTTTCTACGTGAAGGTATTGACCATTGTCTTTGAATTTACTGTTGGCCCATAGGAAGTCCCATTTCAAGTTCCTTACCCTATTCTCCATTTTGTTACCTATCTATATCAGGGCGGTTTTTGTATTCTTGAAGACAGGGCTGGAGGCATGTGTGAGCTTATTCGCTGTCAGGAGCACCAGCGGGTTGAGTTTGTTTAGTATGGCTTGCTCTACTAGTAGCCATGCTAGGGTATAGGATTCTGGAGGTGTTAGCCATGCAGAACCTTGCTTTGCTAAGAATGCCGTTTGGTAGGATCTGAAGTCTGCTAGGTTTACCCCTCCCAGTGTCTTGTCTAGTCTGAATTTTTTAATGCTTATGCGTGCCATTTTCCCTTGCCTTAGGAAGTTAGTGATTAGTTTATCCACTCTATGGAGGAAGTCATCAGTGAGTATCAGGAGGAGCATGCTCACCAGGTAGTTGATCATTGGGGTGATCATCATCCTGATTGTTTCCATTCAGCCCCACCATGTTTAAATTTGGAGGATCAGGACTCTAGGAGTGTGTTTATTTTCCCTAGCAGTATTTTTTCATTTTTGTAAGCGTGGTCATAAGGTCGTTACCAAAGTGGATCCCCAGGTATTTAATGAAGCCTTTCTGCCAGGTGAGTCCCAACCCTCCAAACGATTCTCTTGTGGTGTGGATGTTAAGGGGCTTGCACTCTAAATTGTCTCTGTTGAGCTTGTTTCCTGATTGTGCTGAGTACAGCTCTATGGACTCCATCAGGGCTGCGATAGAGGTCTCAGGTTGCTCCGTCACAATGAGGACGTTGTCCGCATAGGCGGCTAGTTTAATTTCTACGTCTCTTATGCTGACCCCTTTTATTTCGGCATTCACTCCAACGTCTCTCACCAGGGGTTTTAGGGCCAGTAGAAAGAGTGAGGGGGATAGCGGGTAGCCCTGTCTGGTGCCACACTGTAGGTTGAGGGGTTCTAAAAGCAATCCATTTATTACTATACGCACCCTTGGGTCCCCATACAGTGCCATCACCATCTTGATGTATCCCTCCCCCAAGTTGAATGTATGCATGCATTGGTTGAGGAAGGCCCACAAAACTCTATTGAAGGCCTTCTCAGCATCGAGGGTGATGGCCACAGCTGGGTCAGTCTTTTTGGAGGTGTGTTCTAAGATGTGGCAGAGGAGTCTGGTGTTATCGCTTGACAAACGGGTCTTTAGGAACCCTACTTGTGAGCTACTTATTAGGTTAGGTAGAACCGGGCTTAGTCTTGTTGTCAATATTTTTGCGTAGATCTTGCAGTCTACGTTGATTAAGGAGATGAGCCTGTAGTTCTTGGGTAGGAGAACGTCTTTGCCATCTTTTGGGATCACCACTAGATTGGCCTCAGACATGTATTGTGATACCAACCCATTCTCAGCACAGTGGTTGAAAATCCTTTTCATGGTGGGTGGGTCCCAGTTTTCTAGTTGTGTATCCGTCCGGCCCTGGTGCTTTATTGTCTTTCATTTATTTGATTGCCCTTTCGATATCAGTTGCGCTAATTTCTTGCCCTTGCTTTTGTGTTTCTACGCTTGATAGTTTGGGGAGGCCTATTCTGGCGAGGTATTTTGTGCACACCTCTGGGTCAAAGGTTTGGTCATTTTTGTAGAGTTCCTGGTAGAATTCCTGGAAGGTTTTTAGGATGTCCTTGTGTTTTGTGTGGGTTTTGTTATGTTAGTCTGTGATGGACGATATTGTCTGTTGGCCTTGCAGAGGTTTATGGCCTTGTACTTGTTGATCCACAGCCTGGCCTTTTCACTCAGAATTTTGTTAAACTCATATTTCTTTACTAGTTAGTTTGCGTAGGATAGTGGCATTGTGCGTGGCCGATATATGGTCTACTTCTAGTTTCTTAATGCTTTGTTCCAGCTGTGCTAGGTGTAGGTTCGCAGTTTTGTTGATTTTGGCCTTGAGCTCGATTATTGTGCCTCTGATTGTCCCCTTGAGTGCATCCCACAGTGTGTTTAGTTTGGTGTCCGGTGTGTCATTGTGTCTGAGGTATTCTTTTATGGCCTCTATTATTTTTGTTTTTTGTTTTCTGGGTCTGTCATGAGGTCATTATCGAATCGCCGCCTACGGGGAATATCCTCATTGTGGCACCCACTCAACTTAAGGGTAATGCATGAATGATCTGATACCAGCCTCTGGGCTATCTCTGTGTGTTCTACTAGATGTGTATGTGGGCCTGTGATAAGGATGTAATCTATCCTGCTGTATGAGTTGTGTTAGGTTGAGTAGAAGGTATAGTCTCTTGTGTCTGGGTGCTGGAGTCGCCAGGGGTCTTTGAGGTTGAGTTTGGCGCAGATGATTTTCACTGTGGTTTGCGCTTTGGAGGGTTGCGAGTGGGATTTTGATTGTCTGTCTAGCGTCTGGTCTAGGGGGACATTAAAGTCCCCTTCGACCACCGTGAGATCGCCCTTTGGCAAGGAGTCTAGTTTCTGTGCTACGTCCTCCCAGAAAGCCGGGTCGTCATTGTTAGAACTGGGTAACGGACAACAGCAAAAACGATTCCTGGACCCCTGTACACAAAACAAAGAGAACGGTTTGCCGAGAACAAGACCGAGCAAACTGGAATAGACCAGAACAGCCAGCGGACCCAGTACAGAGGAGAGGAGCCGAGCAGTAGAGAACGGGACTGATCGCGGCAACCCTCCGACACAGAGCAGCCATTTTGAGGGGAAGTAGACGCCTCGTGACCTTATCACAGAACGCGTGAGAAGTAAACGCAGGGGCTAAAGCACCATAGAGGTGGAGAGACCGGCAAGAGACAGAGGGGAGAGCGACTGATGTGAGCGCCCCCACCCGACACTGACCCGCCATTTGGGGAAGAGAGAGACGCCAGAACACGTACCCCCAAGCCTAAAACCATCGATGCCCAGTGAGGTACATGGCAGCCACTGACTGCCCAATGGAGGAAACCAACTGAAAACTAGCCAACGGCACCCCCACAAAAAGACCGCAGACCACGCGTGCGACCAACCTGGGCCGCCCGAACGCGGGAGCAAGCATCACAAAATCGAGAGGGGAAGCCCATGACTGTACTGACCCATGATCGGCACCAGCCCAAGCCTCATAAAACCGAAACAGAGCCACACGAAGGTCTTGAGACACCAACAAACCCACCACCTCAAGGGAATATTTCTACAGACAGTACTGCCGCCCGAACCACACAGAGGGGGAAGACCAAAAGTGCCCCAGAACCTAAGACCACGACATACACAAAGAGGGCTTTGACCAAACCTGGCTGAGCACGGAAAGAGGACACGCCGTGACACAACTAGAAGACAGTAGCAACACACGGCGAGAGGATGAACACCCAAACAAGGATAATCGAGAGCCCTCCTGGAGGAGACTACCTAAGCGGAACAGCCGTGGAGCCCAAACAACATAGATACACATTACGGAAGTCACCTAAAGTCCACAGTGCGCTGTCCGTGAGTCCATGCAACAACAGATTCAGTCCACAACAAGGGAAAAGAGGCCTAGGAAACATGGCAGGAAATGAGGCACGGCTGCAGCAGCAACTAAAAAAAAAGAACAAAGTTGAATCCAACCTCTCGGACTCACCTATCAAACAAAAACCGGACATCACCAACACGCTGGAAGTATACTTAAGAAACTGGCAGATGTCCATGATCTGGCCAAGTCCACAAAGCAAACCACGGACGCGATACAACTGGAGTTAGCAGCAATGAGGGCTGACATATATGCTGCCAACAATAGGCTATCTCCTCAGAACAGAGAATAAGTGACATAGAGAACGCAGATCTGCTGCTTAACAAGCAACTAAAATCTCTAACCATAACAACAGCCCTACAGAGACAAACGGCTGAGCTGGAAGACCGAAACCGGAGTGGTAATATAAGAAGTCTAGGAGTCCTGGAGGGGGCAGAGGACGACGCAGGATCGTGTCTGGCCTTTCTAGAGGTTATGATACCAAAAATAACTAACCTCAAACTCGACCACCCCGTTGAACTGGACAGGCCCCATAGGGTCCCTACATTCCGAGCGACAACAAAGACCAGAGCGTGATAATATGTAAACCGCTGAGATCTCAACATACGAAAGCCATTTTCAACTATGCACTGAAAAACCACCAAATCATGTGGAATGGACATAAGATAACCCTCACGCAAGACTATTCCAAGCCACTGTGAACACCAGAAAGGGTTTCCTAGCACTACGAGATAGCCTGAAGAAGAAGAACATACTGTTCTCATTCAGCGGTCCATCCAGATTCAGGATAACAGACAGGGGAAACACATGCATCTTCGAAGACCCAAAAGAGCCAAGGAACTACCTAGTAGGCCCAACCCTGCAAGAAATGGAGACCTCCCAGCCAGGCAGCGGAAGAGAAGGGCCTCACCCGAGCTTGGTGCGGAGTGAGCTATCTTCAACTCAATGACCATATCATAAGACAATACAGAAGGCACAATATCTACCTCATAAACTATTTCACAGCCTACCTCAACATCAACCAACATGCACTGAACACATACCTACTTCAAGAGCATACTGAAACATGAACAACAAAACTTGCAACCGTGAAGTTGCCAACCTTAGGGAATGAATGAAGAGACACCAAACCAAAGAAAAAGACCCCACCAGAGACTAAGCCAACGAGTCCACAGCGAGATACCCACTAGACCGGATGAAGGACTTGCATCCAGAGACTCATCCGCTGGAAGCTACAACAACTCGATTTGACACTGGCACCATATCCTTTTGTTTGCGCCCCTACATACTTTGGAACCAGCAAGCATCAATGACATTGGGTGGGGGAAGGGGGAGGAGGGAAAACAATATCAGCCGAATGAGAAGGAAATACAGGACTATAAGCGGGCATTGAGAACAGATATGCCCCCCCCCCTCCTTCCCTCTCCCCCCTACTAACAGCGAAGACGAAGCAAGAAGGGTCAAGATCAAGGGGGGGGGTCCTAAAACTATACCTGCCCCACATATAGCAGAAAGAATGTAGAAAGGGGCAAGGCTATAGCACAGTGGTGTACTACAACAGACCACGAATCTCAGGGAGAAGGACCGGCGACCTTGTCGTCGCACGCTCGACATACATTGTTTTATTGTTTTGTTTGTAGAGAGGGAGGGGAGGGAGGGGGGAGAGGGGCACTACTATTATCGCTGTTTTTTTTTTATTTTTCCACACTAACATCTACTATCCTTTCACTTCCTATCATCTCTCTTACTTGCAAGAAGTCATTCTATAGCCTGCATAGTCCAAATCTATCATGGAACCTTCATGGGCCAGTCACCGGGCCAACATCGGAAAACTGAGCCTAGCTGTGGGTGGGGGGGGGGGGGGGGTGGACATGAAACACTGGGGTCGCAGAGTAGTACCACCAGACCACAATGATCTCAGATAATGGCTCCAACCAATAAACTTCTCCTAGCGGCGGACGTAAAAATATTATCCCTCAATGTCAAGGAGCTTAACCACCCAGTCAAGCGCAAAAAATACTAGACTATCTAACCAAGACCAAAGGGGATGTGGTCCTCCTACAGGAAACCAAGCTGTCCCTCGAGGACCTCAGACTAGTTAAAGCCATATGGATATCACAAACAGCATGCTCCCCAGCAGAAGGGAAAAAACGGGGGTGATAAAGCTTCTATCCAGAAACTCTAACCTGCCATTTTGTTGTTTGTTGTTGTGCCTCCCAGCCCGGCTCTCCACCCCGCTCCCGCCTCCCAGCTGCTCCTCCCTCCCACAGAAAGTTTAGGCTCTACCCTCCAGAGCAAGCGCTGTGACCGTCCTGAGTTTCTCAGAAGCGGTCGCTCCCCTCGCTGCTCCCTGCTCATTCATCTGGTATCGTAGCGCTTACTGCCAGACTGCTCATTGCATCTATCACGCATTGCTCGCACTGCTTGAATATTCTGTTATCGTAGCGCTTTACTGCTAAACCGTGCGTTGATATTTACTGTGCCATTGTGTATTGCCTGACTGTGCTGCCCAGTTCATAGCGTTTAATAAGGTCGTGCCCCAATCTCGTCCTGTTTCGCTTTTGGCTTGCTGCCATTTTGTTGTTTGTTGTTGTGCCTCCCAACCCCGCTCTCCACCCCGCTCCCGCCTCCCAGCTGCTCCTCCCTCGCTCTGCCCCCCGCCACTATCCACATATGACAGACGCATTTGCGTGCAGCGGACGCGCCCCATGCGCGCCGAAGGTGTGCCAAAGGTAAGCCCGTCTACGCCCGTCCGCGCCTGGACCGCGCCCAGCGCCAAACCCCCTGGCCCCCGCATAATCCACTCCACCCGCATAACGTACGATGCCGCAACCCTCTCAGCACTTAACCCCGGCCGACTCCCAAACTGCTACCAAGCCGCCCCAGGACACACACATGGACCCTTTGTGAGAAGTTGGCCCGATATGCAACGTTCGCTATTCTAGCGACCGCTATGTATCGTTCCAACGACCCTTATGGTGTTTGGTTGTAAGTCAACCTATAGACCAGCTATCCTAGTAGCGTGGATACGAGCAGTCTAAGGCTAAAGACTCGAGAGGGCGCGTTAAGCCAGCTGTTTACCACACATGTACCCCTTGAACACCCAGTGAAAGGACACCACACCAGTGTTATGAAAATAAACAGTATATTTATTAAGAATCACAACAGCCCTGTACTCTTTATGAGGACAGGGTACTAAGCACAAACCAAATCTCTTTAGCAAATACTTCAAGTGCACAATTAAAACAAGTGTCCGAGGACACGGAAAGGTTAAGGTCTCGGGCGGACCCGATAAGGCAAGTCGGAAGCGAGGGACTCGGGACCCTAGAGTAAAGAGGCTATGCAGGCACCGAAATGCCGAGTTACCTAGCCACGAGGGCTGCGGCTGCACAAGTCTTACAGGCGTCGGGGTCTTCGCTGACGAGCCAGGAGCCGGAAGAAAAAGGAGTTGCTGGCCGGCGACCAGTGATGAATAGTTCGTAGAGATCCAAGCCTGGATCGAAGATTGATGAAACCTGAAAGCAGAGGGGACCAAGTTCGTACTACTAGCCAGTAGTCAGAGGGTACCAGGAAGGCACCGGTTGGCCGTCACCTCGACCAGGTGAGTGGGCGACGCTAGGCTCTGCAGTCTCACGGACCAGGAGGCGTTGTCGGCGACCACGGTGGAGGTGCGAGCTGTCCCACGAAGGATGATGCTGTCGGCGTCGCTGGGCCCAGGATTGGGACAACAAGCCTTGGCAGGTCTCAGGGCCACGTGGTGGGCCTAAGATGGCGTCTTGAGTGGACCAGGAGGGTCCGGGGTGCTTCTCGCAAAGATGGAAGCAAGGGCCAGTCTGGAGCAACCAGACCAGCAGTGATGTTTGTCGGTCGTCGTCAAGGAAGGGCACACGCCAGCGGCTAGTGACCAGACAACGTGTTGAGCAGCGAGCAGAAGGGCCCCACGCAGATCGGGGAGATGCTGGGAGACTGCACTTCGGTGCTGGAGCGGCTCAGGGTCGGGGCTTCTCGGACCCCAGAGCACTCACCAGAGAGTTACCTCGATGGTCGTGCTGGATAAGAGCGTGCAGGTTCTGATGATGGCCGGTCCCTCGAGGTCTCGTCGCACCCACAGTTCACAGCTGAGCTGATGACGTGGGTAGAGGTCAGAGGTGCCAGGGAAGCCGGTTCTCGTCGAGCTGGGCCGTCGGATTCCTTGAGGAAGGACTTACAGCAAACCGCAGAGTTCTTAGATGGTGCCCGCTGATGCAGGGTGACTACTCCTTAGTCACAAGGGAGAAATCTTGAGAAGAGTCTTGAGTGTCCTTTCGTAGAAAGTAGTTCTTGATTCAAAGATGATCTCATTTGGAAGGGTCCCCGCTCCGGCCTTTATCCTAAAGGAAGGGGTGGGTACATGACTAGGTCCTGCCCTAAGGGTGGGACCAGGAAGGGGGGTAGTTACACCCCTCTCCCCTGCCGGACTTTCCCCAGGCCAGGGCTGTCGCCCCTGGAACTGGTTCTAACCGGCAGATGCGTAGTGAGCACCGGGGTGCCACTCCGCAGTCACCTTCTCGCAAAAGCCCTACCTACCCAGAATACACAAACCCTGTCTGGGACGGTGCGAACACCGCCCTCGACAGGAAACCCTTTGTCCGAGCGCTCCTTGCTGGAAGGACTCCCAGCAGCAGGAGGTCAGACTCGTGTCTGTGGTGGCAGCATCCATTTTGTGGAGCTGAGGCTTTAGTTAACTTTAACCGGGGTTCACAGTTACGTACATGTCGTGTCCCTCTAGAAGGGTGGAATGCTAACCTCGTCGCCAGAATTGGTGAGAGGGCAGCATCCCGATTCGTATGACACCTTACTCGACATGTCTTGATAACGCGACACCGAAGTTACCGATGTGGTACGCGTTATCATGGAACAGCCATTGGGTCTTGATTCCGCAAGCTGCAACCGGGCTCGGCTCGGGCCTGAACCTAGCTCACACGAGCCCACGCACTCTGCCCTCAGGATTGTTAAGGCCTGCCATAGGAGTGACTGATAGAGACTCGGGTGTCCATTGTATGGTTAGATATAGAACTACTATACCTAAAGCGAAGGGTGATTACACGACTTCGCCCCAGCTGTCGTGCAGCCAGTTGTGTCAAATTCAGGAGGCCAGCCAGGGGTGGCATAATACATGCTGCAGCCCCTGGCGGCCCTGGGTACACCTATGCCCTGAGTTACAGGGTCTGATAAGGTGGCCCAGTACCAATTGGAAATGCACCTAGGGTACATGGAATCCATTTTAAAGAGAGAGCAGTAGGCCTGGGGTCCTGATTAGCAGGGTCCCAGGTCGACTATGTCCAAAACCAGCTAAAACACAGGGCAAAAAGTTGGGGGCAACCATAGTCAGGATGTACCTTCCTACACAACCCCCCCCCCCAAACGAAAGGAGATAAGGCTATCCTTGTCCAGGTAAGCCTCTATTACCTAAGTGGCCATATAAGGAAGGACCAGCTCTGGCTTGGTTTCCCCCTGTGTCATGGTCCACTAGGCAACCCCTCACCCTAAGGGTATCTGAGGGTCTCCACCATAGGGAATCTCTGTCTCTGGAGTGTCTTGGGAAAGAATAAGGCTGATGCTGGGATGGAGTACTGAAGTGAGGCTCCTCTACCTTTGGGCTCAACTTCCTCCAATCACCATTCATCCTGTGTGCCTTTCTTTCTTTAGCTGAGATGCACTGAGCTCTCAGGGTCAGCCTCTGGCTACCTAACGCTGGAGGCTGAGTCCCTCTGTTTGGCTTACTGGAGGGACAGGTCAGGTCTGGCGTTTTTAGGCCCCATGTTTGGCTGTGCCCAACAGTGTCCAGCTGTGGGAGTTCCCTAACTACTTTTAAGGGGGATCCCTCAGGAGTCTGTTCTATTTTCACTTGGCTAGGTTTACCAGCTTCAGTGATCCTAATCTGTTGATTAAGGGGTTCCTTTGGACAGGGGGCCCTTTTGGGTCCACCACTGGCCTCCCTGATCTCTTCAGCCCTGGGCTGACTGAGGCAGGGTAGAGAGGTGCAGGTTACCTGCTCCAGACTGGGTCCCACCTGGGAAGGGTCCACTGCCATCAGAGGTTCTGCCAGGCTAGGCCCGGCTACCTCTGGGGCAGTTCCTTCAACAGGGGTAGAGTCAGTTCCCTGAGGAGGCTGGCTCTCACCTAGTGTCTGGGAGGGGGAAGACTCCTCTTCCTCCTCAATGCTCTCTGTTTGAGTGGAGTGATCCATTGTTTCAGGCTTCACAACCTCACTATCGGTTTGAGTAGAGGCTGAGACCATTTCAGCCTTGCCAACCTTTTCAGGAGGGCACTCAGTTTGTGTTTGGGCTGTGACTGTCACAGCCCTCCTATCCGGTTCTGTAAAGTCTGTCTGAGCCTGGGCAGTGGCTACCACTGCTCTTCCAACCTTTTCAGGGAGGAATGGTGCTTGGACTGGGGCTGTAGCTATTACTGCCCCACTAACCTGTCTGGATAGGCCTATCATTCTGGAATGAGTTTCTTGCTCCACCTCAGCCCATGCTGAGAGTTCCAGGTCATTCCCTAGTAAGCAATCTACAGGTAGGTTATCTGTCACTGCCACTCTCATGGGCCCTGTGACATTACCCCAGCTGAGCTTGACTACTGCCATGGGATGCCTTCTCTTCATTCCATGAATGTCCGTCACCTGATAAGTAAAACCAGGGGTCAGTTGAGCAGAGGGGACCAGATGGTCACTCACCATGGTGAGGCTGGCCCCTGTGTCTCTGAATGCCTCAACTTTCTGACCATTCACTAAAACTTCTTGTCTATACTTGCCCAAAGTGTGGGGTCCAGTAGTGAAGTTGGCAAACCCCATGCCAGTCTCACAGACAAGAGTGTGGTCAGGGAACCTGGCTAAGCCATAGTCCTCCTGATTGCCCAAAGTAATGCCCACCACATTCTTGGGGGCACTCCCACCACCTGGGGGATTACCACTAGTGGTAACAGGAGGTCTGGGAGTGTTACTTGGGGGTATGTTTTCCTTATTGCTATTTTTATGGCACTTGGCATCACTTTTGTAATGGCCCACCTGTTTACAGGTATGGCAATAAGGTTTCTTCTGTTCTGAAGGAGTGTTCTGGGACCCACCACCCTTGTTGGAGTTTTGGGGCCCTTGGGAAGTCTTCTCTGTGGATTTATCCCCACCCTTCTCTTGAGGCTTGGTTGATTCCTTTTTCTGGTCACCACCCTGGTTTTTAGGCCTAACCCTGGTTCTGACCCATTTGTCTGCCCTCTTACCCAATTCCTGTGGAGAGGTCAGATCAGAGTCTACCAGGTGTTGATGTAATAGCTGGTTCTGACAATTATTTAAGATTTGCTCCCTCATAATTAGATTATACAATCCTTTAAAATCAGTAACCTTACTACCCAGTAGCCAGCCTTCAAAAGCCTTAGTGGCACAATCAACAAAGTCAGTCCAATCTTGAGACTGAGTTTTCGGGGTGTCCCTGAACAGCACCCTGTACTGCTCAGTGGTTAGGCCAAACCCTTCAACCAGTGTATTCTTCAAGACTTGGTAATTGTTAGCATCCTCTACCCTTGTGGTGAGGAGCTTGTCTCTACCTTTACCCTCAAAGGAGAGCCACAAGATAGCTGCCCACTGACTCTGGGGAACACCTTGCACAGTGCAGGCCCTCTCCAAAGCAGTAATCCATTTGTGGATGTCGTCCCCTTGTTTAAAGGGGGGCACTATCTTACCAAGGTGTTTCGTATCGAAACTCTTTTCCCTATTACTAGGTACATTGCTGCCACCAGTGGGGACTACCCCACTTAACTGTTGCTCTCTCGCAAAGGCAAGCCTTTCTTTGGCCAGGGCAAGTTCTTCCCTTTCGATCCTCAGATTAGCTGCCCTTTCCTTAGCTTCGTACACTCTCCTCTGAGGGGACGTCATCCCTCTTTGAGAAGAGTTGTGAGAGCCATTGGTTTGAAGGGATCTGCCAGAGCCTCTTGACAGAGATCTGGCTCGTCCATTCCCAATGTTAAGCGGACCTGACAGTAGCGCCGGGGGTCCCCCAGTACCACTATCATGTTTGCTTAAGTTGGACCGTGTTAGTCTGACGACTTCTACCTGTCCCTTATCTGCCTCATCCCCAGAGAGATCCTCATCCTCATCCTCCTCCCCATCTTCGTTCTCAGTTGCGAGGTGGATGAGGTCAGGATCGTCTCAGGTTCCCTCGAGGGGAGGCATGTCTCCTTCTGGATTAGAAGAGCGAAGAAGTTTCTCAGCCCTTCTGGCATCATAAGTCTCCAAGAGACCAATCAGAAAGGACGTTGTGGGGTTAGACCCCTGCTGGATCTTCCTGGAGTGACACAGCCGTCTTAACTCCTTGAAGCTCAGCACAGTATATCCTGAAGGGATGACCTGTGGAGGGTCAACTGACACAAGGGGAGACCCAGAGTTTCCTCCTTTGTCCGACATACTGTTTCTAGTGTGGTGTAAGTGATGCACCTACCTACACTATGTGTTTACCTACTGTTCCCTTGCTAAGAGTTGTAGCCAAGGTGTGCTAAGCCTTGAGGAGCTACAACAGCTGGTTCAGTAGAACTCAGAGTATTCTAAGCTTTTAGTTATATGTACTAACAGTACTTGTGCGATCTTTCAACAAGATATTCTTAGGATACGTGTGGTAAAACAACAGCAAGCTCAAATCCCAACCGCTGCTCACCAATGTGAGAAGTTGGCCCGATATGCAACGTTCGCTATTCTAGCGACCGCTATGTATCGTTCCAACGACCCTTATGGTGTTTGGTTGTAAGTCAACCTATAGACCAGCTATCCTAGTAGCGTGGATACGAGCAGTCTAAGGCTAAAGACTCGAGAGGGCGCGTTAAGCCAGCTGTTTACCACACATGTACCCCTTGAACACCCAGTGAAAGGACACCACACCAGTGTTATGAAAATAAACAGTATATTTATTAAGAATCACAACAGCCCTGTACTCTTTATGAGGACAGGGTACTAAGCACAAACCAAATCTCTTTAGCAAATACTTCAAGTGCACAATTAAAACAAGTGTCCGAGGACACGGAAAGGTTAAGGTCTCGGGCGGACCCGATAAGGCAAGTCGGAAGCGAGGGACTCGGGACCCTAGAGTAAAGAGGCTATGCAGGCACCGAAATGCCGAGTTACCTAGCCACGAGGGCTGCGGCTGCACAAGTCTTACAGGCGTCGGGGTCTTCGCTGACGAGCCAGGAGCCGGAAGAAAAAGGAGTTGCTGGCCGGCGACCAGTGATGAATAGTTCGTAGAGATCCAAGCCTGGATCGAAGATTGATGAAACCTGAAAGCAGAGGGGACCAAGTTCGTACTACTAGCCAGTAGTCAGAGGGTACCAGGAAGGCACCGGTTGGCCGTCACCTCGACCAGGTGAGTGGGCGACGCTAGGCTCTGCAGTCTCACGGACCAGGAGGCGTTGTCGGCGACCACGGTGGAGGTGCGAGCTGTCCCACGAAGGATGATGCTGTCGGCGTCGCTGGGCCCAGGATTGGGACAACAAGCCTTGGCAGGTCTCAGGGCCACGTGGTGGGCCTAAGATGGCGTCTTGAGTGGACCAGGAGGGTCCGGGGTGCTTCTCGCAAAGATGGAAGCAAGGGCCAGTCTGGAGCAACCAGACCAGCAGTGATGTTTGTCGGTCGTCGTCAAGGAAGGGCACACGCCAGCGGCTAGTGACCAGACAACGTGTTGAGCAGCGAGCAGAAGGGCCCCACGCAGATCGGGGAGATGCTGGGAGACTGCACTTCGGTGCTGGAGCGGCTCAGGGTCGGGGCTTCTCGGACCCCAGAGCACTCACCAGAGAGTTACCTCGATGGTCGTGCTGGATAAGAGCGTGCAGGTTCTGATGATGGCCGGTCCCTCGAGGTCTCGTCGCACCCACAGTTCACAGCTGAGCTGATGACGTGGGTAGAGGTCAGAGGTGCCAGGGAAGCCGGTTCTCGTCGAGCTGGGCCGTCGGATTCCTTGAGGAAGGACTTACAGCAAACCGCAGAGTTCTTAGATGGTGCCCGCTGATGCAGGGTGACTACTCCTTAGTCACAAGGGAGAAATCTTGAGAAGAGTCTTGAGTGTCCTTTCGTAGAAAGTAGTTCTTGATTCAAAGATGATCTCATTTGGAAGGGTCCCCGCTCCGGCCTTTATCCTAAAGGAAGGGGTGGGTACATGACTAGGTCCTGCCCTAAGGGTGGGACCAGGAAGGGGGGTAGTTACACCCCTCTCCCCTGCCGGACTTTCCCCAGGCCAGGGCTGTCGCCCCTGGAACTGGTTCTAACCGGCAGATGCGTAGTGAGCACCGGGGTGCCACTCCGCAGTCACCTTCTCGCAAAAGCCCTACCTACCCAGAATACACAAACCCTGTCTGGGACGGTGCGAACACCGCCCTCGACAGGAAACCCTTTGTCCGAGCGCTCCTTGCTGGAAGGACTCCCAGCAGCAGGAGGTCAGACTCGTTTCTGTGGTGGCAGCATCCATTTTGTGGAGCTGAGGCTTTAGTTAACTTTAACCGGGGTTCACAGTTACGTACATGTCGTGTCCCTCTAGAAGGGTGGAATGCTAACCTCGTCGCCAGAATTGGTGAGAGGGCAGCATCCCGATTCGTATGACACCTTACTTGACATGTCTTGATAACGCGACACCGAAGTTACCGATGTGGTACGCGTTATCATGGAACAGCCATTGGGTCTTGATTCCGCAAGCTGCAACCGGGCTCGGCTCGGGCCTGAACCTAGCTCACACGAGCCCACGCACTCTGCCCTCAGGATTGTTAAGGCCTGCCATAGGAGTGACTGATAGGGACTCGGGTGTCCATTGTATGGTTAGATATAGAACTACTATACCTAAAGCGAAGGGTGATTACACGACTTCGCCCCAGCTGTCGTGCAGCCAGTTGTGTCAAATTCAGGAGGCCAGCCAGGGGTGGCATAATACATGCTGCAGCCCCTGGCGGCCCTGGGTACACCTATGCCCTGAGTTACAGGGTCTGATAAGGTGGCCCAGTACCAATTGGAAATGCACCTAGGGTACATGGAATCCATTTTAAAGAGAGAGCAGTAGGCCTGGGGTCCTGATTAGCAGGGTCCCAGGTCGACTATGTCCAAAACCAGCTAAAACACAGGGCAAAAAGTTGGGGGCAACCATAGTCAGGATGTACCTTCCTACACCCTTCACCTGCCACTCCTGCAAGTTCGACTGCATCAGGACCCACACCAAATCCACAAACTCCAAACAGAGCTCCGACACTAACGACCTAAAGTGCATCCTGCTCAACACCCGCTCGGTCCACAGACATGCCATTGAACTCTGGAACATACTCGACACCACATCACCGGACGTCGCCTTTCTTACAGAAACCTGGATGAACGCCTCATCAACGCCCGACATCGCCATAGCCATCCCGGACGGCTACAAGATCATCCGAAAGGACCGCATCAACCAAACGGATGGAGGCATCGCCATCGTCCATAAGAACACCATCCGCATCACAACCAGTTCCGACGATAACCTCGCAGCCGCCGAACACCTTCACTTCCAGATCCACACCGACCCCAAGACCACACTCAGAGGCACCCTCATCTACAGGCCACCAGGACCCCTCACACAATTCAGCGAAACACATCACAGACTTCATCAGCCCACACGCCCTCCCCTCCGCGGACTACATTCTACTGGGAGACCTCAACTTCCACCTGGAAAAGAACAACGACAGCAGCACCACCACCCTTCTGGCCAACCTCGGACTCAAACAACTTGTTTACACCCCCACCCACTATGCCGGGCACACGCTCGACCCAATCTTCACCTCCAGCAAGCACATCTCCTTCAACCACACCACAGCTCTCCATTGGACGGACCACAGCTGCGTTCACTTCAACTACAAAAAAACTATGACCCACAACCACCCACAACCAATTCCCTGCAGAAACTGGAACAAAATTACTACCGACCAGCTCTTCACATCGCTTCACCAAAACCCTCCTGTCAAATCATCGGACCCAAACCAAGCAGCCATCAACCTCACACAATGGATCACCCACAGCGCTGACGAATTAGCACCCTTGCAAAACCACCAAATCAAGCAAGGTAGCAAAAAAGCCACCTGGTTCAATGATGACCTCAAGAAATCCAAGAAGATCTGTCGCACACTCGAGAAAGTCTAGCGAAAAAGCCCAACCACTGACAACCTGGCCACCTTCAAGAACGTCACCCGCAAACACCACCAACTGATCCGATCCACCAAGAAATCAGCTTTCAAGGATCGACTCGACAACAACGCCCACAACAGCAAGGAACTATTCAACATCATCAAAGAGTTTACCAATCCCACTGCCGGCACCAACGACATCACTCCCTCCCAAGACCTCTGCGACTCTCTAGCCTCGTTCTTCCACAACAAAATAGCTGACATACATAACAGCTTTGGAGACCAGTCCACCCCACCCACCTTCGAACTAAAACCCCCCTCCAACAACCTCTGCGCCTGGAACAAATCACCACTGAAGACACCATCCGCCTGATGAACTCCATCCACTCAGGATCGCCAACCGACCCATGTCCCCACCACATTTTCAACAAAGCAGACTCCATTTTCGCTCCCCATCTCCGAGACATCATCAAATGCTCCCTCAACTCCGCTACCTTCCCGGAAAGCTGGAAACATGCCGAACTCAGCGCCTTCCTGAAGAAACCCACAGCAGACTCCACTGAACTTAAGAACTACAGCCCCATTTCGCTCCTCCCATTCCCTGCCAAAGTCATTGAGAAAGCAGTCAACAGTCAGCTCGCCGCCTTCCTCGAATCCAACAAATCCCTCGACCCTTCACAGTCAGGCTTCCTAGCCAAACACAGCACCAAGACCGCCCTCATCGCAGCAACAGACGACATTCGAACTCTACTGGACAACGGAGAAACAGCTGTCCTCATCCTACTGGACCTCTCTTCAGCCTTCGACACAGTCTGTCATAACACCCTTATACAACGCTTCAGCAACGTCGGAATACAAGGAAAAGCACTGGACTGGATCATCTCGTTCCTCACCGGAAGAACCCAGAGAGTCCGCCTCCCCCCTTTCAGATCAGAGGCCACCAAAGTCATCTGCAGCGTACCACAAGGATCATCACTCAGTCCCACCCTCTTCCACGTATACATGAGTACCCTCGCATCCATCGCGCGCCAACACAACCTCAACATCATCTGCTACGCAGACGACACCCAGCTAATCCTCTCCCTCACCAAAGACCCAAACACCGCCAAAACCAACCTACACGAAGGGATGAAAGAAGTAGCCGAGTGGATGAAGAACAGCCGTTTAAAACTGAACTCGGAGAAAACTGAAGTCCTCATCTTAGGATCATCCCCCTCCGCCTGGGACGACTCATGGTGGCCACCGACCCTGGGAAACGCACCCATACCAACGGACCATGCACGTAACCTGGGCTTCATCCTAGACTCCTCCCTCTCGATGATCAGACAAGTCAACGCCGTCTCATCATCATGCTTCAACATCCTACGAATGCTCAAAAAAATCTTTTGCTGGATCCCCACCGAGACAAGAAAGACAGTCACCTATGCACTGGTCACAAGCAGACTGGACTACGGAAACACCCTTTACGCCGGAACCACAGCCAAACTACAGAAAAAACTCCAACGCATCCAAAACGCCTCAGCCAGACTCATCCTAGACATCCCCCGCCAAGCTCACTTTTCCAGTCACCTAAAAGACCTCCACTGGCTCCCCGTCAACAAGAGAATAACGTTCCGTCTCCTCACCCACGCACACAAAGCCCTTTACGACCTAGGACCCGAATACCTCAACACGCGCCTGTCTTTTTACACCCCCGCCCGCCAACTACAATCGTCCAATCAAGCCCTCGCCGCGATTCTACGCATCCAAAGCAGTGGTAGAAGTGGAGGGGGATCGGTGGGCACGGCGTGCCCCTACTTCTAGAAATTATTCCAATCCGTTCCCCTACTTCTTACTTTCAAAAACGCATCCCGGGACGGCGAGAATAGTTCTACTTAATAAAAAAGTATAGCTTTTTTTTCCGCTTTCAGGGGCTGCTCGCACTTCTCTGTTAAACTCCAGAGACAGCAGCAGCCCCTCCCTAAGCTCGCACAGGCTGAGGGCAGGCCCATTGTCCTTACGATTAAGGCTGATGGCCCCCTTTCGAATGACAATGCGCCCGCCGTCTGCCATTAGCATGTCATGTGCCACAGAGATTGGAGTTAGTGATTACAGAGGCGCTTTCCCTGCAAGAGCGCTTCGACGCCTCGTTGGGGGTAGTAAGCACCATATAAATGCAATTACAATACAATACAATGATTGTGTCATGTTATGCGAGAAGGCCTGAAAGAAATACCTTTTCTGTGTATAGGGTTAATCCATTTTTTTTCACTGATACACTGAATTTTTTTGCACTGTTCCTCAGGAAGGCAACCCAGTACAATCAAAAGAGACTGAGAAAAACTATTTGTCTCAATTCCCTCTATGCTGACTTTGTTTGTCTGAGACTGCAATGGCTGCAGAGCTGATTGAAATCATTAAGTAGCGCCGATCAGTATAGCTTTGTATCTCCTCGTAAAGGGCCTGTGTGCTGGCGAATCTCTCGTTGTGACGCGACAGTGGCTCTGATAATATGATCCCCCTTGACACCCATACAACCAACTTTTCATGACCTTCCATAACGCACAGCACAATTGGGGCAGGGCTTTAAGTGGGATGAAAAAACTGGGGGGCTCTCAAAGGGACGTGGCTTAAGGATGTGGCTGAAAACATTTATGCAAAAAATATGTGCCCAGCGTAATGTGCTGCCCGACTTGTATTTTGCTGCTTCTGTTATTGCCTCCACATATATAATACAACAAGTAACATTACACATACAAGAAGCCAGGACTATTGGCTTTGTCAAAGGTTGTTGGCTGGAAAAGATAGGGGGCCATATGTATCAAGATACCCTTTTGCGATTCTCAAATAGCGATTTTTAAGAAATCGCTATTTGAGAATCGCAAATAGGCATTTATGTACAAAATTGCATTTTTTTGCGATTTCTTAAAATTCCTTCATTGCGATTAGCAAATTGCGAATCGCAATTAAGGAATATTTCCCATTCATTTCTATGGGCCAGGAGGCCCATCGGAATGAATTGGAAGTTATTCTCAATTTGCGATTCGCAATTTGCTAATCGCAATTTGAGAATAATTTCAAGGGTACAGGGGTGTCCAAAGGACACCCTGTTTCACCCCAGAAATATGCATGGGTACACATGTGGCGCACATACAGGGCATGTATGTGCGTCACATGGCACTTTGAAAAATGCATAAATGTGCATTTTTCAAGGAATTCGCAACTTACCAACAACTAGAAGTTGGTGGTAATTTGCGATTCCTTAAGGACATTTTGCAAATTTTTTGGCTTCATACATTGCATTTAAGGAATCGCTAAATTTGTGATTCCTTAAATGCAATCGCAAAATAAGGAATCACAAATTTTGCGAATCCTTATTTTACACCAGATTTTGCTTAATATACCATTTAGCAAATTCGCATTCGCAAAGGCGGAAATTCCGCGAATTTCGGCCTTTGCGAATGCGAATTTGCATGTTACATATGGCCCAAATATACTACATTCATACAACTATGACTTTGTTCTATATAATATTGAAAATGCTTTAGTTTCCGATTAAAAACGTTTTAGTCTCCGATTGAGGCTGATTACCCCCTTTCGAATGACAATGCACCCGCCGTCTGCCTTTAGCATGTCATGTGCCAGTGAGATTGGAGTTAGTGATTTCAGAGGAGCTTTCCCCAAACAGAGAACTGTGGGGAATTTGCCACCTTGTGTATCTTGTCAATGTTGTACACAGAGTGAACTGGGTAAGAGCAGTGACGGGACAGAAGAGGCGACAGGAAAGGAGAGGTAATAGGACAGGAGAGGTGACTGGGCAGGAGAAGAACGGACAGGAGAAGTAACGGACAGGAGAAGTAACGGGCAGGAGAAGTGACAGGGCAGGAGAAGTGACAGGGCAGGAGAAGTGACAGGCAGGAGAAGTGACGGGCAGGAGAAGTAACGGATAGGAGAAGTAGCGGGGCAGGAGAGGTGACGTGTCAGGAGCAGTGATGGGACAGGAGAGGTGACAGGAAAGGAGAGGTGACGGGGCAGGAGAAATGATGGGGCAGGAGAAGTGAAGGGGCAGGAGCGGTGATTAGGAATGGGCAGGAGCAGTGAACGGATAGGGGCAGTGAACGGACAAGAGCAGTGAACGGGGCAGGAGAAGTGATGGGACAGGAGAAGTGATGGGGCAGGAGCAATGATGGGGCAGGAGCAGTGATGGGGCAGGAGCAGTGATGGGGCAGGAGATGTGACAGGGCAGGAGAGGTGACTGGGAAGGAGAGGCAACAGAGCAGGAGAGGTGACTGGGCACAAGAAGTGACAGGCATGTGGCATGACAGGCAGGTGATGTGATGGGCAGGAGAGGTGACGGGGCACGAGAAGTGATGAAGCATTAGAAGTAATGGGGCAGGAGCGGTGATTAGGCATGAGCAGGAGTGGTAACCGGGCAGGAGCAGTGAACCGGGCAGGAGCGGTGAACCGGGCAGGAGCAGTGAACGGGGCAGGAGCAGTGAACGGGGCAGGAGCAGTGAACGGGGCAGGAGCAGTGAACGGGGCAGGAGCAGTGAATGGGGCAGGAGGAGTGAATGGGGCAGAAGCAACGGTGGAGGAAAAGTGACAGGACAGGAGAAGTGACGGGGGCCAGGAGGAGTGACGGGCCAGGAGAAGTGACGGGACAGGAGAAGTGACGGGACAGGAGAAGTGTCTGGGAAGAAGAAGTGACGGGGAATGAGAAGTGACAGGGAAAGAGAGGCAACAGGGCAGGAGAAGTGACCGGGCAGGTGATGTGACGGGCAGGTGACGTGACCGGCAGGTGACGGGCAGGGGACGGCAGGAGAAGAAATGGGCTGGAGAAGTGACCGGCAGGTGAGGTGACGGGCAGGTGATGTGATGGGCACGTGACATGACGGGCAGGTGACATGATGGGCAGGTGATGGGCTGGAGAAGTGATGGGCTGGAGAAGTGATGGGCTGGAGAAGTGACCGGGCAGAAGAAGTGACGGGCAGAAGAAGTGACGGGCAGGTGAGGTGACTGGCAGGTGAGGTGACTGGCAGGTGAGGTGACGGGCAGGTGAGGTGACGGGCAGGTGACATGACGGGCAGGTGACGTGACATGACAGGAGAGGAGAGGTGATGGGCAGGAGAGGTGACGGGGCAGGAGAGGTGACGAAGCAGGAGAAGTGATGGGGCAGGAGAGGTGATTAGGCATGAGCAAGAGTGGTAACTGGGCAGGAGCGGTGAACGGGGCAGGAGCAGTGAACAGGGCAGGAGCAGTGAACGGGGCAGGAGCAGTGAATGGGGCAGGAGCAGTGAACGGGGCAGGAGCAGTGAACGGGGCAGGAGCAGTGGACGGGGCAGGAGCAGTGGACGGGGCAGGAGCAGTGGACGGGGCAGGAGCAGTGGACGGGGAAGGAGCAGTGGACGGGGAAGGAGCAGTGGACGGGGCAGGAGCAGTGGACGGGGCAGGAGCAGTGGACTGGGCAAGAGCAGTGGACGGGGCAGGTGTAGTGAACGGGGCAGGAGTAGTGAACAGGGGAGTGTGAGAAGTTGGCCTGGTACATGATGTCCACTATTCTAATGGGCACCTTGCACCAGTCCAAACAACCCTTATGGTGACGGTTGTAAAGTCAACCTTATAGACCAGCTATCCTAGTGGTAGCATGGACAAGGCAGTCTTAGGCTTAAACTTCAGAGAGCATATGAAGCCAGCTGTTTTACCATATATAATACCAAATGAAAGGACACCACACAAGGTATATATCAAATATATATGTATTTATCACTAACACAACCCCTCTGCACTCTTTATGAGGTCACAGTTCGAGATACAGCACAAGTTGCTCAATAACCATACTATAAGTTGCACAAATACAATTCTGCTCTAGGGGCCTCACCAACCATATACTGAATAAGTGGTATAAGAACCACTTCAGGAAAGGTGAGTAGGCCTAGGGCCTAGGAATTTGCTGGGGCTACACTGAGCAACCAAGGGATTGGAAGTAGGAGGCCCACAGGACGCGTGTGCAGTGTCTAAACACATATGCAGGTTACCATAGAGTTTCAATGGGAACGTAAAAGTTACGAAGTAGTAGATGTGGGACCTTCCGGAAGGACTACGGGAAACCCATGTTAAACTAGGACACTTGGATAGTTAATACCCACTGGAGAACCGGATTACTCAAGTTACCTCACCCAGGGAAGCCGGGTGCATAGGTGTTCTTTCGTGTCGGGTTTCGTCGCTGTCTCCTATGGAGAGCTGCAAGAAAGTGCTGCAGGCGACCAGGAGAAAAGTGTCCGGGTGGATCCAAGGCCGGATCACAGTCGAGAAAAACCTGAAAGCAGTGGGGACGGAGTCTGGGTCACTAGCCAGTGACCAGGTGCAGGAGTCGAGCTGTCCCATGACGGATCTAGTTGTTGGCGGTGTCGGTATCCGGATTGGACCCAACAAAACTTGGCAAATGCAATCCACGCAGGATGGGAAGATTGGCTTTAGTTCAGACCAGCAAGTCTGGGGAGCTTCTCCTTCACAGAGAAGCTAGAGCAAGCCCGGAGCAACCAGGAAAGCGGTGTAGTTTTACAAAGATGTCTTCAGAGGGCCTATAAGCCAACGGGCTAGCAACCGCAAAGACGTATTGAGTGGAAATGCAGGCGCAGGCCCCACGCAGCACTCGTAGAGTGTGGAGGGCTGAGCTTCGGTGCAAATGCTGCTCAGGTCTGGGGCCTCTCAAACCCCAATGCACAACTTCAAGGGTACCTCAGAAGCTGCACAGGTAGCAAAAATCAGGTAGTCCAGGATGTCCGGTCCCACGTCTCTCGTGTCCGCCACGGGTCTCAGCTTTGCTGTGGATGTGAGTCGGAGTCAGAAGTCTGGAAGTCCAGTTCCTGCATTGCTAAGTCTTCGGGTTCCAGCGGGAGCGTCGACAAAGCAATCTGGCAAGTTACTGTTGGTGCCTGTTTGCACAGGGTGGTCACTCCTTGACCACAAGGGAGATGTCTTCAGTCTTCCAGTCGATATGGAACGTCGAAGGTCCAAGAGTTTAGTTTCAGAGTTTCTTTCCAGGATAAATCTAAAGTCTCTATACACAGCTCCTAACTTTATACTAAACTAAGGGGCTGGATTACCTGCTAGGTCCCTCCTATGAGTGGAACCTGGGAAGGGGGTGGTTACACTCAGGGCCGGCGCTAGGCAAGGGCAGTGTGGGCAGCTGCCCAGGGCCTCGCACTCAGCCCACCAGCATGGGGCCATGCACTGGTGGTGTGTCCTGTTGTTTCCCTGGCGATCCATTTCAGAGAAAGGTGTCGCCTTGCATTTAAGGTCCTTCAGAGGGGCCCCCCCAGGGATGGTGTCTTGAAGCATAGGGGAGGGAGACGCCCCCTTCAATTGCAAAGAGACCCATTCAAAGACACCGTGGGAGGCCCATTGTCCAGCATTTTGGCACCCCCATAGTTTTAACTTTTAGCCCACAAGCAATTCTCACACCTGTCAGACTGAAGGTGTTAGAAATGACTGTGGGGGGGGGGGGGCAAAATGCTGGACAATGGGCCTCTCACAGTGTCTGTGATTGGTCTCCTTAAAGGGGCCACTTATCTACATTAGAGGGGCCTCGCACATTCCATTTTAGCCCAGGGTCTCGTAAATCCTAGAACCGGCCCTGGTTACACCCCTTTCCCTTTGTCCAGTTTCGCACCACAGCTGGGGCTGGAGTGCCCCAGTAACTGGTTTGAACCGGGCTATGCATGGGGCACCTTGTGTGCCGACTGCAGCAACAAAAGGGTTAAAGTAACATGTTGTTCCTGCTTATATTTCACACGCTTTACATAAACCTGTATTCCCTATAAGTGTTTGCTTTTTCCTGAATTAAACCTGAAATAAACATGTTTAACCATTGTTTTAATTAAATAACGTTATAAGCTGTAACTGGTCAGTGAAATGCTAAACGTACTAAAAATTGGTATGTTTTGCTATTTCTAGCCACACCCCTGACTCCGCCCACTGTTTCAATCTTTGGTTATTCCTGCCCCCTGATTCTCCACCCACAGTTCCCCTACTTTTTATTTCCCACTTCGACCACTGATCCAAAGATCCACCATGGAAGGAAGATCCTTCTCCTACTTAGCAGCCAAGACTTGGAACTCTCTCCCCACCCACCTCCGCCTCACACAGAACCACCTCTCATTCAGAATACAACCAAAAACTTGGATATTCGATAAGTAAGTACCCCCCCCCTCCCTCAAGCGCCTTGAGACCCTCTGGGTGAGTAGTGCGCTATACAAATTTTTGAACTTGAACTATAATATGTCGTTATTATTACCAAATTCAACCGTATTTTTTATCGCCAACTGAAGGATGAAAGGCTGAGATTACTGACTCAGTGACTCTGTCGAACCTTAAACTGTGCCTGGTGTTCGCACACAGGTCTCCGATTGCAAGCGGTCCCTCAAGACTTTCTGAAACTTGTGGAGTAGATCACGTGTGTTTCAGGAACGCGTGTGGCTCCATGTCTGCCACTGACGACTTGGTAGAAAAGTTTGGAGAAGTGAAAGGGTGTATCTGGTCGTCCCTTTGGTCACCATCGGACTTTGAGGCCCCGCTGTTCACAGGCACATGTGCATATTGAAAACCAAAATGCATACAACTATTGTACTTGTAATTTTAAACAGTTTTCAAAAGTATGTATGGGTGCTGAAAAATTATATGCAAATCAAATGGTAATACAATAATATCGTGTACTGAACACACCATGTATATAGCACTATTTTTTGCCTCATTTTCCAAAGCTCTTTTTGTATTTGATAATTGATTGCAGCAAAGCAGACCCAGGAGCGTGATGACTAATATTGTCAAAATAAATGAACATATTCAGCACAAACAAAACCTCCTGTATGGGCGAAGCGGTTCATTTACATTTCTGTTGGTCCCTGACCCTTTTATTTACGTGCACACACACAGATCGAGGTCCTGACAGCAAAAAAGCAGTTCAATCAAATGCTTTCTCACATTTCAAAGCTCTTTTTGTGTTTCATTAATTGAGGTTCCCACGGAGCGGTTTTTGCGCCTACAGCAAAGGAGACGCCAGAGCACATTTGCTCGAATCGTTAAGATAAAGGGACATGTTCAGCACCAACAAAAAACATCCTGTACGAGCGGAGCTGCTCATTTGTTTGTTGCGCAGGTGGAGGTCCTGCCAACGAAATGCATACAACTATTTCAGCAAAATACGTGCACTTTTAAAAAATTTCCAAAAGAACGTACGTCTGCTGCATAAAACGATGTTCAAATCTGGAAATAATGCATGTGTTCTGAATACACATAAAATATTTGCAAAGTTACTGGTCGCCAACTCACTATTAATTATTAAATGTATCTATATAGAAGCAGGAAGCTCTTTCCATAGGTGTGCCGAGCTAAAAGCGAACGACGCCTGTTTCTCTCTCTGCAAAGAGAGAGTAGACAGCATCCTTCTCCCGCGCTGCCTCACGTGCACACTGTAACAGAGGCACCTAGTAACTGCTGCGTTACTACTCTAGCCAATACAGACGTGCTGCTGTGCAGCAGCGCCTGGATTGGCAGGGGCAAGCCGTCCTACCGCCCATTACTTAGACCGGGGCTGCAGCTATGAGTCACCCCAGCTCACTAATGCATGGTGGAAAGTCTGTGAGAGGGAGGCCTCGGGGGGCGCATGTAGTTAGGGTGACCAACCGTCCGTAAATTTCCCGGACTGTCCGTAATTTGGACCTTACGTCCGTTGTCCGTCAGAATCCCTTTTACGGACGCCCTTTGTCCGTAATTTTGGACATTGGCTTGGGGAACATCACTGTTCCCCTGCCAGAACCCTCAGCTCTGATGGTGTGCCTCGCACTGTTCTGAGCACACACATAGCCCCACCCGAGTAATTCACAGGTCTTTAAAAGACCAATTACGCGTTAACGAGGCTTTGTTGTTTTTCCGCCCCTTCATCTCCACACTCCCTGCCTATTGCTGAAAGAATTAGCCCCCCACCACGCCTCCGAAATTTGTAGTACCCCTCACATACCCACCCCACCCCACTGAAAAATGTGGCTATCGTTGCGCCTCTGATTGTGAGTGACAGGTAGGTCTTGGCTGTTTAGCTGTCGATGCTGTATTTGGATGTGTCCTCTGCGGGTGGTGTGAGGAGAAGAGTGACTGAACATTACTGATATGAATAGGCCTGCGAGTGGCAGTGCTGGGAAGAGCAGGCCCGCAGGGCATGGCCTTCAAGAACAGTGCTCCCAGGGACCATGATCCAAAGCATATGGAGGACCGCGTTGGGGTGTAAAGGGCAAGGACAGCACATGACTCTGGGGGGCATGCCTCTGTGTGTCCAGGGGGACAGCGCTATGGAATGTGGCTCTTGAACCGCCGAGTTGCAAAGTATGGGGCTCTGAGGCCAGTGGTGAGTGTATGGCTGCAAAGTGACAGTGCCTGGAGGGCATGACTTTTACAAAGTAGAACCTATGACATGACCCAGCCAAAGCTGTCGAAAGATCCCATGTCATGTACAGAGACGTTTTTAGGCATGGGAAATGTGGGCTCTGGCCTAGGGTCCCAGCTTTTTAGGGGCCCCCTGGTAGAACCAGATGTGTTCTTGTCCTGATGACCTTGAACTATTATTAGACAGTATGTTGTAAAAAGCATTTTCCTTTAAATAATGTTTAATGTGGGTAATATGTGAGAGTCTATTATAGACATTTTGCAGACAAATGTTTGTTTCATGCAACATCCATAATAAACGTTTCTCTTAGATCGATACAGGACCTGACATATGAGTAATGGGATGGGGTCATAGAGATTTCTTTTAGTAATATGTGTGAGCTACTGCTATGTTACAATACTGACAACACACATCACTATTACTGAATACTAGATGTAAATTCATTTAGAATTTGGACAAGTGTGCGTGTACAGTGCACTGTCGGTGACCTGGCTAAAGAGTAATGAAAGAGCTGAAATTAAATCATAAAATCACAGTGTTCCGAACATGGGCCCCCAAAATACGTTTGGCCCAGGGCCCCCAAAATCCTTAAAACGTCCCTAGTCATGTATGAAACACTAAACTAGTTCTGGCCTTTTAGCCAATAGCATTATACATATGGGCATCAAAATCCCAGCATGGAGTGTTTTATAGGCTGGAAACAAAAAAGATAAACGAGTCACACTTGCATGGGCCTTCCTGGCAGCTGTGGTACCCACGGAGGCAACTGCACTACGGTTCAGAGCGACGGGTAACGTCACATACAGTATGATCATATTTTTTACTTTCCAACATGCTTGTACAACTAATAAAGGTCATGTGCGGGAATAGACATACTGATTCCTGATCCCAGGTGACCTAACTGTGACCGAGCGTGATGACAAGCCTTGCAGCAAATGACCCCATGATGTGACCAACCCGGTAGCAGAGCTAAAACAGAAAGGCTACCAGTAAGCCACCCTTCATTTCAGTCCAGCCCGAAACCCACCTCAGAGTCCTTATCAGGAGTTTCAAATTGACCAAAGATGCATATGTTTGTCCGTCATATTTAATATTTTAGTCTTTTCTGACTGCACCTTTGACATTCCTTAACTTAAGAGGTTTGGCGTATGAATAATTGCCACTATGTGCAGACATGGAAGGGGGACAAACAGAGTAGACCGAGAGGGCTTGCTATATAACCTCCAGGCTTACCCCACACTCCCTGACTCGTGCCTTCCCATAGATGAACCTGGGTATGCAATGACCCCTGCCTCTCACAAGAGCCACTACATATGGGAGCAAAGGATAGGTGTAGGGAGGGTGGGAGCTTCTGAAGAGCTGTTTCCCTGTCAATGGATAAGAAAGAGAAGCTGTGCGTGGGATCTCTCTTGTGGACGATTAAAGCCCTTTCCATGTTCTAATGTGAAGGGCTATCACAATGGGAGGGCAGAGGAGGTAGTATGTCCCAGGCCTGTGTTCTTTCAGGGCCCCATGCTGATGCAAGGATGTATGGCTAAATGAAAGAGGGATGGAGAGAGAAAGGGAGGATGGATGACTGAAAGGGTGAATGGGTGGATGGATGAGTGACTGGGTGGATGATTGAGTAAGTGAAAGGATGGCTGGAAGGGTGAAAGGGTAGATGGCTGGATGGATGAGTGGATGGATGGGTGGAAGAGTGGATGGATGAGTGCACAGATGGATAAGGTGAAAGGATGAATGGAGGGATGGATGAGTGAAAGGGTGAATGTGTGGAAGGATGAGTGACTGGGTGGATGAATGAGTAAATGAAAGGATGGCTGGATGGTTTAAAGGGTAGATGGCTGGATGGATGAGTGAAAGAGTAGATGGATGAGTGTACAGATGGATAAGGTGAAAGGATGGATGGAGGGATAGAGGAGTGGAATGATGTATGGATGGAAGGATAGATGATGGATAGGTTTGCAAATGGTTGAATATTGATGTGGATGGGCACCCAGGTGGAAGGACAGAGTGAATGGTGACAGACTGAATGATGGATGAAAGAATGATTGCACTTTATAACCCCCATCATCTTAAGTACCTTTCCTATAGATTGACTTTCACATTTATATGAGTCATTGTCTCTATATAATATGTGTGTGATGTAACTCACTCCGACACCCTGTCCTTCTTACTTGGGAGGAGTAGCACTATTAAATAAATTAAATACACATGAGAGAGGGTCTGTGAAGAGGAGGGTCACCATTGGAGGGTGGTAGCAAGGCCAGACTGTCCGGACCGGGCATCGGGCGTTTCCCTGGGAGGCTGGAAAGGTGGGGGCGGTTTTGTTAACGCCAAAAGACTTGCTCATTTATTCAAAGCTGCGCGCATACTGAAAAACCATGAAGTGCACAATTATCTCAACCTAATATAAACTTTTTTTCACTTGTACTTAAGTGGTTGTCTATTTACTTTTTGTATACTATTGAGCGATCTCTTCTGATGTGTCTGTAAAACGTAACTTTTGTCCTGAATTTTGACCTTATGTCCTGAATTTTGATCCTGAATTTTGACCCTTTGTCCTGAATTTTTACACTCACCGTCCTGAATTTGCACCCATGCCAGTAGGTCACCCTACATGTAGGGCAGGCTAGCCGTGGAAAGGCATCGAGCCAACCCAACATGTGCACTTGGATCCAGGTGCCCTGATACTACGGTGACCCTGTGTCTGTCGATTATATTGTTACGCCCCACCCCTCAGGACTGCACTGACTTCTCTTGGACCCGCCAGTGTTACATGCTGAAAACCAGCCTTCGGCTGAGTGAAGGGCTTTAAAATGTTTAGGTAGTAGTGTATAATGTATTACTACTATTGACAATTAATCGGGGGCCCAAGTGGGGCTAAACATGAGTGGAGGAATGCCCCATTGCCCTATGGGAGGCACCCCCGCTGGGTGGGACACAGACACCCGTGGTCCCTCAAGTCATCCACTACCATTCTTACTTGTTCTTTTAACCATATCCACACGGCTTTATAAAAAAAAACCTGCCTGTATGTTCCCTCTCTACCGCTTGGATATGCTATACAATATATTTCAGTCTTCAACAAGGTTGGCTACCCATAGGGCAATTTAGCAGTGTCTGAAGGGCTGGTCTTGACAATAAGCATAGGCGAAATTTAAATTACACCAGGGTAAATCACATAATTTATGTTATCTAAAATTTTCGAGATTACATCATTCCTCCACGTCGCGTACTTAGCAGCAAAATGTTTCCACGCATGCTCGGAAGAACGGAAACAGCCAGAACACAAACAGCTGTTGCTTACGCCACTTGTTTTTTTGTGCTTTTTTATACTGCATAAATGCGTCCTCACTTCAGATTTATAGAGCGAAATGATAGGTTTGAATTGCTCGTCATTTCCTTTACATTTTGGGTAGTTACACTTACATTACATGAATTTCTCACACCTCATTCTAGATGTGCAGTGTGCGGACCTGTTTTTTGCCTGTTTATATGGCTGTTTCTTGGTTTGGTGGGCGAGTGTTTTCTTGTTGATTTCCCTGATATTACCACAAACATTCTCTGCAACAAGCACACATGCATGCAGTCTATCATACCTTGCAGAACAACAAAAGGGGAAAATAGCGAGAGAGAAATAGAAAGCTGGAAAAAGAGAGGGAGAATTATGATAGCTGGTAGGACGAGAGAGAGAAAGAAGTATATAGTAGGGGATAAAAATTACAAACAGGACATGTGGAAGCCAAAAAAAGAAGAGCAGTCACTGACAGTGCAGTGGGTGGCACTGTGGAAGTGGGCCGCCATCTCTTTGGCAATGGACAGTGGCCTTGTAACAAAAGCTTTTGGTAGCAGCACTTATTCTTTTACAAATTAAGTACTGCCTGTAATTACATATGAGAAGCCATTCATATATCTAATAAAGGGTTGAGAGTCCACTTACAGCTTGCCTTAAAAAACAGAAAACTGCCAAATGTAAAAAAAAAATGAACGCAACCTCTGTCTTAATTTGAGAGCCATGTGAAAGTATAAAGCTGAAGGATGGGTGCTAATGGCCATATGACATAAACAGAAGAAATAAAGTGAAGAATTATAATGGAGTGTCTATGGAAACATTGGTGATAGGAAGACAACCAAGGGTGGCATTGCAGGACTTGGAGAGGAAAGAGAGTACCCTTAGGAATATTGAGGTGCATTGGGAGCGACGCAACCAGCAAAAAGGTTATGCTCCAAGTATATAAAGCCATTTTTAGGTTTTGACTGGCCATGCGCTTTGCGCATGTGCCAAAAAACCTCTTGAGTTGTGTGTGTGGGTCGGGATACGCCCCCTCCTCCGATTGGCTAGCTCCATAAATGGAGGCTAGCCATTGGACGAGGGGCCTGTCCGTCAATGCCGGACCAGATTCTTTGGCTTTTGCCGACGTCAGCCAAAAGCCGGGAACGCCCCCGAATCTGGTCCGGCATTGAGCCGGCACCCGCCTTCCTGCTTCGTTTATTCATGTGCCGACTCTGTTTGGGTATTTTATTTAATTTAATTTTTCATGTGGTTGCGTGTGCAGACTCCGTTTGGGTATTTTATTTAATTTAATCGAGGGAGCCCACCCCTCTTCAGTCCCGCATCACCGCCTCAGCCCCAGGTCAGAGGAGACGCCGAATGAGCAACCGCTGACGTCACCCGGGAGCCGCGCTGCCATTGGTTTAGGCAGCGGGAGGCTCGCCGGGCGACCTGCGCGGTGATTGGCTGCTGGGAAGCAGGAAGCAGCCTGCCGTGCCCTGCCAAGGCTCCCGAGCGAAGGGAGAGCCCCGGGAGAAGGAGCAGAGCCGCCGCGAGACACCCGGTGAGTGGGGCAGAAGGAGAGGGAGGGGCGCCGGGACACATTGTCGGTGTCCGCCCCACCCCCCCCCCGATATGTTGCCATTCTCACTTATTCAGTGACCCCGGTTTGCTACATTTAAAATGTGGTACAAACCCCGTTTTACATGACCAAACTGTGCCCACACTGGCCCAACAAATGATAAATGGCCTGAGACTCGTGCATCACGCCTCGTTGAAGGGCGGAATTCCCGACAGTGCCAGGGTCATACATTCACCATCCGCGTGGTTGCTTTGTTTTTGTCTTTGCTGTTTTTCCTCGCAGAATGTACATATTTGAATGCTAGAAAAAGAATAAAACATAAATGTTGATCAAGTATTTTAAAATAAAACTATTTTTTGAATAAGCATTTGAGGATCTTGTTTACAAGTTAACGAGTGAGTAACTTTTCCAAGGAAGTCTTAGGCCGGGCCTGCCTTGTGTGACATTGGAGTACTCGCCCCTCCCGCACGACACATAATAATATCATTCCCCGTCCCCTCTGGAGACCATGCGGTGTCTGAACGTCGTCCTGCTTTCACACGTTTCAGCAGTAATTTGCCCTTTCACCCTTATTAGAGAGCTGGAAATGCACCTCTCTGGTTTGAGAGGGTGTCAGCATTCGCATCCTGTGCTGAAAACTCAAGTGAGCCCTTTTCAGAAAGCAGAGATGCCACCCAGGCTGCAGCATTCCCACACTCAGCCACCGGCCCTCCCTCCTCCCCTGAGAGACAGACCCACCCCTCTGAAGAGCCCCTCTTACCCCCTTCAGCCCTCGGCCTTCCCTTTAAGGAGGATCTCTCCCCTGGGGAGATAATCTCCTTGTTGTTTTGTTGATTTTGCTTCAAAGACTCTTGTCCCTGTGTGAAGTCCCTCATCCTTGTATCTACAGAGCAGGTGCAGCCGTCGCGAATAAAGACACCGCCCGATGCTCTGCCAGCACCCCCCTGGGCTCTGCTGGGGCAAGAGTGCAGGCCCTACCCTCCCCAAAACCCCATTCACCCCTCCTTCTGCCTCCAGGCCCCCTGCGCGGCTGTCAATTAGTTCCTGTTAACACGGGGAGGAAGCTGGCCCCCGGGGGTGGCGCTGGTGATATGACACGTTCGCACCCAGGTATTTGCTTGGGGCTGCCCCTCGGAATGTCTTTAGGGCTGTCTGATTGGACGTCAGACAGACCCAAAGACATTCCGTCAGTTTCCTTTTGCAAACTCGGGCAGAGAGGTGAGTCTAATATAGCCTAAGCCCTAAAGTGTTCTACGTCATGTGCATGCAATTAATTGCAGCAAGTGTTATGTATTCAACAGCATTGCATTATTTGAGAACGGTGATTGGTCTGGTCGCATAGCAGGTGGCCATGTAGTGCTGTGATGGGAAAAGACAGCGCAGTACAATACCGGAGAGAACCACAGGAGGATGGCAGACGCGGCAGAAGGATCAGAAGCATGTCTACCCAAGAACCGAGGCCAGTCTCACACAAGAATAGTAGGCACGACCCAGGAGCAGCTGCCTCTCACTCTACTACACTTTACTCTATGCAGCACAGTGATAAAAGATGCCAGACATCACACACCACACACAACCACTTCTCATACAAGACACACCTGTAATCACAGCCTTTAACCCATTGTCAGTGATTCTGAGCCCAACTAAGCATTCCGTCGCTCACTACTCGCTCTAATGCACATTACAAGTGGAGCTACATGTGACATGAGTAGAGAGATATTCTTGTCATCACACACCACACCAAAACACTTCTCATACAAGACACACCTGCAATCACAGTCTTTAAATCATTGGCAATAGTGCAATGTACTGTACAAAGACGTGGAAATTTTAAATTTTACAACTTCATTTCTTTACAAAACACAAAATAAATATGGAAAAATAAATACCATTAAGTTGGCCCCCCCCCAAAGAAAATATGCACAAATCCAGATGTAAATGTTAAAAAATAAATACCATAAAACCGGGTGCCCTAAATATAATGCGGTGCAATACAGTGCATTGTAGTACACAACATACAACCTATTGCAAGAAGCTTCAGTATTATATACTACATTTCAGTACAATACTGTTCAATAATGGTCAAATATAATGCGATGCTGTGCACTACAATGCATTGCAGTAAAGCACAACACACAGTGCAGTGGAATCCATGTGCTTGGCTTGTTCAGTGCTATTCCTGTCATCTTTTGTTGATGGCCAAACACCCCGCGGGCATTAAGGCTTTTGAAAGTGCACGCCCAGGGTTCTTCCCCACGTGCAGGTAGAATGCATCATTGTGCACACTCGATGCAGGTGAGTGGGTCTTGAGGTGAAGGCGGGGAGGTTTATCACAAATGCAGCAGCAGTCACGTGGTATCTGTTCTAAGGAAACGAATGAAGCATCACTTTACACACTGCCACATAGGCGAATTAGGCCACCTGGAGGTTTCCTGACATTGTGAGAGCCGGGTGCATCCCTAGACTTATTGATCTCATACATATGACAACGAGTGTGACGTCTCTAGGGTGAGTTAGCTTCACTATAAAGATTCAGGATGGGTTTGAGGTGGTGGCCAGAGAGTGGAAATCTGTTTGCCCTCACCATAAGTTAGTAGTGGATAAGGCTAGAACAGCCCACATTTAATTAATTGACGTATGCGGTTATTTTCATGGTGCAGACAAACTTCAGTGAATTGGGTATCAGTGAGTTTTAGAGTCAAATTAAAAGCAAAGCTAATGCTAATTTAAGGAAAGTCCAATCAAGCAATATTCAGCAACGTAGGCGATACATATTGCGCACAGAGGCACCCTACGTACAGATACGTGCAGTGCATACACAAACCCGCATGCAGACACAGGGACAACACATTTGCAGGCATAATTCACACAAAGCTCAAAACAGAAAAAGATCGCATGAACACAGACCACCATAAAAATAGGCATCCATACATAAAGACCAACATGCAGCCACCAGCACACACAGAGCAGGTGACAAATAACCATCTGTTCACACACAGTTATGCTATGGTGGCAGACAGCAGCAGGGCCACAGGAATTACGCAAATCTGCGGCTGCTGAAAATTTTGCATAATTATGGATTTGCTGCATTTGCCATGTAACCCATAATCTGCAAAATTTACCAAAAACATGTTTCTAGCTCAGCCGAATCAAAAGTTACAATAAAATATAGTGGCTCAGGTTTGTGCTCACTGGAACATTATTCGCAAAGTTTGACTGTCCATCTTTACGATTCTTATTGCTGAGTTTGGAAGTTGCATTTTTACTAATAAGTTGAACTCTTTATCCAGGCACTGTTACCAGGTGTAAAAATTACAAAATAATGAAGTAATGCTATCGCAAAATGTGCTGCATTATGCTGCATAATCATCTCTTAAATTGCGAGTTGCAGATAACTCCTTGCTAGTATTTTGTAGAAATGGAAATATTGTTGTTTGAGAGCAACACAACTAGAAAGGCTCATTCCTTGCCCCATGCTAAATCCAATTCTGGACATAAACAATATCTGCGCACAATTTTGGATTACGAATTGATGCAATCAATATATATATATATATATATATATTTTAATTTCACTGAAATGCCGTGCACTGCTTATGACCTCACTCATGACATATTCTATGGCGCAACCCCCCTCCCCTTTTTGAACGATTATGGCATCAGGGGTGGGCTCTGGTTGTGGGTTGGGGGGGTGGGGCACGCAGCCCCCTTCCATTTGTGAATACAGCACCCAGGGGTGGCTCCCGGGGCATAAACCTAATAAATGTGGCCAGGCCTCAATTTTTTTATTTCCAATGCAGCTGTATAGCTGCATTTATGTCCTATTTAGGGGGGGATGGGGGGAGGAGGGGTTTTGGCCCCAAGGGGTTATCCCTACCCCACCCCCTTATATTTTATGTGTAAACCTATTCAGGACAGGGAACTAAGACCCCGAATCCTGTAATGACCGCTAGCAACATTCTTCTCGTGTTGCTGGCAAACAATCAAAGAGCTCGCACCCGCAGAAGTTTTGTCAAAGCTTCCAAAGTGTTTTGCCACAAAAAACGATTTTCCTATGGAAAAGTTGACGTAACTATAACTACCTATTGGCGACCGCCACTAGGTAATGTATATATATATTTGTCTTTTTTCTCTCATCATAAATTGCTCTGTCACCTTAAGGAATTTGCAAGCAGACTATGTGTTGTTTTGCGTAGCTATTATCGACCATTGCACCGAGTAACCATCGAAATAAGCGAGCATAGCCGAGTCCTGGGTAAATATCGCGATTCGCGACTGTGCGGTAACAGCATTTTTCCTTAAGTTATACCGGCCGATCCTCTCGCGAGACCCAGAATGGGTAAAGTGTAGAGTACATTCCAGCAATTTGAGCTCTTCTCGCGCGTTAATGACAGGCAAAGGCAGTTGCACCCTGAGAGTAATGCACATCCTCATTGTGTGAACAGCTCCCACAAGTCACCCTTTGCAACTGTTTGTTCAGAGCTGGCTGCAATTAAGAGTTTCAAACAGAGCTTTTCTATCAAAGTCAGACAATTAGAGCGGTTCATGAGAGCATTGGAGAAAGGAGCTCTGAATTAGCACTTTCAATACACAAGACCCCGGGGGCCTTTCATGCTCCTTTGAAAGGAAGAGTGCAGATAGGGTTTCCCTCTGCTTCTATCTTTTAAGCCTGCCTGATCCTGGGGCGACTGAACCCCCTAATCTGCTCTTGTACATTTCAATGTCTCCTGCTCCTTTGGGGGGATGATCCCGCCGCTTCATAATGGCCCAGGTGCAAAGGAACTTTGTCTGAGTCTAGGAGGGGGAGTAAATCGCTTTAAAGCCCCCTCCAACGCTGCCCAGGACTCTCACCTCCTTCTGGGATGGCGGGCCCTTCTGCCCTGTACGATAAGGCCCTCCACGCAGCGCAGGGGCAGCACTCGCGCTAAGCCCAGCCGGAGATGTCAAGTGTGTGCAGCGGGGGTTTTCAGCTTTCGGGACCGCTGCACCTCAAAACCCCGCTGCCTCCCCATTTCTCAAATGCTTGTGCCTCCGTTTTCGTGATTTTCGTGCCCCTGTTGCCTGCTTGTGCCTCCGTGTGCCCCTGTTGCCTGCTTGTGCCTCCATGTGCCCCTGTTGCCTGCTTGTGCCTCCGTGTGCCCCTGTTGCCTGCTTGTGCCTCCGTGTGCCCCTGTTGCCCGCTTGTGCCTCAGTGTGCCCCTGTTGCCTGCTTGTGCCTCCGTGTGCCCCTGTTGCCTGCTTGTGCCTCCGTGTGCCCCTGTTGCCTGCTTGTGCCTCCGTGTGCCTCAAGCCTTTCCTATAGACCATTTTATATGATGTTGTTTGACTGCTTATCGTGGTTCATAACCCATTAAAAACATAAATAAACTTAAAACCTGCCTACACGAAGGACCACCGGAATAAAGTTGTCAAAGGGGGCAACGTCACCCGGCAGGATTTGCTATATGGTCCTGTCAGTGTCGGACCGGCCTAAAGGGCAATCAAGCTGGGCCGTTTTTTTCATGTCATTCTGGTGAATGTTTTCTTTTTTATGGGGGAAAGTCCATTAACAAGCTTCAACCTTCTCATTGGGATTATCTCGGTGTTTTATTTTGTAAACTGCTGCTTTGAAACTCCGAATTGTTTGCTAATTACAAAACGTACCAAAGTTCAATGTCCCTGGGGCCAATCTCTGACCAGCAGAACTCGCCCCACCAGCGCCCCTGCATCACCTTTGCTTTTTGAGAAGTCCTGGCATTGACGTGTAAACTGGTGTGGAATGAGTGACGTTTTATTATTTTGCAATCTGCGTTTTTGGCATGGAGCCGGTTTTAAAGCCTGGGTGCATGGGCATTCAACACGTCATATCAGACGCCTTTTCCTCCTAGTGCATGGGCTAGTCGCAAGTTGTGATGGGTGCAAGGAATGAATAGATTTAGTTAAAGTGAAGCCCTCTCCGTTGAAAGACAAAAAGACATGTAAGGCAAAGTGTGTCTGCAACATGGAGATCGGCAAAGTGTTATTATACCTGGCAGAGGAAATCTGACAATATGTTACTTCTCTAGTGGTTAGGGTTTGCTGGTGGCCTAAATATGGAGTTCATGGTCGAGGCAACAGGAAAGATTAAGTGCTGATTTCAATGCGATGGAACAACCAGGTCTTCTCGCTGTGCCCTTAGGCAGTCAGTGGTGACTCAGCGGTTCTTAAGCAAGAAACTTGTTCACCATTGGTGTCCTAAGGCTTTTGGTATGATTGACATGTTAAAAAATGCAGTAGGTACACTTTTTGGGTCTTGGTTTCCCCGGTGTAGCATGGTCGGAAAGTTAGTCTCAGTCTAGAGATGGTGCTGGATTAAGAATTTAGAATCTGTACAAATCAGTCAAAATAACACTTTATGTCAGCGCTACAGCTTACAAAATATAGGTTTTTGTTGTTCACATTATAGCAGAGTGGAGCAGTTAAAATGATAACTAATGCACACCAGAAGGGTCTGGTATCCTCTATGGATGAGATCTAAAGCCAGAGTGTTATAATGTCACTACTGTCTCACGGCTCATCAACGATGTTGTAGAAAGCCCTGTGACTCGCATTAAATGTAGCATACTTCTTCTCTGTGTGGGTGTGTGTGGGGGGGCTCTGTGTGAGTGTATGTGTGGAGGGCTCTGTGTGGGTGTGTGTGGGGGGGCGCTGTGTGTGTGTGTGGGGGGCCTCTCTGTGGGTGTTTGTGTGTGGCATTTGCGAGAGATTAAGCTATTGGCATTGTAAATGACAATGCCATTTATTTATGTTAAAAAAAACATAAATAAAAATAATGTCAAGAGCAATGCCAATAGCTCTAACTTTAACAAAGGCAAAACCATTGCATTGTAAATGCTTGTTATGTTCTGGTGTTGGTCCTCTGGCCAATTCTAGAGGAAGTATGTGCAAAAGGGTGAACACAGATTGGAGAAAATCTTGAGGGGAGATGCCAAAATGGCATAAAGTGTTCACTAGATTTCTCATCATAAATGGTGCAATACTTGACGGATGTATGGTGAGGAACAGAGAACAGGAGGATTAGATGTAACATAGACTCGTAAGCACTTCGAAGGTATACTATTCGAGGGAATACCAGGCCTATTCCATCAGAATGATTGGGCTAGAACTAGGAGGCAAGTAATAAGGTTTATTGGGTTTAGACTTTGGAGCTATATTAAGATATTTTCACAGAAAGGAAAGAGGGTGTTATAAGTGTTACATCAGTGACAGACTTCCAAAGAGGACTAGGAAAGCCACAAAAGCAATCAAATGTAGTAAGGAAGCAAAGACAAACTATCGGCAAAATTATATTCAACACAAGTGCATCAGACCTGGAAACTGGCAGACTACGTGAGTACAATAGTTTCTATTGGCCTTTCTTTTACCACTAATTTTAAATATATTGCAAAGTTAAGGAAGTTTGGGTGGATGAAACCTTTAAGCGCGAGAACAGCATCACATTCTTAATTAGAAGTGAGTAAAATCGCAACGTCTTTTTAACAAAAATTTAGTGAAAATACACAAAATTTAAATAAAGTAACTGGCATCTTATGTGAAAATTGAACTCAGGAGTATAATTGACACTCGTAAGCCATCAGAGACATATCAGCTGGAAACTGATTTCCGAATAAAATGTCTATTGCCTGCTGTTTTATTTATCCTGAAAGACATTTTCTGCTCCAACCTACAGACACAAATCTTGCAAGATTAAAAAAAAAATCATCCTGGCATAATAAAGAATGTGGGATTTGTGGTCATACAATATGATTCACAAATTAAACCACTATGGTGAAATTACTGTGCATTCAGACCTACTCCTAAATCAATCAATGAATCAGATTTGTATAGCGCACAAAATCACCCATGAGGATCTTGCTGAGGAGGCGCAGTTAAATAGACTGGTCTTGAGTCTTTTCCTGAATTCCAGCTGAGAGACTTAGATACCGGAGGTGAAGGGAGAGGCCGACAAGGACCTGGCCAAAAGGTAGGAGAAGGAACGATCTCTGCTGTGGTTTTGATGTATATCTGGAAGTGACATCTTTTCTGAATAGGGCGCCAGTAAAGTTTTCTGAGGTGAGGGGGGATGTGGGTCCACTTGGGGAGGTTGAGGATGAGTCTGGCCGCAGAATTCTGTATGACCTGTAATCTCTTCAGGAGGTGTGAGGTGATTCCTGTGTAGAGTGCATTACCCAAGTCCAGCCTGCTGATGACTAGTGCTTGGGCGATGGTTCATCTGGTGTTGACCGGGAGCCATTTGAAGAACTTGCAGAGCATGCGAAGAGTGAGAAAGCAAGCGTTGAGACAGCGTTGATCTGGTTTTTCATGATGAGCTTGCTGTCCAGGATGTTGCCGAGGTTGGGGACATGGTCTGTTGGCATGGGTGAGGGTCCTAGTTCAGAAGCCACCAGGAGTCAGTGGAGAGATGCTGTTCCCTTACGTCAATACTTCCCTTTTGTCTGTGTTGAGTTTAGGCAGTTGTCTTTCATCCAATCGGCGATGCTTGGCATGCACCTGTGGAAGTTGTTCCTCATCATGGTGGGTTCTTCTGATAGTGAGAGGATGAGTTGGGTGTTGTCAGTGTTGGAAATGATGTTCAGTCCATGTGTTCTGATGATGTTGGCCAGGGGGGATCATGTAGGTGTTGAAGTGGGTGGGGCAGAGGGATGAGCCTTGAGGGATGCTGTAGATGATGATCTTCAGTTCGGAGGTGAAGGAAGGAAGGCAGATTCTCTGAGTTTTGTGGTGAGGAAAGAGGTGATCCATGTGAAGGCGTCTCCTTGAATTCCACATTTTGTGGTGTCTCTTCATACGGATGTCGTGGGAAATGATGTTGAATGCTGAAGAGAGGTCGAGATGAATCAGGGCCACTATTTCACCTCAGTCCAGGAGGGCTCTGATGTCGTCGGTGCCAACAATGAGGGAAGCTTCGCTTCTGTGGTTCGAATGGAATTCAGACTGGGAGATCTCCAGAAGATTGCTGTTCTCCAGGTGTTCTGTGAGTTGGCAGTTGATGGCTTTTTAGATGACCTTTGCGGAAAAAGGAAGCAGAGAGATGGGACGGAAGATTTTGAGTTCCCTGGGGTTAGCAGATGGTCTCTTGAGAAGGGGTTAGACTTCATTGTGTTTCCATTCATCGGAAAAGGTGACCGTGGTGATGGAGGCATTCAGGATGGTGGTGAGTTTGTTACTGATCAACTTGTTTCCCAGGTTGAAAATGTGGTGGGTAAGGGGTCCCTAGGAGCTCCTGAGAGGATGGAGTTAATTATGGCAGCGGTGTTTTGAGTGGTGAGCTGGTCCCAGGTGGCTAGCAGGTGTTCAGGGTTTGCATCAGTGGGACAGCGAGGCTGATGCTGATTGTGGGGGTGGGTTGGCACTAAAAGTTTTTGTGAATGTTGGACATCTTGTCATGGAAGAAGCCTGCCAGGGTGTCAAAGAGTTCTGTGAGGGAGTGATGAGGTTTCCTGAGGCTGTGGTGTTGGATAACTCTCTGACAATGTTGACTAGTTCATTACTGTGGTTGGAACTGGCCTCAAGGCGGATGGTATGGACATTCCTTTTTGTCCTTTTCAGAAGTTGGTGGCATTGGTGAGCTATGTTTTGCAGTAGGTTTGGTCTGGGGTGTCCGGGGTAGTGCACCATCTTCTTTCAAGTTGCTTGGAGTTGTGTTTTTTAGCTCTTAGTTCTGTGTTGTACCAGCTGGCCTGTTTGGAGGGTCTCTTAGGTTTTCGGGGCTTGGTTGGGGTGACTCTGTTGTCACATTTGGTGTTCCAGGTGGTGAAGTTCTTGACAGTCTTTTCTTGGTTGGTTGAGGTGTTCAGGTGGGAGGAGTTGGTGGCATCGGTCCACTGGCTCTCTGATACTTTGCTCCAGCTTTTGTTCAGGGTGCTAGGGTATCTGGCAGTGGTGATGGGGGACCTGTAATGGTTAAGTGGACAATGGCATTGTCTGTCTAGGTGAGTTTAGTGACATGGTTGTACTTGACTCTGTCACTGGCTGAGATGATAGGTTCAACTGTGTATCTTGCAGTGTGCATGTGGCTGCTGACTAGTTGTGGAGGCCGAAGGTGTTCGTGCCTTCAAGGAGTGTCACCGTGTTGGTGTCATCAGGGTCGTCAGGGTCATTGAGGTGGAATTTTAGGTCTCTGAGGAAGATGTAGTGCTTAGAGTCAATGGTGAGTGGGGCAATGAAATTGTAATGACATCGCAGAAGCTGGGGCAGGGTCCTTGAGGTCTGTAGATGAGAGTGCCTCTGATGGTGGTTTTGCCGTCGTCATTGAGCTTTAATTTAAGATGTTCCGTGATTGGGGTGGCGTCATCTGCAGTGGGGGCGCAGTGGATGGATTCATTGTTGATGATGGGGATTCCACCTCCATGTTTATGAACATGGTTTTCGTCTGTTATCTTGTATTGTCTGGACATTGTTGAGGCAATGTCAGGCACATATATGGGTTTCAGCCAGGTCTCAGTGTGGAAGATTGCGACTGGGTGAGGGATGTGAAGGTGTCCCAGATCTTGGTGGCCTGTTTGCAGAGACATTGTGCATTGAGCAGGAGGCAGTGGAGATGTTCTGAGGTAGTTGTGGTTGGTGTGGCAGTGGTAGCCATGCAAGTGGGTTTACAGGTGTTGCAGATGAAGCAGCAGTGCCGGTAGGCAAATGGTACTACCATGGATTGTGGAGAGGAGGGTTGGTGAAAAGTTGGCCTGATATGTGATGTTTCCAATTCTGGAACCACCTTGTATCAGTCCAAACAATCCCTTATGGTGTCTGGTTGTAAGTCAACCTTATAGACAAGCTATCCTAGTTGTAGCATGGACTAAGCAGCCTTAAAGGCTAAACTCAAGAGGTGTTTTACCAATCACAATCCTGTAATACCAAATGAAAGGACACCACACAAGTTATATATAAAAATATATGTATTTATTTCTAAAATAATCCTCTTTACTCTTTGAGTGCAGAGGCACAAGCGTTAAAACAAAAGCATAGTTAAACATATGAAAGTTGCACAATTATGGATGAGGCCGGGGGGCCACGCAAACCATATATTAAAAAAGTGGTATAAGAGATACCAATTGAACAGTGGTTAGGCCTAGGACCTAGGGAATCGCTGGGAGCAGTCAGGACTAGCAATTCTGAAGTCGGGAAAAGCCCGCGGATTCGGGTGCAGCACTTAAAGCACAGGCATGCACCAATGCAAAGTCAATGGTGCGTAAAAGTTATAAAGTTATAGTTTAAGGAGACTTCCGCTTAACCTAGCAAGATGAAACTTTAGACACATACACTAGAGGTGAGTACCAGTGTGGGAACACCGGCGTTGATACCTCACCCACAGGAAGCGGGTTCACAGGTGCGAAGTAGTGTCGGGTTTTGTCACGCTGGTTGATGGTGCTTGGAGCTGAAGATGCTGCAGGCGTTGAGTCGAGAAGTGTCCGGTGTGATCCAAGAGTGGATCGAAGTTAAAGATGATCTGAAAGCAGAGGGGACAGAGTCTGGGTCACTCAGCAGTGACCAGGCCGGAACCAGATGGAACCAGGCGATGTCGGGCACTTTCAGGTTGCTGACGGGTCACTTCTCTTCGCTGCCACGTGGACTCTGGGGCATCAAAGATGTCCAGGAGTGGATCACAAGCTGTCCCCTGCAGGCTCTCGCTGTCGGCGGTGTCGGCTTCCGGATCGGAGCCAACAACACTTGGCAAGGGCAACCCACGCAGGATTCAAAGATGGCGTTCCACTCGGACCAGGAGGGTCAGAGCAAGTGCTCCTTTTCAGGGGAGCGAGTCCAAGTCTAAGGCAACCAGATTTACAAGTTTGGTTTTCAAGGTTCATCGGCACAGGGGCCACAAGCCAACAGGCAAGTGACCGGGCCAACGTGTTGAGCCAAAAGATGCAGAAGGGCTCCATGCAGCACTCAGTGAGTGTAGAGGGGTGAGCTTCGGTGCAAGAGAGGCTCAGGGCTGGGGCTTTCAAGACCCCAATGCACAGCTTCGAAGATCACTCGTGGGCTGCACTGTCAGCGTCTCGTGGTCTTTCCAAGATGGCGGGCCCCAAGCTTCCGGTCGCCTCCACGGGTCTCAGCTCTGCAGGGACTGTGGATCGGGTTGTTGGAAGGCAGGCACACTTGGTCTTGTTGAACTCTGTTGCTCGAGTTCTGGCAGAAACTGCAACAAAGCAAATGTCGAGGTGCTGGATGGTGCCTGTTTGCACAGGGTGGTCACTCCTTGACCACAAGGGAGATTCTTCAGTCTTCTACATCGAGTAGGATGTCGAAGGGTCCAGAGTTTTGTTTCATAAGTTTCAGTCAGGATAATCTGAGTGCGTTGGCACTGCTCCCATTCTTATACCAATCTAGGGGGCTGGATTACCTGCTAGGTCCCCTCCTATGGGTGGGACCTAGGAAGGGGGTGGTTACACCCCTTTCCCTTTGTCCAGGTCATGCTGGGACTGGGGCTGGTGTGCCCCAGAACCGGTTTAACCGGATTATGCAAGGGGAAGCCTTGTGCTCCCCAGGCAGTGTCTGGTTTCTTTCAAACCGCCCTGCTACAATCCACTATCTCCTGTCTGGTGTGGTGTGACACCTCCCCGCGACCGGAAAGCCTTTGCCCAGGCCTCCTCGGCTGAGTTTCAGTCAGCAGCAGGAGGTCAGACTCGTGTCTGTAGCAGAAGCGTCCATTTTGTGATGCTGAGGCTCTTTTAAAATCAACCGCGTTTCAGTAAAGTAACATGTCTTCTCCCTCTAGAGGGGTAGAATGCTATCCCTGTCGACAGGACTGTCGAGGGGATAGTATTCCAAATCGTATGACACCTTACATGACATGTTTTGATAAAGCCAAACCAAAGTTAACATATAACCGCGAGGATTATAATGCACTTAATAGTATATGGTATGGCATTATCCCGGAACAGCTAAGGGAGTTGGTCCCAACAGCTGCAGACATGCTCAGTTCATGCTAGAGCACCATCTCACATAAAACCAAGCACTCTGCCTCCAGGATTGTTAAGGCCTGGCATAGGAGTGACTTATAGGTTTATATGTGTCCAGATATTAGTTTAGATATAGGTATACTATATCTAAGCTAGAGGTGATTACACCAACTTGCCCCAGCTGAGTGATCAACCAGTTGTGTCAATTTAAGAACCAGCCAGGTGCGGCAAAAAGCTATGCTGCAGCCCCTGGTAGGCCTTGGATGCACCTATGCCCTTGGCACCTATAGTGCACTATATAGGGGCTGACAAGGTGTCCAGTACCAATCAGGTAATGCACGTAGGGTGCATGGAGTCCATTTTAAGGAGTGAGCAGAGAGCCTGGGGCCCTGATTAGCAGGTAACCAGGCCAACTAAGTCGAAAACCAGCTAAACACAAGGCAAATAATCTGGGGTAACCATAGTCAGGAGTCCACCTTCCTACAGTGGGGCAGCAACTGCTGTTGTGGGGTCCAGGGCTCAGAGCTTTGTAGCGATGAGTGGCTCGAGAGCCAGGCTTCCTGGCGCTGGGAACGGTTCAGGCACTTACGGGTGCAGACAGGTTTACAGCCTCCAATAAGTGTTTCCAGGCTTACTGGAGGCGAGAACATCTGCGGCGTTCCGCAAGGATCCTCACTCAGCCCCACCCTCTTCAACTTCTACATGAGCCCTGTCGCAGCCATCGCTTGCCAACACAACCTCAACATCATCTCCTACGCCGACGACACCCAGCTGATCCTCTCCCTCACCAACGACCACGCCACCGCCAGAGCCAACCTCCAGGAAGGAATGAAAGACGTCGCAGAATGGATGAAGATCAGCTGTCTGAAACTGAACTCAGACAAGATGGTAGTCCTCATCCTCGGACCATGTCCCTCTGCCTGGGACGACTCCTGGTGGCCCCCTGCCCTGGGCACCGCCCCCAAGCCAACGGACCACAAACGCAACTTGGGCTTCATCCTGGACTCCTCCCTCACGATGACCAAGCAAGTCAACGCAGTCTCGTCATCCTGCTTCAACACCCTGCGCATGTTCCGAAAGATCATCTAATGGATCCCCACCGAAACCAGGAAATCGGTCACCCAGGCCCTCATCACCAGCCGTCTGGACTACGGGAACACCCTCTACACTGGAACCACAGCCAAACTCCAGAAAAGACTCCAGCGCATTCAGAACGCCTCAGCACGACTCATCCTGGACATCCCTCGCCACAACCACATCTCCCCCCACCTGAAAGACCTGCACTGGCTCCCCGTCAACAAGAGGATCACGTTCAGACTCCTCACCCACGCACACAAGGCTCTCCACGACACGGGCCCGAAATACCTCAACAGCCGCCTCACATTCTACACACCCACCCGCCATCTCCGATCCGCCAGCCTCGCCCTCACCTCCGTCCCACGTATTCGCAAATCCACCGTCGGAGGAAGATACTTCCTGCCTGGCAGCCAAGACATGGATCTCCCTCCCCACTCACCTACGGCTGACCCTGGACCATCTCTCCTTCAGGAAACAACTCAAGGCCTGGCTGTTCGAGCAGTAGCAACCCCCCCGCGCCTTGAGACCCTTACGGGTGAGCAGCGCGCTATACACATTTTGTTGATTGATTGATTGAGTAACAGCAGGCAAAATAACGGCAGCAGCTGGAAAACATAAGGAAACAAAATCATAGTGCAGGCAAAGAGAACAAAATCAAAGTTTATTATACAGTGTTAAAAGGAATAAGGAGTACAGACAGTAAAAGTTGGCTAAACAATGTCAGGTTACAACATATACAATGGCACAACAATGAAAGGAAAACAATGGCTGGGAGCAAGGCGCGCAGCAACAATGGGGAGCTGGCACGAGGACCTGATCAATGGGGTAGTGCTGCAGCCTCCATTAAGTAGGTCCTGGGTGGGGCTTACTGGCGGCAGGAAGCAGGGGAAGAGTAGGTGAAAAACCAATGGCAGGTTTGTGTTTGTTCCTTGATAGATTAATCAGTAACAGTTGTTGAACCCCCATAGAATTGGAAATGTGTATGTATTCATCAGCAATATGCAGGTTGTTTCTCAATCTGAAAACAGGTGAATGGGAAGGGCCACTCTTTAAAATTGATGGGGTTATAAAGTTAGGGATTTTTATATCAGGTGAACAATGTTATCAGCGGAGAAACTGAAAGAAACATAACTGGTACAAAGGACACTCTTGTATCATATTTCTGCATGCAGAAATGAACCCCTGATTTTTTTGTATACTCCGAAACAGTTACACATTTGAGTTCATCTGAAAATTTGTGACACAGTCACAGATTAATATGAATATTCCTAGTATTCTTTCAAAATAAAAAAAGATGGAATTGCAGCTAATTCTGAAGGCTTTTGCTTTCATAGTATTTTCTTTACATTTTTATTTTTCCATGTTTACATTTTTTTTGTTTAATGTTCATATTACAGCCTAGTTGTGACATTACAAAGTGGTGAAGTGTAAAAGTTTGGGTTGAATGATGGATTTTAAAACAAATTTTAAAAAGCAAGATGGTTTAAAAAGCTATGTGAACATTTAGTTGTTGAAGTTTTAAATACATTAAATACTGCCCCATGTCTTACTGCATTAAACATGTTCAGCAGGCCAGAGTGGAAGCTGCATATCCACTAACCACATGGTCACCAGAGCAGCATGCACAAAAGCATGGCTGGATTCTCCAAAATGTATTGCCGAAGCCTATATCTTATGTCATCATTACCACCATCCAATTCATTAAATACAGCCATCAGTTACCTGGCTGTGTTAGTCCTGAAAAATGGTTGGAACTGTAACTGCTTGCATTTTGAAAGTGGTGAAAAAAGCTGTAATTAAAGCAGCACTCAGAAATACCAGCCTTATGCAAACAACAGTTTTATCCAAGTTACAAGCCATTGGTCACACTGCCACCGTCACACCTGTTGGTTCATGCTGCGTGACATGCACACAAAAATCAAAAAGTGACTTCAAATTACAGAACTGTGTTTTGCTGTGGCCCAGTATCGTCACCTGTAACCCAATTAGGAGTGTCTGTGCATTCTGCCGACTACTTGGGGACATAAAGTAAATGAAGAGGTGAACAATGTTTACATCTTTGTGCCTGCATGACAAATTAGAAGACAATGCCAGGCTACATTAAAGATTTACAGAATGCAAGCATTATGTATGTCTGCACTTGGCACAACACCATCCAGGCAGAACACTCGGTCGGTGCAGCCTGCCTCACAGACGCACCTCACCACAGGAGCCCATTTGTTGCTGTTTACAGATAAGCTTTCAAGTACTGGCGTATCCACCAACTTCCTTGCTTCATCATCCAAAAAAGGAAAATCAAATAATAAAAAACTCCATGTCGCAGCTCTTATTTTTTTTATTTTTGGATGATGAATCGAGGAATTTTGAAAATGCTCCAGGACTGGAAAGTTCATCCATAAACTTCCAAAAATGAGCCAATAAAGAAGGGGAGTAAGCAACAAAAAAAAAACAAGTCATCTCACAATTCTCACCATATAAATCAACAATCCAAATCTTTCGGATTGTTGTCTTAAAAAGTGGGAAATGTCATATAACTTGTTTTTTTTTAACTCATAGGCAATGTCACCTTTACTGCCCGAAGGAACAGGCCACCAAATGGCTGTTGTTTATTAAGAGTGATGTTTTTATCTTGCTGCATAGTGCAGAAGGATTAGACAAGCCGCTTGCAACATGAACAATTGCGACAAAAACAAATGCCTAACAGTAATACCATGAGGGTCTCTGAATATTGTTTAGCTCTTTATGCAACATGCATACATTTTGTGAAAGCTGTATTAACTCATTACTTTTATAGTCTGATCTATTTCCCTCTGATCACAAACTTCCTCTGTGCTTCTCGTAAACTTACCCGAGTGTCTTGAGACAATCTAAATGCTGCTCCTTTCAGGAGTGGTAGTTGACCCCCAAGGATTTTCTTGGGGGCCAACTATCCCCCCTGTGAGCTCAAGTAAGTACCACACAGCGGTATTGCTAAAAGGTCTTTGGAGGCCATGCCCCTTTCTCCACAACTCTGCAGACACACCTCCTGGACAACTACTATTTGGGGATGATGTCCACTTTACTCCTAAAGAAGCCCCCCTGGTACCTCCTGGAAGTCCTACACAGCAGGATTCTTGGGAGCAGGTCAGAGGCCCACCCCCTTTCTCCACCACTCTGCAAACTCAACTACTACTTAAAAAAACATAGAAATTCACTGAAAAAACAAAGGTTACAGGGACGTTATAGTTAGGAATTAGCATTTAAAAAACCCTAGAAATTCACTGAAAAAACCCAAAGATTACAGGGACATAATAGTTAGGAAATGGAATAAAAAAAACCTTTAGAAACTCACTGAAAAACAAAGGTTACAGAGACGTTGTAGATAGGCTCAGGTTTCACTCGTACAAAGCCAGTAAAATTCAGCAGTTTTAGTTAGCTGAGCTAACTATTACTCGTGCCCCCGCAATGCACTGCTTACAACCTCACATATTACATCACTCATGACATGGTCAGGGACATCACTGATGACATCACTGATTACACCATCCAGAAAATGACGAACATAATCCCTCACACCCCACTGAGCCTTCCATACACCCACACCCCCACAACCATTCATAAACCCATTCACAGACCCATACCAGTACTTGCATACCCACTAACTGATTCATGGAACACACCCATCCATTCACTCACCTATACGGCCACTTATATACCCACTCACTAACTAATACGGCCACTGACATATCCACCCATACACCCATACAGCCACTCAAACACTGAGCCAGTCCCCCATTGAGCTACTCACACACCCACTCACTCACCCATACAGTCAATCACACAGTCACTTACCCATACAGTTACAAATACACCCACTTACTTATTTGTTAGAACTGGGGGTCTCTAGTTGGCAGAGGTAGGTACCTTTGACCAAATAGGGACCCTTGCTTCAAGTCAGGGTAAGGGGGTAGACTTCTAAAATAACCCCTGTTCACCCCTGTGGTATCTTTGCACGAGCAGACAGGCTTATCTCAGAGGCAGTGTGTAAAGCATTTGTGAAGACATTCAGTAATACAGTGAAAACACTACAAATGGACACCACACCAATTTAGAAAAATAAATAATCTTTACTACACTTAATACAAGACCAAACAACACAAATCCACAAGACTGTAATCAAAAATAGACTTTAAAATGATAGAAATAGCTTAGTTCAATGTAGATGGTAAATGCAACACTTTACTCTCAAAGTACCTTGGATGCGTCACGCAATACAAACAAAAGGGTCACAGGGAAAGTGATGTGTTGGTTCCTTCCTGCGGGGGAGGTGATGCGTCCGTTCATTACTGCAGCACGGTGGAGGTGATGCGTTGGTTTCTTACTGTGATCCAGTGCGATGCGACCAGAAGGCGCCTCGATTGCGAGGTGGCGATCTTGTGCGATGCGAGAAAATGGCATCTCAATGAAAATATGTCAATGATGGAAGTGAAGCGTGCATGCCCAATGGCATGCGGCGAACTCGGTAACTTCTGAGCCGCGACAGGCCCTGCGACACTCCTCTCTGGTAATGTGACGCGACCTCAGCGGCGGCGACACACTTCTCCAGTGATGCGACATACGTCGGCGATGATGCGACGCCGAACAACGCTTCTTCGGCGTTGCGACGGCAACTGCTGCGGAGGAGACACGCTTCTCCTCGTTGCATCACACTTCCAGCTTCCAGCGATTGGCAGTCTTCTCAGAGGGCCCAAACAACAGCAGGCACCTCTCTGCAGGCAGAATTCCACAGCAAGGGAATTCATGGGAGCTGGTAGTGAAGTCTTGTGTCCCTGAGACTTTAGGCAGGAGGCAAGCACAGTTCAAGCCTTTGGAGATTCTTCTTCAAGATTGAAAAGTTCCTTTTCTCCTTTCCTTTGGAAATAAAGTACCACTGTAGGCCAACCCCAATAGCACAGGTGCAGTCTTCTCCTTCAGCTTCCTTGGTTCTTCTCCTTGGCAAAGGTTTGTCTTGATTTCCAGAAGTGATCTAAAGCTCTGGAGTCTGGGTCCCCCTTTTTATACACAAAAATGATTTGTCTCTGAAGGTAGAGAGTGTCTGTACCTAGTCCAAACCAGTTCTGGGAGCATTCTACCAGTGCATAACGTTTTCCTTTGTCAGTGTGGGCAGGGTCATCAGACATACCACAGAAGGTGGAGCCAGCATTGTAGAAGGCAGGCACAGCCCTATTCAGGCCAAGGCGCTACTCCTCCCACGACTCCTCATGCAGCTAGGTCTAATCAGCCTTGTGCTGAATCACCCTGTCTTCTAGAGCCACCCCAGCCCATCCCACTCACAAACCAGACTTGAAATACACAACCAAGCAGAGGCAGGCATGGATGATTAGGCAAGAAAATATCTATTTTCTAAAAGTGGCATTTTCAAACACAGAATGTGAAAATCAATTTCACTAAGAGATGTGTTTTATCATTCTGAGTTCAGGCAAACTAAACTCGATCTTCTACCTAGTTTCCTGAGTCAGTTACGATTATAAGATGTTATAATCAAATTGCCCATTCTGGCCTATGGAAACATGTAGCCCTGCAATAGTAAAAAACGAAATTGGCTGCATTCACTATCAGGACATGCCACACACATCAGGGAATGTCCTACCTTTTATAAACAATGCACCCCGCCCTTGGGCATACCATAGGGGTGACTAATATATAGAAAAGGGAAGGTTTAGGGACCGGCAAGTGGGTGCACTTGCCAAGTCGACATGGCAGCCCCAGGCTGCACACAGGCTCTGCAACGGCAGGCCCGAGTCACAGATTACAAGCTGCGTCTGTGGGTGGCACAACCAGTGCTGCAAGCCCACCAGCAGGATTTGATTTACAGGCCCTGGGCACACATGGTGCACTGTACTAGGGTCTGACAAGTAAACCAAATAAGCTAATCATGGAGTCACTAATCCATAATAACAATTTACAATAGGGAGCGCTTGCACTTTGGCACTGAACAGCAGTGGCAAAGAGCCCAAAGCATCTAGACCCGCAAAACACATAGCAAAAATACAGGAGGCAACAGCAAAAAATGGAAACGAGACCCACGCCACTAGTGCCAGGTCTAACATTATTCATACAGATACTAACAATTGCTCTCTCACCTATGCAGTTACTGACACAAGCACACACTCACTGATGCAGCCACTCTCACATTCACTCACTCACTCAAACCCTACAGTCACTTGTATACCCCATCACTCACCTATACTTCCTTTCACATACCAAATTACACATCCATACACCACTGAGACATCCACTCACGCACCCATACAACCGTACACAAACTCACTCACCCATACAGCCACTGACACCCACTCACTCATCCATACAGGCAGTCACGCACACCCTCAACCACCCACATAGACACTCAGACACCCATACAGGTAGTCAGAAAAATATCATTCACCCATACGGCAACTCATGTACCCACTCACACACCCATAAAGCCACATTGACACCAACTGACTGACTGATGCAGACATTCACCCAGACAGTCACTCATCCATACATTCACTGAGACACATAATCACTCAATTATACAGTCAAGCAACCACTGAATCATCCATTCAGGCACTCATAGACCCACTGATTCACCAATACACCTTTGTATGTATATTTAACACTGATACATTTTTAAAAACACTCCCAGTCACTGGATGATGCCATCAGTGGAGTCATTTGAGATATCACTTACCAGTCATGAGTGATGTAATATTTGAGGTCAAAAGCAGTGCATTGCGTGGGCTCGAGCTATAGTTTGTTCGGGTATCTATAACTGCTGAATTCCACTGGTTTTATATGAGTGAAACGTGGGCCTAAATATAACGTCTTTAACCTTTGTTTTTTCAGAAAAAAAAAATATATATATATAAAATCAACAGCAGAGACAAATGAGATCTATTATCAATAAGCAGTTGCCAATAGTTAGGACTGATGGTATTTTGGGAGAGTACCTACCCTCTAAACCCACCATGACTTTTAGATGGGCTCCATCAATGAAAAGTGCTCTGGTAAGGAGTAGTCCAGAGGTAGCACCTAGGAACTCTAAAACTAATTGGCTTACCTTGAAAAATGGCTTCTACAAGTGCAGCTCTTGTAGAGCTTGTAAGTTTGGGATCAATACATTTGAGTATGTCTCTGCTTTTAGCCCCAGATCCATAGCATTAAACAATGTCTATAATTGCAGAACGGATTTTGCTCTATACATCCTGATATGCTTGACTTGAAAAACCTTTATTTCGGTAAAAATTTACCACAAAAGACATTCATGTAAAACAATACATTTAAATGGTTTGTACAATGAAATGTAAAATACATAAAAACAATACTGGCGAGGAATCCTCATATAGTAAAAGCAGATCCGTACTCAGTCTATGGTTTCAGGCATTTCCTTCTGATGGACCAAAGGGCGCCCAGGTACTTGGCCATGGTGAAAACAATATGGTCTGACAAGTCAGTTTTTAGGACTCTGTAAGCGTGCAGACACTTCTTAAATCCCAGATTTCTGCATAGAGGGAGAATCCAGTGCCTACGGATCCCGTGGTAAGCTGGACAGAAAAAAAGGATGTGGAGCTCACTTTCATCCGAGTTTCTACAAGCAGGACATGTACTGCTAGGATCATGGCTCCATTTGGTTGTAAAAGTTTTGATGGGGAGAGAGCCATGTCTCCACTGGAGATATAATTTTCTCAGTACATTGGGATAGATTTTGTCTAGAGTAGGTTCCATGTTGTAGTTCACCTTATGAGAGAAAAAGGACGCTGTCAGGGACCCGGGATGTTGGTGGTTGAGAATCAGGGAAAGTTTGGATTCTCGGTATGACCTGGCTAGATCCTTTTTAGAGAGGGTATGGCACACGTTCTGGGGGTCAGACCACATACTTGAGAGGCCTACAGCCACCAGTTCAAGCTTAATATAGTAGAGCCATTTGATTTTTCCGGCACCGGGAGTGGCTAGGATCTCCCGTAGTCCTTCCCTGTAACTGGCCAATTCAGGGGTTGTCCATATTCTACGCCAGAAGGCCAGTGGGCGTAAATCCAGGTCCTCATCAAGCGGGCATAAGCCAAGGTCCATCCTCAAAGGGACGAGTGGGGTGCTCGGTGGTAGCCCTACAAGGTTACGGATAAATCTGTTTTCCACCTTCAACAATTTAGATGTGTTTTCGTGGCCCCAGAGTTCTGATCCATAGATGACAGCCCCCTTGGCCTGGGATTTATAGATCTGTAATGGGGGGCCGATCGGCCTGACCGAGGATTTGTTGTTTGCCACGAGCTTCATTATGCCTCCCGACTGCTGGGTCAGTTTCAGTGCAGCTTTTTCCAGGTGAGAGCTCCAGGTAAATTTATCGTTCAAAACAATTCCCAGGTATTCGAAAGTGTTTACCCTTTCCAGCTTGGTATGTGAGATGCTTGGACGGAAGTGGAGTTTCTGTGGAGGGTTGAGGACCATGAATTTAGTCTTGGTGGCGTTGATTTCTAATCCATGGGTCTCACAGAAGTCCACAAAGCCATCAAGGGTGCACTGGATACCTTTTGCCGACTTGGATAAAAGCAATGTGTCGTCGGCGATCATGATGGCTGATACCCTCTCGGAGGCCAGTTTCGGTGCGTCAGAGTTGGTTACGCCCGCTAAGTGGGCGATTACCCCGTTGACATAGAGGCAAAACAGGGTTGGTGGAAGCACACAACCCTGCCTTACCCCCCTGCCAACGGGGAACTTCTCAGACAGTTCTCCCATCCTACCGCATCTAACCTGGGCGTAATTACTAGTGTGGAGGCGTATTATCATTTTCAAGAGACCTTCAGGGACCCCCAGATTATCAAGGACCTCCCACAGCTTATTCCTCGGAACCAGGTCGAACACTGCCCTCAGGTCCACAAATACGGTGTAGAGGCTGCCACCCTCCAGTTGTACTGTTTTCCAGTGTATCATGGTGAGACGAAAGACCTGGTCCACTGTTGAGACCTTCTTCCTAAAGCCTGCTTGAAAAGGGCTCAAGATGTTATAGTCCCTAATCCACTCATGTAGGCAGTTTAGCAAGAGCTTGGAAAAGAGTTTCTGGGAAACGTCGATTAGGCTTATAGGCCTATAGTTTGCAGGCAGGAGGGGGGACCCCTTTTTGAAAATTGGCACAATTTCTGCCCCTGGCCAGGTGGAAGGGATCGGCAGACCCTTCAGAATAGAGTTAAATAGTACCCCTAGATAGGGAGCCCAGACATTAGGTTCATGCTTGTAGAGATCGCCTGGGAGCCTGTCTAGGCCCGGCGCCTTACCAGTAGACAGGGAGGAAATTGCCAGGGTGATTTCTTCTAAGGTGAAGCCCTCGATGTCAGTTAGCCTGTTTTTGATGTTGGGGGTCTCTACACCATGTTCACTGCTTCCATTGTCACTGCTATGTGGAAGGTATACGTTTTTTAAGTGTTCCTCCCAGACAGATGGAGCTATACAGGCCTCGACTGCTGCAAGTGGTTCAGACGAGCCGTGCCTGACAATTTGCCAAAAGGTCCGTGAATCTTGGCAAGCGAGGGCGGCTGTTATTTTGGTCCAATTCTCCTCGTCCCATTCTATTTTTGCAGTGTGGAGGGCAGATTTATAGGCTACTCGTCTCTCCCTGATTATGAATGGGGTATCTCGGACTTTCAGTGATTCCAACAGAAGGGTTTTTGCTTCCCTGCAAGAGGCGTTAAACCAGGTCACTCTTCTCTTTTTGGGCTTACGAAGCCGGGCCACTGGGTTCAGTATTTTTGCAAGATTGGTGCATAGCTCCGAGTGGATGTTAACGAGGGCAGCTAGTTGTGCCTGAGAGTCCAGGCTACCTGTGGTGTTAATCTCTGATTTGCTAGCTAGATGGTTCACGCAGCACTCTACTTTTTCCAGGGCAGGGGCGATTAGTGCATAGAGTCTTTCAATGTTAATGTGATTTTCCAGCAATTTGGTCCATTTTATTCTACGCCTATTGCTGGTTAGCACTAAGTCGGACTGAGACGGGGCATTGGGATCTACCTTCTCTGATTGTCGGTAAGGGATCTCAAACTGTAGTGAGAGCAGATTGTGGTCACTATCGTATCTCGTGATGACTTTAAAGTCTTTCGCCCTCTTCCAATCCCTGGTAGATACCATTATATAGTCGATCCTTGACTCGTGACCCGGCCTATTAAAGGTGTTTTTAGGCGGGATATCACCCTCCATCCGGCCGTTACACGCCCTTAAAGAGTGACTGAGTGTGAGGGACATTATCTGAATGGCGAGGGGGGAACATGCCCTGGTGACTACATCTGTCAAGGAAGGAATGTCCCATAGGTCATCCTCCTCGGCCGATATACCTTCCATGTAGGGAGGGAGTGGTTCATATTGTTGGTTAAAGTCACCGCCTATGATTAAAGGGGAAGAGAAATTGTGTGTATCGAGAAAGTGTGCTAGATCTTCCACTGGGCCCGATGTTGCAGCAACCCCAACTGGCCTTGAATAAAAGTTAATCACTACCAGCTTCCCTCCACATGGCCATTCTAGGGAGACGCATTGAAATCACAAGAATTGGTTTCCATAGGTGTGGCCCTGCAGGCCAGGTGGGACCCAACCCAGGTCGAAAGGCCTCCTGAAGGCCCTTTCCCCCCCATTTCGCTTCAGTACTAAAGATCGCGAATCCCTGGCGGCTAGGTTGTTCTCTAGCCCAAGTCTCTTGTAAGAGACAGATGTCATAATCCTCTACTAAGTCTATCCAGTCAGGGGTATCTACTTTGTTAGCTAACCCATCCACATTCCAGGATAAAATGGAGAGTATGCCATGAGCCTCTATTGTGGTTCTAGTGTCTAATGTTCCGGGGCTCCCTAGAGCTACAGATTTCCCACGCTGGTTAGGTGGGGGGGTGTCCAATAGAGCACTGTTTGGTGTGAGGCTCTGTGGAATGAGGAGTTTCTGTTTCAGCCTCTGGTTAGAATCAGCAGTTGCGCCCTTGGGAGAGCATGTGATTTGTCTATCTGCCCCTGCTCTAAGATTATTTGGCACTGTGTGTACTGGTGTTGCTGGGAGGGATGTACCAACCGTATGTGTGTTTGAAATACTGGATATTGGTGCAATGCCCGAGGACTGGGTGCAGTCACAAATTGCTTCTTCGGCCCGGCTTGCTTGAATCCTGATGGTGCAGTGAGAAAGGGACTCATGTCTGAGTATACCCTGCCACACCTATAGTGGCCAAAAACGATTCAGAAAAGGGGGGTTGTAAATATTTTTGTCCACCCTAAGCGTGGAAGGGTATTCTCAGATGTGAGACCCTTGCTCATTGCACCATCAGGATTCAAGCAAACCGGGCCGAAGACGGCTGTAATGCCAGAAACCGGTCCCCGGGAGCTTGTTTCCTTCCCAGTGTAAGAATTGGCTTTTGTAGTTTGGTTTGCCCTGTTCCCATCAAGCACTGGGACAGGAACAGACTAATTTGCATACAGCCAGGTTCTTAAACTGGGATGGTGCAGTGAGCTAAAAAACGGTGTTGGATCTAGCCCTGATCTCTTGATCGGGTGAGAGCTTTCCGCTCAATTCAGAGACTCTGTCCCTCACCACCCCTTGTTGTAAATATCACGGTAAAGCCGGCACTGAGGAAAGCTGACAATCGCTGAAACACCTCTGTCTTGACGCTTAACATTTCCAGAGACTATGCGCAAGCCATTTGGCAAGAAATAAACCACTTGAGAACAACCCTTGCTGAGTCGGACCCCTTTCATTGTGAAGGGGTATTGGATTTTTTATATATATACATATATATATATACATATATATATATATACATATATATATATATATATATATATATATATATATATATATATATATATATATATATATATATATATATATATATATGTATTTGTACTTGCAGCGCACCAATATTTTTGTGTGGTGGTGGGCGCTTTACATAAGTGGAAGCAGACAATTATATTGCTTTGAATGTGGCAGGAGGCAGCATTTCACTTTGCAGCGAAATGCACGCTTTAAAAACACTCTTGGGGATTAAGGCAGCCTGGGACCCCCGACCATGCTACTGTGGGCCCCAGTCACGAATTGCAGCCTTGAACGCATGAGACGTGTGTGGGAGAAGTGCAGCTGTTTAAATTCCGGGTCACTTTAACGTGGTAAGATCTGTATTTCTTCTCAGTGAGAACACGGGTGGTCACTTCTGCAGTGAGCTCTTCCTGGGTGGTTCGTGACGAGACGGGCGGCCCTCTATTGTTAGCTAGCCTTTGAGCTGCAGATGACCTTTCCAGATGAGACAGCTGTGCAGCTTTGAAACATGCACACCTGAGAGATCCGTCACTTTTGGTACTATCAAGTGCGTGTTTTAAGCAATGCACCACGCAGGATCACCCCTTTGCGTGAAATAGACTATCTGTCCGTTCCTTATTGATCTAGGTTTTGTTGATCACAGTTGCAATGTTTTAAAGGTAGGATGAGGTGAAGAGCAACAAGGCTTAGACCTCGAGATGTTGTCAACATGGACTATTTGAGCAGCACTGGCATTATCTGACAGTCACTTTTTAAATGGATCAAAAACAAAAAATGCTCAGCACATACCAATATGTTTCAAATGTCAAAGAATAGTATAATACAGTTTTTAAGAATGCAATCTAATATCAATCACAATCATAAAGATATACTCCCAAAGCCTAATGAGTTTGCTGAAGACTACTTTTTGTCAAAAAACCTTTCTTATTTCTTTATTTTGATAGGTTATATTTTCATTGAATTGTAAAAAAACATGATCATAGCTGACGCTGCGCGTTTCGTCTCCACGAGACTTCTTCAAGGCTTTATATATAACCCTTGTTCGTATTTCCTGATGAGTCTTGCGCAAAGGAGCGCCCGATAGTTTAATTGGCGTATTCCTATCACTTGTAAGATCGTGCCTGCCACGAAGCAGAGATAGATATTCTCCAAAATAACGCGGTTTTAGCTTTAATGTATTCCTCAATGGTATCCTTCTGTCTCAATTAATTGTAAGATGAGCAAGAAGTTCGGTCCGATGTCGGAATTCACGAAGTAACAGGCAAGGCTGCCTGTCAGCAAACTCATTGGGCTTTGGGAGTATATCTTTATGATTGTGATTGATATTAGATTGCATTCTTAAAAACTGTATTATACTATTCTTTGACATTTGAAACATATTGGTATGTGCTGAGCATTTTTTGTTTGTGGTATTATTTTTGGTTTTCCAAAATATCAGGGAAGCTAGAGAGGTCAGGTACCCAGTTCGCGCACTACCACTGTCCTATTTATACTACCTAGAACATTAATAAAACCAGTGCAGGTCTAGGGTGCCTTGATCTTGTATCTTGTACTTTTTAAATAGATGTACATGCCTTTTATACACCAAAAACTGCAGAATGAACATCACACCATTGCCCTTGCTTAAGAACATCCTTCGTAAATAAAACAAAAGAATTATAAAGTGTATCTGTATCTTCTGTCTGTACACCCATCATCAATCTGTCTGTCCATCCATCCATCCATTCATCCATCCATCCATCCATCCATCCATCCATCCATCCATACATCTACCCAAAGCACATATCAGCACACCTGCCTAGCCTAAGCACTGCACCATCTATCCATCCACACTTTCTTAACGTATCTGTCCCTGTACCTAACCCATATATCATAAACCAATCAATCCATCCATCCCCCCTGCTTATCGTGCCCCCATCCTACATGCCACTTCCAATACTCATCCCACCTTCTTAAAGGGCCGAAAAAGACTGAAGATAACCATTAATAGGCAGTTATTTCCAATAAAGTCAAAGGATGCGTCCACTTCCTTATTTTGGACCATAGTTTACCACCCTTTCCTGATGGTTTGTGAAACAAATGTCCATCCAAGGAAAGAAAGAAATGCCAGTTTTTCCCGCTGTAAAATGCTAATTTAAAAACATAAAAATTTGTCCATTTTGATGTAGAAACAGTGCTTTAAATTGGCCGATACTGTTAAGTACAGAGTACACGCAGTTCTTAAATTTGAGAGAGTACCTGAGCTACAAGGTACCCAACAGCTACTCTGGCGTAGTGTGACCCTGCCCGTTACTCATTGGTCACACTTTCCAAAGGTAATAACTGTTTTCTGTGATGCTTGGTTCAACTGGTATTGCAGTTCATTTGAGTTCAAACTAGCAGGTTGCTTAGTTTGTCGACCCTGGAAGGAGGAAAGGCTGAGTTGGCCCACTCAAGATGTCAAACAAGGTAGGATCAGATTGCAGTATCCGGAGTTTAACTCGCTGGCCCACTGCCTCCGTTGCATCTACCTTTAATATGCAGCATGCATTAAAAGAATAAACAGGACTATGATGCAGACAACACTGGCCATGTCATACAGCTTTTTTTTATTTTTTATTTTAAGCCATGCTTAAAACATTGACAGAGCTAATAGAATTCGCTAAGACGAAACCTATTTATTGGCTTTGCCATTGTTTGTTTGAATCTGCCCTTGGTCCTCCAGTAAACGGCTGTGATGTCGATTATGGAGTCCCCAACTGAAGTGATCTAAAACAGAGCCATATCTGTGATGGCTGTAGAGAAACTATAGAGGGATCCCTGTTCTTTCTTAACGCTTCCTTACCCAGGTCCTTACTGACTTTAGGGTGCCTCCTCGTTTACAAATTACAGTTTAAGAGCACTGGCAACTGAACTACTCTATAAGAGCGCTAGCTTCCTTACCCAGCCCCCCCTTATGCAGGCAACCTTAAAATACACAGGACACGGGGGGCGTGGCCAAGATGGCGGGGTGATCGGACGCTTCTTCCCGCAGCTCCTCCAGCCCGGCTAGGCTCGAGCCCTTTTCTTCAGCTTTTCTCCCCCCGCTGATGCTCAGCGGCTGAGAGGAGTGTGGCGGAGAACCTGGTACACGCATTGATGCCGCTTTGGCCCTGATCGCTCCGGTGGAAGCACCTCAAAAGACCGATTGAAGATCGAGAGACGACGGAGCGCCCGGGAGGTGGAGCGTATCGGAGTGCTGTCCATGCGCCATGGCTGGGCCTAGTGCAGAAAGTTGGCGATCTGGGTGGAGACCATCCCGGCGCTCGACGGAAGTCGAAGGAGGGCTACCGGCTGGGGGGCACGCTACACGGGGGACTCTGAGAGCGTGCCCTGGTGCTTGGACTTGAGGCGGTGGCCTCCTGCATGGCGAGGGCCCCGGTCCCGGGGTTGGAGGACGATCGACTTGTGACCGGGGCCAGATCTGCCGACTCTTCTAAGTAACCGAGCGGCCCCGGCTGTGGAACTTTCCGGATTGCCTGGTTTCTGGAGTGGCCCGGTGGTGTCGCCGGGCTCGGGCGATCTGCTTGGCCCCACCCAGCCGCCATTTTGTCTTCGAGAGATCGGTGTTGTTGGCCTCCTCCGGAGTCCCTTGACGGCAGTTTCCTGCACCCTCCGCCTCTGCACAGCTATCTCCCTGTGGAGCGTACTGGCCGGGGGTCCCCCCAGTGTAGGTTCCGGCTGCCATCCCGACTGGGCGCCCACGGCTTGTTGTGCCCGGACCGACCCGCCATTTTGTCGTCTGTGGCGCAGGTCCCCGGTCTTGCCGGGAGCTCCCCATAGCGAGTATCTGCTGGTGGTTGGACATTCCCCGGAGCGGTCGGGCCTGTGCCCGCTCTTCGTTTGAGGCGCTTGGAATGTCCGGAAGAGGTGGTTTGAGGAAGGGGGACCGCACCCTGCCGGATATGCTTGGCAGGGCCCAGCAGCAACGGGACAGAGCACAGCCGTCGCCGGGGTCTTCCTGGGCCTCGGCAGACGCGCCCGGGGAGAACCCCCTGTCACGAGATCTTTTATGAAAGAGCTGTTCAGTTCCCTTAAGGAGGACTTCCAGACGCTGAAGCGGGAAGTGGCTAGTGAGGTCCGTGAGGTCCGCAGGGAGGTGGAGGGCCTCGGTGAACGAGTTGAGACGGTGGAGACGGCGGCCCAACGCCTGGACGACGAGATTGTCCACTTACAACAGGACGTTCTCCGTCTCCGGGAGCAATGCGTTGAGCTCCAGGCCCACTCCGAGGACCTTGAGAACAGGTCAAGGAGGAATAACATTCGAGTGCGTGGTGTGCAGTCTGCGGACGAAGGGACTGACCTGGTGGGCTATCTGCAGGACTTGTTCCAGGGGATCCTGGGGGAGGCCGCGGACTTTCCTATCCGCATTGATAGAGCTCACAGAGTTGGACGACAGCGCCAGTCATCGTCGCCCCCGCCGGACATCTTAGCTTTCCTGCCCGACTTCCCGCTGAAGGAGCGCATCATGTCTGAAGCCCGTAGGAAACAGCCACTGACTTTCCGGGAGCGGCCTGTGGCGCTCTATCAGGACCTGTCCGCCATCACGCTGCAGAAGCGCAGGTCCTTCAGGATTGCCACCGACTTCTTGCGCGAACATGAGACGCCGTACTCCTGGGGGCACCCCTTTCGCTTGATCTTTCGCTGGAACGGAGGGCTACATCAGCTACGCTCCTTGCAAGACATTTGCGGTGTCCTGGGGCTCACGGCCACAGAGGAGGATGGAGCCACGCCGTCGTGGAGGCGATCTGAGAGAGGAGGCCGACGGAGGTCAGCGAGGAGACGATCGACGGCGAGCCCTGGGCGTCCTGATTCCCCTACCATCAGGGCAGACATGGCCAGTGCCTTGAGGGCGGCGGCCAGGGACTCGGCCGACTCCAACGGCGTGGCCTTGACGGCCTAGACTCACTCCGGGGGGAGATGAACATAGCTTCTTCGATGCCAGGTTTGGGGCTGGGGGGGGGTCGGGGGGGAGCGAGTGGAGGTGAGTGGCCGGATGTCCACTTTTCTATTTTCTACGGACTTGCCCGTTTTGGGGCTTGACTGAGACAATGGGTTATTTGAGTTGGCACTTGGCTAGTTGCCGTGGGTGTGTTTGGGGTGGGGTTGGGTGTTGTTCTAGAGTTGGGGAAGTCCCGTCCGATGTTGTCCATGCCCACGCTTGGCCTGCTCTGGCCTGTCCCGCGCGGTTGCCCCGCGCCCCCCACCCTCTGGTTCCTTGCCCGCAGCATAGCGTTCCTGGTCCCTGGGAGACATGTCGTCCCTGAAGGTGGTGACCCTTAATGTTGAGGGACTGAATAATCCTGTTAAGCGCAGGGCGATTTTGTCTCTGCTTGAGGGGACGCAGGCTGACATCTACCTTTTGCAGGAGACCCACTTATTGTCCTGTGACTGCCATAGATTGCGCTCTGCTAAGTTCCCCACCCAGTTTTTCTCCTCTGCAGCGACCAAAACTGCGGGGGTGGCCATTCTCATAGCGAGCTCCTTCAGGGGGGAGGTGCTGTATAAATACGCTGAGCAGAAGGGGAGGCTTCTGGCATATCGCCTCCGCCTGGGAGGTATAGCGTTTACAGTTGGCTCTGTCTATAGCCCGAATGACCACCAGGAACGCTTCTTGGACTCAGTACTGGTGGATGTCACTGCCTCTCCTGATCGACATGTTATTCTAGGGGGGGGACCTTAATATCGTCTTTGATTCAATATTGGATAGATCAGCGCAGCGGTTTCCACAGACTGGAGAACTTTCCCAGGCTGTGAAGGCCCGGATTGCGGACATGGATTTACACGACCTTTGGCGCTCCATGCACCCCACGGATAGGGACTATTCCTATTTTTCGCATGCGCACCGAACCTACGCACGGTTGGACTATCTTTTGGTTAGTGGGCCGATGCGCGCCGCGGCTACGGCGGCGGACGTTGGGGTCCTGACTCTGTCTGACCATGCGCCGGTTACTGGCGCGTTTGCGTGGCCGGCTTCTTCCCCATCTCGGGGGGTGTGGCGCCTTAAGGACACCCTTTTGCACAAGAAGACGGTGGTGAAACGTATTGAAGAGGTCATACAGGACTATCAGACACACAATAGTAATACCGACACTTCACTAGCGACACAGTGGGCTGCATTGAAGGCGGTTCTCCGGGGGGAGTTCATCTCCATCTCCTCGGCGGAAAATAGGGAGCGGCAACGGAAGAGGGATGAACTGACTACTCAGGTTCGGGAGCTTGAGCAGGTCCACCGCCGTACGGGTGCTCCGAGGGTTTGGAGGCAGCTGAAGGCGGCAAGGAAGGTCCTGTCGGCGCTGGATCTGGACAGAGCGGAATACGCTGCCTTGCGCTTGAAACATGCCTACTACACAGGGGGGGACAGGTGCGGCAAGCTCCTGGCGCATCGGCTTCGGGTCGCGCAACAGCGTAACGTAGTGAAGGAACTCTTGAGTACAGACGGAGTGGCCGTTTCCGGGGACGCGGAGGTGGCGGAAACCTTCTGCAGTTTCTATGAGGCGCTGTACGCTGGGGAGCCCTCCTCGCCACGGGACACCGAGGAATATCTAGAGTCGGTGCCCCTTCCGGCGCTGGATCCCGTTCAGGCGGAATATCTGGAGCGGGATATTCACGTTGAGGAGGTGATTTCCGCTATAGCTAGGTTGAAGCACGGGAAGGCCCCGGGCCCGGACGGTTACACGTCCCTGTTTTATAAGACCTTTTGCCCGGTTGTGGCCCCTGTCTTAACTCGGCTATTTAACTCCTTCTCCGACCCGGGAGCCATCCCACCGGATCTCCTGAGTGCGACGGTCTCGGTGATTCCGAAAGCCGGGAAGGACCGGGCTTTATGTGGCTCGTATAGGCCCATCTCACTCCTAAATGTCGACCTCAAGCTGTACACGGGGATTCTGGCGTCCAGGCTGGCCCTGCACCTCCTCGGTTTGGTTGAGGCGGACCAAGCTGGCTTTGTGCCCGGCAGGCAGACGGTCGACAATACCCAGCGGGACGCACGTTTTAGAGAAGGCTTTGCGGATCCCGGGGGAGCGGATGTTGCTGGCAGTGGATGCTGAGAAGGCCTTTGATAGAGTTCATTGGCCGTATCTCGAGCTGGTCCTCAGGAAACTGGGAATTGGTGATAAATTCCGCACAATGGTCTTCAACTGCTATAAGTATCCTTCAGCGTCGGTGCGAGTCAACGGGTGTAGCTCCCGTAGTTTTGCTATCGAGCGCGGCACGAGGCAGGGCTGCCCCCTCTCTCCACTCCTTTTTGCTCTCTACATGGAGCCATTCGCCCAAAGGATCCGCCACACTCCGGATGCTATTAGGATCAGGATGGGCCAGTATGTCCACACGGTCAGCCTCTATGCGGACGATGTCCTGCTGACCCTGGACGACCCTAGGAGGTCCTTACCCGCCTGCATCCACGAGTTGGATGCCTTTTCACGTGTGGCCGGCTTTAAAATGAACATGAGCAAGTCGGTGGCTTTAGATGTGTCTTTGGCTGCGGACACTAGGAGGGACCTTCAGCGACTCTTCCCTATGCAGTGGTCATCGTCCCTTGTACCATACTTAGGGATCCTACTGGCACCCACGTTGCCAGCGATGGTGACGGCCAATTACACTTCTCTCAGTAAAAAGATCAGGGAGGAGCTCGGCCGCTGGAGTAAGGGCCTACTATCCTGGCTGGGAAGGATCGCGGCGGTTAAGATGACGGTATTGCCCCAGATACTATATCTTTTCCGAGCCCTACCTCTCCAGCCTCCAGTGGGTTGGATTAGACAAACGCAGGCCGACATCTCCCGCTTTGTCTGGCAAGGCCGCAAGCCGCGGATGAAGAGGGTTCTCTCCACGCTTGCCCCTGACGCAGGGGGCCTTGGTATTCCGGACCTCCGTAAGTACTTTCAGGCGGCGCAGCTACGATACCTTGTGGAGTGGAGCAGGTGGGAGTCCGACAAACATTGGCTTTTTCAGGACCAGGCGGTGGCGGGCTGCACCCTACAGGAGGTTCCATTCTTGCGCCGTGCTTACCGCCCCCCCCCAACCTTTACGCTTTTTTCGTTACGCGGGTTCCCTTGAGGGTGTGGGACGCAGTCTGCGAGGCCCGGGACCTTACCACTTTCCCTTCACCATTTACACCCATAGTGGATAATCCTGACTTCTCCCCGGGGATGGAGCCGGGCGCTTTCTCCCATTGGAGGACTGTGGGCTGCCGGGTGCTCTTTCAGGTCTATGGGCCGGAAGGCGTGGTCCCCTTTCAGCAGCTTCAGCAGGAGTTCGGCCTGACGGAGTTGGATAGACTACGTTACATGCAGGTCCGACATTGGGCCCTCCAGCCCCAGGTGCGGGACACCGCTGATCGTCAAATTACATCGTATGAGCGGTGGCTGGTGACCCGAACCTCTGATGCTAAATTGATTACTGATCTTTATAAGCATCTACAGCCCCCACCGTTCCACTATTATAACCCGGGGAGGGAACAATGGCACAGGGATCTGGGCAGGACACTCAGCCACAAGGAATGGGACCAGATAGCACACCGGGCAAGACACTCTGCGTACCATACCGGCCTTACGGAGACATTTACCAAGGTGTCCACGTACTGGTACTACACCCCAGAGAGACTGTATGAGATGAATAGGCACATTGATAAGGGGTGCTGGAGGGGTTGCGGGCAGGTGGGGACCCTCTCACATATTCTTTGGGATTGTCCCTTGCTGGCCGCCTATTGGAAGGAGGTTCTGGATGAGGTAGATAAGCACTTCGAAATTGAGCTCCCGCGCTTTCCGGCGTATGTATTGCTGGGCCTCCCTAATGGCCTAATGTATCCGCTGAAGTCCCGCAGGGGCAGGCAGATCGCAATCGCGCTGGGGTCTGCGGTCCAGAATATCCTCATCCATTGGCGCACTACCACTGTCCCCTCCATCACGGGTTGGTTACATAGACTCTGGCACGTGTTGGGAATGGAGAAATTGTCGCTCACGGTGGCAGGGGAGATAGACCAATTTGATGAACTGTGGCAACCCTTCCTTGCGCTGTTAACCACCGAATTCAAGGAGCTCACCTGCCCGAGGTACCTCAGGCTTCTGAGGCTGACGCCGCCGGCGACACCGGCAGACTAGAATGAGTGGGGGGCGGGTTCTCAGTGAGGGGGGGTGTGGCTCTGGGGCGGGTAGTACTGGTAATGGGCCATTGGACGGGGGGTTGGGGGGAGTTGGGGTGTTGGTTTTTTCTTTGGGGCGGGGGTTCTAGAGGGGGATGGGCTGTGCTTTTTTGTGTCAATTTCATGGCCTTCTTTGATCAGATTCGGGGTGCTGGATATGCGCAGAGTGGAGATATAAATTGCATTTCATTTTTTCATCTGCTATTGCTTCTCCTCTGGCCTAACGAACTGTATCACGAGCACGCTCCTGATACTACGACTTTTCTTTTATTGTACTGTATGTAATCCTAACCTCCTGTTCCCTCTCCCTGTGTTCTTTTGTCTTAATAAAATGCTTTAAACTTAAAATACACAGGACACTTCTGTGTAAACCCTTTCAGCCATCATACCCCTGATAGGAGGGGAAAAAAGAGGAAAATTGAAATTGTGCGTGAAACATGTAGAGGGAGATTTACTAAGATGTCCCCCGTGTTTGGTGCAAAATCATTTTTTCTGATTTACTTTCCAGCGCTAAACTTGTTTAGCACTGGAAATAAAGTGAAAGTAACGTGTTGTGTTACTTAGTGCCAAGGGGGTGTACCATGGGTGGTGCATGGGTGTTCCCATGCAAGCACCCAAGGTTTCTGATGCTAAACCCTATTTGCTGACTAAAGTAGACAGGGTTTAGCATCAGAAAACTGTGCTCTTTAGAGGTTGGGGCACGGAAAGAGAAATGCTTTTATTTCTTCCTCCTTTTCTGACTTTGTACGTGTGCTGCACTTTAAAACGCACATACAAAGAGGGAAAAGTGTTAAAGTTAGTCTAAGCATGGTATTTTATACTAGAAAGCTAACCTTCCAGTACAAAACCTATGCTACACTCACAGTGAAATGCTTGCACTATGGTACAAAGGTGTCTCCGTGGCTCACGGCAGCTGATTTCAGCACCGGCGCTATGGATAGGAGAGGAGAGTGCCGTATTTCTGCAAATATGGCGCGCTCCTCCTCGCTCCTTTTTATGCAGCACAGCATTTGCGGTTGATGCACTGTGCTATTAAATGGTAAAACTGCCCCATAGTTCTTAAAGGGCCCTCCTTTACATTCAGCAAGAATATCCCTGATCAGGGAAGATTGGAGAAGTACATGGAATATTACAAATATTGCAGAGCCAGGCTACATTGAGGACAGACCCTGCATGTTTTCCCAATCCCAGCTGAAGAGCAGCACAGCCAGTAAACAGAAATGAATTCACAGTTACTACACAACAGTCTAATCAAAATCCCTGGCTCCAATTTTCTCTGTTTCTATGTATAATACAGGCAGTTAAATGGATTTGTTGGCCTCTGTACATATTTGCAAAACTCAATAGAAAGATAAACAAAGGCTCGCCATATTCATTATTGCACATTGAAGATCTTCTATTCAACATTCTTCGCAGATAACCCATGATTTCGACAATGCTGACATGAAATTGCTTCAAAGCCTTTGTAAAACCTAATCCATTTTTTGCCGTGGTGTTATTTATGAATATGAGTCATTAAATCTCCAGGGATTTCAGCGAGCAAAACACTTCTGATGTGGCAGGCGTGGCAAAAAGGATTACGATTGCTTGAACGGATCAGACATAGCTCGGCTTCCGCTTGAATCCTGGATATAGTGCTGTGAGGTTGCATTCACCCCACATCCATCCCCACCTCCACAATGAATGCGTACTCCACACCCACCTAATGTATGGCAGCTAACTTTCATTTTATTCCTTCTCTGGCACAGGAAGGGTGCCATGGCGTTGTGTTGTGCCCTGTATGTACCTGTGGAGCTTCCATTCACTTTGGCTCAGGCACTCTGGTTTAGGTTCTTGGGGGGGTCGGTTGTCCTGTGGGGAGCAGCTGCAGTGGAGGTTGTGATGGCGAAGCAGCCCCTTTGCCAGGGCCGTCAATACAGAAGCGTTTCCACAGCAGCTCCGTTTGGCGGTGATATTGCCATAGGTCACGGGCCGTGGTGCAAGCAAGGAAAAATGGTCTTCTGACAAGTAGTGGCTCCTTCGCTAAGGCTGAGGAGTGTCGCCCCAATGCTTTTTGCAGTGACACAAATGGAAAATATAATGATAATAACTCGTGTTATTATCATTTTATTTTCTCCTACTTTCCCTCCAGTGGCGGCTGGTGACATTTGAAAGTGGTAGGGCGTAATTGTATGGTACGCTACTTGGGTTTTCCTCGGGCCGGAGCCGGTTCTAGAGATCTGCTGCTGGACGGGAGGGAGGGAGGGGGAGTTGTAATCTTCGGTCTGCCAGAGGAAGAAGAGGATGTGGGAAGGTAGGTGTGAGGAACCGTTGGGAAGCCATCTGAGAGGTTGAAAGAGAGAGTGGAAAAGGTTCGAGTGTGATCTATTATGTATATGAGTGAATATGGCTAACACAAATGGATTACTTTCTGAAATGTGATTAGAGTCCACGGTATCAAGATCTCGGATCACAGGTGCTGCTGACAAGGTTTCCCCGTAAGGCGCACAAACTGGGATGCGAGGCGTGCATAAAGGCTAGATTATTGCATAAAGCAGTAACTTGGTCTGCTAAGGTTCTCTTTCCCTAGTGTCAGCTGTTGGACACCTCCCCCTGCAAACCCTGAACCATCCCGCCCCACTGATATAATTGAGAAACATAGCCTAACTTAAAGCGCATTTGTAAAGCACATGTTGAAGGGTAGCCTGGCGCTGAAAAAGATTTGTGTTACTCCTCTCAATGGTACCCATTTTATCGACCTCCGAAGAATGAAAGGTTGAGTGGACCAGCCAGGATTTGAACGTGTGACCATGATGAGGTCAAACAGAGGCCGCTTTAGTCCTCTAAGCCAGCAGACCCAGCATAAACATAATGGGGGGTTAGGGGGGCGATTTACAAGGTCGCAATCCCGCTCTCAGATGCTACCAGGAAACCCACAATCAAGAAGTAGCAGATTACCCGCATCAGCTACAGCCTCACAATCACTCCACAAGACCGGCAACTCCTGTTCTCCTGATGCGAGTACAGCGCCTAGTGGCAAAGCCAATCCATTTTACCCGCTATTTGTCAGAGTATGGGCTTTATTTCAGACAGTAGAGCAGAGGTGTTTTTTTAAGGCATGGGCAAATAGGGCTCTGCCCCAGGGCCCCAGCATTTCAGAGGGCCCTTCGGTTGCCTCATTAACTGTCTGCTCGAGCAAGCTCTGTTCTGCAAACAGCCCTGCCAACATTGAATGATCCTCAAACATAAATTATTGTAAATATTGTTTTTTCAATGCATTTTTGAAGTTGTTACAGGCATTTTACAGAGAACTGCTGTGTTTATGTTGTTCAACACCATGCAATATCCATGAAAAATTATTTTTAATCGAAACAGGACGTAACACATGAGAAATGTTAGGGGTCAACAAAGATTGCATTCATATTAGTGCGCTGCTGCTGCTGCATTAAAAGGTCACAACATAAAGCAGGCCGGGGCACAAGCTTAGACTTATAAAATATCTATAAGAAACTTACCTTGGCTTCCCGGGCTGACTCCCGACTCGAGTCCCGAGACTGCCCCCGTCGTCCTGGATTTTGAATGCCGCCGCTCTCGTCACTGAAGGCTGCAGGCAGCCTCCCTCCCCTCCATGGCAGCCGGCGCTGAAAGGTTCGGCAAGCTGCCCTAACTGCGTCATTTCTCCTAGTCTGCATCCTGCAGAACGGAGAGTGGGAGGAGGCTTGGGGGAGCGGCTTGCCCACTGTTGCTAATACTGTCTGTTTGGACAGGCTGTCCAAACAGTCAGTATTAAGAACAGTGGGCAAGCCACTCCCCCAAGCCACTCCCCCCTGCCCTGAGGCTCGAGTTAGTAACCAGGAAGTTCTAATCTGCTGACTGCTTTCTCGCTGTGCGAGAAGGGCAGGCAGAAACAAATGGTAGTTATAAATAAATAACTACCATTTGTTTCTGCCTTCTTCTCGCACGGCGAGAAAGCAGGGGGAGGCGGCGCCCAAACGCCCCCATGGAGAAACCGCCACTGTTTCCCTCGCTTTGCGTTAGGGAGTGGGGGAAGGGGAGGAGTGGTAGCACTCTCCTAAAGTGACTACTTGGCCGGTCATCTCAGGCTGCGCAAAACAGTCGTGCGCACTATGTATGTTCTCCATGCAGGCTGCATTACAGCCTACATAGATAACATGCCCCGGCCCCCAGTCAGCGTCTGAGCACTGAATAACGGCGCACACACCAATCACAATGCTGCTAAGGCAGCGTTGTGATTGACTGACTGGTCACCTGGGTGTGTTTCCGGTAAGGCAGAGCGAGGGAGAACTACGGCGGCGAGGAAATAGCGAGAAGGATTACTTTTTTTATTTTTATTTCCGCCTCCCCCTACCTCCCACATCCTCCCCTTCTCCTGCCCGCCCCCCCCTACTTCCAATCAGTGCCTGCCACCCCTGTATCTGACTGCAGGGTGAGTAAATAAATACAGCCATGTTCAGAATTAAGTGGGCCCTCCAGGCTTTTAGGGCCTGGTGCCACTGTATCTGCTGTGCCTTAGGGAGCAATGCCTCTGCTCTGGCACTTTAGAGAGTCATTGATGGGAGACAGAAGAAGCTGGAACACCCAGACCCACATTATGCACTGACCTCATTATCCTCATCTACACAGAGGCACACCCTTTCAAAATTGCTCCCGGCACAGAGTTGGCCATTGTACCAGATTAAGAGGAAATATGCGCTGTTGACAATACGGGTACGACCTCACCTGTGCTGGCAACAGCAGAGCATGGCAGACAAAGAGAGATTCAAACTGCTCTCCATATGTCACTAACGAATGGTTGATTATAAAGTGGGAGCAGAGATCATAGAGCAGATATGTGTGGCTTCCCCAGCCTGCCAAAGAGTAACTGGAGTCTGTTGCCTAGGTGGACACAGACCTCTGGAAGTGGGTACCTGGGCTGGGTTTGGGTGAGAACAGGAGATGTCAAAATGCCAGTTCCTTGCACTATCTGCCTCACTGGGTGATCTGGATCCTAAATATGGACCACAGAATATTGTGAGACACTAATATTGTGAACAGAATAATAAAGGACCAAATACCGAAAGATATACCTAACACCACATATGTGGACCTTGATGATTATATATATACCTTGAAGTTAAGAATAGTAAGTCTGTACTTCCCTACATGCACCTAACTTTTGCTATTTGTCCCCCGATATTTTGTCCACAATATTAGCGTGCCACCGTATTCTTGTACTCAATATTCCAAAGTACAGTCCTCTGAGTCATGAAAATGATTCAGAAAAGCGTGAAAATACAGCAAAGAGTACACATTTCACAGTAGAAGGCCTAGGTAATTGTGCCCAGGCACTCACACCAGCATCCTAGCAGTTACATTGGTGCTGAAGCGGACATGAAGCAAAACAAAGTATATTTGATGGCCTTCCCCATTTAGACTGAGGATGATGGAGGATGATGGATAATTTCCGTGGCTCTAATGGTTCTACCACCAGCTCATTCATCTGCATCAAGGGGTGTGGCTGTCAAACGAGCAGGTGGGGTGGTACCAGGGTCCAAGAACGTGACTCGCCCACTCCACCCCATTCAGGGGCTATTCTATACTACTAAACCAGGAGATGGACGGCCAGTAGGAAGCTAGGATCCTTCTGCGTGGTTACCCCCCCTTTTTACCTGGTGCTAAGCTGTTTTTGACTAGTCTGACTAAGATCCTGCGAATTAGTACTCCAGTCACTGTGCTTCCTCCCTAAATTATTATGTTCAGTACTTAGGTACACCCCAGATTGGAAACTGGGGTACCCTTATAAATCCCTAGTATATGGTTCCCATGCACCCAGGGCATAGGTACCCCAGAGGTCTCCCATGGGCTGAAGCATGTATTATTGCACCCATGAGAGACCATTCAAAACGGAACTACAGGCCTGACATTGCAGCCTGTGTACATTGGTGCTTACATCACTTACTAAAGATATAGGTTTCCTATATCTAGGGTCACTGCACGTAAAACCTATAAGTCACCCCTCTAGCAGGCCTTTGAAATCCTGAAGGCAGGGTGCTTGGTTCTAAGTGGGAGGGTGCCCCTGCATGAACAGGATACTCCTGCAGCCTACAGAGTCCATTTTCCAGCTTGTCAGTGAAGCAGCTATATACTTTATAGAGGGCCACCGCATAATTACACAATGACCATCTTGAAAACTGCTACAACAAATCCTATCATGTTTGGTATCAAGCATGTTGGAATCATACCCCCACACCATAAACAGTGTAGGAGGTATGATTTCAAGCACTGGAAGAGCAGTCCATTAGGCTCTCAGTGTTCCCGGTGCCAACCTTCTAGACCCGGACAGCACAAAATGGTTGCTGCCGACCAGAGACACATTTCTGCCCTCCTGCTGCTGAGCCAAGATCGAGCAAGGGCAGGAAGAACAATAGAATCCTGTCACAGGGAGGTGTGACTACCTCCCAGACAGGATTTGGTGTATTGGGACCGGGTGGGTCGCTTGCCAGCACCAGAAAGTCTGCATGAGGGGGACATTTGGTGTCCCTGTGTGTAGTTCAGTTCAAACCAGTCTGGGGTGCCCTTTGCTCCCGCTCTGAAGTAAAACTGGGAAATGGACATGGAAGTAACCTCCCCCTATCCATAACCTCCCCATGGAGTGTCCCGTGAATCTTCCCAACCCTTTCCCTAGGGTACTTAAGGGCATACCTGGGTGTAGGTCCCTAGATTTGTTGTGGGATAAGAGTCAGATCAGACACCACTTTTACTTCTACAGTCTTGCACTCTGGACTTCGTTTGATCCCGACTTCGTCTCCTTTCCAGTCTGCTGCATTGGCTGTGCCGGTGCATCATACTGGAACCTCCCAAGGCCTGTGCAGCTGCAGCATCAAATACACTTGAAGAAATCTCCCCTGGAGTAAAGGAGTCACTCCCATGCATTCACAGGCACTGCAACTAAGTCAACCGGTTAGCAGACTATAAGCTATCCGTGGCCTCTGCAACACAGGTGGTGGTTTTTCACAGCTCCCAAGTCGTGTCCTGCCCTCTTACCAAGATTGTGGCCAGTATCCCTCGTGGGGGTTGACATAACCAAATCCCTGTGCACCTCATCCAACTTCAGTCTTTGTAAGTTTGCAAGTTTATTTATTTATGTTTTGGAACTCGTGAGAGGTCCACATAAAATTTACATACACAATAACACTCCAATATTATACAAAAAGAGAAATTTACACACATGATTAATACAAATCTAAAAAGCATTTAAAAAAGTTGAAGATTCTAGAACAAAATATTTCATTAGGGGGCGAAAGAATGGCATCAGAAAAAGCACCAGCAGATAAGATTCCGAGTTCTAAACAAATTGGTCTCACCCATTTGCGGCGGGATTTTGTCAAAGCCGGACATATAAATAAGACATGGGTGAGATCTTGAATCGAAGCATTGCACAAGGTACATTTGTTAGAGGAACCATTCCACTTAGCTAAAAGATTATTCAGTGGTAACATATCTTGCCTTAATAAGAACCAAAAACGGCGAATGCCGTGTGGGAGATTCCAGGTAGTGTAGAGTTGCATAGTTTTAAGACTAAGGGAATTAATAACGGGCAAATCGCCTTTCTTTGTCCTTATCTGATCTCTATCCAACGAGAAGCTTAGCTTCCATGTTGCAAATTTTAAGGAAGCTTTTAACTGATAAAGGGAGAGAGAAAAAAGGGTAGATTCCTCCAATTGCAATAACATGACCGCCTTTCTGAAGTTTTTTACAATTGGTGAAAACTCCTTTAAAGGACCTAGTAATTCCTTTTGGATAAGATGTCTTAATGAAGATGGATCAAAAAGAATGTGTGGGCAATGCACTGCGTATTTGAAAAAGATTCTTTTTGAATGGATATTTTCAATGGATGATTGAGTTAAAGGTGCTCCAACTGGTGGCGTAACCGTCCGTTTGCGCCAAAATGTAAGCCTTGGATATGTGTGAACACAGTCAGTGTGCACATCCCAGTGTTTGGGCACTCCCTCTGGTTCAAATATGGATAGACTCCGTTGAATTTTCAAAATTTCTTTAATTTGAATGTATTGTTGTCAGTCTTTCGTTAGTGGATTAATTTCATCCAATTTACATGACTTTACACAAAATCATCGTCGCTCCAATGCATTTCGGGCCGGTTGCCCTTTCTCAAGGAGCTCTGAAAATAAGAACGATCTGCGTTTGCATCAAATTTGCATGATATTGTTATCATATAACGATGTTCAGAAACAAACATTTCCCAGTGGTGATTAAAAAAACATATGCGTGTGAAATAAGTATAGAGGAAACCAGTAAAAGTAGTATGAGATGCCAAGTCGGCTAATTGTGCTGACAAATTATGGGCACACCCAGGGAAAGTGAAAATGGGTCTGTAAACGGGTGGCAGCAATGGGGAGTGACAAAATGAAGTTGAAAATGCTCACGAATAAATGCAGCTGTCATACGGTGCTGTAACGAACAGAATAAAATAAATTGGAGTTTGAAGGAACACTCCATGGGCGAGTGTAAACGTGACTAAGGCTGGCTGGCAGAGGCTGAGCTAAAAGCTTACCGGAACGGGATTCTGTGGGGGGACTGTCGAGGTCTCCGAGTTAGCTGGCCGGCTGAGTGAAGCCGCCGGGTTGGTGTATGAATGGCTCGCGAGGGAAACTGAATCAATATAAACAAAGGACGATGTTGGCTGGTGGTAGTGAGAATCGAGGAAGGACAATACTGTGGTGAAAGAAGGGGCCATCTTGGAACGGGCGGAGTGGGGAGGGGAGTCTGAACAAATGTGTAATCGGCAGAGTTACAAAGAGTGATGTGTTGGAACGTGGTAACAAACCCATGTTAAAGGATCAACCTAAAGGCTAATCGCACCAAAATAATGGAAAATAATAACAAATACAAAGATGTAGACATGAAACATAAACATGGAAGGTACATGACATTATGGTGAATGCGCACAAGATATATGTGTCCTTAAATACCCCGCCGGGTATTTATAAGAAGCAACTTAGTTCAATACGGTCATTAAGACCAAAAAGGTTTACAAGATTGTAAACGATAGATCCATGAAGTTTCTCTTTGTAGAAGGAACTTGTTATTGTCCCTTCCTTCTTTCTTCTTAACGGATGAGTCACACGTTGCGTTGACTTTCACTTTGATTTCTGTGCCTCTCATGGGGTGATTGATTTTGCTGCCAGTGATGATATTGTTGCAGTTATTGCAATTAAGGCACGGTTTTGTGCCTTTGTATGTGATTGGGCTTGGTGTTTCTTTAGATAGAATCTCCTTTAGGTTATTGGCTCTGGTGTATGCAAAAATTGGAGGATTTTTGAACTTATCTTTGAAGTCTGGTTCTTGGCATCTGAACCAGACTTCAAAGATATGTTCAAAAATCATCCAACCTCATATACTTGCTCAAATGTCCTTGTGGAAAGATCTACGTAGGAAAAACAGAGCGAAAAATAAAAGTCAGGTTGAACGAACACAAATCTAACATCAGGACCAAACAAACAAAATCCAGCGTGGCCACACACTTTATGGAAAATAATCACACCGTGGCACAGTTGAAATTCATGGTCCTTGAAACCGTTGAGAAGAAAGAAGGAAGGGACAATAACAAGTTCCTTCTACAAAGAGAAACTTCATGGATCTATCGTTTACAATCTTGTAAACCTTTTGGTCTTAATGACCGTATTGAACTAAGTTGCTTCTTATAAATACCCGGCGGGGTATTTAAGGACACATATATCTTGTGCGCATTCACCGTAATGTCATGTACCTTCCATGTTTATGTTTCATGTCTACATCTTTGTATTTGTTATTATTTTCCATTATTTTGGTGCGATTAGCCTTTAGGTTGATCCTTTAACATGGGTTTGTTACCACGTTCCAACACATCACCCTTTGTAACTCTGCCGATTACACATTTGTTCAGACTCCCCTCCCCACTCCGCCCGTTCCAAGATGGCCCCTTCTTTCACCACAGTATTGTCCTTCCTCGATTCTCACTACCACCAGCCAACATCGTCCTTTGTTTATATTGATTCAGTTTCCCTCGCGAGCCATTCATACACCAACCCGGCGGCTTCACTCAGCGGCCAGCTAACTCGGAGACCTCGACAGTCCCCCCACAGAATCCCGTTCCGGTAAGCTTTTAGCTCAGCCTCTGCCAGCCAGCCTTAGTCACGTTTACACTCGCCCATGGAGTGTTCCTTCAAACGCCAATTTATTTTATTCTGTTCGTTACAGCACCATATGACAGCTGCATTTATTCGTGAGCAGTTTCAACTTCATTTTGTCACTCCCCATTGCTGCCACCCGTTTACAGACCCATTTTCACTTTCCCTGGGTGTGCCCATAATTCGTCAGCACAATTAGCCGACTTGGCATCTCATACTACTTTTACTGGTTTCCTCTATACATATTACACACGCATATGTTTTTTTAATCACCACTGGGAAATGTTTGTTTCTGAACATCGTTATATGATCACAATATCATGCAAATTTGATGCAAACGCAGATCGTTCTTATTTTCAGAGCTCCTTGAGAAAGGGCAACCGGCCCGAAATGCATTGGAGCGACGATGATTTTGTGTAAAGTCATGTAAATTGGATGAAATTAATCCACTAACGAAAGACTGACAACAATACATTCAAATTAAAGAAATTTTGAAAATTCAACAGAGTCTATCCATATTTGAACCAGAGGGAGTGCCCAAACACTGGGATGTGCACACTGACTGTGTTCACACATATCCAAGGCTTAATGAAGATGGATCACATTTAGCTAGATGAAAGATCCATCTCACAATTCCGGCTAACCCCTGAACCCAACTACTTCTCATGCCATACTCAAGCCTAAGAGAGGCTACAGGGCAGGCGGTATTAACAGAGGTTAGTTGACGCAGGAGTCTACCTTCAACAGAGTGAAGAAAACCCCAACTACTCACTTCAATAAGTTCAGTGCCGTAAAGCAGGGAAGCAGTTGCAAAGGCTTGTTGACTTCCTTCCAAGAATATCTTCAGGTTCCAAGTAGCCCCAACCTCAAGCATCTCCTGTGACCAGAGTCTTGAGCCACACCGCATTCATTGCATTGTGGCCTGCATCTTTTGGTGATCTGCTTGAGGTCCTCCTGCGACTACAGTGCCTCCGCCTGTGGGCCCACTTGAGGGTCACCATTGTTTCTTTTGGGCTCCCTGATTGCTTAGGGCCTGCCCTGACTCCCCTGCTTTTGGTGAGTCCTCTGGAATTTTTGGTCCTGAAGTTGCTCCTTTTTCAATCCTGCGTTGGTTGCATTTGCCAAGACCTATTGGTGCTCCTGCCGGAAACCGACCCCTCAGCACTCTACTTCCCTCATGGGACAGCTTGTGCATGGCTCCTGGTCCCTCTCAACATTGTCTGGTCCTCACAGCTGCAAAGTCAAGATCATTGTCATCCATCCTGCAACACCTGACATCGGAGGGCATTAGTCTTCCAAGTCTCCTGGTCACACCTGAGAGACTTAGACTCTGCCCCCTCTGCCTTCAGGTACCTCTCATTGTGAATCCACCTTCAGATTCTACCGGACACTTTCTCCTTCTGCAGCAGCAGCACTTTACTGAAGTCCTCCATTGAGTTTGATGGCGGTTTCCACACCACTTCACGCGTGCACACCCGGCTTCCCTTATGTAGGTAACGAGGGTACTAGGGTATCCATGGGTGGGGTGGCTTTCCAACCTTCTGCCTTTCACAGGATTCTTCAGGGTCCACTGGGAAGGGTCCTTAATCTTTAAAATTCCAACTGCGACTTACACAAGAGTTGTACGGGGCACGCGGTCGTGTTCCCACAATGCACACGCTCTCCGTGGGGTCACTATCCACTCACCATGGGTAGTTCCTTGGGTCCCCAGCACTTCTACCTTCTCTTGACATTGTCTTGACCCATGTGTGGTCCCTATACCACTTTTTTAATATATGGTTTGGTCCCCCTATGGGTCCTCTGTGCATTTCATGCTATTTACTGTGTTTCTTTGCTGAAGTATTCTATGCATTGTGCATATCTCCTGGTAGGAGATATTTCTATGTGTTAGAGAGTATTATATAATAAATACATATTTTTATAAATACTTAGGGCCAGATGTAGGTAGGCGTTTACCGGGTGGTAACGGCCGAATTCGGCCGTTACCGACCGTTTAGAGCAATTTGACATGTAGGTCCCTGTATTTTACAGACTCGGTAAATTTACCGATAGGTAAATTTACCGAGTACGTAAAATACCGAGTCGGTATCATTACGGATTCCGGTAAATTGGTATGTAGGTGGGACTCTTCTGAGTCCCACAAGCAGTACAAAATCGGTATTTTACCATCAAATACTACTTGATGGTAAAATACCGTTTCTGGTGTGCATGCACATGTGTGCATGCACACCTATGCCATATGACAGGCAGACCTGCCCTTAGGGCAGGTATGCCTGCCACATGGCACCCGAGCCTCTTTTGGGGGTGCCAGAGGGTGTCAAAGTGACACCCCCTGCACCCTTGTGACAGTCGGTATTTTCCGATGTGGTAAATACCGACCGGTAAATGCCCAATCAATCCTATGGGCTTCAAAGCCCATAGGAATGAATGGGCATTAACTGGTCGGTATTTCCCGCATCGGAAAATACCGACTGTTTCCGATTCGGTAATTGCACATCTGCATTTACCTACATCTCGGTACTTTTATTTTCCGACCTCTGAAATACCGAGTCGGTATGACTCGGTATTTAAGAGGTCGGAAAATAAAATGTACCTACATCTGGCCCTTAGTGTGGTTCTTTTTCACTTAATCTATACTATAAGATTGCATTCTGGTAAAACAAGCTGCTTTACACTCCTTCTGTACTAAGCCAGAATGCTGTTCTTCACAGCTACCACTTAGAGAGTTTTCTAAGGTTGTCTAAGACCGCTTAATTCACCGTAAGGGTTGTCTGGACTGGTGCAAGGTGTCCACTTACATAAGTGTACATCATATACCAGGCCAGCTTCTCACCCGGCCGACTTTTCTTTCTGCACTAGGGCCTATGGTACAGTTGCGATGCTACTGTCCATATTGTGATAGCAGTGGTTCAGCCATCTAAAAAATCACAGCTCTAAGCTGAAGCAAAGAGACAGATTTGTGGTAGGCTGCAGCGAGGGATTCCTAAATCTATATTTCCTGATGGCTGACGCTGCCCCCTCCCCCCGCTTGATGCTCCTAATACCTGATATAAACTCGTCAGGCTATTGCAATCATCTAGGACCAGATGGAGCTGAAACATAGTCAGACTCCAAATCTCAGCAATGACACGATAAGCAGCAGATGTATGACAAATTAGGAGGTGGGGGATAAATAGCGATTCCCACTTAGCTATGATGATTTTGATGGTTGATAAAGTAGCTCTTAGAGTTAACACCGTTCATGCCCTAAGTTTTTATAGATATAAAGTGTGCACAAAGTTGAAAGGATTTTCTCTGCAAAAGACCTGGAACACTTGCAGTGAACACCTGTAGTTCGGGAACATCTCTGGTGTGGTTTGTCACGTGAAAATCTAGATTTTTGTGCCTTGTTTTTAGGTCTCACCCAGGGGTGTGTCCGCCACTAAGGCAGAGGAGTGGCACCCCACTGCTCTCAGAGCAGGAAAAAGGAAAAATAAAATGATAATAACAGAGTTAATATCCTATTAGTAGTCTTCACTATGTGGCTAGGTTAGGCACGGCGGGGCTGGGGTCACAGGGAAAGGAGTGGTGGGCACACTCTAAGTGCACATGACTGTTTGGCTGGCCGTCTTGGGTCGACCAAACAGTCATGCACACTTTGCATGTTCCCCACCAGGTTGTAATACACAGCCAGGTGGGAAACATGCACATGCTCCACTTCCCGTCTGAACATGGCCCCAGACCAATCACAATGTAATTAGCTTATGGGAGCCTGTGTCCTTCCACTTCCAGGTCCGAAGTTGAGGAGAGACGTGGCCACAGAAAGGTACGTGGGTTCTTTTTTTATTTTATTTTTATTATTTGTCCCACCCACTCCCCCACCCCAGTCCCCACGCCTGCCAACCCTGTTCCCTGCCAGCCACCACTGGTCTCACCTACAGATAGCTGTATCTGTATTCCAGAGACCTCTTTTCAACAATACATAAATACATAAGAGCAGATGTTTGGTCAACTCCTTTCAGCAATTGACTGTTGGCATTTTATATAAGTTACCATTGACTGTGTAGGCTAGGAATTTTTCCAGTGTACCTGGTGCTTGAAGTAGTCCACTCTGCAACCACTGGCATGTTTTTCTGCCCCTCTTGATTTGTGTGCATCCCTCCAGTACAGCAAGATGCCACACACAGTCCCCTCACCACTGCGTGCTGCCTGGACGCACATTGCTAGTGAATTGCTTTAGAAGCATTGGCAAAGCCAAACCATCCCAACATGACTGGCATCAGTGCTTAATTTGTAAAACAAATATGTGCCAGGGCACTGCAACTTGTTTCATCCATTGCACCTGTCAGTGCTGCCAATGACAATTCAGACTATTCCAGACCCTCAAAGCTATAGTAATGGCTTGGGAGGAAGCTATCAGTCAGTTTTTAATATATATTATATTAATAATAAACTGCTGTTTTGCTTATCTCTAATTTAGACAAACTGTGCCACCACGTGGCAGCTGACGTAAGAGCCATTGCCGAGCACCGGAAACCACCAGCACAAATTAAGCACTGTCTGACATGCGTGCACATGTGTATTTGGCAGCCGCCTTGTAATGGAGTTTAATTTGAAAACATTAAGACACACTATCAAAAGATGGGCTCCACACAGCGTCCATCTTGTAATAAAGTTTCAAATAAACATGAGAAACACACTACAAGGCAGTAGCCATACTTGCCTACGCATGCATGGCAGACATACTGTAATGGAGATTCTTGAAATATTTGTGTTTTGTAAACTTTTGCTATATATTCACAGATTTGTACACCCCAGCTGACAAACCAGTTAGGATCAGCACTGCGGCCTCAACCTTTGCCTGTAGTTATGCGTAAACCATCTGGACGAGACACCAAGAATGCTTCAGTGTATATTTCAGGCCTGCAAAGCCACCGTTTATCACAATTACGTTTCGCAATACTGTTGTTTTCGTGGCATTGACATGCTTGGTAATGTGCGAGTGTGTTTTCATAAAAAGAAACAGTTTAGCAGTTAATGACACTTTGTTTGAAAGCTTCCCCCCATTAACCTGCGTTCTTTCCTTTCCATTCTTTAACCAGCATTTGCAATGCAATAGGCCTCGCATTTGCTTGAGTTTGAGCTATTAGCATTGTAAATGACAATGCCTTTTATTTATGTTTAGTTTTTTAAAGCAAATAAATAAAAGGGATTGTTATTTAAAATGCCAATTGCTTAAACTCGCATAAATGTGAGACCTGTTGCATTGCAAATGCTTGTTAAACTGAGCAGTGGTTTTTCCTTTGCTTTAGGGACAAGGGAGATAAAAACAGTGTGTGCGCCACAGAAAGACAGAGAAATAAGTAACGTTGTGGAGATGAAAATGAAAGAGAGGGCCAAGGAAGAGTGGCAAGGGAGAAAACAGAAGACAAAAAAGAGGATAAGTAAGAAAAAGAAAAGAGGACAAAAATAACAGAGAGTGAGATAGAGAGATAAAGAAAGAAGATGAGAGAGGGGTAGTAAGAAATGTGGCAAGTGTAATTGTTATGCAGCCAGTCAGTGTATAAATGGCATAGTAAACAGAGAGGAGAGAGTTTTACATACATGTTAGCACTGTAACCGAATTTACATACTTTTACTTTCGTGCTCATGGTAAACGAGGCCCAGATTTTCTTTTTTTTTATACAGTGCAGTATCCAAATTAATTTATTGTGCTGATTTGTGCAAGGGCAAAATAGAGGGCATCCCCTGCGCTGTGACACAAACAGGGCTGCCCTGTGAGACAGGTAGCTTCACACCAGGGTGCAATGGGGAGTCCTACTCTCTTTAATGCTAAGCTTGTGTCTAACTGTAAGGCAATTGGTGCTGATTGAAAGTGTTCTGATTCCTTGCGCTATATAAATGTGAAAACGAATAAATAAGTTTTAAAAAAGCCTACCTGCATCACGTCCGTTCTTTTTCTGCGATGCCACATACCTTTGGGTCCCCATTAACTGCACCCGGATGTGGGAAACCCCCATGGGGATCAACGTGTTGTGGGGCAGATGCGGGGAATGTAGCCACTGTCCTGTGGCTGCACTGCGGGGTAACAGTGCGGGAGCAGGAAGTAAGGCAGTCGGTAGTGCTGTGCCTGGCAGTGTAGTCCTGTGTGCACGCCGGGCATGGGAGTTGCTCTCGGCTGACAGGAAGTGGTGAGGAGGTGCCGCTTCGGTATGCCTTCTTCCTGATCTTGGGCAGGCGACAGTTAAAAAACTAGGGGAGTTCATGAATAGTTGACAGAGCATACGACTAACGTTTGATGTGACACTGTGTAAACAGCCTGGTTCTGGAGCTACTGCAGTGTCTGAGTAGATATATCACAGATCTGGAGACAACACACTCTAATCCTGACAGTGCCAGACACATGACAGCTTGTTCTCTACAGAAATTACTAAAAAAACACACGAAGAGTGCTTTGTTGATGCATAGGTCGTTAAAGCCAGCATTCACCACAAAAGAAATGTGTGGTATCAAAACAGCTTTATATTCATGACCACTTTTAGATTTCACACTTACACAAGGCAGGGTATTTGCAGTTGGAGGCCCAGGCGGGGGAAGGGGGCTGGAAATGTAAATCTCCAGGGAATGTGGGAGGAAAGGGCCCGCCACACAAAGAGAGGGATGTGGAGGGGACAGGCTGCACAACAAGGACACTGTAGCTTGTTCAGAGGGAAACAGGCTGACTGTATTAACCAAGGGGAGGGGGTAGCACGTGCAGTAAGGGGATATGGAAGAAACAAGCATCAAAGGTCCGAGAGATGAAGATAAAAGAAAGCACGAGGGGGGGGGAATGTAAACAGACATAGGAAATAGGAACCCTGAGGCAGTTTAATGCGCAGCGAACGTTCTGCAAATGGGTTCATTCAAAGGAACATATCAGAGGGGACACAAGGGAGTGGGGAGAGGGGGGGAGGGTGAAAGAAAACACGGCGAGAAGGAAGATTGAAATACAAAAGGGATAGAGTGCCAGAAGAATACAATAGCAGAGAAAAGCAATGCAGAAACAAGGGCTGAGAAAAGGGGCGTGAAGGGGTGAATAGTAGAGAGGGATAGAAGAAGCTGGCAAGAGAAAACGCGAATAGAAGTAGGGGGAAAATTAGGTTGATGCCAGAGATAAGGGGTTAGAGAAGATGGAAACAGAGAGAGGGAAGTGGAGAAGAGAATGGGTGGGAGGGAAGAGGGGGAAATGAATAATGTAGAGAGAGGGACACGTAGCGATGGAGTGGATTAGAAGAAAGTGATATACTGGAAGAGTGAAATAGAGAGAGGGAAAAGAAGAAGACGAGTTAGAAAAAACAAATGAGTGGCACAATATGGAGTGAAGGCATGAGAAAAGAAGCAGAGGGGGAGGCAAGAAGAGCAGAACAGACAGCAAATGGGAAAACTGAATTAAGAGGCAGGGCATCTGGGAGGATGAGAAGGAGAAGCTGAAACAGAAAACATGGAAAGAAGGGAAAATAGAACAGACAGAAGAATGAAAATAGGAAAGTAGAAGAGGAGAAATGAAAAGACAGGAAAATGAAAAGAGGAAAAGAGTAAAATAATAAGAGGAGAGAAAAAATGCTTATACAAAAAAGAGAAGAAAATAAAGTAAATGGGAAGAAAAGTTCAAAAACAGGTATGAGAGAAAGAGAAACAAAGGTGGAAAAGAATAACTATCTGAAACACAAAGTGAAAAAGGAATGAGAGAAGAATGATCACTTTCGCTGTCGCTTTGATGTTCTCAGTGGCCGCGCGGCTCACTGAGAACATCAAAGCGGCCGCAAAAGTGATCACGCAGGCTGACAAATGGTGCACGCGCCGGGCGCACATGCACTGTACCCAATCCGCCTACAGCCTTTGGGAGCATTTTCAAAAGCCCATGCATGATGTCATGGCGTGTGAGATTTCATGTGACATCACAGGAAGTGACATCACAAAAAGTGACATCAGATATTAAGACCTCACACATATGGTTATCAGGTATATCAAGAGTACATTTAGGCTCATTATGAGATTTAACAAATGAGATTTGGCGTCGGCGTTGTACCAAATAATTTGCACAACCTGACCCAAAATCTGTGCCTCAACTAATACATTAATTTTTTTAAGCCCTGTCACAAAGAAATTGGCAACAAGGAGAAGCATGACAGTAGATTTGTTATGCTTAATTGGCTGCAAAGTCTACGTTTTAAAATATTTTATTGGGTTAAGGCATCTGCTGTAAAGGTGCCCAGTAACTCTCAGGGAATAGGAATAATTGTGAGATAACTCTGGAGTTTAACACATTTATCGGAGAGATTCGTATTTTGTGAAGTCCCAGATTTAAATCAAAGTAGTGTAAGGTTAATATGTCTCCAGCAAAGCACATCACGTAACATGCAGATGACAGATTTTTCTTTTATGTAAATAGTAAAGTGGGTTACTGCTTTTAACACCGAGATCCTTTTGTTTTCTGTGATTCATAAATTGTAATCCTTGTAATATAGCACAGTGAGCTTTGAAGGACATATGACTTCTACATCTTGTAATCCTGTTTTATGTAACTCATCTTGTACATTGACAATAAATCACATACGTGTAAATCAATGTATAATGTGCATGTTACGTAAAGAGCTCTGACACCCTGCATTGGGTTGCTATAGCGCTATAAAATAAATATAATAGTGCTATTGATATTGTTATTTGTGTAAATACTGAGACAGACCAACAATTCTGACACTCTTACAGTGCATGCATCTCTTAGATGCAGGGACTAAACAAAGGCAAAAGCATGCCTCTCTTAAGTACCTGTGAAGAGATAACAAGCTGTGTGCCTTTGTTTTCCCTCCGTGGCATTTGCATTTAAGTGTGAGGTTACAGGTCGCCTCCAGTCAGTATATTCAAACAAAAGAAGGCCTGATGATCCCTTAACTTCAACCCAGCTAGAGGTGGAAAAAAAAAGCTCCCTCACTGCCTGCGCATTGCTGCTGGAAATTGAAAGAAGACAAAGTACAGGCGCAGGCGCTGTTGAACGTTTCCTTTTGTTTTACACCGGGACACGTTCAGCATATTTCTGGGTGACTCAACTTCTTGGCAGGGAGGGCTGCGTTCACCCTGTGAAAATAGTGGGTGGACACGTGTACCCCCGGCATATGCCCTGCCTGTAGATTATTGTGTATCTTGTTTTAGTCACTCTGCCATTCTCCAGGCAGTCGTTAGTACTACATGCCTGTGTACCACCTCCCAGATGTATTCTGCTGTCAAAGTAAACAAGTAATGGAAGTAGCCAACAGGTCCGGTGTAGGCTACCAGCTTTCTGGCTTAGATAGATCTTTTCTGTTGGAGGAGCTGTCAGGTACTTACTAATTCAGAAACAAAACATTAGCTAAAAGCAAAGATATTTTTGAGGTTTAAAAAGGCATACATTGCCATGATATTGCCATAACCCCTGACACTAAAGGGAACTACTTTGTGCAAGTATGTGCTCCATGTAAAACAATGCAGTGCAGCCGCTCACAGTAAAGTTAGCCAATGTCCAAAGTGGGTTGACCCTTTGCCTCGAGCTGTATGATGCAAGGGGGCAGAACTAAAATGTGAATGACACAGCAACTGACCAATGGATGAAGAAGGCTGGCTGACATCCCCTAGAAGTATAATATACATATGATTCTACTAAAATAATATGGTATTGGATAACATAGGTCGTACAAATACAGTAAAAACACATTTCAATTCAGGTGGTTTAAAAATTGATGGTATGTTGTCGCATACAGAGTCTCGCTCATTTTCATACTGCTAGTGTCATATACTCTTATGACTCTCTACAGTAGGCCTCTCTTTCCATTTTATAAGTCTAACACTCCTTTGCTAGCTAGCGCTACATGCTATATATAAATCTACTCCAGGATTAATTTGATCTTTCAGTTCTTCTGAAAGTCTTCTAGAAACTTTGTGCCATAGTCTAAGTTACTGATAAGCAGAGAAGTAAAGTAATTTCACTGTAATATTGCAGGTGTATTCATTTATATTCACCATATGTCCTGTAGCAGGCTCCTTTGGTGCATGCAGTTGGCTGCCACTCAGTTGACCCACAGTCTTGTGACATTTCCCAATTAAAACTTACCCTGGTTTTACGAGCACGTATCGCGGGATTTGCTGCCTGCCTGCTCTGAGCCCTGTTCCCGCTCAAATATGTTGCTGTGTCAAATGTGGCTTATCCTGTCAAATAGGGAGGAATAGCAATGACCCTGACTCTGCAGCCTTAGCAGATGGCACTGAATTATCTTGACGAGGTTAGTTAGTTGTCATGGAGACGGGGTAGTGATTGTATTTGACATTCTATATAAAAGATCCTTTGATGCAATGTCTGCCAAAATCAGATGTATTTCAATCGCTCTGCCAAGGCTTAAAATGCCAGTGGAGTGGTGTCTGGTTGTGTCCATTTTCCATGTACAGACCCGACAGGTGAGGTTTGATGCAAGACGCAAAGGGTTGCATGTTTCAAGGTTATATTCGGTTCCACCCAGCTGAAGGTATAGGATTGATGGTCCCTGCAATGAATACAGGTTTTCTACTCTCGAAGTACCAACACGTCTACAGCCCTAATGCTGCTTGTCCTCGGTGCCCTGTGGGTGTAGATTCCTCTTCTGCATGTCATCCAAACTAGTGCTTTAAATGGGCCGGTACTGTCCGGTACAGAGTACCAGCACTTTTTTATTTTGAGAGGGAGAGTTTGGGCACTTCTCAAGAGAAATGCTATACTTTTAATTGGAGAGTACTGGCACTTCTCAGAAACAAGCAGGTACTCTGCTGAAGAGTACCTGCACCTCTATTTTTCCATTTCAAGCACTGTCCCAAACCTACCATTTCCAACAACTCCGACAGGTAGTTTGGGTCAAGGGGCACTTTAATTTTAGCCAAAGCCTATCGGCAGAAATATTAATGAGAACTGTGTTTTGACAAGAGCAAATGCAGGCTGTGCAATTAGCTGGCCTGCCATTGTTCAACGTATTAATGGTGCGTTGCTTCTGCTTAGCAATCTTGCAATGAAATTCGCTGGTTTCATAGGTTCAAGGTATGCAGGAAGTAAGGCCATCATTATGATTGCGGTGAATCCGCATACTCTGGGCCGGCAGAAGCCACCGCCGGCCCGGAGTATGCGGATTCACCGCGGCAGACACACAAATGACCCCCAGCTAGATTAAGATGGCGGGGGGTCATTTTTACGTCCGCCGCTTTTCCGCCGCGGTCGCCTTCCGACCGCGGCGGAAAAGCTCTAACATGGCTGGCGGTGTCTATCAGACAGCGCCAGCCATATTAGGATTTGAATTTTGTGATGCCTTTCCACGGCGGCAATGGCGCCACGATAAGGCATACAGACTTTTCTTTGGGGGCCCGTTGCGGGCCCCCCCCCGGCTGAAGGGGGCATGGGGGGAGCACATGCATTTGCGTGCACAAAGCAGCAGGCACCGCGCGGTGCCTGCCGCTTTGTGCATGCAAATGCGATGCATGCATATTTAACCTTGCGGCGGGTGCTGCTTCAAGCAGCACCCACCGCAATGTTAAATATTGAGGATGTGACCGCCAGGGTGGCGGTCACATCCTAATCTGCACGGAAGGACCGCTGCTGCCCCTGCGGGCGGTCCCTCCTACTCTGCGTCCGTCCGCCATCCTAATGAGCACCTAAGTTAGGTCTTGAGGAGGACCACGTTGAAGCCCTGCATCTGTTATCAATAAGTGATTTAACACACTTGCAAAGCCTATACACATGCTTTCATAGAGCTATGATTATGTGTTTGTGTGTAATATCACAGGGTATGCAACACTTTAAGGACAGTATGAGAGCAGTGTGTTTAACTGTCGAGAGAGTCCCCACCAGCAGAGCTGTCCTAAGAGCACCAACAGTAGGGTCTTCCTACCGCACAGCTCTACATGTTGCCGTTGTATTCTTCCAAATCGCATACAGAGGTCTTCAGAAAGCTCAGTGCGGATTTCCACACAGGATGACACAAGTGCTGGCTGTAATTTCTTATTCATCCCCTATAACCAATTGGGAAAGGTCTTATCTATCTCCATGCATATCTTTGTGAAAGTTATGCTTAATGTAAACCTACAATTTACAAACCGTCTTACAAATAAGACAATAAGAAGCATGCTGACTGGTAACTATTTTATGAAGGACACTACCAGCTCACGATTATGTTTCTGAGCTTTCCAATTGTGTACATGTTGCGTGTTACTACGGGCTAAAGGCCCTTGCAATTAATTAAAGAGTCAATAATACAAGACTAATATTTACAAGCTTCTTGATTTCAGCCCTTTTGAGATAGTAGCTATTCATTCTTTAGCCCTTTCCGTATGTATGTGATTAAGTACTGTCCACATAAATATTGGTGTCATTGCGTTATCAGCTATTTTGTCATTGGGAGCTTTTGCTCACCACAGATCAACTGTTCTGCCCACAGTCACTCCATCCATTGCACAGATTTATTGTAGTTGCGGCACACTCTTCTGGGCTTGTTTTCTGACTTTTTATTAAACTATAACCATAGTAAACTATGTTATTCACTATTTATATAATAAAAATACACTCGCTGCAAGCAGTATCTTGGTGTAGTGGAATTGTGACTGGGTGCTGGATTTCGGTTTTGCTGATTTTTGTACTCTGTTCACTTTACCACTGGGGATCAGTACTAAAGTGCAAGTGCTCCCAGTATAAATTGTTATTATGATTCGCCATCCATGATTGGCATATTTGATTTACTAGTAAGGCCCTAGTAAAGTGCACTGTGCGCGCCCAGGGCCTGTAAATCAAATACTACTAGTGAGCCTGCAGCATTGATTGTGCTACCCACATGAGTGGCCCTGTAACAGTGTCTGTGGCCTGCCCATGCAGTGCCTGCCAGTGCAGTTTTAAACTGCCAATTAATCAATCAATCAATCAATTTATTTGTAGAGCACCGCTTGCCATCCCAGGTGGTATCCAGATGCTTACTGCTAATCTTATTCAAACAGCCAGGTCTTGATTCCCTACCTGAAGGAGGTCAGTGATGGTGCAGTGCGGAGGTGGAGAGTTAGGTCATTCCAGGCTTTGGCGGCGAGATGGGAGATGGAGTGTCCTCCGGTGTGACTGTGTCTTATGCATGGTATCTCTGTGAGGGCGAGGTGGGCTGAGCAGATGTTCCTTTTTGGCTGGTGGAAGTGCAGGCGCAGGTTCATTTAGGTGGGTCCTTGGTTATGGAAGGACTTGTAAGGCGTGAGTCAGGGTCTTAAAAAGGCATCTCTTCTGGACTGGGAGCCAGCGGAGGTCTTTCAGGTGCTGGGTAATGTGGGATCTCTTAGGCAGGTCGAGGATCAGTCTGGCTACTACATTCTGTATCAGCTGTAGTCCCTGCATGAGTTTGGTGGTGGTGCCGGCATAAAGTGTGTTGATGTAGTATAGTTGTATTTTGACAAGAGTCTGTGTTACCATTTTCCTGGTGTTGGCGAGGAGCCACTTGAAAACTTTTCGGGGCATGCAAAGTGTGTGGAAGCAGGCTGAGGAGATGGCTTCGACTTGACGTTTCATCGAAAGTTCGTTGTCAAGGATGATACAGCGGTTGCAGGCGTGGCCTTCAGGAGTGGTGGTGGGACTGAGTTCTGACTGCCACAGGAGTCATCCCACGAGGAGGTGTGCTTGCTGAAGATGAGGACTTCCATCTTGTCCGTGTTGAGCTTGAGGCAGTTGTCTGTCATCCAAGTTGAGGCATTCTTCATACAGTTGTGGAAGTTTGTTTTAGCTGGGGTGGGGTCCACTGAGAGAGATAGAATGAGGTGGGTGTTGTAGCTGTGGGAAACTATGTTTATGTCATGTGATCTGACAATGTCCATGAGTGGTGGAAGGGCGAGATTTTGATCGATACCTTATCACTATTGATCTAAAACCCCGATCTGGTCGACTGAACCTTTATTGCCTGTCATTGAGGGAAGAAAGTGCATCTCTTACCAAGTTAGTTCACCCATTAAAGGACTCCGCTTCAAAAGATCACAAACAACTTCTAGCTTTCAAAGATTTATTATAAAGTCAAGATAAGCTGCAGGTACAAGCATCTCAGAATGAGATTTACAAGATACACGGGCCCAACTACATACATGTGCTCTCTGAAAGCACTCAGACGAGCAACGGAAACTACAAGGACGAGTTCTAAGAAGAATAAAGCTATCAGCATTGACACATACTGAGATCTCTCCGTCATTTACTTTGGAGGGAAAACACACAGGTTAGGCTGTCCCTACCCTGCTCTAGATGGTATCCCTACTTAATCAGGTCTCAACCTAACAAAAGGTGTCAGCAGTGAATGACCCCCAAGGGAAGTCACCCACTCTCAGTCTCTTGGTGAAAACCTATAGTTCTCCAGTCATGACCCCTCTCTGCCTACCCATCCGCTCTCTAAAGGGTCCTCAGGCTTCTGCTCTAACTCCACCCAGGGGTGCTGTCCCTAATACAAAAATACAACAACATTTGGGACGCCCCTCGTGAGACGCCCCTTACGTGGTGTAGCTTCTGGCTTTTTCCATGATGAGGCTTCGCGGTTAGAGTCGACCTTGCTTCTCAGACTCTTCTCCGGCCCGCTGATACCCCTTAAACATTCCGGAACCCTCCTCCATGTCTGGTCCGTCTCTTGAACAAACCTCTATTCATATTATTTATAATTGGATCCCCCCTTTCTCTTGCAGACAGACATCTGCAGCCAAAATCCCAATTCTCATAGACTTCCAACCAAGGTTTGCAACATTTTCCAGACCAGACCAGTATGTGTAAATCACTGCTAACTTTTCAGGCCTACAACATTTCTCATAATGATTATAGCACTCAACTTTTTCTTTAATTATTAGCATGTTAGTACTCTTATTCTATTTATTCGGTAAACACATCTATAAATCATGGCCTATTCGTTATTACTAAAACATTAGTGCAATCCATGTTATGAAATGAACCACCTTCCCCCTCCCCTCTAACTCTGGCCCTAAGGCCTACCACGTTCGACGTTTCCGTATGCCATCTTACATTTTAGCAGCTACACAACATGGATTCAGGAATAATCATGTCTAATAAAATCATATAGTTTCACACATTTCTGTATTAGTTCCACTTCTACTTAAATCTCTACATTAACTACACATTTCAGAATATAGATGTAGGTACTATCAGCACTCATGGCATTTCTCTTCATGACTTGTGCTTACTACGTGTAAGTGTGATGCACTTCTACATTTAGGTCAGTTTGCGCTCTCTCAGTTCCCCCCTTTGATGACCTCTCGGGGTCATAATTAACATTTAAACTGCATTGATTGCTAGCATAACTCGTTTCTGTGTTTCCAGAGCCCTCAGACTCCGGTACTGACTATCTTGTATGGCAGCCAATCTCTGCAGCTGTTTTCTCTGAGCCCTCTCTGACCTTCTTGCTCTGTACCATTTGAATACCCTCACCAATCCCCACAACACGATCCCACAGATCAATATTATGATGATAGGTTTTAGTATTTTCCACACAAAACTTTTGCCTAAGGTGGTGAGCCAACCTCCAGCTTCACTTATTCCATGGCCCACCTTTTCCCAGACATTTTCTCTGCTCAGGTCTTCGATCTCTTTGTGAATATCAGTTATGTTCCTAATAAGTTTCTCAAGGGGCTTCGAATTGTCTGGAATGTAAGTACAACATTCCTGGACCTTCAAAGCCTTACAGACTCCGCCCTCTTTTGCTAATAGGACGTCTAATGCAAGACGGTTCTGGAGAACCATAGCCCTTATCGATTGCATCTCTCCTTCTACCAGCATTAAGGACTGAGCAGTGCTGGCAGACAACCTGTCTACGACTGTTGCCAGTCGTCTAATTTTAACATCATTAAGGATTAATCCCAAAAGAGGGAACACAGCTCCAAAGACATCTCCAACCATTTCTACACCTCCTACATCTCTCCTTCCCCTCGATGATGTCTTGCCCTCGATGATCTCTAAGTCTTGGGCATGATATATTTTAGGGAAGATAATTGCCAAGTAACATGATCCATACCAGTTGTCAGGTAGTCTCACGTAGGCATTTCTTCCACATACAAAATATACATTTGGAATCACTTGCATTCCCTTCAGGAAGTCCTTAGTATAGTACTCTAAATTGAAAGCATGTTCACAGCTAACTTCTCCCACGTATACATTTTCATAATACGTTTTGGCTCTATGAAGACATAACTTTCCTCTCTGCGTTCTATCTAAAGCTATTGGACCACTACTACCCTTTCTCTTGTGTGCCTTTTCTTCCTCGGTCCAATCTGTTTTCCATTGTCCTGATTTTTTCAAAATCTTTTGTCTCCTATTTCGATCATCCACCTGCCCTATGAACTTTTTCTCGACTTCTGACACCTTGCATGTCAGGTTATTTCTGCGGGCATGTGAAGTATCTAAGGTAATCCAAGGAATGAAAAACTTTGCCAACCTGTCTTCACTCTTCCAGTAGTCCCATTTGTTCATCTGTTTATAATTTGGGACTTCTGGTAACACTGCATCGTAATTGGAGAAATAGTATTCAAAACTATCTCTCCCATAAAATATACTAAGCAACAAGCTACATGTAATGCCATATGTCAGCGGGAGGTGATGATATCGAATGCCTTCATCTACAGACGCCGGCAACTGCATGCAAACATAGCAGTCCTTAACCTCCATGGCATCCACGTATTCATACAGAAGTTTAGCATAAGCATTTGACCTAAAGTCTCCTTGGGACTCATCTACGTGTAACCTGCGGGCTTCTGCAGCTAATGACGCTTTCTCTTGAGTGTTTTCCCCTTTCTCACCAGCAACAGTGGGTGTAAGCGCCTCTACAGATTTCACATCAGTTACCTTTGCCTCTTCCTCACGTCCCTTTACATAAGAGACTGTTACTACTAAAGCTATTAATATTATTACTCCTACTATTAGTGTGCCTATTATACATTTCGCTCTGCGGTTTTGGGTGCCGGCCTCCATTTCGTCAGACTGTATGGCTCTCTCGTATCTTGGCACAAAGTTCTTTTCTTTTCGTTCCTTTACAGTCTCTTTTACTCCTTTTGTCCTTAGAACCACACAACTGGAAGCTGACAACCTTCCTCGCAAAAGTCCTTTAACAGTTCAATACAGACAACCCTAGCCCTTCTCCATCAACTCAAGGGAAGGTCCCTAAGATTCTCTGCTTCCTGGGCGCTAGGTAATCTTCTTTTCTTCTCGCTTATTTACAAAGTCTTTTAAGCATCTACTATCAGGCCTGTGCCTGCAGCTTCGATAGCAAAGTTCAATATTTCCAAACGAAGATTGTGCTCTTCATGGGCTGTTATTTTTGTACCAAAATCGGGGAATTGCAATTCTGTGAGAAACATGTGTTTTAACTTGCTGAGGCGGGGAGGTCGGGGGAGCATGAATGTCAGTGACCCTTCTTGTTCGACTCCGGGTACTAACAGTCGTATTTCCACTGTGACGATGGGCTCAGAACTGGACACCACCACCGCTCGGATCCTCCCTGTCACCGGTTTCGAAGACATCTGTCGCCAGATATGTCCACTCAGGGGTGGAGTATCTTCTGCTAGGTACACGCACTCTTCTTGACCTCCTCAAGACCGGTGCTTCAGCGCCCTGAGCACCTTCTTCCGGGTCTGAATCCTCTGATATCGGAGGAAGGGTTCTCTCTGGAGTTGACCTCAGACTAGAGCTTCTTCTCTGCGGCCAATCCGCTTCTCCACGTACCCTTCTACTCCTTCTCCTTCTTGTCTGTTCACGCTCTCTGTCAGACCTGTCAGTGTCTGACTCGTACTCCCAGCTACTTTCTCCTTCAGTAGCGTCGTCTGTTTCGCTGCTGTACTGACCGTCCTCAGCTTGGTCAGACTCGTTCCCTGCTTCCGCTGGCACCTCTACAGCTTGGCTGGCCCCCTCTATGGCTTCTCGGTCCGCAGCTGGACGTCTATCCGAGAGAGGAGCTGTGTCTTCCAGAGGTGCTGGAACCCTCCGCGTATGCGACGCGTGGATCCAGTTGGGCAGGCCTCCCACCTTCACTGCCGTGTTCGTGATCAGGATGATCTGGAAGGGCCCACGCCAACGAACATCCAAGCAGCTTCTTCTCACGTGTTTTTTCACCAGGACCCAGTCCCCAGGAAGCAAGTCATGACACGGGTCCTGGCACGATGGTACCTCGGCAGCCTGCACCTGAAGGGACACAGAATGAATGGCGTCAGACAGCCCCTTACAATAGTCCAGGATCATATCATCTGTGATGTTAATCAGTGCAGCAGTTGGGACAGAAGGTAACCTCATTGCTCTCCCCATCAACACCTCATGAGGAGACAAACCCGTTCTCCTATCCGGGGTACTACGGAGGCTCATAAGGACCAATGGCAACGCGTCAGGCCAACTCAAGGATGTTGATGAACACACCTTTGCAATTCTGGCCTTGATGGTGCCATTTATCTGCTCCACAATTCCTGAAGCCTCTGGTCGATAACTGCAATGCAATTTCTGATCTATGTTCAGAGCCGCACAAATCATCTTCACAAGCTCGCTGTTGAAATGCGTTCCCCTATCTGATTCCAAAGAGGCCGGCACCCCGAAGCGCGGAATAAGCTCCCTAAGTAGTAACTTGGCTACTGTGAGGGTGTCGCACCTACGTGTAGGGTATGCCTCAACCCATCTGGAGAATACGCAAACAACCACCAAGACATAGCGGAGGCGGTTGCACCTTGGCATTTCAATAAAATCTATCTGCATTCGATTGAATGGACCTCCTGACCTCCCAATGTGGCTCAGTGCAACTGGTGTCTTTTTCCCTACATTCAACTGCTGACACGTCACACAACGCTGGCACACTGCTTCGGCTGCTACTCTGAACTTAGGGTTGTACCAGGTCTGTCTAAACACTCTCAGCATAGCATCTCTTCCTAAGTGGACGGGACCATGTATGTGTCTGGCCATTGGGCTCACCATCTCATTGGGCAACACTGCTCTGCCATCTGCTGAGACCCAGAAATGGGCCTCACCCTCCACACATCCTGCCTTTTGCCATGTTTCTTTTTCACAATCAGGAGCATTTTCTTGCATGTCTTTCAGTTCGTCCCAAGTATCAACAGTTTCTAATATCATGGCTAATTCAGTCCTTACATTTATTCCACCCACTTCCACCTCTGTGAAAGAGTACCCTGTTTCCGCGCAATACCGCGCGACTTCGTCGGCATATCTATTGCCTTGTGACACGAAGTCCATATTTCTGGTATGTGCGGTGCACTTCACAACTGCGATACCTGCTGGACATTGCAACGCCTCTAACAACAGGCGCACAAACTCTCCATTGCGAATGGGAGAGCCTGAAGAGGTCATGAAACCTCTTTGAGACCACAACTGCCCGTAATCATGAACTACCCCGTAACCATATTGACTGTCAGTGTATATGGTGACTCGGATTTGATTGCTTGCCAGGCAGGCACGCGTCAGGGCAATAATCTCGGCTACCTGAGCGGAGTGTACTCCTTCCAGGCATCCAGCTTCCACAACTCCAGTAATTGTACAAACAGCGTAAGCTGCTCTCAACTGCCCAACTTCGTCTCTTACACATGAGCCATCGACAAAGAAAATTTCATCTGGGTCAGTCAGTGGCTCATCTACAATGTCGGGTCTTGGTTTGGTGCATAGTTCAGTCACATCGAGGCAGTCATGGTCTGTACATTCATCATCATCCTCAATATCGTTTGGAAGTGGCATCAAGGTAGCAGGATTTAAAACAGAGCATCTCCTGAGGGTCACGTTCTCTGCAGCAAGAATGACTTGCTCATAGCGCGTGAGCCTGCTGTTCGTCAGATGCTGTGTTTTGGTCCTGGTCATCAACAAATCAACAGAGTGGGGCACATGCACCTCTAACGGGTGCCCCATGACTATATTTTCACACCTCTCAATGCTGACACCTGTTGCGGCAACGGATTTGAGACATCCGGGCAACGCTGCGGCTACTGGGTCTAAAGTAGCCGAGAAATAAGCGACTGGTCTACGGGCATTCCCATGAATTTGGACTAACACAGACAGCGCGCAACCTTCTCTCTCACAACAGTAGAGCAAGAATGGTTTATCGTAATCTGGCATTCCCAGAGCCGGAGCACGACACAAGTCCTCTCTCAGCTGCAGGAACGCCATCAAACAGTCTTTGTCCCATGGTACCGGATCGCTCACCTCCTTGTGCGTCAGTTTTTGCAAGGGCTTTGCTTTCAGTGAAAAGTTTGCAATCCACTGTCGGCAATATCCCACCATCCCTAGGAACATCCTGACTTCTCTCTGTGTTTTAGGCGCATTCATCTTCATGATGGCCTCTATCCTGTCTGGTGACACTTTTCGTTTACCTTTCTCAATTCTGTGTCCCAAGTACTGCACCTCTGTCAGGCAGTACTGCAATTTTCCCGGGGACACCTTATGCCCATTCTCAGCTAGGTGATTTAACAAAGCAATAGAGTCTTCCCTGCAAGCTTCCTCTGTTTCTGACGCCACAAGGAGGTCGTCTATGTACTGGACCAGAACTGACCTCTGGGGCAGCACTAGACTTTCAAGATTTTTCTTTAGAAGCTGGTTGAAGATCGATGGGCTCTCTGTATACCCCTGTGGAATACGACACCATGTTAGGACGCGACCTTCCAGCTTAAATGCGAAAAGAAAATGGCTTTCCTCGTCCAGAGGGATCGAGAAGAAAGCCTGACAAAGATCAATTACAGTGAACCATTCTGCTTGGAACGGTATCTGAAACAGTATCACTGATGGATTCGGTACCACTGGACAACACGAAACGACTATGTTATTAATCTTCCTGAGGTCCTGCACTATCCGGAATTTCCCATTTGGTTTCTGCAAACCCATAATCGGGGAGTTACATGGACTACCCACGATTTCCTTCAGTATTCCCTGCTTAATCATGGATTTGATCACGGGTTTTATGCCTGCAATCGTTTCTGGAGTCAATTTATATTGAGGTGTTCTTGGAAACTCAGCATGCGGTTTCACTACAATTTTCACTGGGTCCACCCCTTTCACCAACCCAATCTCTTCCCCAGTGAAATCCCACACTTCTGGAGCTACTGTCTCTCTCAGATCCCAGGGGAGCTCGTCTACTGTCAGAGTGGGATACAATTCCACACATATTCTGGAATTTGCGACTTTAAAGTCAGCATCATCGTCATTAGTCAATACCTCCACTCCCTGTGGTGTGCAGTATATGGTGCAATTTAACTTGCACAAAAGGTCTCTTCCTAGCAGACATACAGGACTAGAATCGCAAACCACAAACTGATGCTCATCACTGTACTTCCCTATTTTCACCTGCACGGGTTCAGTCAGAGGACTGGTCATTCTCCTGTTAGCGACCCCCACCACTTGTATGGTCTCTCCAGACATGGGCAGGCCTGGAACTGCGGCTGATCTGATCGTGGATCGGGTGGCTCCTGTGTCCACTAGAAATGTCGTGGGGAACCCTGCCACTTCGGCCTCAACATAGGGTCCCCTCTGGTCTACCTCCAAAGCTGCCCCGAGGGTGCAGTCATCCCTTTCCACCCTCTGTCCAGTTAGTGGGTCCACATAATAGCATTCCTCTCCCCCGACAAACAGTGGCATCTGTCTATAGGTCTTACCCATAGTCCCTACTCTGGGTAGCTGCGGGAACTGAGCTCAGGGAGGTGGCCCCCCCCCTTTGAGCACCTTTCCCTGGTATTGCGTTACCCCTCTTGTAGGCGCACTCTGGGTCTCTTCCTCTTCTACCTCTTGGTCTCCTATCTCAACATTATAGGGACACTCGCGTTTCCAATGCCCCACCTCGTTACACTGGTGGCACCTAGTTGTTTTCTTTAAGGCAGCTATATCTATCCTGGGTCTAAAGGTGGAGTTCTCCTCATTGCCCTTATTCTGACTGTACTGTTTCTTTCCTCCAGTACCTGCTCCTGGTTGCTGTTGCTGCTGTCCCCCCTTCCCAGCTGCCTGCATCTGTACCACCATCAGTTTCTCCTTTAGTTTCTTTGCCTTGGAGTCTATCTCATCACAGCAGTACCTGGCATACCTCAGTATTTCGTCTAGGGGTTTATTTTGCCAACAAATCAAGTGTTGCTGTATCATTAAACTAATATCCGGTCTCAGGCCCAAGACGAACTTGGACACAAATTGCCCTATGTCCTTTGGATCCATTACATCCAGACCGCTATACTGTTTAAACGCCTTCAGCAATCTCTCATAGTATTCGTGAACTGTCTCTTTGGGTTCCTGTCTTGTTCGGTCAATTTTGACCCAATCTATGTCTTGCATTGGCACTTTATCTTTCAGCCAAGTCATTACTCTCTCGAACTTTGCCATCACAATCTCAGACGGCCCATTAGTCTTAGCATCTCTCTCTGGCTCTATGGTGGGCCACTCAGCGCTAACCTTGCATGCGGTCCACAAATCTCCTGGCACTACTATGTCAAACAGCGTGTTTAGATCTATCCATAGGACCTTTGAGATTTTTACGAATCTCTCCACTTGCTTGTACCACTCCACTGGGTTTTCCCGCAGTTTGGGAAAGGAGGTGGTAAAAGCAGCTAAATCTCCCCTACTCCAAGGGACGTGGACATAGGTCCCATTTGCGACTTCCCTCAAAGGGTATGCCTCTACTCCCTGCTGTCTTCCTGGTGTCATTCCAAGTGTGCTTCTCCTGACGGTCCCTTTCTTGGACCACCTCTCTTCCCACTTATCTAGGGCCCTCCATGTCCTTATTCCAGTGATCAGCTCCCTTATGTGTGTTTTCAATCCGATGGTTCTCCTCTCATCTAGATCTCGATCTGTGTAATGTAGTCTGTGGTTACCCTGTAATGCTTTGGTCCTCGACAGGTCCACCATATATTTGCCTGCTAGTTCTACTAATTTCTCATGGATTGCTCTCGCCTTTCGAGTTACGTCCTTTGCCATGAACAGAATTTCATCCTGCTCATACATTTCCATTCTTTCTAAGGGCAGGGTACCGTCTACCATGTCATCCAGATCTGACCTTAAGCTGGAGACATCGAGTCTTTTGGCTTTTATCTCCGCTCGCAATAACTCCTTCGAGGGAGGTTCACAGGTTTCTCTCCCATCCCAACTCCGGGCCCTACGTTTGGGTTCGGGAGAGTTGGGGAGTATTCTCTCTTGCTCCCATCTCTCCAGGTCCCATGCTCGGCCATCCGATCTTGGAAGGTGATGGAACACGGGCCTGTTACCCCCTATCTTACTTTGTCCATTCTCTCCTCTCTTTTCACAGTAGGACTCTCTGCTATTCTCCCTTCGGTCTCCATTCTCTCTTAGCCTCGTATCACTCAGTATCTGATACGATCCTTCCTGGTTTCCCATATTCCCTGGGCTGCGCTCATGCCCGTCATCACAGGGACTATGGTGCGACCTCTCACAACTCTCATTCTGTTCTCTGTTGCCGGGCACACAGTGGATACACTTAAAGCTGTCTCGGTACTCCCGAGCCCTCCTGTCTTCATCTCTACGTATTGGGCGAGACACCCCCCCGCTTCCTGGGCCCCTGTTCTCCAGGTCTGATCTACCTCCACTCCGGGCCCAATGGGTGACTCCCCTCCTATCCTTTTCCCTTCCGTCCCACTCCGGGCTACTCTCTTCAGCCCCGCAGTGAGTCCGGGCTCTGCTGTCCTGACTTTCCCTTTCAGCTTCCGCAGCTATGATGCTCTTGTGAGCCTCAACTGCCTCATCCCATTTCTTCATGTACTCGTTTAACTCCTGAAAGGATTTCCGTCCTGATCCCCTCATATCCTCTGGCCATCTATGGCCCCCCGGATCTCCTGCTGTGTGTACTGGGGTGCTCCACTCTCTTGGTATCGGCAACTGACTTGGGGAGTTGATCGTATCATTCCTCCTTGCCATCTCTGCTCTTTCTCTGCCCCTCCGTACCCGTTCCTCCCCTTTTGCCCTCTCTGGGTCATATATCGATACTATAGGACCTATGGTAACAGGTACCTGTAGTGCATCGGGTAATGCGTAGGATGTGGCACACTCCGTCTCTGGCGCCCTTTGCACCACAAACCTCCCGACTACCTGCTGCACCTGGCTAGGCTGGGACAGTTCTTTCTTTGCAGTGGGATCCCAATCGGGACTGGGAAGCGGCCCATGCTCTCCTGCATTGCCCCCCCCTTTCTCTCTATTCTCGACATCTCCCCCTGCTCTGTTATACGGGGGTGGCCTGTCCGTCAATAATCTGTTTATCAGGCTGTCCTCCGTCTCGCTCTCGTCATCTTCTTCTAGGGGGCTTTTATTCCCGGGCATCTCTAACACTGGATATAATTTATTTACTTCCATGTTATGCACCCTCCATCTTTTAGCATCCGCATCCCACTTGGCATCCTGTACTGCCCTTACCGAACGTTTCACCCTTTCTTGTCGTCTGTTCATGTTCTTTTCGTGCGCTGCCCTAATCCATGCATTAAGGGCTTCAAACTGGGTCGGTCTAGGCAAGGGTCTCGTTGCGGTCATAATTGCTTTTAATCTGTGTAACACCTCTAGTCTGAACGTCCCATACTTCGGGAACGTCAGTTCCTCATTTCCGTCTGTAATCTTACTCCACTCTGAGATCCACAGAATCGTATGCAGCCCAACATGTGTCCCCATATAACGAGCTGGTGTACCCTCCGGCTGGGCTTCTTCCCCTTCATACGATCCCCGCCTCTCTCTTTTAAACAGCGCTCTTAACCATTTAAAACACTTCATAATTATACGCACAATTTCCAGCTTGAATACTCTGTTTACTTCCTGATGACAATCCACCAATCCTAGCGCGGCTTTGCTAGCTGGCCTATCGCAGCGCGGTCTTTCACCGGCCGGCCAATCCCAGCGCGGCACTTCTGACGTCACTAGTCTCCGCTTCGCAGCAGCACCCCTCCTTTCTCAGCTCTCCTCGCGGTCATGCATGCGTCCCATTCATACTCTGAAAAATGACTACTTCCGACCAAGCGGTCACTTCCCTCGACTGTACGTCCACAGTCTATCTGTAATTGTCAACACAACTGACGAGATGTCTATCGTCCCTCTGATAGGTTCTTTACACACACAGTAACCTCCGACCAGCGTCCGTTACTCACGCACTCACTCTTACGTTCCCCCTATCTCGGTCTTCCGGGTGATCAATGGTACCTCATGACCCCCTTCACTCTAGTTAACAATTACTCTGGGTGTCCGATACACCCGAACCACTTAAGCTCTCCTTGAACTTAAGATTTCCACCGGTTGTGCGCGCTCAAAACCTGTTCCACAGTCACTCTACAGGCATTCAACTCCGCCAGACATTACAACATAGATATAATACAAAACACCGCAATCTTAACACGCATGACCCTTTATACTCACTCTCGACCGATACTGCTGCTTTTCTGTCTCACGTCATCCGGTCCTTCTTCGGCGGGCGGTTCTTCCGATCATCGATCCCTAGGGGCCTTGGGGTAATCTAACCTGGCCTAGATCACCTTCCTCAAGAAGGCAACCATCCTCTATAGCTACCAACTGGCCCATAACCCAGAGGTCGATGGATCGAAACCATCCTCTGCTACCAACTGGAAGGGCGAGATTTTGATCGATACCTTATCACTATTGATCTAAAACTCCGATCTGGTCGACTGAACCTTTATTGCCTGTCATTGAGGGAAGAAAGTGCATCTCTTACCAAGTTAGTTCACCCAATAAAGGACTCCGCTTCAAAAGATCACAAACAACTTCTAGCTTTCAAAGATTTATTATAAAGTCAAGATAAGCTGCAGGTACAAGCATCTCAGAATGAGATTTACAAGATACACGGGCCCAACTACATACATGTGCTCTCTGAAAGCCCTCAGACGAGCAACGGAAACTACAAGGACGAGTTCTAAGAATAATAAAGCTATCAGCATTGACACATACTGAGATCTCTCCGTCATTTACTTTGGAGGGAAAACACACAGGTTAGGCTGTCCCTACCCTGCTCTAGATGGTATCCCTACTTAATCAGGTCTCAACCTAACAAAAGGTGTCAGCAGTGAATGACCCCCAAGGGAAGTCACCCACTCTCAGTCTCTTGGTGAAAACCTATAGTTCTCCAGTCATGACCCCTCTCTGCCTACCCATCCGCTCTCTAAAGGGTCCTCAGGCTTCTGCTCTAACTCCACCCAGGGGTGCTGTCCCTAATACAAAAATACAACAACATTTGGGACGCCCCTCGTGAGACGCCCCTTACGTGGTGTAGCTTCTGGCTTTTTCCATGATGAGGCTTCGCGGTTAGAGTCGACCTTGCTTCTCAGACTCTTCTCCGGCCCGCTGATACCCCTTAAACATTCCGGAACCCTCCTCCATGTCTGGTCCGTCTCTTGAACAAACCTCTATTCATATTATTTATAATTGGATCCCCCCTTTCTCTTGCAGACAGACATCTGCAGCCAAAATCCCAATTCTCATAGACTTCCAACCAAGGTTTGCAACATTTTCCAGACCAGACCAGTATGTGTAAATCACTGCTAACTTTTCAGGCCTACAACATTTCTCATAATGATTATAGCATTCAACTTTTTCTTTAATTATTAGCATGTTAGTACTCTTATTCTATTTATTCGGTAAACACATCTATAAATCATGGCCTATTCGTTATTACTAAAACATTAGTGCAATCCATGTTATGAAATGAACCACCTTCCCCCTCCCCTCTAACTCTGGCCCTAAGGCCTACCACGTTCGACGTTTCCGTATGCCATCTTACATTTTAGCAGCTACACAACATGGATTCAGGAATAATCATGTCTAATAAAATCATATAGTTTCACACATTTCTGTATTAGTTCCACTTCTACTTAAATCTCTACATTAACTACACATTTCAGAATATAGATGTAGGTACTATCAGCACTCATGGCATTTCTCTTCATGACTTGTGCTTACTACGTGTAAGTGTGATGCACTTCTACATTTAGGTCAGTTTGCGCTCTCTCAGTTGTGTCATGTACATGTTGAAGAGGGTTGGGCTGATCGTTCATCCTTGAGGTATGCCACAAATATTGTATTGGCCTGTGATGTGAAAGGGGCGATCCTGACTTTCTGGGAGCGTTCTGTGAGAAAAGAGGACTTCTACTTGAGAGCGTTGTTCATTAGGCGGATGTGTTGAAGGCGGTTGAGAGTGTGGTGGGAGACAGTGTTGAAGGCTGCAGAGAGGTTGAGCAGGACCAGGGCGGCTGATTCTTCTCTGTCCAGTAGGCTGCGGAATGTCATCTGTTGTGGCTATTAAGGCAGTCTTGATCTGTGGTTGGTTCTGAAGCCTGATTGTGACGGGTGGAGAAGCGTGTTTCTTTCCAGGTGCTCAGTCAGTTGGAGGTTGATGACCTTCTCCAGAACTTTGGCGGGGAAAGGGAGTAGGAAGATGGGTCAATAATTCTGGTGATCGCTGGGGTATGCAGAGGGTTTCTTAAGGAGAGGTCTGATCTCGGCATGTTTCCAGGTGTCAGGAAAGGTGGATGTGGTTATCAAGGCGTTGAGGAGGGTGGTGAGTTGTTTGCTGATATCCTCTCTTCGGAGGTTGAAAAGTGGGTGGGGGCACGGGTCAGTGGGTGCTCCTGAGTGGATCATGTTAATAAGCATAGTTGTGTCCGATGTGCTGAGTTGTTTCCTTTTGGTGATCTGGTGTTCGGCTGTGGTGGTTGACTGCTGGCAGATGGGGCTGGTGAGTTGACTGGGTCAAAGCTTTAGTAGATGTTTGCTATCTTCTTGAAATAGTCATCCGGGGCGTCGCAGAGTTCCTGTGATCCTGGGATGGTGTTTTCGGTGGCTGATGGGAAAGAGAATGCTCTCACGATGGTTAAGAGTTGCTTGGCTCAGTTGGAGCTGGTTTCGATTCGACGAGTGAGTGCCTCTTTTTTTTTACTTTGATCTGTCGGTGGTCATCATTGATTGCTGCTTTGAAGGAGGCTCAATCAGCCTTGTCGTTTTTCACTATTGCAAGGGCTCTCTCTCCCATATGTTATCATTGGAGCTGCCTTGTAACATCTTGCAAGTGTAACTTTGAATTGGGAAGAGATGAAGGTTTGGAGTTTGGATTCCCTGAACTCATAATTTAAACATACCTCTTTTAGTGAAGTTGGGTTTTAAATTGAGTGTCTGAAAATGCCAGTTTTAGAAGGCTTGCGTTTGAAATTAATTTTGGTTAGCACATTACTAGGGATTAGGGAGCATAGCAGGGTTTATTATATATTTTTTTTAAATAGCTCACTTGTTTTTGCAATTGGTACAGCTGATCTAGATGTATTTTTCAGAAACCCCTGACGAAGAGCCTTCGGCTCGAAATGCATTGGGTTGCATGAACAGGGCCTATGTTGGTGTTTATTAAATTACACGTGCCATTGTTTAAAAGCCTGGAATGGAAAGCAGCTGCATTTGAAAATGTTTAATAAACATCTAAATAGAATTTCGCTGTCTCCCTGGCATTTACAAGTAAAAAATGGATCAAACATTGATTAAAAGGTCAAGTTTTTGATAAAATGTGGATGAAAGTGTTGTGGTCCCTCGGATGCCTCTCAGGATCGGCTTGTTGCTCAATGGGGTCCACCTATTGACAACCTCAATTCTGTATTGCCGTGATGGCACGGAAGATTAAGGGGGTCAAACGGGGGAAAGAAAGGATGGGGACAGCGGGGAGGGAGACCTGTGAATAGAAAAGGTTATTTAGACACACTGCTCTAACACCTTCAATGGTCAATTAAAGCTATATCGTTTTGCCAAAGCAAGTCTACCTGTAAAGAAAGAGAATCAGTTCTGGTAGCTATAAGAAGAAGGACGATTTGGCAGTCATCGAGACCTTCTCTTGGCTACCCTGTACTAGTTTAGTCCTATGGCAGACACATGTGATGGCAGGCTGAGCACTGGAAATAAATGAACAAGGAAACCTAAACAATGCACCACGGGAACATTAACAGTGCACCGCGGTAACCGGTACAAACTTCATACACCTATGGATATTTACAGTACCCATCAGTCAGAGTATGGGTGCGGGCCTCACAAGGGAGGAAGGTTATGCTTAATGGCAGCTACCTCTCTACGTCCCCTGCTAGAAGGTAAGAACAAACACACACACTTATCTCACATGGAACTTCTTTGCCATTAAATTAAACAGCCTTTAAACAATTTGATACATAGGACACACTGCAACCTGCCCAAGTACCACGTAGTAGTGATGAAGAATATACCACCTGGTATAAGTACCAGTAGAAATGCTCAGGTTTGTCCAAGAATTGTTTAGATCCCAAAACGGGTGCAATGCAATTGCTATTGTGTTGGCTTAATAAAGTTTTCTTTTCCACAAAAACAAAATTCGGGAAAAATGCTAGCACTCGCTAGCACAAAGTTATCACAGGAGATTGACTCTTGGCGGTGTCACCGGCACCCTTACCCCACTGGGATAGGGAGTAGCCCAAAATCCTTTTGTATGCTCCTCGCAGCAAAGCCGTAATAATCTGTGAGCTTCCTTCATCTGGCTTCGGCTTACGTAGACGGACAGATACTCAGTGACACGTCACTTCCTGGGCACGTTCCTCTTCTCCCGTACAGGTGGCTGGGTATTGTGGTCCGGGAGCTCCGGCCCTTCAGAGCTCCCGCATTTCGCGGAGAATGACGGCGGCCCTTTCCCATAGGTCCCATCTTTCTGTTTGGCCTGGAAGTTGTGCAGAGGTCAAGGCTGTGCACGCAACAGAAAGTTATGTACTGGAAGGGAAAAGGTCCCATTTACAGCAGTGCGCCGGTCCGGTGCGTTAGTTACGTGCCTTTGAGTTTTCAGTTTTAGAAGGTGGTCATTTTCTTGCTTTACTATTCTGTATCTAAGCCTGCCTGTGGAATCAACATATGGTTTAGACTGACAAGGGCTGTTTGTGCATTCGCTCTACACAACCACCCAAAAGGAGCTGAGGTGTGTCCTGCATATCCTGTTGACCCATCACCAAGCTGATGGACTATCCTGAGCTACAGTGGTGGGAGGGGTTTCCACTGATACCTGAATAGGAATGTGGCTGTCCTTTCACAATGCTGTCTCCACCCCCCTGTAGTGTGTCTGGGGGCAAGGTAAGACAGGATTTTGTGGACTGCAAGGACTTTTCCTTGAAGTATGCCTACTTCAAAGGTCAAAAGGGTATAAGTATTGGACCTGTAACCCCACATTTTTAGAACACTTCTGGACTGAGGACTCTGCCAAGAAGAGCTGTCAGTAGGAGTACTGCCCCTTTGATGTGTGTGTTTTTTTGCTGAGCTGGCACAGCACCACCCTGTGGGGGACGTTTCCATGCACCGTTGCGAAGTGGCCAAAGCAATCGACGCAGTGCCAGCTGAAAGAGCAGCCACAGCCCAAGTCCAGAGCACCGAGTCAGTTCAGTTCAAATAACTTTATTCAATTCTTTAGAATCATAAAAGTTTGCATATATACATAATAAAAAACAATTAAAAGCATTTACAAAGTTTGCACATGTTCCCTTCCATAAATCTTAATATGCAAGCAAACAATTAATCAACTCTAAAATCGTCATACCCTTCCCCCACACAATATATTACAATTGACTAGTTCCTAGTGGTGCCTACAATAAGTATAACATTTAAATTCCTTTCACAATTCATAGCGTTTTCTTATTGAAAGTGCGATTCTAATAAAACTAAGCAATGCACTTGAAATTGCAGCCATATAGACCTCAGTTAGTCAAAGCATTCCTGATAGGATCAGGGCCGAATAGCTTTCAGTATAGGCTTAATAAAGCTTGCTCTAGGGTCTGTATAAAGTGAACGAAACAGCATAAAGTGAGTTGTACTCTGTTTGGCCAGATTGTAACAGGGACAAGGGTCAAGAATCTCACAGTTTAGGATAAGCCACTAAAAAGTGCAATGTGCCCAACCGAAATCTGGTCAGCAAAAAACGTGATTGTACATGCAAAGTAAAAGACAGGTAAAATTGCTGGTGTCTTAATGCCCCACCATCTTACATTCCTTGGTCCTGGTTAGACATACCTAATTCAATATGGTATGCATTTTTATAATCGTTCTCATGTTAGAATGGATGGTATCTGGGTTATTGTAGTATTCATCTAGGCCAAATTTATAAAAGGTATCCTTAACATAACATAGCCAAGGGAGTGACAATGCGTTATCCAAATTCATACAATCTTTAATGATACTTCTAGAGAAAGGTAAATCTTCTGAGGACCAGATTTTCACCCAGAAAATAAAAGTGGTGCGATATGTATCCTGTCTTTCAAGTATTCCAGGCCCACCTCGGAATGACAAAATTATGTTTAAGAGCTACTAGTGATCATTAATGATCTTTTTAAAAATGTATTCTCTAAAACATAAATCTGGTAACTCTTATGGTAACCCCATACTCCGGCCCCATAGGTAGCCACCAATAAACATTTTACTTGTATAGAGTTGTCATTTCTGTTACTGGCTTGTGTCCTGCACATATCCGAGCAAGTCCCTCCCTGTTCACATTCCGCAAACAGCTAAAGACGTGGTTATTTGACCAATAGCCTTGTATATCTTCTTTACCCCAGTTGCTGATCCATCCCTTAACTAGCGCCGAGACGCCCACGGGTATTCGCCGCGCTCTACAAATGTCAATAAATAAATAAATAAATAATTAACAAGCAAAATGAAACAGCCCCTCTGTTATTCTACTGGTCTGTTGTGTCCTTGTCATGACAAGCTCATACCCCTTCAATTTGTCATTAAAAACGTTGCCTAAATAAGTAAAATTGGGCACCTTGTCAATAGCTTATCCTTTCACAGTAAATTTCCTAGTTTTTTTTTTCTTACCGTAGACCATGATAAAGGATTTACTGAAATTTACTTTAAGGTCCAGGGCTAGCATGAAATCAGTGAAGGCGGTCAGGGATTTTTGTAGGCTATTAGCCGTAAAAGTCATTGAGACCATATCATCGGCGTATGATAACAGGGGGACTAATTTACCATCTATTCTCTGAAAATCCTGTTTAATCAGGAATGATTCTAGGCCGTTAGTATATATAAGAAATAAAAAGGGGGCCAGAATGCAACCCTGACGAACCCCCTCCATGGAGGCGATGGTCCCAGTCTTCTCCCCTCCTGGACCAAAACGGACAGCTACAGTGGTAGATTGAGATTCATGCAACCTACATAGCAGGGTGATCAGGGGTTCTTCAAAACCTATTTCCCCCGACACTGTCCATAGCTTTCCCCTACTCACAGTGTCAAAAGCACTGGACAAGTCCATGAATGCCAGAGGAATCGAAACCCCCCTGGCCTTCATGTACTTGCTCATAATCAGGGTCAGGTTAAGACACTGTTCGTTTGTTCCCATCCCTTTCCAAAACCATATTGGGCATCAGCCATTAAACCCGATGCATTTGCCCATGATTCCAATCTGGCTAAAAACACCCTCCCCATGACCTTACAAGTAGCATCTATCAGGGAAATTGGCCTGAAGTGGATAGGGTTGTTCCTGTTACCTTTTTTGAAAATTGGTACCACCACTGCTTCCTTCCATGAAGATGGAATATGACCAACTATTACCGCCTTAAACATATTAAGCAGCAGAGGTGCCCATAATTCAAGATTGCTTTTAAGCAAATCTAAGGGAACTCCGTCTGGACCAGGCACTTTTAGAGCAATGCCCTTAACTATTGCATCTTCGATCTCACTCAAGGAAATTGTTCAGCTTAGTTCATGTGCGGTTTGTAAATTAATAACTGTCTCATCCCTTTGCTCTTGTATTGATATGCCCTGTGGATTAAATATTTTTAAAAAGTGAGCTTCCCAAGCTTCACCTGTTATGGTCGAGTTCATGCTCCTGGCATCATTGGAGAAGAGCGGGCGATTTATAATCTCCCAAAAACTCTTAGAGTCCTTGAGCGAGCTAGCTCTCTCCAGGTCCTCCAAGGCTGTTCTTCTTAATTCATTTTTACTGCAATTTATAACTTTTTTATAAGTCTGTGTCGCTATTTTTATCAGGGCCATATTACGAGCAGCCGTTTGCAGAGCTTTCTTAAGTTCTCTTTCCGCCCTGGAAAACTCGACATTAAACCACCTAATTTCAGGTGAGTCCCATTTCTTAATTGGCTTATTTAATTTTTTGGCCACATCTGCACAGATTAATTCAAAAGACTGTATTACTATGTCTGGGGGAGGGGTAAATCAAAGGTTAGGCAAGTCATAATTTTACTTTGATTTTCTTTAAGAATGGCCTCCTAAAATAGCTTTGAGTCTATTAAATTCCATTTGAGCCTTACCCCTTGGTTGCGGTTATACTTTAACAGGCACTCACCCCCTTGGCTTTCTGTGCTGTGGCATACATAGAAAGAACAAGGGGATTATGATCACTAACGGGATTTGGTTCAACTGCAAAACTATCTACAAACCAGGTGCATTTACTAGAGATTAACATAAAGTCAATTGTACTCTCACTGCCTCCCCCCTGGTAGGTTGAAAACTGGACAGAGGGTATACTATCCATAGTGTTCAACATACAAAGATCGTTTACCTGAATAATAGTGTTCAATGCATCATCCTGTGGTGTATGCTTAAAATGCTGCACAGGTTGGTTTTCTATGTCAACTACACCACATACTTTGTGTGAGCTATATTGGCAAACGGTGCATTTGAAATCCCCTGACCAGATTATACACAGGGGTTGGAATTTCGCAGCAACATTATCAATCTCCTCTTTAAGTGTATCGATAACCTCAGTATTATTTGGATCAAAAATATTGTAGTACCAATTAATTAGTAAAATTGTAGTATCAGTTAAACTAAAAATCAGAATAAACTGGTACCAATGGGAATTTATTATGTTCTTTATCTTTATCGCGTCATATGTAAGCAAGATAAAAGTCACTAAACCTCCCTTAGCTCTCCCTGCAGCTGATGGGTTTGCATGTGTATTTAATGAGCAATATCCATCAATAGTGACATCAACCTGACTCCAAGTTTCCTGAAGACAGATAAAGTCAAATGTCTTCACAAATTGCAACCAAGACTCGTCTGTTAATTTTGAAGAAATACCTGCAATGTTCCATGATGTAAGCCTAAGAGGCTGTGTATTAGAATTCTGAGCCCTGGGTACTTCATAAAATCAATCAATATCATTAAAAATTCAGGGCCCTAGATGCCTTTTCAACATTATCATTAACAACTGGATCATCTATATCTATTTTGAAATCCATCCCCGTAGTTCCTACATACTCAATATTCGAAACTTGGGGGTACTGTGGGCTGTTATCATGGCAATTTATAGATGTTATAACCACTGTACAGCCTGATTCCCTAGTAACAGTCTCTGAGGTACTAACCGGTATAGTGATTTACCCTATGTTGTTCCGGGCTGGGGTTAGCCAGTCTATTTCTGCAAGATCACTCAATACCTCATAACGGTTGGGATGGAGCCAGGAAGGAGGAGGGAGATGCTGTGTTGCCCCTACAGATCTACCCTCTTCTACAATATGCCATCAAGCTCCTGGTGGCTGGTAAAAAAAACAAAGGACAAGACAGACATCCCCCTCACATCCTCAAAACGGTTCTCCATCCTATCTAGTATGGTCCTAACTAATCTTGGAGATCTAAAAGTCAAAACGATGCAATCTCCCCGAAGTGATTTGTTCGATTCCCCGACCCATCCTATGTGACGGGCCATTTTAAATTCAGCAAATAAATGCTTATTGTTAATGTCAGTCCTAGTACTCAAGAAGTGAAGTAATTTGTTCCTCAATTTTGACCAATGCTCAATGTCTCCAGACTATAGTATTGGAACATTGGCCAGCACAACAGTGTATGGTGTTGCCTCTGGAGGTAAATGTAAATTAGGGTGCGGGCCAGAGGATCTTCAACCAGAAAACTGTCCCTCTATAGCTCCTACATTTTAGGGTCCTTCTGCGAGGTTAATGCCAGACTTATCTTTTGAGATATTTTTTGTATTTACAGTTTGATTTTGCTTATGGCTCAATCCTTCTATCCGACGCGGTATATCAGTACCATTTATGGGGTGGTGTGCGACCCTTGAATGAGAGGTGTCAGCCTGGCTCGCTGGTCTAAAGGCCAGTTCAGGGTGCTGTGTATCGCCATTCTTAACAATAACCCAATCCACATTTTGCCCATCGGCTACTGAGGATACAGAGGTACTAAACACAGGTTTTACCAAACTATTTATCGTACCCTCAATATCAAGTAACTTTTTCAACATAGGATCTATATGGGCTGAGATCACAAGTCCCAATTTTTTCATAAAAGAGCCTTCTATCTCTTGAATGGGTGGAACTTCCAACGGTGCTGCATTATCCAATACTTGAAAAGTCCCTTGGTTGCGGTCTGACTCAACAGATTTACTCCTAAGACCCGGCGGCTTAGAGTAGGAAAAACTCTGTTTACTTTGTTTTTTTGGTTTGTTCTGTGAATGCCCCTTTCCTTTTTTTGGAGGAGGTTCATTACTGGTTCCATGGTTAATTTTTTGCTTTTTGACCTCTGTAACAACACATGGTCTCAATTGAGTGTCAGTTGTTTCAATTTCAACCGAATCGTCAATATTTTCAGAGCCCAGTGACTGAATGGTAACAATTTGTTAGATTGTGACGCAGGGGTAACAGGGGCAATTAATTGATGAAAATGTTGTGGGTCCAAGGTCAATCTACGTTCTGAAAGCTCGATTTCGTGGATGAGGGCTGACTCGGCCCTCAACAGGAAGGCGTCCAGTGTCCCCACTTCCCCTTGCTCATTTCCAGATTTGGGTCTATTCATCCTGTGTGTCATTATCCCTACGATATCAATATGTCAATATAATCATTATAAACAGAGTCAAAACCACAGTAAGATGTCACAGTACCTTCTGAAGTATTTTAAGGCCAGATATTAATGACGTGGCCCAGCCCAGCCTCCGTAGGTCTATGACGGGCTAACACGGGCCTGCCCTTGGCCGGCACGTGTCCCGCTCTGCGGGAGCCCGCCGCAGCTCTTAACCCACCTCCGGACACAGGATGTGAGCGGCGGCGGTGCAAGGGTGCCTGGGACTCGTAGTCCTATTTTAAACTGCTTTGGCCGTTCCCCTCACGGCGTTGTGATCGGCTGCAGCAGCGAAGCGGAGCTTGTAAGTACTTGTTGGTCGTTCCTCTCACGGCGTTTGAGACCCCCCACCCTGACTTTGGCACAGGCGTTTTGTGTGTCTGAAAGAATCAACTCATCACATATTTGCGGCTGGAAGAATTGATGCAGCACCTTTTTTGCCACCGCTGACTTGATTTCCATGCATCGCAAATGTTCACCAGGTTTTCCACTGCATCTCCCGCAGACCCTATCTATCTTCAGATTTTGACTCATCACTTCTCCATACAGTTCAGAGCCAATGCATCACTTCTCCTGCATGCAGAAGAACAGATGCAGAGCTTCCTCAAGTACTCAAGAACCAACGCTTTCCCTATGTTTTCTGATGGCTCTCTCAGTTTTGGCTGGTTTTTACTTGAATCACCTCAACAAAAGACTTCTATGGACAGAATTGCTTAAACCTTTAAAAGGTGATATTTGGAGTTCTGTATGTTAGATTTTTGTCACTTTGATCTAACATGGTTTAGATAAAGATTGTTTATTTTTCTAAACTGGTGTGGTGTCCATTTGTAGTGTTTTCACTGTGTTACTGTGTGTGTTCTGTACAAATGCTTTAAACATAGCATCTAAGATAGGTCTGACTGCTCATGCCAAGCTACCAAGGGGGTGAGCAGGAGTTATTTTGGGTGTGTAACCTTTAGCAGCCGGCATGTGGACATATGGGGGGACAGGAGTGGGATCAGGGGTGGGTGGGTAAATGCCAAGAAAGAAAGAAGAAAAATAGGAAAAAAAAGTATTACCTGCCCTCAGCCTGCTGCAGCACCTGTCTTCTGCTTCTCTCATGACTCACTGCAGGCAAAGGCTCCCAGCCTCACCTGCGTCCAATCCTAAATCTGCTCTCATACATGCTAGCAGCTTTAGAATTGGCCTGAGCACCCTCGATTTGCGCTCCCAGGAAGACTTTGAGCTTCTGCCTGCTGTCTCTAACCCTGCAACACAGCTTGTGTTGGGGACAGCTCAGTGTACATGTGGGTTTGGTCAGCCTGAGATTGCCAGCCAAACCCAAATGCGCACTGATAGCAATGCCTACCAGTCCCCCTTGTAACTGCCCTCGTGATGGCCCTGCCTCCAGGATGTGGCACTTAGAGGTTGAAAAAATAAAACTATAATAAACCTCTTTTATTATCGTTTTATTTTTCAACTTGAACCTGCTGGGGGGGGGGGGGGGGATAACGCTCCTCCAACCTATCAGAGGAGCCGCCGTTGTGTGTAACTCCCTCCCCCTGACTAGGAATAAGAGTTCGTACTTGGACAGGGTGCATACCACTGCCAACTAAGGAGCCCCATTTCTAACAATTGGCTTGGAACACCATAAAAGTACTTAAATATCGAATGATCAGGCTGCAGAAGCCCAGGGCTTTTGAGCAAATGTAAATTCTAAATAGTGCTGTAAAGTGCAGTCTTGGACTGCATTTTTTTCCAATATGTTCTAAGAGATCATTAGCCGCCACAGATTTATTGCTAGGTAAAGGAAACATAGGAAATAAGCTGGATACCCCCAAGCGTATTTTCGCAATTATGTTTGAAGAGTGCATCATGAGCACTTAACCAACCAATATAATCTCTCACATCCTCGCGGGCTAAGGCAATGATTGTCAATAATTAGTATATAACGACCTAAGGCCCTTACGTACACATTTTAACTACCATATTTTGTATTTACTAATGAAACTCTGTGACAGGAGCATAGTAAATGAAAGTACACAAAATTGTTACTTAATGCACTTTTCATTCACATTACAAGAAGAGAAAAAGCAAAGGCCACTTAGAAGAAGCAAAGAACATATAAGTCATAATTACTGCATCTTAAAGATGATATGTATGGCTTTGTTGATTTTCTATCCATCATTACATGTGCATTACTGCCACGTCACCCTCAGCTATCTCCTTGAACTATAGCTGGGTACACGTGTGGTCGCTTTACTTCAACCAAACCCTAAGAATACATTCATCAAGTGTCGCCCACCTGATACGCTGTAGACCAGGTCCAATCTTCCATCCCCAACAGGGCACCAGCAGTTACAAGCAGTATTCTGGATAAGACCGAGCCTGGCGTTTCCTGTCTGCGTCCCTCTTTGGTAATAATATCTTGAAGGGTACAATTGCATTGATGGCAAATCCCAGTGTTTCTGTTGTCATCTGGCTGGCACATAGATTGCTCTTCTGCTCACATTTAGATTGACCTATACGGCAATCTGGCAATGCCAGAAGGGCTGGCCTGAAAGGTCGGTATGTGGGCTGTTTGTTTTTGGCTGTTTATTCTCTGTTTTATGGTTTGGTGGGCCAGGTTTCACTGTCGATTTCCCTAATAATACTACAAATATTGCCATGGCAAACATGAATGCCTGCAGTCTGACATACCTAGCCATCATTCTAGGGAGAGATAGCACAATGGTTCGGTGTAGGCAGGTGACCTTTCTTCCACCCTCCCAACACGATTTGGAAGGGCGAGGACTCAGTTGTGTGTGGGGTAGGGAGTATTCTGTGGTTTGGGCCAGGTTGGCCGGGTGTGGGGGGGGGGCGATAATTTGTAGGTAGCCAGGTGTGCTGTTGGACTGGGCTTGTAGCGATATTGAAGGAGCTTTAGGTTCAAAACTATTTAATTACAAGTTGGGTGGGAACAAAGCTGTTTGATTGGGGTGGAACAAGGGGCCTAAAGTTGACATTTAGGTCAGACGTAGGAAGGCCAAGGTTGGCTTTTTTAGGCTAAAGGAATTTCAGGTGCGACATAAAGGTGAGTTGATTCACTGTGTTGGGGAGGTGTGTTGGGTGGTTACTTAGGGGTGGAGGGAAATGGTGTTAGAGTTAATGTAAATATTTATTGAGGTATGTTTACTTTGTAAGGCAGTTTTTGAGGTGCTTCTGCTCCAATAAAGCGGCCTTTCCCACTCAATTGGTAGCCGAGATTATTTGACTGCACCGCCTCGCACGAGCATTCTTTCAAATCATCCTCCTCCATTTGAATAAATGATTCACATACAATCAACACCAGCGGCAGCCCCTCTTTTAGTGTAGAGGAGCATCTCCCCCTGCTGCCAGAGCCCCAGAGGTGAAAAAAAATGGGAATAAATTGAATTTATTACCATTTTATTTTCCTCTTTCCTCAGTCCGAGACAGTGATTGGGGACGGGGCCACTGCTGCTGATTGGCAGCAGGGGAGTTGTGCTCACTCCAACAGCTTACACAGTCAGCCGCGGTGCGTCCATTGGGGCGTAGGGGCGTAGCCCGACTAAGCCCTGGACGCACTGTGGCACTGCAGCTGAGCTACGCTTAAAGCTAATAAACATTATAATTCTTCACAAAATAATAAGCGCCAAAGCGCAGCGCGGGAGTGAGTGTGACACGCATCATGTCGATAATGGTGCGGTCCGACTCGAGTGCGCAGGGGGTGGGGGGGCGGGCTGCTGGTCTGCTACAGCTGCTTGAGTGACAGTCTGCAGCAGACCAGCACTGTGCGCATGAGAACTACGGGGCTGAAACTTTCCCGCGCATGCGCCGATGCCAGCAAAACACTTTAGGCATAGAGAAGGGGCCGGGTTCACAAAGGCTGCCCAGGGCGAGTACACAGTGTGCCCCCCTAGCCAATCCTGGTGCTGCATGCAGCGCCAGGATTGGCTGGTCCACTGTGCAACATCCATTATTGGATGCCACGCGTGGGTGGGTTGGGGCAGAATGGTGCGACCCCGGGCAGGAGGAGAAGCAGACCCCGGCGAGAGCCCTGAAGCAGCGAGTTAGGAGAGAGGGGACTGTCTGGAACCGAGGAACCAGGATCTGAAGAGCAACCGGAGCCATGGAAGGGTAGGAGAACAACCACCCGCCACCCTGCACGCCTGTGCACTGCTCTCGCCTAAATGCACCCCCCCCCCCCCAGTTCTCCCTCGAAAGATTCCCCCCCACCTCCTCCTGGAATTTAGAAAAAAATGCCATCAGGAGAGTCATCCTGTGTGGTTAAATATGGACCATATGTATCCCACGTGTCTTCTGTGGCTCCATTGAAAGGTGAGATGCATCTATAAAACATAACATCTAACTTGCATGACTCTATGCCTCGATAAACGGAAATAGTAATTATCTCAAAAATAACCAGGCCGTCTCCGGGGCTCCGATTGGCGAACAGTAAAGTTTGCTATCATCCACTTTTAGGGCTTTCTCAGGCTTTGCACCCAAGTCCCGACATGCTCTAGTTGCCCCCCTGAGACGGACGTCACCAGCACCTTAAGTGTCTGCTGAAATGCTACCTCCTTGAAAAATACCAACATTACCATTCCAGTACATCTTCCAGTTGATCTTGTTATTTAAATGGTAGAAGAGAAAGTCTGTTGCTGGATTTTGGTTTATGAAATATTGCTTAATCTGTCAGCTGGCTGGTCGTGTTTCTTCGATTAAAGTGTAAAATCTATAGCTTTGTTGAAGCAGTTACATTGCGTGGCGCAAGGGTAATTAAAATTCAGTATCTGCTAGGTAATGTTTAAACCTCCCCTCTTTCCCCAGTGAGACTTCCAAATGCTTTTATTTACTATATCAAACATGTTAAACCCCACGGCTTCCCTCCTATAACCACACCACTGTAATATGTTCTACTGATTATAACTCCTACTGCTATTTACATCAGATGGGTCTGAAATTCTTGTGAGGTACCATAATGTCCTCTGGGTCCTTGTTTCAACTAATATAAAACTTCCCTAATAAACTGAGGGAAGGGTTGAGATCATGGGAAGGGGTGACTGGGAAGAAGGAAGCTTGGGTCTGGCAATGGAAACTGAGCCTGTTTAGGAGGAATGATGGATTTGTGCTGGGAGGGGTGTGGTTGAGGAAAAAGGCTTTTGACACTGGAAAGTGTCCCTTTAACAAATGAGTGGTTCGCTAATTGGTAGCACTTTAGTTGTGAGAATGGGAGGCAATCGGTTTGGGTGAAACCTGGGAAGATGTGTGTGGTTTGAGACTGAAAATTGGAGCCGGTGTCCTTGATAAGATATGCAGGGCAGGTGTAGGTGTGAATGGAAATTGTAGCCCCCACTAGCCTGTTCACCACCAGGCCCGGTGTGTGACCCCCCCCCCCCCCACGGCCTCGCGGTGCCAGTCGTCCCTGGAGGGGCTGCGAGAGGAGCAGCAGGAGCCGCTGGCAGAAGTTGTGGAAAGTTTCCAAGATGCCGAAGATGGTGAGTGCCCTCTAGTGCGTGGGAAGGTCAGTGAGCCTTTCAAACATACCAAAGTGACAACGACTGACAATGGATGTTGTTTTATGAGGCACACAGGTTATAAAAGCTCTGACTGCAAAGGCCACGGTTGTAATTTTGCGCATCTCAAAACAAAATATGTGAATTGGGCCCTAGAATGTATTTAATTCATTTTTTTTGTTTTAATTTCATGCATCAGTGGGTGCTGAAATGTGAATCATTGTCGAGGTATTCTTTGCAATGCCTTTATTGTCTAGAATTTTGGGGAATGCTCATGAGGCTCTACTGCAACAAAATAAAATGGACCCCCCAAGAATGCTATGCATTTTCATGGTAATGTTTATTTACTTACATCACATTCTGGTGTCAAGTATTGCGTCGCTAAATTGACAGGTCTTGCACTGAGAGAAAACAGATTCACTCATATATAGCTGTGTAACTATGTGGAATCAACATAGACATAGACACATCTTGCCCATAGCATTGAACGGGTATGAAACTAAAATACTAGGATATGCGGATGACTTGGCCATAACATCAAGCGAACCAATGTCAGCCCTAACAGAAATAGAACAGGAAGCGGCTACATTTGGAAGACTGTCTGGGTATAAATTAAATGTAAATAAGACCCAAGTAGTGATAAATCAGAATATATCTTTGGTCGATCCAAGAGTGGTAGAAACAGCAGTATATTTGGGGATTCGCATAACCTCAGACCTCTCGAAAGTGGTATCGAAGAATTTAAGCCCCATTATAGATAAGGCCAAAAATGATTTTGACAAACTGAATAACCTACATCTAACAACAATTGGTCGCTGCAATGTTATCAAAATGGTGTTTATGCCAAAAGTGCTTTATTTATTTAGGACCATACCATTAATTTTTAATAATAGTTGGTTCAGGGAGCTAGAAAAGGTAACAAACAGATTTATTTGGGCCAAGGGAAAAACACGTCGCAGCCAAAAATTTCTGTCACTCCCAAGAGAGAGAGGTGGGCTGGCGCTACCAGACTTTAAGGCATATTATTGGGCAGCGGTCTTGCAATATACCAGAGGCATGCTGGGGGGGAGTGTTATAGACAGATGGAGAGGCAGAGATGGGATCCCAGACGTATACGAACTCGTAGTGAAAAACTCTAGTCAATGGTTACTCATTTATGAGGAGAGGAGCTATCACAAAAAAGTAAGGTTTAAGACCTTGGTGGCCGCAAGATCAGTCTGGTCTGGGATAAGGAGAAAATTAAAACTAGGGAGAATGAATTACTATAACCCTCTGTATGGGAACCCATCACTGCCGGGGGTATTTCACGACTCAGTTATGAGGGGATGGGATGCATTAGGGGTTAAAACCATCGGGACCTTATAGGGGCAACCGGTTTGATCTCGTTTGAGCAAGCACAAAGCTTATATAACTTAGGACGCAGAGAATTTTTTAAGTACTTACAAGTGAGGTCAGTTCTGGTAAAGAAACAGGGAGGAGACATGAATTTCCAGAGGGTCGAACTACTGGAATGTGTAAGGGAAGAAGGGGGATCCTCCATCTCGCAATTATACGAGGAAATCTGTAAATATAAAAAGGATGATTGTGATAGAATGTATGTGAAGTGGAGAGTCAAACTAGGTCTAACAGGAAATGAGGCAGAGAAGTCATTAAAACTGTCAAATTCGGTCTTAAGAGTAGCAAATTTACAATCTCAGCAATATAAGACTATGTTTGAACTTTATTATACCCCTCAAAAAATAGCGCAGTGGGGGGGAAATAACGGGGGCATCTGTCCGAGATGCCAATCCACACAAGCAGATACAATCCATATGTTTGCATCATGCCCCTCTCTGGATATATATAAAAAATCTTTGGAACAATTCTTCTCCGACTCTCTGGGGATACATTTAACTCTGACAGATGAAGTCATGATTTTGGGTGTGGTGAGGGCGGGTGTAGACGTTCTTCACCATGAGTTTCTGTACTTAGCTATGACTCTCAGCAGACTATGTATAGCAACACTCTGGAAAGACCCAAACCCCCCAACATTACAACAATGGATCTCTCGTTTACTGGCCATATATATATTAGAAATGGCCCTATATGAAAAAAAAGGTAGGGGAAAAAAAGAGGCTGGACGGAGGATATGGGCCCCAATAATTGAATGGAAAAGAAGGCTGGGAGAGACTTAAGATGAAATAGGTGGAAAGTCAGACGCAATTAAGAATATGTGATATCTCTTAATGATGGTCTTCAATTGTGTTTAAAGCTCTTTGTGTATTTGGAAAAAAATGCTTCATTAGTTTTAAAATTGACGTTAATGCTCTCCGAATTGCAAGAATATATATATATATATTTCTTTTTTTTGTTGTTTCTGTTTCTCTGGCAATGTATTATGAATATGTAATTCTGATGTTGATGGAAAAATAAAAAAACTTTAAAAAAAAAAGACATAGACACAACTATTCACAGAAAAAAAGGCTTTGCAATTTGCACCCTTCTTGTGAAAGCTTGTGTACAGGAATGAGGAGCAGAGTCTGATATTTCTCTCTCACACACAAAAATATTCTTCCCAAAAAGTTGTGTGTGCTCGGTGGTCTCAGAAGATGTGCACTGGGAGGATGCCATGGTTTTTACATCTTGTTGTGTAAAAGGCTTGTGGCTCTTGTTCTAGGTTGTGATTTCACAACAGGCTCTTTGTGGTTGCCATAGACAAACCTATTCCATTGTTCCTTTAGATCTTTGTCCACAAAGACAGATGGGCACAGAAAGCTAAATAGGGAGTGGAGTCATACATATCACTGCTCGAAGATAAGTGTTTTTGATGCTTGGTCAAGGGAAAATAAAAAATACCACCTGTGTTTTCGGGAAGTATGTCTTAGAAACCTATGGTAGCATCCCACGCCCTTTGAATTGACCCATCATTGTCTGGGGAACAAGAGTTGCTCCTAAGGCGATATTCCTACAACAGATTGGAAGTGTCTTGGAATGCTTGACACTTTATGAGCTGTATAAAATCTCCATGGAGTGTTGGAAGTTATGTTTAATATTGCACTCTAATTTCCACGTGTATGTGCTTTATACCATAAGTAGCAGTATTCTTGGTTCTTTGATGTTCACATTATTATTGCTCTGCATTTGACTTGAGGGTGTATTTTAATTCTTTACTTCGGCTACTAAGGATTTTCATGAAAGTCTTAAAGTCTGAATTCAGCACCTGAGCGTAATAGGACCGGAATCTATGAAGCTCTGTGGTTATACTGAATAAGCAGCTACCTATGTTATGACATCTATTAATGTAATAACTGCACTTTCACAATTGCTTTATTAACCTTCCTGCTTTCTCAAATTTGCACAATTTTCTTCTTTTTTTTCAAAATGTTGGGGTTCGGGCTCGCTGGCTGCGCTCGCGCGCTACGGTGCTGTATGCAAATCACTTTGCGCCCAACCACTTTCAAATGTCACCCACCGCCCCTGCACACAGTGCCTGTAAGAGCATCAAGGCAGCCCGCTCCAGCCAATCCTGTTGCTGCTCTCATGCTGCTGAACATTATCAGCAGCAAGAGAGCAGCTCCTGAATTGGTGCGAAGAATCTAACTGCTTCAAGCTTCCAGTCCTGGGGAACTGAAGCAGAAGACTCGAGGAGGCGAGCCAGTGGTATGGGTAAGTACTCTCTCTGTTCATTCTGCCCTTTATTTTTCCTCTTTCTGCTCGTTTCTGACCTTTATTTTGACTCTTTCTTCTTGTTTCTGACCTTTATTTTGCTTCTTTCTTCTAATTTCTGACCTTTATTTTTCTCTTTCTGCCCATTATTATTCCTCTTTCTGCTCGTTTGTGAACTTTATTTTGCCTCTTTCTGCTTACTTTTGCCAGTTATTTGTCCTCTTTCCTTTCATTTCTGACCTTTATTTTTTCTCCTTCTGCTCATTTCTCACCTTCATTTTTCCTCATTCGGCTCATTTCTGATTTTCATTTTTCTTCAGTCTTCTAATTTCTGGCATTCATTTTTCCTCTTTCTCCTCATTTCTGTCCTGGCTCCTCGACGGAGATGTTGCATTCACAGCACCCAGATACCCCTAGGGGGTGACAGTGCTGCGCTATACAAATGCTAATTGGTTGCGCGTGATTTCACCCACCAACCATCCATTTGCCTGCCTCACCAATATCAGGGGTTGCCAGCCGCCGCTGAACAACACACTAATACAAACAGAAGCTCTTACAGGGCATTTGCTTTCGGCGTGTGACATATAGTAGTTGTTTCACAGCCCTCTGCATTGCATCAACTAATGTTTCCAGGCATATTAGGCCCATGATTCGGAAGACTTGTTCATCTAAGCGAAAGCTTTTGTAAACGACCCACTATGATAAGGTACTCAACGTCTATTGAGAGTAAATGATGAGGGTTTACTAGTAGTAGTACTAGCAGTCCCAGCCCTGTTTAACCTACATGTACACTTCTCAGCATCCAAGGGTTTCCCTTGATGTCATACAGCAATTTTACACATGCCTTTTTTCAGGAATGGTCCTGCATAAACTGAAACACGGCATGTGGTAATGTTGAGGCTAGTCGATTGAGGATGGTGTTAGTCTGTGATGTGCCCATGAAGCAATCTCGCGATATCTCTGCATTCCAGTTCATGTTTGTATTGTCCATTAGACAGCTGCCCACAGTCTAGCATTAAAGTAATTGCAGTGGAAACCCACAAAGTCATCACAACCTGTTCCAGAAAATGTTGTTTGCACCGTCTCCAAGGAGACCAACTTCCATGAATCTTATACGTTCTCCGTTCTGAATTCTTGGCATTGAAATTGGATAAGTCAGCTCGACCACAAAATGTTAGACGGACCTGGAGGGTTGGCCGAGGACAAGGGGAGAGGTCTCCAGGGAGAGCCGTCTCCAGCGATCTTACAGACGAGTAACTTCCCCCCCACAGATGTACACCACACAAAGATAAGGTTTAACGTTCTTTATAAGCAATCTTTAGGTACGGTAGAATGGTACAAGGAGGTCAGGACTCAGGGGTCCCCTCGATTCTAGTCTCTTGGATGGGAAAGGGGGTAGCGGGACAGTCTTGTTACCAATCTGGTAGTTACGATGATATGATGGGTAGCTCACAATCCTCAAGCTCGGCGTTCTAGGAGGACGGGCCGCGGCAGCGCCGGCAGGTCCCGAGATGATCAAAGGTAGCGACGGTCCGCGGCAGCGCCAGCAGGTCCCGGTGGAGGTGGTAGTTACAACGGTCCGCGGCAGCGCCAGCAGGTCCCGGCGAGGATGAAGGATGCAGAAGGTTGCGGCAGCGCCAGCAGGCAGGACGATAGTTCACAAGGCAGGGCTGCGGCAGCGCCAGCAGTCCGTCAAGGATGAGTTCTTCACGGTGTCTCTCGACTCCAGGATACAACTGCCTTCCTGCTCTGGAGCTGCCCCAGTTATAGGGCTGGCGCCCTTTGATGTCCGGACCCTCGCACTTGGAGGTCGGGGGGTCCGGGATGAGGGAGTCCAGACACCCAGCAGGGGGGTGGAGCCAGCACCCGGGGGAGCTGGGAGCGATCGGCATCTGGCGGGGGAGAGCCATCGACACTTCTTTCTCCCATTGACCTGCCAAGTGGTCCGCTCACCTCCTGGGTGGATGGTGGTGCCGGGATGTCGGGGCCTGGCCAGGCCCAGGGTTAGGGTCGAGTGGAGGCCGCGCGGCCTCGTGGTGCAGTGTCCAAGATGGCGGCCGGGCGATGGAGCTGACAGTGGCTCGGCCCAATGATACAGAGATGTCCGGGGGCAGGAGTCCCGTAGGGGACGGGGTGCGGGTTGCTTCTGGGGGTAACACCTGGAGAGCCGGTGTCCTGGCCCTGGCATGCGGGGAGGGAGCGAGCCCTTCATGTGGCCTGTCCAACATGCGTCCCCCCCAGCTGAAGGCGGGGAGAGTCACCCATCCTCTTGGGGACACTCCTCGTCGAGGCGGAAAAAGCGTGACAGGCCATCCGCGTTGGCATGGTCTTGGCCAGGTCGGTGCTCCACAGTGAAGTCCATCCCCTGCAGAGAGATGGACCAACGCATTAGTTTGGGATTTTCCCCCCGCATCTGCATTAGCCACTGCAGGGGCCGATGATCTGTTTGCACCCGGAAGTGGGTACCGAAGAGATAGGGCCGGAGCTTCTTGAGGGCCCACACTACTGCGAAGGCCTCCCTCTCGATGGTGCTCCAGCGCTGTTCTCGGGCCAGTAGGCGTCTGCTGATGAAGGCCACCGGTTGGTCAAGTCCCTCGGGGTTCAACTGGGAGAGGACCGCCCGATGCCATGGTCAGAGGCATCAGTTTGTACGATGAATTCCCGGCTATAGTCGGGGGCCTGGAGCACAGGGGCAGTGCACATGGCGGCCTTCAGCTTCTCGAAGGCCGCTTGACAGTCGGGAATCCAGTTGACCTTCTTCCGGTGGTTTTTGGATGTGAGTTCTGTGAGGGGCCCCACAATGCTGCCATAGTCCTTCACAAACCGCCGGTAGTATCCGGTGAGCCCCAAGAAGGCTCGGACCTCGGTTTGCGTGACTGGAGGTTGCCAGGACTGGATGGCAGCGATCTTGAGTTGAAGAGGGGCCACCAGACCGCTACCCACTTGGTGTCCGAGATAGGTCACGGACCCTTGGCCAATTTGGCACTTGCTGGCCTTGATTGTGAGGCCAGCCTGTTGGAGGGCTTGCAGGACCTCTCGGAGGTGGCGGAGGTGGTCTGACCAGTGGCGGCTGTACACAGCGATATCGTCCAGGTAGGCGGCGCTGAACTCCTCGAGTCCCGCCAATACCTGGTTCACCAGTCGCTGAAAAGTAGCTGGAGCGTTCTTCATGCCGAATGGCATGACCTTGAAGTGGTAGTGGCCATCGGGGGTGGAAAAGGCGGATCGTTCTTGAGCCCGGGGGGTGAGGCCGATCTGCCAGTAGCCCGCTGTCAGGTCGAAGATGCTGAGGTAGCGGGCAGCCCCCATGCGGTCGATCAGTTCATCTGCTCGGGGGATCGGGTGAGCGTCGGTTCTGGTGACAGCGTTCAGACCCCGATAGTCGACACAGAATCGGAGCTCAGGAGTGGTGCCTGGGGCAGCAGCTTTGGGGACCAGTACGACCGGGCTGGCCCAGGGGCTGTCCGAGGGCTCGATGACCCCGAGCGTGAGCATTTTTGACACTTCTTCTTGGATGCAGGCACGTACCCGATCTGGTACGCGGTACGCCCGATGTCTGATAGGGGGACTGTCCCCAGTGTCCACGTCGTGCAAGCACCAGGGGGTGACCCCTGGGGTGAGGGAAAACAGGGTCGCAAATTGCAGCAGGAGGCCCCGGCAATCTTGGCGCTGCTCCGGGGTGAGGGCATCTGAGAGTCGGACCCCGTCCACGGAACCATCTTTCTCACGGGTCCTTAGGAGGTCAGGGAGGGGTTCGGAGTCTTCTTCCGCTCCACTGTCGGTAGCCATCAGTAGGCTGAGCTCCGAGCGCACAAAGTGGGGTTTGAGTCTGTTGGCGTGGAGGACCCGGAGAGGGTTCCGGGGAGATTCCATATCGATGAGATAGGTGACGGGGCTCTTGCGCTCGACTACCTTGAAGGGCCCCGTCCACTTGTCCTGCAAGGCACAGGGGGCCCGATTCACAGAACTAACTTAAGACAAAATCCTAAACTTACTACTTTTGGTATTCACAGAAGTTAGGATTATGTCTTAAGACAGACTTAAGACAGACTTAAGTTAGGATTCTGTCTTAAATCTGTCTTAAGTCTGTCTTAAGACAAACTTAAGACAAAATCCTAACTTCTGTGAATACCGAAAGTAGTAAGTTTAGGATTTTGCCTTAAGTTAGTTCTGTGAATCGGGCCCAGGGTTCGGTGGGGGACATCACCCATACTTGTTGGCCAGGTTCGAATTCGATGGAGGAGGCATTTTGATCGTACCATTTCTTCATGTCCTCCTGACTGGCCTCCAGATTCGCTTTGGCTATTTCTCTGAATCGTCTGGTCTGATTGCGTAGGGTCAGGAGGTACTTGAAGACGTCTGGAGGGGTCTTCAGGGGGGCCATCTCCCAACCTTCTTTGACTAGGCTGAGGGGCCCTCGAACAGGGTGTCTGTACAAGAGTTCGAAAGGGCTGAAGCCGAGGGACTTCTGGGGGACTTCTCGATATGCGAAGAGGAGGCACGGGAGTAGCACATCCCATTGGCGACGGAGGGGCTCTTCCAACCCCCCGATCATCCCCTTGAGTGTGCGGTTGAACCGCTCGACTAGTCCGTTTCCTTGAGGGTGATAGGGGGTCGTGAATCGGTAGGTGACCCCGCACTGTTTGCAGGGGGATTTCATATATTTTGAAATAAAGTTTGTGCCTCTGTCGCTGACGACTTCTCGGGGGAAGCCCACCCGGGAGAAGATCCCCATTAAGGCCCGGCCGACCACCGGGGCTGTTACAGTTTGCAGGAGGACAGCCTCGGGGTAGCGGGTGGCGTGGTCCACCAGTACCAGGATGAACCGATGTCCTTGTGCTGTTCGGGGGTCCAGGGGCCCCACAATGTCTATTCCCACCCTTTCGAACGGGGTGGTAACAACTGGGAAGGGTTGCAGAGGTGCTTTGAGTTTGCGGCCGCTCTTCCCGCTGGCCTGGCTGGCACGTGGGGCAGGACCGGCAGTGGTTGAGGACGTCGTTTCTCATCTTTGGCCAGAAAAAGTGGGTCACCAGGCGACTGTAGGTTTTGTCTTGTCCCAAGTGTCCAGCCAGGGGGACATCGTGGGCCAAATTCAACAGGAAGTCTCTAAAACGGAGGGGCACCAACAACCATTGGACTGGCCCCTAACTCTGCGATTCTCTGTTCACTATACAACAGGTCGTTGTCCCAATAGATCCAATGGGCTCCGGCGGTATCTCCCGCGCTCTGGGCGAGGGCTTGCGGTCGTAGTCCCTCGAGGGAGGGACAGGTCTTTTGCTCTTGACGGAACTGTTCCTGGGTGGGCCCCCCTTCTTGACGCCACTGAGCCAGGTCGGGAAGGTCCTGGAGCTGAGCGAGCCCTTCGGGGGTTTGCTCTGGGGGGTCGGTATGGTCGGTGTCTTCCACTGGAGCGATCGGGGGAGGAGGTGCTGGCCATTCTAGTTCTTCAGGTCGGGAGATGGCACGGGCGGCCATGGACCGGGTGGTTACGCACGCCCAGCCGGGAGGCCCAACATCCCCAGGTGCTCTCTTCTTTCCACGGCGGCCCACGGGGACCTCTCGAGATCATTCCCCAGGAGACAGTCCACGGGGCATCATCTCGGACCGTCACCTTCAACATGCCGGAGACTCCTCCCCATTCGAAGGGGACGCAGGCCATCCGACACAGACTCTCGGAATTGTCGGCTGAACGGACGGGGCAGAGGATGTTCGGCAGGATCTGTTCTGGGGTCACCAGGTGACAGCGGACGGCCGTCACACTGGCCCCCGTGTCACGTAGGGCTTCAGCCCTGCGCCCATTAATGTTCACCCACTGACTGTATTTTCTGGTGTTGGCGGGTAGGGGAGCCTGCGGGATCATGTCTCTTCTCCCTAGGCACGCTAGAACCATGGCGGCCGGTTCCCACTCTTGTTGTTCTTGTTCGTATTCTTCCTGTTCTTCGGAGATTTGCTCTCCTCCCAGGGCGACGGCAGCTACCTGGCGGGTCCCCGGGGTCTGGTTCTTTGGGCAATTCGGATCATTGGTGTAGTGGCCGACTCGCTGGCATCGGTGACACGTGACATTGGCTCGGAACCCCGGGCGCATCGGGGGGTTGCCCCGGCTGGCCGGGGGCGGGGTGCTGGTAGCGGGAGTGGCCGGGACGGTGTCTCTTCCCCGTCCCTGGCCTCCTCCTCGGGGACGGTGCTGACCTTGGTTGTTCCTGTTCTGTTCGTTTGGCCCACTCCGGCCTACTCGGGTGCTCTCCCATCGGTCAGCCTCGGCGGCGAGCTGCCGTGGATCAGTCAATTTACTGTCGAGGAGGTGCTGCCTGAGCTCGACGAAGCAGTTGTTGGAGAGGTGCTCCCACACCATGAGATTAAAAAGTTGCTCGTAGGTCGTTACGTGGCTCCCCTTGATCCAACCCTCGAAGGCTCGGCTGAAATAGTTCACATATTCCACCCAAGTTGTACCCGGGATTCGGGTGCAGTCTCGGAACCTCTGGCGGTACATTTCGGGTGTGAGCCCATATCGAGTGAGGAGGGCAGCCTTCATGTGGCCATAGGACGTCATTAGATGGTCTGGGAGCTGTAACAGGGCATCGCGGCCTTCATTGACGAACCTCCCCCATAGACCGGCTCCCCAGTCACTTCGATCGATCCGGTGGGAGGTCATGGCGATCTCGTAGGCCTTGAACCACTGTTGTATGTCATCGTCTCGGAAATACTCTCGGACAACATCCTTGGGGATGTGGACCTTTTTTCTGTCGCTCCTGGGGTGCGCGGTTGCTCGGGCACCCCCAGGTCTTTGTTTTGCTTCCGTAGGTCTAACTCTGCCAGTTTGCGCTCGTGTTCGTACGCCAGTCTCTTTTCTTCGAGTTCTCTTTGTCTCTGTTTTTCTTCCCGTTCTTCTCGGAGCCGCAGATGTTCTAGGTTCAGTTTTTGTTCGGCTAATTTTAGTTCACCGTCCATTTTGAGCCGTGCCATTTCTAACTCATGTAGTCTGCTTCTTTCTCTCTCTTGGATCTCTTCCTGCGAGAGACCCGTTCTTCGCTCTTCGGGAGCCGTGGTGTTCCCCTCTGATGCTGCAATGTTTTGGTCCGGGGGTCTGATGGCCCCGGTTTCTGCCCAAGACTCAATGGCGTGCTTGAAATCGTCTTTAGTGCTCAGACCGGTGGTAGCAATGCCTAGTTCGATGCAAAACTGTTTCAACTCACGATGGCTGTACTCTTCCGATTTCTCCATCTGGAATTTCTCGGTGGATCCGCTCTCTTTGGTTGTCATTGTGGTTTAGTCGTGGGGTGAGCTACTCTCTGTACGATTACGCGTTGATTCGGATCGCGCCGCTGGCCACCAATGTTAGACGGACCTGGAGGGTCGGCCGAGGACAAGGGGAGAGGTCTCCGGGGAGAGCCGTCTCCAGCGATCGTACAGACGAGTAACTTCCCCCCCACAGATGTACACCACACAAAGATAAGGTTTAACGTTCTTTATAAGCAATCTTTAGGTACGGTAGAATGGTACAAGGAGGTCAGGACTCAGGGGTCCCCTCGATTCTAGTCTCTTGGATGGAAAGGGGGTAGCGGGACAGTCTTGTTACCAATCTGGTAGTTACGATGATATGATGGGTAGCTCACAAAAGCAGCGCCGGCAGGTCCCGAGATGATCGAAGGTAGCGACGGTCCTCGGCAGCGCCAGCAGGTCCCGGTGGAGGTGGTAGTTACAACGGTCCGCGGCAGCGCCAGCAGGTCCCGACGAGGATGAAGGATGCAGAAGGTTGCGGCAGCGCCAGCAGGCAGGACGATAGTTCACAAGGCAGGGCTGCGGCAGCGCCAGCAGTCCGTCAAGGATGAGTTCTTCACGGTGTCTCTCGACTGCCTTCCTGCTCTGAAGCTGCCCCAGTTATAGGGCTGGCGCCCTTTGATGTCGGACCCTCGCACTTGGAGGTCGGGGGGTCCGGGATGAGGGAGTCCAGACACCCAGCAGGGGGGTGGAGCCAGCGCCCGGGGGAGCTGGGAGCGATCGGCACCTGGCGGGGGAGAGCCATCGACACTTCTTTCTCCCATTGACCTGCCAAGTGGTCCGCTCACCTCCTGAGTGGATGGTGGTGCCGGGATGTCGGGGCCTGGCCAGGCCCAGGGTTAGGGTCGAGTGGAGGCCGCGCGGCCTCGTGGTGCAGTGTCCAAGATGGCGGCCGGGCGATGGAGCTGACAGTGGCTCGGCCCAATGATACAGAGATGTCCGGGGGCAGGAGTCCCGTAGGGGATGGGGTGCGGGTTGCTTCTGGGGGTAACACCTGGAGAGCCGGTGTCCTGGCCCTGGCATGCGGGGAGGGAGCGAGCCCTTCATGTGGCCTGTCCAACACAAAGGAAATATAGAAATTGATAAGGGAGAGGATGTGGCTTTATGGCAAGAGATGCGGACTTTGGAACTAGGGAACCAGGGTAATCGTAGGCACCACATTCTGTGATTCTGGGCAGATCACTTAATCTTCGCGTGCCTAAAAAATGTGACTTTCTGTAATGTAACTGATACTCGGGTAAAGCGCTCCCATACCTTTGGGTCGAGTTAAATTGAAAAACTGCAAATGGATTCTCAGCAAGGCACAGCTAGCTCGCAATTACCGGGGGTGGGGGTATTGAGCAGTGGGGGAGGCAAACAAATTAAACGAGCTGTATATTTTTTGAGGAGAGCAATGCAGTGTGTAACTAAATGGGGATGATGAATAAGTTAGATTTCTGAAAGTTTGTAAGCATTCTCAAAGTGGTTAAGCTTCATTAAGTTTGACGCATGCATTTTCACGAGGATTGTGAACATCCTGGGAAGTGGGTTAATGATACAGAGAGTGGATTGTGCAAGGAGGGATCATTCTAATGTAAACAGAGAAAACTATTTCCCACTGGTCTCACCTGGCCCAGAGGAGGCAGCTTCTAAATTTCGAAAGGGGCAGATAGGCATTGACTGAGCTGTAGGTCACAGACTTTCACCCAGTGCTATTTCCACAAGTGATGTTCTTTGTGGCTCTGAGGACTGAATAGACACATTGAATTGTATTGCAGTTGCATTTATTTAGTGCTTACTACCCCTGAAGACGTGTTCAATCACGTTCTGCTGGGCAGCTTAGCTACTCCGGAACCCAAAGTTAATGGTTACTCCAGTGTTTATTGGTTGTTGGGTATAAACATGTACTCTTAATGCAACCATTCAATTAATATACTCCAGTTTCTTTGGGGTGGATTAATTTAGTTGGAATTGGGTGTGAGCATTAGTAGGGGTATGTGAGTTCATGCAGATGGTGGTGGGTTAAATAAATGAGCAAAAGGGGATATAAGGGTATTCCTTACAATGGAGTTAGTTGTGATAATTTAATTGAGATGTGGGCAATTTTCAGATATGCAATGACCGAGACTGAGGCAAACACATATGACAGAGTAGGATTTATTCAGAGAGAGAAGTCATGCAAAGGTTGGAAACTGCCAATACCACAAAGTCACTCACCGACCTTAGAAAATATTGTTCCTAATGCTTCCCAGGCATTTGCTGTTCCATATCATTCACATCTGTAAAACACGCTGAAATGTTAGTAACAAACGTGTTCATTTCATTACTTGATAACGGAGCAGCAGCGCAGAGCCCGTGCAATGGGGCAGATCCGTCCCTCTTTTGTAAGATTTCTAAAGCAAGCCTATTCTGTAAAACCATTGCTCTTATTGCCAGAAGGTCAGAGTTGACAGCAGTTAAAGCACCAGTGGTATTAGTAGTGAGGCAATCATCCAATGTGGCCACTTTCTAATCTTCAAATCATGCAAAGCTATACCTTCAGAAGGAATCTGAGCATGAAAGATGTCACCTACTTCTTGTGAAGTACTATGTTTAGGCCGTGGCGGCCGACATCAGGCGTGGAGGGACGGGGGGCTAGTTATATTTGCCGTCGAGGCTGTATTGAAGAGCAGTTCTCTCAAAAGAACAACACCTTCTTGTATATTCTGCATGCCATTTAATAATGGTATGCCGCTGTTTGTTCTCGAGATTTGTTCTCGTCTAAAGCTATTTTTAAGGCTGTTAAAGATCTCACAGCGAAGCGGACTACCTCTACGACCGTGAGCTCCCTTTCCCATTGTGAATCCCTTGCATCTTACTTCTTGGGGAAGGTCCAAGCTATATATAGGACATTCCCTAGCATAGGGTTCACTGAGGAAAATATTAATGGGGTCCACCATCAGACTACACTGCTTGCTTTCCCCCCCCTCACCTTGGATGGCTTTGACAAACTTGCATTGCAAGTCAAATCTGGGTCCCCATCCGATCCAGTAAGGCCTGCTCTCTTTCGAGACCAAGCTTTTATGGGACGTACAGCCGTATGCTCCCTTGTCAACCTTTCCTTGGAAACGGGGACTGTTCCATCTAAGTGGAAACAAGCTGTGGTGTCCCCGATTATTAAAAAGCCCACCCTGGACCCTTCCAAGCTTGAGAGCTACCGCCCCATTTCGTTGTTACCCTGGCCAGCCAAGATCACGGAGGCCCACGTCAACTTGGCCCTGTCTGAACATCTGACTCGGACCAAGGCCCTCGACCCCACACAAAACGGATTCCGTGCTGGGCACAGTACGGAAACTGCGTTACTTGTGATGGTGGAACATCTCCGGGCAAAGTTGGATGCTGGTCAAACAGCGGCGCTTATTTTGTTAGATCTTAGCGCCGCCTTTGATACGGTAGACCACAGCATCCTCCTACGCCGGCTCGAGGAGACTGGCATTGGCGGTCAGGTGTTGCAATGGTTCCGCTCCTTTTTAGATGACCGCTCCTTCTGTGTTGCCATCCCTCCCTTCAAGTCCAACTACCAGCCACTGGCCATGGGGGTTCCGCAAGGGTCCTCGCTGAGTCCCACGTTATTCAATCTTTACGTGAGACCGCTGGCTGATGTCGCTAGGCAGTGGGGCCTTACCTTGGTCTCATATGCCGACGACACTCAGCTGGCGGTTACTCTCAGCGGGGATGCGGAGATTGAGGCCCCTAGGTTTCAGTCCGGACTGAAGGCGGTGGCTAGCTGGCTGACAGGCAATTGCCTCCAGCTAAACGCCACTAAAACAGAGGTGATGGTCGTCGGTAAGGGAGTGGAGCTGTGGGGCGACCACTGGTGGCCCTCAGAGTTGGGACCTACTCCGATCCCGGTATCGGAAGTGAAAAATCTGGGGGTATGGCTGGATGCGGGCCTCTCTTTTGTAGGCCATACTAAAAGAACCGCGGCCTGTTGTTTCGGTCTCCTGAGGGGCTTGAGACCTGTTCTCAAGTTCTTTGATGCCCCGACCAGGCAGTTGGTGATCCAGGCTACTATCATCTCTCGCCTGGATTACGCCAGCTCTCTCCTGGCTGGGGCTAACCAGGCCGAATTAACCCGCTTACAACGGGTTCAGAATGCTGCGGCAAGGGCGATAGTGGGTTTGCCCAGATTCTGCTCAGTGACAGGTGTCCTTCGTTCCCTACACTGGCTTCCGGTTAGGAAGCGCATCCTCTTCAAGGTTTTGTGCCTTGCTTTTAAAATCTTGAGAGGTACAGGCCCGGAAATCCTGTCGAGCTGTCTGTCTTTTTATGTCCCTGCCCGTAGCCTTCGCTCTCAGGGTCTGGCCCTTGCGGTGGTTCCCAGATTCAGGCTTAGCCGTATGGGAGGCCGCTCGTTTAAGGCAATGGCTGCGTCAGCATGGAACTCCTTGCCTGTTGAAATCCGCTTGCTGGAGGACCTTCTGACCTTTCGGAGGGCTATAAAAACCTTCTTGTTTTAGCTGTTCCTTAGTTCTGTTCTTAGCCTGTTGTTGTGTTACGTGCTACCTTGTCTCTGCGCCAGGACGCTCCTTGGCTGGAGTATCTGTGCGCACAATAAATAGTCGTAACATAACATAACATAACATTCTCGTAGAGCCCTAGAAAAATCCCAGCTGGAAGTGCGCAGCTTCCTGCGCTCCCAGCAAAACAGTTGAGCTGCTTCCATCTCCTCATCAGAGGTGACAAACCACGGGGCACAGGGGTGAGTTATAGACAGCGTTAATATTAATAAAAAGACGGAAGGGCACATGGACCTTCCATGAGTTTTTTAATGGTATTCTTTAGAGCTATACATATTTCCCGTGATTGATGCGCCCCGGTTTTTTTCATATCCTTTCCCATAACGTCAATGACGTTTTGCTCAAAGTTTATGAGAATGTGATGGAAAAAGGAATGAAAAAGGCGCACCGTGGACATCAACATTTTCATCCAGCCAACCATTCACAGATAATTTAGATTATGTTGTTGCACTTGGTAGTGCAAGAAACCGAATCACCAATGGCATGGGCTGTAGAAAACGTGGACAAGAAAAGTACACTCTTAAAAACATTCACACAATGAAAAATCAGCACCAGGGGACGAGGGAGAGGTGTAACAAAATTACATTTAAAAAACCTACCTTATTGCTGAGTCGCTCCATTTCTCCTCCATGTCAGACTCGGGCCGGAACAGGAAGCATCCAGGCTCCCCTGGCCAATCACAACGCTGCAATGCAGCATTGTGATTGGTCTGAGCGTCGTGGTTCGGTGCTCAGATGAGGTATGGGTGACTGGGCATGTACCCCACCCAGGCTGAAAAGCAGCCTGCATGGAGTACATGTGAAGTGCCCCCAAGAGGGCCAGCCAAACATTCATGCGCACTTGGAGTGGGCAAGACACTCCTCCTATGCCCTGCTTTGAGAGCAGAGCAGCCCGCCCACCCCGGTCGCAAAGCAGCAGGAACAAATAAAATGACAATAACATTGAGTTATTATCATTTTATTTTTCCTTTAGTTACACTGCTTAAAAGCAGTGAGACGACGCTCCTACTCCTTAGCGGAGGAGCCGCCATTTAGGTCTTCCATGAGTCACTACTCCTTATCATCTATATCTGCGTGATATACCTGAGGTAACACTAAAGCTAGGTAGCAATTAACAATCCAATTTGCATGAAGTTAGAAATAAGCATTGTTCCTGCACACATAATAAACTCCAGTAATTATAGGTCCCTTCCCTGAAAATATGTGCTCACCCATGGCTTCAAATCTCTGTACACATTCGCTTCAACCTACCATTGCGGGGTTCCTAACCTGTTCTTTGTGTTTCATGAAACATAACGTCTCACTGCCAATCCAAATTTCCCTTCGGATGTATTCCTGCACCCATCAACTTTTCTTCTACCTTTTTTTGCTCTTTGCATTTTTTGCTCTTTCCTTGCGTCTCTCAAAATCTTCCTTTCTTTCTTCCAATACTTTAACAAAATCTTTCTCAGGCCTCTTCAATTTGCATATAGTTCTAGCTTTGTGAAATGTAGGAACAACAATTTGTGAGACAGACCTTAAATTGACTTCCATTCTTTCTACAGACAGCTCCAGATTTCGGATTCAAATTCTTATACATAGGCACATAATCTAAAACTAAACTATAGTTGGAGAATTAATACTCATATCAACCTTGCTGACAGAATGAACCCGGAATCATACGACAGGAAACGGCATAGATGAGTGGGAAGTGATGTTATGTGACACCAGCAGCTATGGAGGCATATAATTATGTGGAGGTAGAACAGTTATGTGCATGAACGACTCCAGTATTTGTGTAAAAAATTAAAGAACACATTTCAGAATCATTTCCTTCAGAGCCAACTCTATGTACATTTTTCATATCAATCCTACTCTGTTCTTCTAAATAAGTTGAATCAGGTTTAGTTTCAGTGGAAACATGCTCAACACACAAATTAAGACCCTCTAATAAGCCAAGCATAAGTATAACTAAAGCAATTGCCACTATTGTCATTATCACTGTACATCTTTTTGATGTATTTGACACCATGGTTTATCTCAAGTAAAATCAAAAAGGAAAATAAAAAAGCTAAATTCTACCTGTTGTTTCTACTGGTCAAATTATCAAAATGTTCAATTAATTTGCAATAAGTATTAGTTCCGTTGCCTTCAGGATTAGAACGTACACGTACACCTACAGCTGGTCACACTAAAAGGGTAACCCTACTCTTCTAAGGAAGCATGGGACCCAATCCTCTCACTGGACACTCTGGATATAAAACTTGAATCTTCAGCGGCTGGGCGTGTGTCACTTGAATTCAGTCAATCACAATTCAATCTTCACTGTGGTAGCACTATTCATGGGGGCTTTTCAAACACTCTTTGTTGATTCTCAGTCTCAAATGTTCTCAATGATACCCAGTTTCACCAAAGTAATTCAGTTCAGGGGCCGAGTATCTTTGACTAGGTACTGGTTGCCTCTTTGAACATTTGTCACTCTCACTTTGCTTGCTTGCTTGTTTCTGCTTCTTTACTGATCGTTCCTGACACAACTTTTCTCAGTCTCTCGCCAATTTACGGTCACTTTTCTATTCTCTGCACTCCTCTAGCTGAAGTGATTGCACCTTCTTCAAGCTTGTGGTATGCACCCTCAGTTTCTGCTGCTTGATTTACTGTGGTTTCTCTTGGCTTATTGCCGTGGCTCAGCACTATAAAATCATCAAAAGTCCAAAACAAATTAGATGCATAAATTGGTAAAACCCGCTTGGCTCAGACGAAATCACCTGTTCACTTTACACCGGGCATATCTTACCCCTTTACGTCTATCCAAATATCAAGAGGGGAAATGTTGCAATAAATGCCAACTGCCAGCAGCTTCCGACATACACATGTTTTGGGACTGCCCCCAAATAGCTACCTACTGGATGGAGATTAAAGTAACTTTGGACTCAATTATCAAAACCAACATTTCCTTATCCCTACCATTTGTCATTCTTGGCTTCGACCGGAACATCACTGGGGCAGCACGGTCACTTTTGTTCTATGCTATCCTGTTGGCAAGACAGCAGATATGCATGCATTGGGTGGATATCACCCCTCCCACTCACTGAGCATGGCTAACCTCATTATACGAAACCTCAAAGGTTGACTTGAAAAGATCATGTAGAGTCCAGAACCTCACATTCTGGAAACTTTTGACAGAGTGGAAGTGAAGCTCTTTTGGGGTTTTTTTTTTTCCCCAAATATCCGATGATTAAGCCCATCTACTCAACAATTCAGTATAATGGCCTGCCTAGATTTCGACATGTATATACTGACTTCACTGGCACGAAGTTGCCTTGAGACATCGTCACAAGATATATGGATGTTCAACCAACCCATAAAAATCTCTGCCTAGCTGTGTAGCGGCTCAATTTCCAGGGCATTGCTCCCAATGGCGGTGAGCTGGCTGGGTGGTTAACTCCGCATCTAAGGGACGTGTGTCGGGCAGATGAGGATAAAAAAAAAAAAAAAAAAAATTTAAAAAAAAAAACAAATCAGATGCAAAAAAAGGATCATTACTGCCCATTTCTAAAAAATGTTTTTTTCAAAAATCACAAAGAAGGGGTCCTTTGGGGGCTCACCATCTCCTTTGAGTTGTTGGTAAAATATTAAAGTTTTGTAACCAGATTTCGGTCGCAAAACATTTATAGAGACTATAAAGAATTGGTATATGGCAGGGATTCCCGAAACATACCCCTTCCAAATACAAATTCAGTATGATTTTCTAAACCCACGTAACGAATCCGAAAAGCTTTTCTGAATTGTTATATGTGCTTAGTACATATGAGAAAATGTTTCCGCATTCACAAACCCTCTGATTTATCAAATCACAGGGTTTGCTAATGCTAAAACCCTTTGTATATCTGGCCCATAATTTCTTAAAATTCTCCCAACTCTTCTCTTTTCAGCAGATGGCCAAGCACAAGTTTCTTATACAAAGAGAAGACATTGTTGATTAAAGCAATGCATTTCAATTGCACTACAAATTCCTAGATGGAAACCCAAACACAACATTGTACATTTAAAATATGCAATGTATAATTTGCAAGTAATTGCAAAATTAAATGGTCGATTAACATGAAATGACAAAGCGGCACAAGATTTAAGTAAACTGTAAAAACAATTCACAAAAAAGTTTGAAGTAATGAAGAACCCCAATAATCATTTAAGTTGAACACTAACATACTAGTTTAGTGGTCAATTTGCTAATAATATCAGCTTAGAAACATGGTAACCATTATATCGATCAGCACAAAGCACCTCCATGGATAGAAACAACGAATATTCAGGTTAAAGAGACTAAGCTCAGCTCTTTTTAACATGCACTTACTGGCACAGTTTACTCCTCAAAGTTACAATTTCTATAACCTATAGTGTACGATTTAGGAGGCACCTTAAACCAAACACTAATAGGAAACATTTCAAAAAATGTATATGTCAATGGCAAAGTGTCCCATAAAAATATCAAGACGTCTCTTCCATAAATACTTTATTCATTAATAAAAATGTTCATACGTTTTAAACAGTGCAGATGATCACAGTCTAAATTGTAATCCTCAGCTAGAATATTTTTGAGGTAAACCGCTTTATGAAGGTTTATTCGTAATTCTCAATGCTTTCTTTCACATATTGAGATTCCAGTAATATGAATATTCATTCCATTGTACTATTATGATATTAGCTTCACATCAAATTCACAAGATTTTCAAACCCAATTCATTTGTATCATCTAGTGAAATCCTACTATCAACAAACATAATTTTTGTGTGTGTTGATTCTGGACATAATGTCCTCTAAGTCATAAAAGGCCTGTGATAGAATCTTTATATGATGCCTACTGGCTTCTCAGTCAATTCTTTGGTGGATTTGTTGGCTAGAAGATTTTCAGATAAAACTTTGTACAACATTCCAGTTTCAAATTTTCATGGCCAGTGCAATGGGAGGTGGATCCTGGCAGCCATTTATGTCGTCATTACCTAGGGGTCAGCAATTTTTCACTGGAGGTAACAAATATGGCCCCATTGAGTAAGCATTGAGGCGTCAGAAAACTACAACTGTGCCTAGAGTGGCAGCAACACTAGCGTCAGCCCTGACCCTTTTAATGCGATCACCCCGATCTTTGAACGATAATGTCTTTTCAAAAGATCTCGACACAATACCGAAATGTCTTGTTTCGAACAATGCTCCTCCCTCACTGTTTAGGCTGTGGAAGAGTACTAAGTGTTAGAGCTGCCCAAACTTAGATGCAACACTAGCAAAAAATTATAGACTGAAAAAGTAGTGAATTTTCACAAAGTGATTTTCATGAATTGAAAGTCATGTGGTTGCTTTTTTGTCTGCTGCATTGCACTGCTACACCAGTCACCTGTTTGAAGGGTCACTGTAGGGCTAAACGTCACTAATTCAGAAGCACGAGACAAGTCCTCCTCTTCATTTAAACATTTCTTGCTGATCCGGTCAGCCTCCGTGCAGAGGAAGGCCCATTCTGAGCCCCCATGCATGTGCTGTATATGCTTTGGGGTCCAGTTGCACACCTGCAGAGTGTTAGACCCTGCTAGAGATGGGGTGTACCCACAATTAGTGTCCTGTCACTTTCAGTGACTATTTTCGCATTGCTCAGGACACAGCTAATGTCGTTTGGAGTCTCACTATGAGCCAGCGTACCATTCTTTTTAATGTCCCACTCTTGTATTTGATTGCCTATGCTTCTGCCATTTAAATCCAGGTAATATGCCATGGCTGTAACTCCTACAATTCCTGGAAAGTGTGTGATATGAGTGTAGTATGTTGTATTGTGTTTGAGGGGTTTTGGTACCCTAGGCTAGGTTTCTCATGTGGATGTGTAGCATCAAGAAGATGGATCACCAAGTTCCACAGCATAGACTTTAAATATTTCACTCACTTGTCTCTTGTTTGCTTCAGTTATGCCACTTCTCTCACCTTTCCCTCAAAAGCCATTGTCACCAAAATGTTGTGTTTGGCTTGGATCAGCAAACAATGGAGCAAGAAAGAGCCTTTTGTGCTACTTCACTGTTTTATACCAGTTTAGGAACATCTGCCTGTGCTTGTAATTCATTGTGATCACAATAGGATCTAGTTTCTAAGGTTCCCAGTGGAGCAACCTACACTTATCACATATTGCCCTAGAAAACTGGTCGAATAGTCAGCCTCAAAATACCCATGTTACTTTCTAGACACAGACAAATCTGTAGATACAGACATGTTTGGTTTTTTTAAACTCCTGGTCGCCCATGAGATTTTCTCGGATGTACCATGTTACAACGCATACTATTACAACTACCTACCGTTACAACGCGACCATTACAACGCATACCATTACAACGCATAGCGCTTTGAGGTGCTGGATAGTGGTAAGTATAATTTACTATTCTAACTCCAGTCCCCGTGGACCCTAGGGAAGGTGTTGGATAGTAAATTATACTTATTCCCTATCCTAGAGCGCCCCCCAGCGCAATGCGTTGTAATGGTATGCGTTGTAAAAGTCGCGTTGTAATGGTAGTGCGGAGTAAAAGATGCGTTGTAACGGGTGTATACCGATTTTCTCAGCTAGGCCCACCCTAGTAAAGGATTCAGGAACTTCAGAAAATCAGTAGACCTACAGCTGATAAAATTAATCTTCCCCAGTAGCATTGTTGGGTGCAGGACAACATTGGGGCTGTGTATATCTCTGTGGCTCTGAGCCCTTTTCAAACAGTTTCTCATCCACCATTTCTATGTCTGATTAACTTTAATTCTGATAGATTAAATTTGAAATGGTGTGGAGTGGTATTGATTAGAGTGGAGTACAGTACAGCAGTGCAGAGTGGAGTGGCATAGAGTGGAATGGATTAAAATTGTGTAAAATGGCATGGAGCTGCTTAGCGTGGCAGAGAGTCATATAGAGTGCCATAGGGTAGAGCAAGGGTACTCACAAACATTTTTTTGTCAGGGCCAAAATTATCGTCTGGCTTGTGGCCGAAGACCGCACCATTGGGCCTTTGGGTTGGGCTTGATGGGGGGCTGAGTCAGTAGGGGTGGGGCTACTGGGGTAAAAACAAAATTCTGAACCTTACTAGACAATGCTATTTTTCAAAATGTAAATTATGGATATACCCTTAATAAATACTGTCAATATTTTTATCTACAGCTGGGGTCTCTGTGTTTCTAACGACATTTTGCCATCTTTGCCTTGTTTTGACAAGCACCCAGTTCCCTACTATTAGGACCTCAGTTGTGCAGAGAGTAATACATCTTCTCTCTTACATTCACAAATTAACTTAATAACCTAGTGGGTATTTATTTTCAGTAAATTCATGGAACTGATATAAATGTGAAAATTAGTAGTTTTGGTGAGACTGCGGAACTCAAATATTCAAGAGCGTTCCTTCCACTAGGGGACATATCATAATTGAGGAAAAGATGTTGCATGTTATATACAAGGTCATATGTAAATGAGCACTCTCTGAAATGCATTAGTCTTCAAATTATGGACTTGGCAAAGCCTTGCACAATGGAATCTGAATTTTCGCCTCCACCCCATCACCTACCAAGGGCTGTACCTGATCAGCTGGCCCACATCCTATCAAAGCCTCATTTAGTGACATACCATTTCAGGGGATTTGAAGCAGTTTCAATATATTTTTAGAGCTTCTCCTAGCTCAAACTGGTGTAATTTCCAATACTTATCTTTTCCTAAAACGTCATTGCTTTGGTTTGCTTGCAAGAAAGTGTCACCCTGAGTGGCATACATTTAGTTGTGGAACAGCACGCATAAGTACACTGAAACCTTGACAATGGCACACATATGCAATCTGAACATGTGGCAGCTATGTCCTCATTGGAACACAAAAAGATGATGGACAGAATGTTGAACATTGTCAAACATTCACCCTCAGTCACAGATCTGGGTTTAATCCATTGTTATTTTGCTTACCATGCCATTCCAGTTTGGACCCAGCCTTATGCAAATCAGCCTTGACCCTGTTCCCCATGGGAATAGTCCAGACGAACGGCCAAGCCAGGTCCTCCCTGGATCGGAAAACAAGCCTCCTGGGGCCGGTATAGGGACTCAACCCTCATCACCCAGGCTTGCTTAAAACCAGTGGGGTAGCAAGCACGGGGCCCATGTCTGGGCATACCCTTCCCAATTAGGGTGAAAATGCAACACAAAAAGATGTTGGACGTTGTCAGGGGGTCCCCTGCTAGGCCCCGGCAGGGCTAACCGATTGTCCGTCTCCTCAACAGGCGGATTATTACGGGCCCTTTAAGGATAGCCTTTGTGTTCGTGACGAAGGCCTCGCATCTGGACCACCTGACATTTTGGACCTATCAGGAGAGGCCTCTCGCCATATGAGGGGAGACCCGGAAGACGCTGTGTCTCCGTCGTGGGAGGAAGAAGTGAGACGCCTGGGGAACAACGCGACCGGGGAAGCGGAGAGCACCGTGGAGACTAAGTCCTTGGAGAGAGCCGACACCAGGAGCAGAGAAGGTGCCGGGTTTGAGACGGAGGAGAAGCGGACGGAGGCAGCTGTAAAGCCAGGAGGCCAACGACACCGCGTTTCACCCAGCCACGCGAAGGAGGACGCGTGGCTTTCCCAGGTGCGTGCTTGTTTGGGTTCGTTGTTGCGTTTAAAGAAGGGAGGGACCGGGTAGGAGACCGTGCAAGCACCGGGGCACCTCGTTTAGCAGAATAGTTTGCAAGTCACTGAATGTGGTGGTGGTTCTTGCTTTTCCCTCACTCCCCCCCTATTCTAAGAGTTTCTAGAAAGTGTACAGTACACTAAAAGCCTCGTTCTTTTCTCTTCCTTCCATGTGCTGGAGTGTCCCGGACCCCGACCCAGGAAGTGCCCCGAGGACCACAATCCTGACCCCGGACATTTGTTAACGTGTCTGACCTAAGACTTTATTTTGTGTTCATCAGTCTGTAACACGCAATAAAATAGATAAATAGTCGCCCTCTAGTCTTGGCTCCTACCCTTCTTGTAACCGAAAGGTGACAGACGTAATGTTGAACATTGTCAAACATTCACCCTCAGTCACAGATCTGGGCTTAATTCATCATTATTTTGCTTTCCACACCATTCCAGTTTGGACCCAGCCATATGTATATCAGCCTTGACCTGTTTCCTATGGGAACAGACCAGCCCGAACTGCCTGGCCAGGTCTTCCATGGACCGGAAAACAAGCATCCTGGGACTGGTTTGTGGGCATCATCCCTCATCAGCCAAGCTGTCTGAAACCGGTGACATAGCGAGCTATGTCCTCATTGGCATTACTTAAAACAGCAAACATCAACAATAAAACACTTTTGCCCAGCTCCAGATGTAGCCATAGCAATCCATACCCATAAGTACACTGAAACCTTAATAATGGCACACATTATGTAATCTAAAGACTTAGCAGCTATGTCCTCAGTGGCTTTACTTCACACATCAGCAATAAAACATTTTTCCCTACTCTAGCTGTAGAAGTAGCCATTCACATCATTTAAATCCTCAATGGCAGTGGAGAGTGCTGGCTGTGGGTGGTGTGAGAAGAGCAGACTGCGGGCAGATACACTGTCAGCGAAGGCGGCGGAGTGGGCTTGCTGCAGGCGGCTTGAGTAGAGCCGGCTACAGGCAGGGATGTCGTCTAAAAAGGTGGCAGACAGTACTGGCTGCAGGCTGCATAATATCAGCAGGCTGTGGGCGGAGACGTTGGGGGTAGTCGGCAGAGCATGCTGGCTGTGGGCAGAGACGTCAGCGAAGGCAGCAGGAAGCTTTCCAAAAGGCCCAGTAAAAGTCAGAGTGGCATAGTGTAGAGTGGCATGGAGTGGAGTAAAGTAGAGTAGTGTAGAATGGCATGGACTGGCGTGAAGTGGCATAGAGTTGAGTGACAAAGAGTGTAATGGTGTGGAGTGGCTGGAGTTGTGTGGTGTGCAGTAGAGTGGCACAGAATGTAGTGCTATAGAGTGGAGTAGCATTGAGTGGAGTGGCGTAAAGTGGAGTGGCATACAGTAGAGTAGCGTTGAGAGGAATGGTGTAGAGTGGAGTTCCATAGAGAGTTGTGGCATGGCGCGGTGTGGCATGGAGGGGAAACAGTCGGAACACCGTGTCCCGACATCGCATTTGTAACCATGCTTGCCTTAACCACTTAGGTGCCTTAACCACGCATATGTGTGGTTAAGGCATTGCACGGTCTAGCTGCTGGCTGCTGCATGGACAAAAGCAGGAAGATCTCGCCAGGAAGAGAGCCACAGTGAGGTAATTGGGGGTGGGCTGGGGTGCTGTTGGTAGTTTTCTGGGCTGGGGGTTTCAGGGGTAGGTTTCTGGGCTAGGTTCGGGTAGTTTTCTGGTCTGGGGGGTCAGGTAGTTTTCTGGGCTGGGGGTTTTGGAGCAGTTTTTTTGGCTGGGGATCAGGGTAGTTTACAGGGCAGGGGGAGGGTCAGGTCATTCTTTTTAAATGAGGGATTAGAATATTAGGCCTAAGAGCAGTGGAAGGGGTTAGGGTAGTTTTAGCGACAGTGCAGATGGTGGGAGGGTGTTGGGCTATGTATGTTAAGGTGAGGTTCCGTGACGATTTGAACCCGTGTTTTCAACATTGTCGTAAATACATAATTTTGGTATCAGCGAACCGCAAATGATCCATTTAGCATTTCCTGGTGTTTTCGCTATGGTACGAGCAAGAGTACTCCTGTTACAAACACATTTCCAATCTACCCATGGCATCCATCTTAGATCATGGCAGCCATTTTGTGTTTCTTGCCCTCACATACGCAATGACCTCTGATTACTTCATTTCGATTAAGGACACGTAGGCTTAGCCGGCGATTCACCTCTCTAGTGACACGTGCACCTTAGAACAGAACATGCTGTAGCTGCATGACTCGACAAAGGCTGCCTCCTCTGCCCGAGGCCAGCCTTGCTATACTGGTTCTCGTGTTCGTTGGCCTGATCATGATTAGGCGGCCGAAGCCGGTAGCCTTGCCCATTTACGACCCACAAACATCCCTTATCCTGATTTTCTATCTTCTGCACCTGGCTCTGCTCCTTTCCTTCTGGGCCTTTATTAGGGGAGGTAACGAAATTTACGATGAGGCGGTCCGGCTCTTGAATGAAATGTTGACATGGAATTGTGATGGAATAGTGGGAACCCCTCTTCGTAATGTTTGACATCAAATATTATCGACGATTCCTGTGCAACACCAAATATTTATTGTTTAGGACACAAAGGTTTAGGAATGTACTAGCATTGTGAAGAATTCGCCTGAAGGCTAATATTTTGTATATAAGGAGCAACCCTTCTTGTACAAATCGAACAGGCTCCTAGACACTGCCCGTGTGTAGTTTCTGTGACTTCTGTGTCCCTGCAGTAATAAACCTTTGGTCTTTGACGCCACCATCGAGAAGCCCGTGTTTCTGTTTATTTGTGCACCGAGACAGGTAGAACTCCGGGGTCTTCAGGTGTTATCCCTGACACCTCTGGACAGAACCAAAAAGTCCAGAACTCCAATTGGCGCCCAACGTTGGGCGACGTCATTCGGTACCGGTCCAAAAGCCTGAAGAGTTCGAGAAGCTTTGTGTGAAGATTCCTGAGGGAGGCGCCCCACTTCATCGATCCCGGCATATCGCAAAAGTGGCCCGACGTTCTCTTCCACGAGGGTTCCCGTTCAGGACGGCTGCAGTGCTCCGTTGCCTTGACCGTCGCCCTGTCTTGGACCCGAGGTGCAGTCCTTAGTACGGCGAGACGTGACGGGTTTCTCCTTGGTGACGTCTTCAGTGCCTCAGTTAAGTATTTAGTGGTTGCTAATTGGTTACTTCGTAAGGGTTGTTAAAAATCCTTTTAGTTCTTGGTTTGGTTTGGTTTCGTAAGATTATCACTGGTTGTTCTGGTAACGATAATCCATTGGTTTAGTCTGGTATCGATACATTGGTTCGCTTTTGGTAGGCCTAAGTTCTTGGTTCGAGTGCACATTCTTGTTTTTGTTTGTTTGTTCTGTGTTCCGGATTACAAAATGGTAAGTCGGAAAAATTGTATGTTGTCGTGTTTTGGTTGCAACAGTGATTCCCGGTTGGAGGACTCATGTTTAGTTCCTCCGATTGGAACTCCTCTATATGATCTTTATTGTAAGCATGGTGTGGGTCCTATATCTTATAATGAGGTGTGGGTCCGATACACTGAAAAAGACGGTGTCCTTAGTTGGCCACTGCATGGTAGTTTTGAACCTGAAGTTCTTGACAATTTAGAAGTGAAATTGTTTAAAAAGAAAGCCCGGCCGGCAATGTTTGATTCTTTCCGTTACTGGCGAAAAGAATCTAAACAGAAAGAAATTAAAAGGTTGAAGAAAGAACAGAAAGAGCAAGAGTTGACTTTAGAACAGGCGGCTAAACAGCTGCAAGTCAACGAGTCTGAGAAGGCAATAGAGATAGCTACTAGAGAGCGTAATTTAGCGATAGACAAGGGCTACCCTGCCTTGACATCGAGTACAACTAAGATAGTAGAGGACCCCGAAAACGATCCTCTGTTGTCTTACTTGTTACAGTCACCCCCACCGTATGCACAGGGTACTACGACTCCGCCTGTACCGAATGTTCAATTGCCGGTTGCTGGACAACCTGGTATTCCTGCTCCTGCCCCTCAGAATCAAGCTCCTGTACTTCCTGTGGTTAATGTGAATGTTCCTTCGGCACCCCCTCTTCCTGGGTTGCCGACTTCTTTGCCTATACCTGTATCGCTTACACCTACTGTTTCACAAGCTACCTTACCTGATACTCCTACTGTCCCTGTGCTATCTGTTCCAACTGCTACTGTGTTTTCTACATCTGCTAGTATTATGACTCCGCTTTCTGTTCGTCGAAGAATCACTGATTCTGTCTCTAACATTCTGTCTCCCTTCTATAAAACCTTAATTAAGACTCCTACTTCTGACTCTGTACAAAGACGTAGTCAGCTCCCAAGTACTGAGGAACGGGGAATATTAGATTCCACGGCTCTCAGATGGATTTCGAAGAGTAGAAGATACAGTACTAGAGATGTATTGGATACATTTATGCAGTGGAATGAACCAACACAACGATATGTGTTCGACGAAATGCGCTCTCTTTTACGAGAGGAGTTAGAAGAAGATGACTCTGACTCGAGTTTAGAAGAATTGATTAAGGTCCAGAAAGAGTTTGCTGCAGGTATGATAGTAGGTCAAAATATAAAAGAAGCGATGGAACTAATTTTAAGTTATAGGAATGATCCATCACTCCGTTCACCAAGGGACTTAGAGAAGAGTAGTACGAAGCAGAATCGCCAATATCCAATGAGAGAGGTTCCACCAATTTGGCGCGCAGCTGTGCAAGCTGATGCAAACCTTGGTATTGCAGCCGCTCCGGCGCAATTCCAGAGAGTGTGGATACACATTCCGTGGAAGCGAGCTGAAGTGTTAGCAGTGAAACAGGCCTTGCCAGATCCGCGTAAGAATCCTGCCGGATACGATAAGGAGTTAGCACAGACAGTTGAGGCTTGTGTAATGAATCTAGCGGACATTGACATGTTATTTGGAAATGTAGTTCCGCAACCAATTTGGGCTAAAATTCGTAAAGAAAATCATCCAGTTGCTCTAGGTGGTGATTGGGCAGCTATCATTGCAGCAGATGGTCAGCAAATAGGTGGTTCCAAGTCCGAACCTCTAATTGCTAATCTTCCAGGTAGGATAATTGACTTAATGAAGACTCTGATGCCAGCATTGCGCGTTAACTGGGACAAGTTGTTCGCATGCAGGCAGAAGAAAGACGAAAGTGTCTCCGACTTTTTCACGAGGTTCGAAGAGACTTTTGTAGACCACAGTGGTCAGGATATGAGCACAGAAGGAGGACAGAGATTGTTTGTCGATAAATTTGTACACAATCTGCTACCAGAGCTCTGCAATAAATTGAAAGATTCCGAGAGTGCGTGGGCTGTCTCTACAACTGCGCAAATACTTGCAACTGCACAGTATTATGAAAACAGGGAGAAAGAGGAGAAAGAGAAATCAGATAAGAAAACGAAAGATTTAAAGACTAAAGTTCTTCTGCAACAGGCATATCCGCCTCGCATGAATCAGACCAATACACAGCAAGGGTCGTATCAAAGGACAGATTATGGTTCTCAGAGACCGCAATACCAGTGGAATCAATGTGCGTATTGTAAGAAAGAGGGTCATTATAAGAATGAGTGTCCAGTCTTAGCGCAAAATAACGCTGCAGCAGCTTAGAGAGGTCGTGGTGGTTTTGTGCAAAATTCTAGAGGTCTAGGACGAGGTGCTATGCCTCCACAAACAAACGATCGCCCTTCCAATCACTTTGATCAGCGAAATGGACAGTCTGCTCAACAGAGTAGGTCGCAACAGTATCATGTTGAAGACTATTGTGAAAACGATGAGGGATTTCAACAAAATGAGTACTAGGACAGCCATGGACAGAGAGAGGGAGTAGTATCAGTTCCAGTGGATCAGAGTGGGCCTTATGTCGCAGTAGCAACATCAGGTGTAGTCGAACCGTTTCTGTTGGATACTGGTGCCGCAAAAAGTTCTATCATTCATGCGAAACTCCCTGGCGCACCTTTGTCCGGCTTAACAAATGTTTCTGTAGGTTTTTCAGGCGCCCCTGTTTACAATCCCGTATCTGGTCCTTTGTCTATTTCTGTTGGACCGTGTCAATTGAAAGCACCCCTGATTTTGACGACAGGTTGTAATGAAAATCTGCTTGGTTTAGACTTGTTAAAACGCCTATATGCGACATTGCATTGTTCTCCGGAAGGAGTACAGCTTACGTTGGGTAAACGAATCACCTCTCCGATGTACTTGTCAATGGATGCACTCCCGCCAGAGCTGCGTTCTCTCCCTGATACTCTTTGGGCGACTGGTCCTAACGATGTAGGCCTTTTGGAAATACCACCATATGTAGTCACTTCGAAAGCAAATGTCAAATTTCCACGAATTCCTCAATACAGAATATCTAGTGAAGGCGAACGTGCACTTTTATTGATTGTGCAAGATTTGATTAAGAAAGGGGTGGTTGAAGAAACTAGAGGAAATGTCTGTAACAGTCCTGTATTACCAATTTTGAAACGTACCGATCCTTCAAAGCCTCCAGTATATAGGTTTGTTATCGATCTCAGAGAGGTTAATAAAATTGTGGTTCCGCAGTTTCCTGTGGTTCCAGATATTACTGCATTGTTAACATTGATTCCTGCAACAGCCACATGGTTTTCAGTCATCGACTTGAAGAATGCCTTTTTCGGCATTCCGATAGCCGAGGAAAGCAGAGATATTTTCGGCTTCTCTCTAGGAGGTTGAAGCTTTAGGTTTAAACGTGCTCCACAAGGCTATTGTGAGAGTCCCTCCATTTACAGTCAGGCATTAAAAAGTCAGTTAGATTCTTTTGTACTTCCTCCAGGTTCTGCTCTAGTGCAGTATGTAGATGACCTTCTAGTGGCTGCCGATGACAAGGAAACTTGCAAAGCAGCTACAATTTCGTTATTGCATCATTTGTCTAATTTGAATCACAAGGTGTCACCTTCGAAAATCCAATACTGCTGCCAAGAAGTGACCTACCTAGGTCATCTCTTGTCAAAGGAGGGAAGGAAGTTGACCCCAGAGAGAATAAAAGCAATTACGCAGATGAGTGTTCCTCGCACACAGAGAGAGGTACGTGCCTTTTTAGGTATTACCTCTTACTGTAGGCAGTGGATCCCAAATTTTTCTCTTTTAGCAAAACCATTGGTAGCTTTGACTGGGAAAAATGTTCCGAGTCCGGTGCCATGGTCTGCTGAATGTCAGGAGAGTTTTTCTGAGTTACGAAATGCACTATGTTCAGCTCCTGTATTGGGTACACCCGATTACAGCAAGCCATTCACGCTCTATGTTCACGAGAGAGAAGGTTGCACGTTGAGTGTTCTGACACAGAGATTTGGTGATAAACAACGCCCTTGTGCGTACTTTTCATCAACATTAGATCCGGTAGCCAGAGCGTTGCCTAGTTGTTTGAGAGCTACAGCGGCAGCTGCGGCTTCCATTCGACAATCTGCTGGTTTGGTGATGAATAACATGCTAGTGGTCAGGGTTCCTCATGCTGTGGATACACTCATGAACAGAACCAAGACGCAACACCTTACCAGTGCTAGATTATCTGGCTACGAGCTGACACTGCTAGGGAGTCATATTCAGATCAAAAGATGCAATGTATTGAATCCAGCAACATTGTTGCCGGCTAATCAAGAGTCGAGTGATTCCGAACCCCATGATTGCTGTTTCAGAACCGAGGAGGAGACAAAAGGACGAATTGATTTAAAAGACACTCCATTGTCAGATCCAGATGGCACGTTGTATGTTGATGGGTCATGCTTTAAATTGGAGAATGGTGATGTGACTGCTGCTTATGCAGTAACGACTTTGAGTACGATTGTGGAGACTGCAAGAGTGAGTCAGAATTCTGCCCAAGCTGCAGAATTAATCGCTCTAACGAGAGCGTGTGTTTTAGCAAAGGGAAAGAGTGATTGTGTTCACAGATAGTCAGTACGCATTTGGAGTGGCCCATAATTTTGGCCGTTTGTGGAAAGAAAGAGGTTTCATTACGTCCCATGGGACTAAGATTCAACATGGTCAGTTAGTTAACGACTTGTTGGAATCTCTAACCTTGCCGACTGAAGTTGCGATTGTGAAATGCAGTGCGCATAAAGCAATCACGGATGATGTTGGTCGTGGAAATGCTTTTGCTGATGAGACCGCTAAACAGACAGCTAGAAATATGATGAGTAGAATGTATGTTGCTATGTCCGCAAGATGGATTTCTGAGTCTGGAATGTGCGAAGACACAGTGGAAAGTGTGAAAAAGATTCAGAAAGAGGCGACTGAGGAGGAAAAGCGTGCATGGAAAGAGAGTACGGGTAAATTGGACTCGAGTGGGTGTTGGATTGATTTGTCGGAACAACAGCGTTGGATGTTGCCTGATGCGTATGTGCTTGCAGTGGTGACAATGGCACATGGAGTAGCGCATATTAGTTCTAAAGGAATCTGTAAGATGTTGGCTCCAGTCTGGAAGAATGATGGGATTAGTAAATGTGCAGAGAGAGTGGTGAAAAATTGTATGGTATGCCTGATGCATAATCCTGGCAAGGGAGTCCCTACACCTGCTGGTCACATCGCTCCTCCCTCTTGCCCCTTTGAAGTGATTCAGTTAGACTTCATTCACATGGATCGTTGCAACAACCTAAAATACGTCCTGGTGGTAGTTTGTGCTTTCTCCAGATGGATCGAAGCATATCCACTAAAGGACAACACTGCCCTATCAACTGCCAAAATTCTTCTCAAGGAATATTTCCCTAGGTTTGGAATGCCACGGATTGTATGGTCAGATAACGGAAGTGAGTTTATAGGGAAAGTCATGCAGAGTGTGTGTGCTGGTTTAGGGATCAAGCAAAAGTTTCACAGTGCAAACCATCCCCAGTCTGCTGGTTTAGTTGAGGGTTACAATGGCACCCTCAAACTAAAACTTGCTAAAATACAAGCATCCACAGGTTTGTCCTGGCCAGACGCACTACCCTTGGCTTTGTTATCCACGAGAGCGACTGTACATTCTAGAGTAGGGCTTAGTCCTTATGAAATTGTCTTTGGCCGTCCTGCTAACATTTGGGGAGTGCCAAGGCCGAAAGAATTCTGTTCTCTGGAATATCCAATGTTGATTGATTACCTTTACGACTTGACTGCTAAATTGAGTCTTATTCACCAACAGGTTTTCGATGCATTGCCAAAGCCACCGGAGAGTCCAGGTCATCAGCTGAAACCAGGTGACCACGTTGTGGTGCGCAGGTTTGCGAGGACGAAGAACCTTCAACCCAGATTTGTCGGCCCCTATCAAGTGCTGCTAGCAACGAGAACTGCTATTCGTGTGGCCGGACGCAAACACTGGATACATACGACGCACGTCAAACGTGTGCCCCTGCCACTTCCTTATGACAACTGGATTAAGAAGGGAATTGGTGCCTCTGAGTTCGAGCGAACACCCAAATTTATCCCTTTCAGCGATGCCGAACTGATAACTGACACATTGAACTCTGACTCTCCTCCTGAAACTACTTCTTTGACTCCTGAACACTTGCCCTCTGCATCAGAAGAAACTTTGCCATCTGCGAACTTGAACATTGCAACCTCTGCTGATAACACACTGTTTCCTGATCAAACAGCTCCTGCAAAACTGAGATACAATTTACGATCTCGCAATATGGACAAATAAAGCAGGAAACTGCCTATTTTACACATTTGAAATTTTAACATTTTGCCTTCAGCCAGGAAGTTTGCTATTGTTTTATTGTTTTTAAAATTGCCTTGCCGTCTGGGTAGCCGTAGGGTCGTTGCTGTGTGCCTAGTTGAATCTGCGGGGGTCAGACACAAGGTCGATCTTTCTGTTAGTTCTGGGAACTCCCAGGGCTGATAGAGGCATTTTCATCTACGTACACATCATCAGTGGTCGCGAGCGGATTGTAGAAGATGGAGCTTCCTGCGCTGCAACGAGAAAATGTGATTTATGTTCGCAGAAACAGACTTTACAGAATTCTTCATAGCAAATGTTTTCTGATGCAATGTGCTATTACATTTTTAATTGTTTTGATAACGTTGGTGGGTGGAATCGTTTTTGGTATAAATTTAATTTTTATGCCAGTAACTACAGTACCTCCCCTTGATCCTGCTACCTCTACTGTTTCTTCTATGCACTCTTTTCACTCGTTTCCTGAACATGAGCAAGCTCGACGCTCAGAATTTATCAATAACACTTTCGTACAGCTCTTGCACCAACACCAACTGGTGGTCAACACTACAGACTGCTGGGTGTGTGGCTTGATACCCCACACTATGGATAAAGGCATTCCCTACCAGGTTTTGCCTTTTAGCTATAATGGATCATTTCAGGCCTTTCAGACCATTTTTGCCTATGCCCTTGAAACCTATCCTCCGCGTCCACCACGTTCCACTAAATATAACTCTGCCAACAAAGCTTTAGTCCAGGGAATTATTGACATGATCAAGGACGTCAATAATACTCCATCTTACCCTAGAGACGAATTACGAGTATATTTGAGTTGGAACTCTACAGAGTATCGCCTTAGTTTGGGAGAAAGCAAGCGTAAAAGCTCCACTCCAATCTGGGTCGTACCTCACCGAGGTCAGGTCTGTTTGCAAGGAAATGGGAGAAATCCGAGAGCTCAGCTAGGGAGGAGTGAGTGCGTTGAGACTTACGTGTTTCCGTCTAACTCTTCCCCTGCCTTCCTTACTGCTAGGGGTACCTACTTCATCTGTCAAGACAGAGCGTATACATGGTTGCCTGCTGACTTTTCAGGTTCATGTTATATTGCTCGATTGTTGCCTCCAACATACACTGCTTCTTCAGACTATCACAAGACCAGAGTAGCAAGAGGTGTTTTCAGCAAGGAAGACACCGCTGGTCAGGAAGCTGGAGACTTCTTCAAAGGTTTCCTTCCGTTTTGGGGGCCTATGGCCAATATTAGAAACATACGTCAGCTAACACGGGTAGTTGAATCTACTATTACCGAAACTGCTGGTGCCCTTAGCAACTTGACAGCTGAGCTTCAGGCGGATAGACTCATGACGTTGCAGAACCGTATGGTTCTAGACGTAATACTTGCAGATCGAGGTGGGGTATGCAGAATGATCCAATCGAGCTGCTGTGTCTTTATTCCCAATAACGCTCCAACAGTCTATGAGGCGATCTCTAAGCTACACAAGATTTCCGACTCTATACATGTAGACAAGGGAAACTGGTCCTTCATGGAGTGGTTGTGGACTCTGATATCAGCGTGGGGATGGAAGGTTCTGATGGTCATTGGTGTCATCTTAGTATTCCTATTCTCATGCTGCCTGATTATCCAGTGTGGTCCCGCTTTGTGTAGTCTCTGTGCTGCAACCTGTTTCAGAAAACCACCTGCGTTTGGAGAAAAGGCACGAGAAAGGATGATGATACAACAGCATGTCACTGACCTGATGAGCATAGAGTTAGACTCTGGCATAGACTGAGTAATTGCCTATGTAAGGGCAAAAGGAGGGTCTGAGGTTCCGTGACGATTTGAACCCGTGTTTTCAACATTGTCGTAAATACATAATTTTGGTATCAGCGAACCGCAAATGATCCATTTAGCATTTCCTGGTGTTTTCGCTATGCTACGAGCAAGAGTACTCCTGTTACAAACACATTTCCAATCTACCCATGGCATCCATCTTAGATCATGGCAGCCATTTTGTGTTTCTTGCCCTCACATACGCAATGACCTCTGATTACTTCATTTCGATTAAGGACACGTAGGCTTAGCCGGCGATTCACCTCTCTAGTGACACGTGCACCTTAGAACAGAACATGCTATAGCTGCATGACTCGACAAAGGCTGCCTCCTCTGCCCGAGGCCAGCCTTGCTATACTGGTTCTCGTGTTTGTTGGCCTGATCATGATTAGGCGGCCGAAGCCGGTAGCCTTGCCCATTTACGACCCACAAACATCCCTTATCCTGATTTTCTATCTTCTGCACCTGGCTCTGCTCCTTTCCTTCTGGGCCTTTATTAGGGGGAGGTAACGAAATTTACGATGAGGCGGTCCGGCTCTTGAATGAAATGTTGACATGGAATTGTGATGGAATAGTGGGAACCCCTCTTCGTAATGTTTGACATCAAATATTATCGACGATTCCTGTGCAACGCCAAATATTTATTGTTTAGGACACAAAGGTTTGGGAATGTACTAGCATTGTGAAGAATTCGCCTGAAGGCTAATATTTTGTATATAAGGAGCAACCCTTCTTGTACAAATCGAACAGGCTCCTAGACACTGCCCGTGTGTAGTTTCTGTGACTTCTGTGTCCCTGCAGTAATAAACCTTTGGTCTTTGACGCCACCATCGAGAAGCCCGTGTTTCTGTTTATTTGTGCACCGAGACAGGTAGAACTCCGGGGTCTTCGGGTGTTATCCCTGACACCTCTGGACAGAACCAAAAAGTCCAGAACTCCAAAGGGACAGGGTTTTAGGCCTCAGGAGAGGGTAATGAGTAGTTGGGGTAGTGTTTAAGGCTTTGGGGAGGGTGGTTAGTTTTTAGGGCTGAGGATCGGGGTAGTTTTTTATTACAGGTGATTTGGTTTTAGGCTTTAGGGCAGTGTAAGGGGTTGGGGTAGTTTTAGGGACAGCGCATGTGCGTTAAAGGGGAACTGGTAGTGTTTAATAAGGGTTAGGGACAGCGTGGGGGTTGGGAGGGGGTCGGGTATTTTGACCTCAGGGCGGGAGGCAGGTAGGGAGTTTGTAGCTTAGGGCGGGGGGGAGGGTCATGACCTTAGCCGCGCATACCCCTTCACCGTTCATGCCTTTACCATTGAATTATGTGATAAAAGCATGCGTGGTAAAGGAATGTGTGGTTAAGATGCATTTGTGATTTAGGCTGTGTTGTGGAGGCATGCGCAGTTTAGCCATGTGTGCCTCTATTGTACAACTGCCATGGAATAGAGTGGCACAGAGTGGAATGGAATAGAGTGGAGTGGCATAGAGTAGAGTGGCGAGAGTGGGGTAGAGTGGCCTTGATTGGCGTAAAGCAGGTCGGCGTGGAGTGAAGTGCCAAAGAATGGCATAGACTGGAGTGGCATAGAATGGAGTGGCATAGAGTGGAGAGGCATAAAGTGGCATGGTGTGGTGTAGATTTTAGTTTAATAGAGTACAGTGACGTAAAGTGGAGATGCACAGAGTTTAGTGGAGTGGCAAAGAGTTATGTAGAGAGGCGTGTAGTGGTGTGTCTTATAGTGGCGGAGAGTGGTATTGAATGGCTTAGGGTAGAGTAGCATGAAGCGGAGTAGAGAGGTGTTGAGTGACATAGGTTAAAGTGGACTGGAGTAGAATTGAGTGGCAGCAAGTTGTATAGAATGGAGGGAAGTGGATTATAGTTGTGTTGCGTGGTGTGGAGTAGCGTGGCGTGGAGTGGCATAGAGTGGCAGAAAGTGGTGTAGAGGTGCGTAGGGTAGAGTGCAATGGAATGAGGTAGAGTGGTGTAGACTGCATAGAGTAGAGTGGTGTGGAGTAAAGTGGAGTAGAGTGTGGTAGAAGATAGTGACATACATCGGAGTGGGGTGGCATGGATTAGAGTGGTGTAGATTGTAGTGTCATAGAGTTGAGTGGAATGGAGTGGTAGAGTAGAGTGGAGTGATGCACTGGCAGTTCGTCCATTGGGGGCGTTGGGGCGTTGCCCCACTAGCCATGGACGACCGTCACTGTCACTGACAATGCGCGCATACATACCAAAAATTACCGAGTCGTATTTAATGCATTTAAATGGCAAAAAGTCTGGGTCTGAGGATTGAGGCAGACCTCTCGATGGCTCCCCAAGTCGCAGCTGTGGTTGGCTCTTGCACGGGTGTACTGAAGCAATTGCGGAAATTGGTACCCATCTTATCAGCCTCTACCCTGCAATCTATTGTATCTGCCACAGTTATTTCAAGACTTGATTACGGCAATGCACTATACCTCGGCTTGCCACAGAAGCTGTTGAGGAAGCTGCAGGTAGTACAGAACGATGCCGCAAGGCTGATCCACTCCCTGCCTAGAAACTCCCACGCCAACCCCCTGCTCCAAAAGTTACACTGGCTACCGGTCATGTATAGAGTACAATTCAAATATCTCTCTGTTGCCCACAAGGCTCTCTTTGGTAAAGCACCAGAGTACATAAAACGTCTCATGAGATACATTCCCGGTAGACCTCTGCGCTCAGGTAAGACCTCTAATCTGATTCAACCCAGATTCAAGCTAAAAACCAGAGGAGGAAGAGCTCTGTCTGTTCTTCTCCCACAGTTGTGGAATGCACTTCCGACTACTTTGAAGGAAGAATCTCAGTTACTGCCCTTCAGAAAGAAATTAAAAACCCATCTATTTAAAAGGGCGATGACTCCAGCATAGTCGACAGGTAGCCTGAGGGACTTGGGTTAACAGTGTGCTGTGTTCTGTTTCTAAGCGCTTAGAGACCGGCGGTGAAAGGCGCTATACAAATAAGCAATAACATAACATAAAATTTATTTGAGGTCGGTCGGAGTGAGTCACTAGCTATAGTGACGTGACGTCATCGCGGAAGGGTGTGGGGGGCGGGCCTGCGGCAGTGAGTGGCAGGCTGGCATGGCAGATAACAGCAGCGTGGCAGGGGGCAGCAGCAGTGTGTGCACATTTATGATAAGTCATTTTTATGACTTGCCCACGCATGCGCACACATGCAGTAGCCCCTTCCCTCCTCCTCCCCTAGCACTCACACAGGCAGACACCCGGGGGAGCCGGGTCTCATTATGGGCAGTATTAGCCCTTCTCTTTAGCCAATCCTGGAACGGTGGCAATGTTAATGCTGCGCCAGGATTGGCTACGGTACCGCACACGAGGATGGTGGTGCCGCCGCCGCGCGTGGGTGGGTGGGTGCCTGGCTGTGCTTAGCCTGCCGCTCTGTATGGCCAATCATCAGCAACCATGTAGTCAGTGATTGACCGGCGTTGGCTGCTGTGGGGACGTCACCGCGCCCTGGCATGGACAGGACTGCCACAACAACAGCACCAGAGTCACGAGGAGAGTGAGGTGAGCGTAGACCTCGTCAGGTCAGACCTCGTGACAGTCATTGTCTTCTTCTTCTCGTCGACTGGTGGTGGAGAGTGAGAGAGTCTGTGTCAGACTGTCAGTTCTGATGAAACCACGTAAGTTAAGAGTAGTAGTCACTTTATGCGTGTGTGCGGACGGACCACTGCGGTCACCAGTGTGCGTGTGTGGTGGTGCGTGGCAATGGCCCCATCATACTTACTGGGGTGCCGGGGACAGCCATAGTCATTTTAATTTTATTAACACGAGGGGTGAAAGAAATTGTTAGGTCCATGATCAAAGATCACCCCAAGCCAAGGTTTCTTACTTTCCTTGATGCTGCCGGTAAAGTGTCTGGTCGTTTGTGCCATATTCTTCTAGGTTGCTGGTTGGTCTCTTGTCCACAGCTCCCAATCTCTGTTTTAGCACAACATATTTAGATCTGGTATCAAAGTGGGGTGCTCTTTGTTGGAGCGGATAGTGGCCCTGTCTTCAAAAACAATATGAAAAATGCCAGTGATGAAAAGAAATCGAAACCGGAAGTAATTGACTTTATACCTTTTTCTGACAGAAGCTACACTTGGATCCAGCAATTGGCAAAGCAAGGCCTTATGCGATGAGTAGGTCTAGAGTTTTGTTGCATTACGTAGAACTACAATTCCCAGACTGCACTGGTCCATCACTGGAAAAATTTGTGAGCACGGGGCATTGTGTTGTCGAGAACAGGAGTTGTTACGCTAGGCAGATGCTCAGTTCATGTCCAACACAGAGGGGCCTTCTTTCCGTGTGGGTGGAAGGCGACGGAGGAGGGAGTCTGAAACTGCCAGACATACATACAGCCTGACTTTTTCAGGTCGCTGTGATCGTCTTCCCAGCTGTTTTCGGGAAGTCTTCACTGACTGTCTGTTGCCCGATTTAATGGAAGTTGCATGGGAGAAGTCGCATTGTGGTTGTCGGGAAATATCCATCATCCTTGGCGGAAAAATAACAAATCCTTTTTTGTTTCAGCTTCCATTCCACCCTAGCTTTAATTTATTTTTGAAGTTTTATATAGCGCGTACTAGACCCGAAGGATCAAAGTGCTTTACATGAGCACCAGTTGCGTTACATGAAGACACACATTTATCGATTGGGTTAGGCAGGGGGGGATTAAGTGATTTGCCCATGAGAGCCACTGCCGAGGCTCGAACCCGGTTCCGCCGCTCCGATGTCAACGCTCTAGCCATTAGGCCACACCCCCTCCGCTTAGGAGTGGGATGGAGTTGAAAAAAAAAACGAACTGTTGAGTAGGTGGGAAATGTGCCGTTGTTAAAAGTAGATGTCAAGCAATGCCCACGTTGGTAAAATAGAGCTTTAAGTAATGACCCCTCAGTTTACTCGATTAAAAAAAAACTCTAAAGAGCGCTATGTGGTTGCCTCAGCAGTGTGACCTTTCACCCCAAGTGCAGCATCAGAGGACAAAGCGGTCTGTTACACAAGGTCAAAGGTGGCTCTGTTGTTGCAAAGGGTTCTTCAGTGTTCCGCCTCACAACTTTTACCATCTACCAGCTGCCACTGAGTGATGTAAAGTGGCGTGGAATTATGTGGAGTGACGTATAGTGGCGCAGAGTGGTGTGGGATGGTGTAGAGTGGTATGGAGTGGAGTGGCTTAAAGTTGAGTGGCATACAATAGAGTGAATTAGAGTTGGAGAGAGAGAGGCGTGGAATGGCATGGCATAGAGTGTTGTAGAGTGGCGTGGAGTTGCAGAGAGCGGAGTGGCATAGATTCGAGTCACGTAGAGTGGCAAAGAGTTTAATGGTGTGGAGTGGTTGGAGTGGTGTGAAGTGGTGTGGCATAGAGTGGAGTGTCATAAAGTGGAGTATCATGGAGTGGAGCTGCATACAGTAGAGTGGCTTGGAGTGGAATGGCGAAGAGTGGAGTGCCATAGAGTCTAGTGGCATGGCATGGAGTGGTGTGGCACGGAGTATAGTGCCATGGAGTTAAATAGCATAACGTGGCGTGGCATAGAGTAGACTTGTGGTGGTGAGCTTCAGCAAGGCCTACCAGTGCAAGGGATTCGCCCTTCTCTGCACAGAGTCCTCAGACCAATAGGAAGAAGTTGGCACAGAAACTGGAATAGAAAAGACAGAATTTATTAAACCTCATGAGGTGGAACTACATTCACACAGCACCCTTCGGTAATGCATGAATTAGCACACTGAATGGAAGGAGCTTGGTCCTTTTATACCCACACAGGGTATCAAATGAAGGCGGTACGAGTACAGAATGCTGGTTGTAAGTACATATAAGGTCATACAGAAAGTGTACAAGCAACAAGTGGGAGGAGTTAACAATTAGCTAATTCTGGTGAACACATCCTGACAGTTAAAAGTTGAGGACAGCTGTAAGCTCAACTGAGCATGTGCGAAGCAGAAGAGGCTAAATATATCTTGTCTCTAGGCAGATTTCAAGAGCAGTTAACATGGAGGTAGGACAGAGCACATGGCGAGCACATGGCAAACAAAATGGCTGACAGAAATACAAAATGGATTCCGCAAAATGGACAAGATAGTTTCTAAATACAAGATGTCTTCTGCTAATGTTTAACCTAATCACTACTAAATTACAACAGACTGGGGTAGACTGGCATTGAGTGACGTAGAGCAGAGCGGTGTGGAATGAAGTGACGAAGAGTGGCAGAAAGTAGAGTGGCATTAGGTGAGTGGCATTAGGTGGAGTGGCATAGAGTGCTGTTGCATAAACTGGCATGGAATGTCACAGATTAGAGTTTAATAGAGTACAGAGGTGTAAAGCGGAGTAGCATAGAGTTGAGTGGAGTGGCAAAAGGTTCTGTAGATAGGTGTTTAGTAGTGTGGTGTGGTGTGGCAGAGAGTTGTATTGAATGGCGTAGGGTGGAGTGGTATGAAGTGGAGTAGGGTGGAGTAGAGTAGAATTGAGTGGCGTAGAGTGGCGTGGCATAGAATGGAGTGAAGTGGATTAGAGTTGGCATGGAGAAGAGTAGAGTGGTGTAAAGTGTGTAGAGTAGAGTGTTGTGGAGTAAAGTGGAGTGGGTAGAAGGCAGTGGCGTAGATTGGAGTGGGGTGGCATGGAGTTAATTGGCATAGAGTGTAGTGACATAGAGTGGAGTGGTGTAGAGTGGCATGGAATTGTGTGGAGTGGCGTAAAATGGTGTGGGGTTTCATACAGTGTGTGGAATGGAGTGTCTAGTGGAGTGACCTAGAGATGTGTGGAGTGGCATGGTGTATAGTGGAGTAGCATAAAATCGAGTTACAAAGAGTAGTACATTTGTGGGTGTAAGTAACCTAAGCAAGGAACCAAACTTAAAAGCCATGCATAGCTATGAGGCATAAAGGGAATGAATGGCCAAAAGGCAATAAAAATTAGCATAGGTAGGAAGCATTATGAAGGTGTAAATGTATTGTTAGTGTGGCTTTTATACATTATAACAGCTTAATACAAACAACGTAAATTGTAATTTTAATTTAGTTGTACGAGTAAGCCAAAAGATTTAGGCATAGATAAACAATGTCCAAAAATAAGTTTGAAATCAGAATGAATGTAGAAGGCAGCAAGAGATCTGGAAACAGAGGAAGTGCCTTAAATGAGTATTTCAATCACAGTGCGATCAGGGAATGGACAAGAATTAAGTTGAGTCCATTTATGCTTGGTCCCTGCTCCACAGAAAAAAAGGCGGCAGGCCAATCACGAGGCCACATATACAAAAAAACAATCGATGGACAGAATGCTAGACAATGCAAGCATTCACCCCCAGTCACAGGGATCTGGGTTAAATCCAGCATTCTTTTGCTCACCACAACACCCCAGTTTGGATCCAGACATATGGAAATCAGTCTTGACACTGTTCCTTGTGGGAACAGTCCAGCCCGAACTGCCAAACCAGGTCCTCCCTGGACCAGAAACAAGCATCTTGGGACCGGTTTCAGGGCATCACCCTTCATCAGCCAGGCTAGCTTGAATCAAGTGGTGTAGTGAGCATGGGACCAGGCTAGATTGAATCAAGTGGTGTAGTGAGCATGGGACCCACATCTGAGCATACCCTTCCCACTTAGGCCAACATATGCAAAAGATACAATTGATGGATGGAATGCTGGGCAATGCAAGCATTCACCCCAGTCACATGGAGCTGGGTTAAATCCATCATTCTTTTGCTCACCACACCACCCCAGTGTGGACCCAGCCATATGCAAATCAGTCTTGACCCTGTTTCTTGTGGGAACAGCCCAGCCCAAACTGCCAAACCAGGTCCTCCCTGGACCGGAAACAAGCACCTTGGGACCGGTTTCAGGGCATCACCCTTCATCAGCCAGGCTAGCTTGATTCCATTAGCGTAGTGAGCACGGGACCCATGTCTGAGCATACTCTTCCCGCTTAAGGCGCCATATACAAAAGTAACAATTGATTAACCTAATGCTGGACAATGCAAGCATTCACCCCCATTCCTAAGGATCTGGGTTACATCCATCATTCTTTTGCTCACCACACCAGCCCAGTTTGGACCCAGTCATATGCAAACCAGTCTTGACCCTGTTCCTTGTGGAAACAGTCCAGCCCGAACTGCCAAGCCAGGTCCTTCCTGGCCCGGAAACAAGCATGTACTTTTTTATCCACCTGCAATTATTGTGTGTTCAGAATACTGACCATCAACAAATTCAATCAGGTGTATATATATAGTGCAACTAACAACAAAGGAGTGACTAAATAAATTGAGAAAAGGATTTAAAGTGAAGTGAAACGTGGAAAAAATAATAGTTTTTTATATATTACCCTCACTCACCCAACTATTGGGTGACATGCTTCATCATTGGGTAGTTTTCACCCGACAGGTAAAAGACCTGTCTGGTGTGCTGCGACACCTGCAGTTGCAATGGAGCTGGATTGAATAAGAACCAGTGAAAAAAGGTGAACGTGATAAAGTTAAAAAGGTGCGGACACTGATCCAAACCAAACTTTAATGAAGATCAGTGTGAGCATCTAGATGTAAAAGATGAGATGAGAAGGACAATGTGGACTTTAAATTTGAGTCGAATTGTCCAGATCAATAGGTCGACATGTTTCTGCTCTTGAAGGCCAAATCGGCCGAGCTTTCATCAGGACCAAAAAACGAACTGAACACTGGGCGGTATGCACACTCTAAGGAGCACCCTGACCTCAGCGTTATCTTAAGTCTTACTTAACTCACGGTTCTTAATACCGGTTAGACCTGGAATTCCCAGGTGATAGGGATCTGTGGAAAAAAGAAAGAGAGAAGAACACATATACACACTTCCATTAATGTCATGTGTAAACATCATCCCTTCTCCTATCAATAAAACCACATGCACTCCACTTTGCCAAGCCTCCATACAGAATATAACTCTTTTTTTGTGTATTTCTGGGCAGGCAGACATATTCTGACCCCAAAAGGTGCAAATCAGAATAAATCGGTTTATTTGGAGGTATTTTGAGCCCATTAAGCTATCGTTTACCACCCCAAGTAAGTCCAGGAAACCTTAGACAATGCGGTGTATTTATGTGCTAAATCGCCAAAACAAATTTCATTAGAAAATGAAGAAACACGACTTTTATAGCCCAGTGCAAAAGGATAACTATGCAACAGTACACTCACTGTACTGAATGGAGTCGAAACACCCAACAATGTGGACACATTAGAGCTAGCAAAACAAAGGAGTATTTGTAATTACGTGAAACTACAATCCGCCTCACGTCATGGGCACAAGTGGTGGGGGTTACTTCACATCGGAGGAAACTGGAAGAAAACCGACATGCAGTCTCAAAATACGATCGCCAACAATACCCTTACTATGTGTATTAAGAAAGGCAAACTCGATTGTCGGCGTTATCTATATCGGCGGCATCCCGTACTTACTAGCGCTCCGATGGCTCCCCGCGTGTGACCTAAAGGGTTCACAACCACTGCCCAAATGTTAGCCAATGCCGATAGTTGAAACGGCAATATGCGATCACTCCGGTCACATGGGATATAAAAGTCGTGTTTCTTCATTTTCTAATGAAATTTGTTTTGGCGATTTAGCACATAAATACGCCGCATTGTCTAAGGTTTCCTGGACTTACTTGGGGTGGTAAATGATAGCTTAATGGGCTCAAAATACCTCCAAATAAACCGATTTATTCTGATTTGCACCTTTTGGGGTCAGAATATGTCTGCCTGCCCAGAAATACACAAAAAAAGAGTTATATTCTGTATGGAGGCTTGGCAAAGTGGAGTGCATGTGGTTTTATTGATAGGAGAAGGGATGATGTTTACACATGACATTAATGGAAGTGTGTATATGTGTTCTTCTCTCTTTCTTTTTTCCACAGATCCCTATCACCTGGGAATTCCAGGTCTAACCGGTATTAAGAACCGTGAGTTAAATAAGACTTAAGATAACGCTGAGGTCAGGGTGCGCCTTAGAGTGTGCATACCGCCCAGTGTTCAGTTCGTTTTTTGGTCCTGATGAAAGCTCGGCCGATTTGGCCTTCAAGAGCAGAAACATGTCGACCTATTGATCTGGACAATTCGACTCAAATTTAAAGTCCACATTGTCCTTCTCATCTCATCTTTTACATCTAGATGCTCACACTGATCTTCATTAAAGTTTGGATTGGATCAGTGTCCACACCTTTTTAACTTTATCACGTTCACCTTTTTTCACTGGTTTTTATTCAATCCAGCTCCACTGCAACTGCAGGTGTCGCAGCACACCAGACAGGTCTTTTACCTGTCCGGTGAAAACTACCCAATGATGAAGCATGTTACCCAATAGTTGGGTGAGTGAGGGTAATATATAAAAAATTATTATTTTTTCCACATTTCACTTCACTTTAAATCCTTTTCTCAATTTATTTAGTCACTCCTTTGTTGTTAGTTGTATTTAGAATGGAGTACAGGAATGTCCTTTGAGCCCTTACTCTCTTGTTGTTGTTATGTATATATATAGTGGACAGAGTCAATAAGGGCAGCTTTTGCACCTTCGTTTCTCCAGGATATTGGAAGTACTATGACCCTCAGGACCCGCGTCTGGAACAGCGCCGCTGCAGCCAGCAGTCCGTGAATTTGCACGGAGGAACCAAGGGCCACAGTATCAGAGGTGCCAGGTCTGCCCTAATCTGAATACTTGCAGTTGAGGTGCCTAGGGGACCCAGCAGGAGGTTTTGACTCTGCGCTGAGTTGGCCATTTCATCTGCACCACGTTCCTAATTACGTCCTGGGCCCTAAAGATGGATACAGGGAAACGAGAGGAGAACCTCACCCGGCAGGCTGTGAGAGTTGCATGCTGAGGTCTGTAGTCTGCCGATGCAGCAACAGTATTTTGTGAGACTCTGATCTGGCCCACCAGGACAACCACCAATGGTACAACAAGTGGGAGTATATTTGCAGTGTACTGGCGGGAAACTCTGTTGTTAGCAGGCATTGAAAAAGTCAATTAAGACGAAACTCGTCATGCCGATGCTTCCTTGAGAATAAACCACCTACCTGGATCCCCGCTGTGTCCCTCTCATTCTTTCTTTGGCTTGAATCCTTTGTGGGATATTGTGCACGGCAGCCCATGACACGCTGGAGGGACCCACCTTACAAAGTGTGTTAAAATCTAGTTTGCAGTGTGAACATTATCGGCACCATCTTGTCCCTTTTCTAGGCCCATACGTGTGCGTAAGCGACAGCCATTTTGGGTACCATGGCCTCTCTACCCATTGCGGATCACCAGCGCGTCTCTCTGACTTCATAAGCATCCCCCCGCGCACTGACAGCCTCCGCACTCTCATGCCCGGGCCATAAACCGCCCCTTCATCGCAGCCCTGCATTGGAACCACATCCCGCACCAAACCAACACCTCTCTCCATCCCTTTCATGAACACAAATCCTTTGATAACCACCTTCCTCCGTGCCCGATTGTCTGAACTGATCCCAGGCCATCACCTAGCCCTGCGGATGTAGTTTATTGCTCCTACTGTGAAACTCACCCATCTTCAAAGGAGCTAAGATTAATCAATGCCTCCACCCCATGAGATCCGATTGATCGCACACATTCCGGGAACCGGTGGAATGTCCAGTTGCGCGATAGTCATCACCTGCTGAGATTGGGGTGGGGACTTCCACTGTAGATATGTGTGGGAACGGGCCTGAAGCAGAGATTCCGAGGATGTCTTTCCTTACATCAAAGCATTTGCAAGAATGTACCATATGTCACAAACTGCAATAAAGTCATAAACCTGTGTATAAGAGGATAGGCCTCAGAGATGCAGTGAGAGCACCTCAAGACGATACCCTGTTTGTCTGATCTGACGTGTTCTGTTCCGACGGAATTAAACTTTGTTTCCCGCTTTTCCAGTTTCCAGCGCCTGCCTCTGTATTTATTAAATCCTCGAATGGTATGAGAGGCGACTAACGCCAAGCAGCGTCTAAAGGTTATCTATAAGAACTTCTTTTTCCACAAGTGGACCGTCAATAAGGGCTGCTTTTGCAACTTCGTTTCTCCAGGATACTGGGAGTACTCTGACCCACTGCACCCGCATTTGTAACAGCGCTGCTGCAGCCAGCAGTCCGTGAATTTGCACTGAGGAACCAAGGGCCACTGTATTCGGGGTGCCAGGTCTGCCCTAATGTGGATACTTGCGGTTGAGGCGCATAGGGGACCCAGCAGGAGGTTTGGACTCTGCAGCTGAGTTGGCCATTTCATCTGCACCACTTTTCTAATTACATCCTGGACCCTAAAGATGTATACAGGGAAACAAAAGGAAAACCTCACCCGGCATGCTGTGAGAAGTGCTTGCTGGGATCTGTAGTCTGCCGATGCAGCAACAGTATTTTGTGAGACTCTGATCAGGCCCACCAGGACAACCACCAATGGTAGAACAAGTGGGAGTATATTTGCAGTGCACTGGCAGAAAATTCTGTTGTTAGCAGGCATTTGAAAAAGTCAAATAAGACAAAACGCATCATGCTGATGCTTCCTTCAGAATAAACCACCTACCTGGATCCCTGCTGTGTCCCTCTGATTATTTCTTTGGCTTGAATCCTTTGTGGTATATATATATATATATACTAAGCTGCTAATTAAAGAACTCCCATCAAGCTCCCCTCTGTGTCCTCTTGCTTCTTCTTTGGTGGGGTAGACTTTGGATATTTTATGCGCTTGCCAGTGCGCGTTCAAAGGACCCGTTCTACAAGAGTCCTGTGACTTAATGGCATTGTGGAAAACAAATCCTCCGAGGTATTGGATGTTGCGGGACCGCCTCAGGATCAGGACTGGCAAGTGGCCGCTGTAAGCTACAGTCCGTGACTTCACGGGGAAGAGGGATCATTGTATCACCGCTACAAGGCCCGGCTCGACTGTGCATTTTGAGGCAGAATGTTGGGGACTTGAGGGCAGGGCGGGCGCTAGGCATGGGCAGCATGGACAGCTGCCCAGGGCCCCCGCGCCTGCTGGCAGCCTTGGGGCCTCGCGCCTTTTATGACTCCAGAGTTCCGAGATCGGGGGCCCCCTAAGAGATCACATTTCCTCTTTTTTTATCACTCTCCCCTGCAGTCCTGTCTCTGTGGGCCTAATGGCTGCATCTGCATGTCAATGACATTGATTAGAAAGTTAATTAAAGTGCACTTGCCTGGGAAGTGCGCCCTGCCCCTGTATGAATGAAAGGCAAAATATCCTGCTGGGCGCAGAGCAAAAGAATGGCGGCGCATCACAATGGAAACTCCTCACCTAGGACAAGTGGAAAGGGAGCAGGGAGTGAAAAGCAGGGGGGGAGCAGATAGGTGTGAGTAAGGCAACGAGACAAGAGGTGCATGCAGAGGAGCAGTATCAGCATCAAAAGTGGATGGAGCAGAGTTTAACGTCTGCTGGGTTACTTGAGTCTTAGACCTGGTATTAAATTATTATGGACATTGAAAAGGGGCCTTAACTTTTCCTGCAAAAACATTAATCTAGTTTCTGCAAAACAAATGAAAGTTTAGAAAAGCAGGTGATGAGACGGGCGCTCTCCATTTTTACAGTCACCCTCAGAGTGAAAACACAAATCTTAACTCTGCAGCAGCACAACTCTCTGCTGCCTTTAATGCAACTTCAACAACACTCGTTATAGTTCTTTCACAGTCTCATCATGTCAGAAGTGGAGCAATTTCGAGATTATATACAAGGAAGCCATAGATGTTGCTTATTTATCGTATGCAACGGATAATCATTGACAAAGCCAATAGTACTGGCATGTTAAAGGTGTAATTTTACTTGTTGTAATATTTATCTGGAAGCAATGACAGAAGCAGCAAAATACCAGTTGGGAGGCGCACTATGCTAAGTACAGATTTATATAGCTTACATGTTTTTAAGCCACTCCTTTAACTACATTAGCCATGCCCCTGTGAAAGACCCCCCTAGTTTTTTCATCCCACTTAAAGCCCTGCTGTCAGGTCAGTATGTTGGCCTTTTTTTTGGATAGTTGACCTGCTTTATGGTCAGGTGAGCCAGTTTTTACGGTTGATTTTCATGATATTAAAGCTTTTATTGCCTGCAGAAAACTAGAATCAGTGCAGTCTTCCATACCTTACAAAAAACTTATACAGCATGTCTTTACAAGTTTAAAACTGCCCTAGTTTGCAAACATGAGACACTTTTCTAGCTAACTAACTCACTAATGGGGGCCCCTTCATGCCGCATAATTTACTCACCCTGACATTCCAGTGGTCCTGATGTTAGGGTAAAACAATGCAGTGATTTTGTTCCGGTTTATATTTCACATGCTTTAATTAATCTTGCTTTCCTCAAGAGTGCTAGCTATTTTCAGCATGTGTGTTTCTGTATTTCATTTCACAGCATATTACTCTTGGATGATGCACCCTTTGTACTGTCGCCTCCAGGCGTTTATAACAGGCTACAATTGAGCACTTTGGAGTTGAGTATGAAGGCAGTACAACTTTCACATTATGCCTGTCTGTGGGTCAAAAAGGTGTTCAGATTACATGATCATTCAAAATATGGCCTCTCTGCCGAGCACACTGAGCAATGGTCCTGCATTGCAGTTGTCATTCTATGCAAATGTGTGTGAAAGAGCTACTTATTGGTCAACGCAACAAGGTGAAAGGAAAATAATTTATTGTTGTTGCTCTTTTAGCTTAAACAGCTAACAACCATTGACAAAACCCAGTCGAGAGTGTGCAGTTTGGTTTCATTTTAATTATAAAAAAAAACCATCAAAAAAACCTTTCTTTAGCCGGCCCGATCCGATTTCACGTGGTCTCTGCTTAGGGGCCTCACATGTTCCTATTCTACCCGGGGCCCCACATATCCTAGCACCGGCCCTGCTTGAGGGAGTTCAGGACTTTAGCGTACAGGGTTTGACCTCACCATTAAACCCCCTCCCTTATCTGGCATTTCAGCAACCATTGAAGGACATCATTGTGGCTCCACATTTGATATTTATCGGAAAATTGAATTACGGGAGCTGTAGTCTTTAACATTTGCAGCTGTAACCAATTGAGCAGAGCCAGCTGACCTCACGACATTTGGAAGGGCCTATGAAATATAAGGGAGGGAGTTGGTTTTGCCTTGGTTTAGCTGCGGCACCTGAGGAAGGCTCACACGAACCGAAATCCGAAATGCATCATGCCATACAAAGCTGCTAATTAAAGAACTCCCGCCAAGCTCCCCACGGTGTCCTCTTGCTTCTTCATTGGAGGAATAGACTTTAGATATATGTATATATATATATATATATATATATATATATATATATATATATATATGTGTGTGTGTGTGTTTGTATATGTGTGTGTAGATTTACTTTTTCTAACTCCACTACTACTCGCGTGACAATATGTCAAGCCATATATACTTACCTTAGCAATATAGCATAGTGATTAAGCGGGGATAGGTAAAGCGGTAGTCGTTCTGGAAATTATTCTATTTAAGGTTGATAAAAAAAAGTATTGTGATAGATCACCAACAGGGGCCCCAGTGTTCGTTACGCACAACCGCTTTTGTTTCTATGTATGCTGAAATCATTACTAAAATTAAAAACATTTATGTGGTGTTTGCAAAAGTAGACCATGAAAGGAACAAGTTTTCAATACAATTTTTCGCAAGATCTGGCTGGGAAAGCGTTTGCTTCTAGCAAGAGGCAATTAGCAGGCAAGGGCCGTGGTTCTCTAAAGAGCAGCATTTTGCCTTTCTTGAACTTAACGAGCAAATGACTGGGTCTACTGCCTAATAATTGGCAGAGTTTACAGCAGGAAGGTTACGTCCTTCATTGAGACTGGCCTGAAAACTCAAGATTGGCAGCTGGATGTACCTCCTCACCGAGGGAAACCTGTCAATTATTTCTCTTTTCAGATTCAGCTGAACCCCCCCCCCCCCCCCCCGCAGTACAGAATCAAACCCCCTCCCCGCCCCCACACACACATCCCCCTCACCCTTTGAAGGCATAACGCGGACAGCAGGTTTAAGGACGGGACGATACCCAGATATCCTCTACGCCACAAATTCATAATTGCATCAACGCCACTCTGTGGCGTCGACAAGCACCTCGGTACATCTTGACACTCATTCAAACCGCTGTCTGCATGGGTGTCGGTATTATATGCCAGGTTTTATCGAGACCGTAATTATCAGGGGTGATGTGATGCGACAGTCAACATATTACCCAGAAGATATCAACAGGTCCACCTGCAAAAACGTACTGTGAAGAAAAGGCCTGGAAATACCACGACATCTATATACGGCGCAGAAATCATCACCAAATATACATGTGATTCCCCGTTCTAACACGGACCTCTGTGATGCGCGATTCTGCGCCTGATTCCCAAAGGTAAATTTACATTTTTGTGTAAATGTACTCTTTTTCGGTATGTATAAATAACATAGTTAGTATTAACTTGTTGGCGAACTTCATGACAGGCCTTCCTATCTTTTTATGTGCGGAGCTCTCGGCGCTATTTCCGTTTTGAATCAGGCCATTGAACATTGATGGCATTCAATAAGGAGCTATTTATTCCCCTCCGATCCTTATGAGGTCCCGGTGACATTTTGTTTACACCTGTAATCTCACATAATTTTCGGTATTCTGCATCAGGTTTGTTATGCGAAACGCCCAACATTACACATTCAGGCGAAAACCCTATTGCGGACACAATCTGAATGAACAGAATGGCAGCAGCTGTCATTCACATCACGTGCCTTTTTGCACTGTTTTTTTTAAGAGTGAAATGCACTCTCGCATCCAAATGCCCACAAGAACGCATTTAAAACTAAAAAATAGCACAAAAAGCAGGACCAGCATTTCTCATCATTTCACATATTTTTTTACGCGACTTTCGCTTGGGCCTAACCTTATTTATTGGGTGTGATAAATAGTGCACAAACACTGCGGCACTTGTAATAGAGCCCAATGCCGTTTTTTACCCTACCCCTTTAATTCATTTTTTAGTTAAAAGAAAAATTTATTAAGATAACTGAATAATGGCAACATAATATACAAAGAGAAAACAACAGGAATAGCATGAATATTAACCCTTTAATTCATTTTAATTTGGAAAATCTTAACCTTTTTGATTAGGTTTCAATTACGTTAAAAGTTTAACAAGTAACTGTAGTAGGCGGCTATTCAATAAAACATCTGTGATGCCGTTGAATTGACAAAACTGCAGGTATTGATTAAGCCTAATCATAAGGTCAATATTGCTAACGCAGTTCGTGTTGGCATAACACGATTGGGCGCGCAATTTGAAACAAAAGAAAATATAGTAGACTCGGCCAAGGCTGTCTTCTCCCCCTACCCTGTATCAGCAATTCAAAACGTGCCTTCAAGTTCTGTATTTTTTGGAAAAAATTGAATTATGTATAAATCTAGGCGCAGGGTGCAACATTATTAATACATCACCCGTAGGTACATAGGTTACTTATCGAGCTAATGAAGACAAAAAGTAAATGCTTTCTGCCACCTCCAATTTTGTACTCATCAGCATCTAAAGATTCAGCAATTTCATATAGTCAGCATATAAGTTCTTCCCAGCTCAGATATCCCAAATAGTCATAGTAGAGCTGCCAACGGCGCTTACTCCCAAACGTCATGGACGTCAGTTCACCATAATACCAGCAGTATCCTAAGTGGCAACACCCCCTTCTTGAAATCCAGAGACATTGGCTGCTGATGGGTCAGGTAAAGTCCAGGCTACCCCTGAGATGAAGGATATCCAGGTCAGTGCCTTGGGTACCAAAATGCAAGCCATGGGTCGCCCCGTGACTCACTGGTAACCACAGCTGAGGGCTATATGTAAGTCAACAATGTGTTAAAGTACCTATTCTTCGCATTTTACCCAAAGAACAGTCCAGCATATAAAACAGAACATTAGTCAGAACCCTTCACATACATCAAACAGCGCGTAAATATCCTATGTGGTAAGCTAATTCGAAACCTCTAACAGATTGACGCAACCCAGATACCTCAAATCCAAAAGCACACTATACAAAACATCACACACATCAAGCAGTAAGAACACATTCCACCGAACGCAACATACCTGAGTACAGCAGCTTAACCAAGTCACATACCAAGCAATGTTATTTTTAAGATACATCTAACTGGAAAGCAAATTGGCATGTTGCCGACCTGAAGCTATTCTGAAGCTATTGTTCCAGTCACGCCCAAACTCAAAAATCACAGACGTACTGCCATGAAAGCTAGAGACCTAGACTACCCAGGCATACCATCACAAGAGTATGTAGCCTTCCTCTACAAATGGAATATCAGAAACATTCTAGACCAGTGGTTCTTAACCTGTGATTTGTGGACCCCTGGGGGTCCCCCAGACGCACTCAGTGGGGGGTCTCAGATGTTTAAAAAAATTAAATATTATCCTAATCAATGCATTACGATTACTTAAGTATTCACAAATAGAGAAGTGAAATTAAAAATGTAATAACATGTTTTATATTTGATTGGGATATAAACAAAATATTTTAATATTTGAGCATTTGTTTGGCATATTCTTGTTTTTGTGTATTCTTTTGAGATTGAAATCATAGAAGTTTCCTAAGTATAGGCTCCCCGGTTTCCATTGATGACTCATTCTGGTTCCCCGTGTTTCAAAATGATTCAGTATGGGTACACAAAGGTCAAAAGGTTAAGAACTGCTTTTCTAGACAACCGTAGACCTCCGAGAGTGCTACATGGTCATACCAATGGCAGTATAAACTCTCACGAAATTGCACTAAAATAACTTGACTTTCCAGGTCTAAACACAGAACATATGATCTAAAGTTACAAAACTGTATGACCTCGAACATCGCACACACTTCGCAGGAACAGTATTTAACTATTGAGAAAAGTTTCACCCCGGTACACGAGAAATGACCAAAAAAATCTTCAATGCTTATTACATTTGACTGGGGTCATACATAACTCGCCGCCTACTTAGTAGTAACATGCATCTGTTCGCTTTTGCTTATGCACATTTTCAACCCACAACTAATATTGTATTAGCATTTACACACACATACGTTTGACATGTATGGTGCTTTTATTAGCTGACAATGCAGTAGGATAAAAACCTTATTTCACAGGGAACCGTGAAATATGGAGAATATATTTCACAGTTTTATATGAATTACAGATTTTATCTGCATATTGGCAGCTCTCCAAACCATTTAGCAAAGGTTTCACATGGTCAGGGCTACTAGGATTATGCAGCATAGTAGATCAACTTTGCAGCAAGTGTACCTAAATCATGCAAGGAAAATGCAAACTATGCAGCACATTCTCTGTTGGTAATCTTTTTATCAATTTGAAGACAGAACGTTTTGGTGATGTAAACTAGAGCAGAGCGTAGAACTGGGATTTACTTTCCAGCACTGGAAAGAAGCCCTTAAGTAGCACAAAGTAGGGCTATGGTTCTAGGGGGTACATCCTGAGTAATACATGTGTGTTGCCACACAACCATCCATGGATTTTGATACAGACCTTATGTACTAAAAATGACAAACAGGACCTTCCACCAAAAAATGTACGTATCTGTGAGACAGGTGTGAGATTGGGCAATAGTTTTCTTTACTCCAAACCTTTCTAACGTTGCATGTGTGCTGCAATATACAGTACACATACAAAGCTGGAAAATGTTAACTATGTCTAAGCATCATATTTTATACTGCAAGGATACCCTTACTTAACAAGCATTAGATATGCAATAGGTTTCGTATTTGATTATGTTAGAGCTAATGGTGTTGTAAATGACTGGCCAAATGTACGAAGCATTTAACATGTTGCAAACAGCCCATCGGGTCATCTGCGCCCATTAAAATCCATTTTCAAATGTACAAACCCTTGCAACATAGGGTTTGTGAGTTGCTATTTGGAAGAGGTGTGCCAAGGTCATTCCTTCCTAATAGCAAACTGCACTGGCATGTAGGAATGTTTTGCGATCATGAGTGCCCATCGGGCCATTAACGCCTCTTAAAATGCATTTTTTAAATGTACCAACCCGATTTTTCGAGTCTTCTGTAACCAATTACTGAGTCGCAAAATAGGTTTTGTGAGTCGTTATTAGGAAGAGGCGTGCCAAGGGCGTTCCTTACTAATAGTGAGTTGCACTGGTATGTAGGAATGTTTTGCAACCGTGAATGTGGTGGCAAAACATTTGCAGTTTATCACCAATATCAAATTAGTGGTAAACCATTCATAAATTAGAAAGGGGTCCCTTTGTGAATGAGGACATCAACATTCTTCAGAACCTGCAGTGGTCCCACAGACCATTGCCCACTCTGAAAAAATGAAAAGAGAACTTTTCATTTTTATTTTTGAAAGGCATCCCATTTTCCTTTAAGGAAAACAAGCTGTATTTAAAAAAAAATGCTTTATTTAAGAAGCAGTCACAGATATGGTGGTCTACTGATCCCAACAGGCCACCATCCATGTGAGCGCGGGCCATTCCCAATGGGTCACAAATTTTGACCTGCCTCATGAATATTAATGAGGCAGGTCTCTTGTGACCTATTTGGGAATCGCAAACAGTGTCTCAGACTGTACATCAGGTTTTGCGACTCGCGAATTGTGAGTCTCTATAAATCTCAATTTGCGATTCACAATCCCTGATGGTTGTACATCTGGCCCAATGTCTTTTGCCCATGTGTTTTGGATTGTGTGTGTGTGGTGTGTAGTGGAATTATGTGGGTTGTATTGGAATTGTTAGATGTGGAATTGTGTGGTGTGGAATTGTGTGGCATGGCGTAGATTTGTGTAGTGGAATTATGTAGTATGGTGTGCAGTGGAATTATTTGGATACTAATTATGTGGTATTGAGTGTACTGGAATTATGTGGAGTATAATAGTGTGATATGGAGTGTTATTATATTGAATGGTATTTTGCTTTGTGGAGTGTTTTGTAATGGAGTTTGATTATGTTGGGTGCTGTTGAATTTTGTGGTATGATGTGGAATTCTGTGGTGTGGATTGGATGTATGTGGTGTGTTGTGCAATTGTGTTGTGTTGAATTATGTGGTTTGATGTTTTATTATGTGGTATGGATTGGAAATATGTGAAACCAACAAATGGTAAACAATGGGTGGACTCCAAGCCTCTTATATGCAACATCTCTTGTGCTGTTTGAGGAGAAACCTTACAAAAGAGATAAAGTAAATGGACACACTTACAATAAACTCATAGGAGGAAACAAGGTTTTGATTTGCACAAAACAGAATGCAGTAAATTAGTTCAATACACTTACCAAATGCTTGATAGTTAAACTGTTAAACATTAATGTAAGACTCATGAGGAGTTGATCATGACTCGATGATGTACAATTAATGTTTACTGGAGTTTCGAAATTTCTTTTAAAAACCTTTAACTGGGAGTAACCTACAAGAAGCTTAACATAATATAACGTGATCAATAAGTCAACCAAGATTTGCAAGCTTTATGTATCTCACACATACATGTAGTGGATGTAAAATTGAGGTTGCAGCGAACTACAGAGGGAAAGCAAGGTGGAGCATCTTCTGCTGCATTCTCTCAAACACAAACAAGGTATGGCACCCTAACTTACTTGTTTTAGAATCTGATCATGACTGTAAGACACAGTGATTATTTTCAGAAACCTTTTCACAATGCACATATTACTGACCCCTGTCAACGACCCCAATGCATTTCGGACCAAAACAGTCCTTCATCAGGGGAATGCCTCTGCAAATAAACAAAACATCTATTGTTTCATAAGTAGAAACTAACATATGAAAATGCACATCCAAATCAAAACTACAAACCACAAGATGTTTGTGCATGAAAGACTGTGACGCATATTCAGGAAATGCGGTCCTAAAAAAACTCTGTACGCATGTGCAAGTGATAAGCAGATTTAAAACCCTAGGCCACTACAAAAGAAAACCACAAATCTAAAACCACAGGTAAATAACAGTATAGTGAGTCTTGTATGAAGCATCATCCTACTTTTTGTGCCATCTCATTGAAAAAACATGCTCACATACTACATGTATAAAGCTGCAGATTTCATCAAATTGTTACCCGAATTTGTTTCAAAACATGCAGCAAACTTAAAGTGCCGTAATTCCAAGATGCAAACTCAAGAATTAGAAACCAATGTGATTCTTACCAAAGTCAAAATGACAAGTAGGACTGCAGGGGGAATCAAGTGAACTGAGACTGCTGCTAGATAAATCAAGAGAGCACAGAAGTAGATACTTGCTTTGACCCGGGAGGAGAGGGGGAAAAGGGGGACTACTAAGTGCGTGATGATCAGGAGCACTCAAGTCAGTCCCTGCTTGTGCAACAGGGAAACTGCTGAGTGCGCGCTCGATCGGAGCGTGTAAATGCTTTTTGATTAGTTACTATGGGGTAACCCAGTATCCCTCAGAACCTGGGCATTATGTACAATATAAACATGGTGCTGTGAGCGTGAAGGAAACGGGAGGCATACATGCTACTCTGAGCAGAAAGAAATGAGAAGAAGAGCCTGCGCCACTGAATCACGAGCTAAGATACCCATTGGAATAAGAGTACACCGCCATTTGAACCGGTGGAAGTCTGGGATTGTGCCATATACCACACATAGGCACCCTATAGGCGGCATCAGTTCTACCAAACGATAATTCCCCAGTCCTGATGAAGACCCGCTGTGACCCATGAATTAGGCGTCATTAGGGTCGAAACGTCGACGGTCAAAGAAGCCCGTGGACCAAGAAGGAATATTCCATATTAATTGTCAACAGTAGTGGCACATAGGAATATTTCCAATCGAATAGGGTCTTGGCCAATCTTTTTTTTTTTTAAATCCAATTTTCCTTCACCTGTCTATATTTCACTGTTTATAGTTTTTCACTGCACCAAAAATCACTGCATGAATATATCACTGTCACTTTATTCTGATGCACCGTTTTGTAGAATCTGTAAATGTAAATATTGAATGCAGGGTTACTATGAATGACATTGAATTCATAAAATAATTATTCTGTACCCTATTGGTTGTTTTGGATTTGCATTTCTTTTGAGCCTGATAAATTGCAATTATGAGAAGATTGTGTTTTTGTTAAAGAAATTAATGAAATAATAGATGCAATTTGGAAGAAATCTAAATGCTTTTTGAAGCACCAAAATATCTCACCACGCCAAGTAATGAATGTATAAATACCTTTTCAAACGTAACCACAAAACGGAGGAACAAGTGGATGAATGCATTTGGAAGCACAAAACATTTTTTGCATAACCTCAAAACAAAGACCGACAGGGGGCGTGGTTTGGACGCCGGGAGAAATGGCGGCGTAGAGCTTCTCTCCTCCCGTGGCGATAAGCTAAATACGACTTTGGAAACCCTTGTACCACCCCCAAAACGGCCCTGACGACAGATCTGAGGATCGGAAGTAGGGGGATTATGTGTGGCTGACTTCTGGACAGTTACGAGGTCCCTAAGCGGCAGAACATGTGAAAGCCCCGACCGCGACCGGCATTGGAGAAAGAGCGGACATTCAGCGGCTCCCGCAGGGACTGACACCGGGGCTGCTGCATGAAACCTGAGCTGCTGCCCTTATCTTGCACCAGGGATCGTAGCATACAACTAGGCTTCCGAGGCCCCTGAGTGAGTACACAGGCTAAGCGCTGCTCACCGCCTTTCGGTCTCGGATGCTGAAGCCCGGGACACCATACGGCGCTCACAAAATGGCTTGCGCGACCAAACTTATCCGATAAACGGACACTGAATGGCAGATAATAAACATGAGTTGCACAAGAGTGGTAAAAAGTCCCCCGATGGGAAATATAAGACACAAGAGTGCGTGCAGCATAGAGGAAGGTAAAAGGGAAAAGGGCATTTCCCTTTTTGGAACTAAAACCCTCACACACCTAGCAATCTAGATGTCATGCTTCATCATATGGGTTCTGCTCCTCGTCAGACTGGCGCTGCAATGTCTGACGGGCACCTGTAAAGGGGCTCTTTATCGGAGATCTTTTGTTCCGGCCATATGGTGCATGCGGGTGAGAGGGCGAGTGAAAGTGTAGTCATGAAGTAGTGGTGAATTTAAAAAGGTGGGTCAGTCCACAGGGAACTTTATTAGAGTGGCTGACACCCTTGGTTAAAATGGGTGGGTGGGGAGATATGTGCTGGAAAAGTTAACAGCAGGACATCCACGACCCTCTGGTCAGGTCTATAAACATGAGTTGCCAGCAATTATCTCTGCTGAAGCATTTAAACCCAGCGCTGCCCCTGGTGCCCCATTACTTTTCAAACCTAAGGAACTTTGTACTCCAAAATGGCGGGCGGGCACATATTTTCAAATCGCGGCTAGCTGTTGCTGAACAAAATATTGCGGAGGGAGCGGTTAGAACACCACGAGCAAAAACGACTCACTAGCTAAGGTTATTGCATAAGTAGACGTGAGAAGATAGAGCCAGGTACCTAGGTCACGCCATTTTCACACTATTATCGATCCCGGCCTGCATTAAGCGCATGAAGTAACGCAATGACGCAGCGAAAGGCCGGCACTCTCTGGCGCTTTCCCGGTGGATAAAGTAACGTATAATGAAACGAATGCACAGAAAGTAAAACATCAAGTCACTACACCCACGAAACTGTGGGGAGGCAAATTGGGCACCTAAATTGAAGTGAATTGAGGGGCCACCTGAACTTAAGATAGTGTTAACAATTATACAATGTGCGTTGGTGTACTGCAAGACAAGCATTAATTGGTTTGGCAACAGGAAAGCAGATAAACGGGAAGGTAATAAGAAGTAAGCTCCTGAGCCATTAAAGGGATACTGAGCAGAATGAGTAGGTAAACGAACGAACGAAAGTTTACGTAAGCATGATTATCGCCACAGGAAGACAATCGGGTTAAACGCAGAGGACATATACACGCTGACCAACACAAACACAGCACAGCGAGCCATTTTTTGGTCAACCAGATCGCTGGATTGCAGCCACTGATGATCCCTGAGTCCTGATATTTGGCAATTGTCAGTATCACTATCATTCCAAGCGATATCTGCTGGCACGAGTGATCGATACAAACGGACTGCGCTTGGTATCACAAACACTTTAAAAAAAAAGGCTCCTCGCTTGTCACACATCAGTCACACATTTGTGACAAGTGCCACCATGGGGGACAAAGAAACAACGAAAAACCTCAAGAGACTCAAGGCTGAGCCACCAAACCCAGTGTCGCCCATCAAGGGTAAGAAGGATGTCAGTGACACTATGGACATTATATTAAACAAGCTTGAGGAAGTGCGAGATCTGGCAAAGTCTACAAAGGAAGGAATTTAATACACTCAGGAATAAATTCTACACCGAGGTGACAGGCTCGGAAGCTGTTGGGAAGAAAAATGCTGTTTTAACACTGATAGCCAAAAAATAAAATATTGACTTAGTTTCCTCTACGGCTGATACTAATGGGAGGTGGGTCACAACCAAGTTACTCAAAGATGATACCGAATTCTATGTCACAAACATTTATGCTCCAAACACATGTGATTTGAAATTTTGGTCGGACTTCACGACACAAACTGACACTATCCCTGACTCAGCTGTACATATCCTCGCAGGGGATTTTAACCTGCCCTTTGACCTGACTCTTGACAGAGACTCCCGATGCACCTTCCGTAGTAACAGATCGCACAAGGCCTTCACTAATCTCTGCAATTGATTTCACCTAGTAGACCCATGGCGGTTACAAAACCCTGATGATAGGGAATATACATTTTACTCTTCCCAACACGATTTGTTCTCCCGAATTGATCTATTTATCACAAAAAATGCTATCCCTAGAATAGAGGAGACATCGATAGAATTGAGAGTTCTGTCAGATCATTCCTGCATCACACTTTCCATTTCCAATGTGACACCATCTACCCGCCAACCTCTTTGGCGCCTTAATGAGGGGGTTCTTGAAAAAGAGCAACATCGGCCCACCGTTGAAGCAGCTATTAAATACTATCTGGAACACAACAACAGGGGGGACACCACCGATCTGACCCGCTGGGAAGCATTGAAAAGTACTGCCAGAGGGGTTATTATTAAAATTAAATCTGCCATGAACAAAAACCACAATAAGGTTCTAGAGACCCTATAAAATGAAATATCCACTCTAGAAACTATACACCTGCTTGATAGGAATGACGAGACACTGAATAGGCTGGCCAACAAAAAGTTTGAGTACAATAAAATAGTGACTGAAAGAGCAGGGGTGTGGCTAAACAGGAGAAAACGGTATAAACTATGTGAGTCAAATAAGGCTGGGAAAAGCTTGGCAGCTTACCTCAAGTTTAAAGTACAGAAAAATACGATAAACTCCATTATAGATCAGTCTGGAGTGGCTCATTCCGATCCTATCAAAATCGCAGATATATTTAAGGACTTCTACGAACGTCTCTATGCCAAGAATGCGGAAGTCGAGGGAGACACGATTAAAGACTACTTAGGGGAATGCGTGCTTCCGTCCCTCTCCCTCGAAGAACGAACAGATCTTAATAGCCCAATCACGATCTTGGAAATTGAGAAAGCCATAAAATTGCAAAAATGTGGGAAGGCCCCTGGGCCCGACGGGTTTACTGCCAGGTTCTATAAATGCTTCTCCTCTTTGTTATCACATCCACTCCTCCACCTGTTTCAAGAGATCAATGAAACAGGGGAAACAAAGGGCATATTATCAGAAGCCATTATCGCTGTTTTGCCCAAAGATGGGAAGGATCCAACGCTCCCCATGAATTATAGGCCCATCTTGCTTATTAATCTAGATTGTAAGCTCTTCGCCTCGATTTTAGCCAACCACCTCCAGTGAGTCCTGCCCAAACTCATACACCCATCCCAAGCAGGATTTCTGAAATATAGGCTGTCCAGTGATAACACCAGGGCTTTAGCGCATGTGCTTGAGAAAGCGAAGCTTATCACCACCCCTACTGCAGCAATCAAACTCGATGCCGAAAAGGCGTTCGATAAAGTGGACTGGACATACCTGGAGGCTGTTCTAAATAAATTCGACCTAGGATCATCATTCACGAAGATGATCATGTCCCTTTACTTTTGCCCCTCAGCTAGGGTCAGAGCGGAGGGTCGTTCTCATCATCATTCCGTCTACACCAGGGAACTAGGCAGGGGTACCCCCTCTCCCCTTTGCTATTCCTATTGGCCATTGAACCATTTCTCCACCACATAAGGAGCAATAAAGACATATCCGGAACCCCCTTTAAAGATTGCACAATAAAACTAACGGCCTATGCGGATGACGTCTTAGTCGTCTCCGAAAAAGCGGAGGAGGCTATACCGGCCCTCATGACAACTATTGAGGAGGTTTCGAAGGTGTCCGGTTATAAATTAAATAAGGACAAAACAGAAGTTAAACTACTAAACAATCAAGGGAATAAGGAAGTCCTGGGGGACTCTGGCCTAACTTGGCAGCCCGGTTGCTTCAAGTACTTTGGGCTGGACTTTGGTAAGGATTTAGGGCCCGATGTAGGTAGCCCTTTACCTATCCGAATCGGCCGAAAATACCGATTTTCGGCCGTTTCCGATCGGTAAAGGGCTACCGAGATGTAGGGGCACATTTTCGGTAATTTTACCGAATCGGTATCATTACCGAATCGGTAAGTTTACCGATTCGGTACATATTACCGAATCGGTAAAATTACCGAAAATGCAATGTAGGTAGGCAATGTACCTTCTGCACATGGCTTACAGAATCGGTATTTTACCATGGAACACAAATCCATGGTAAAATACCGATTCCGGTGTGAATGCACATGTGTGCATGCACACCTATGTCATGTGACAGGCAGACCTGCCCTTAGGGCAGGTATGCCTGCCACATGGCACCTGTGCCTGTTTTGGGGGTGCCAGAGGGTGTCAAAGTGACACCCCCTGCACCCTTGTGAATTCTTTAATTACCGATTCGGTAAATACCGAATCGGTAATGCCAAATCATTCCTATGGGCTTCAAAGCCCATAGGAATGAATGGGCATTACCGATTCGGTATTTACCGAATCGGTAATTAAAGAATTGTTAAGGATTCGGTAACGAATCCAGATGTTGGGACCTACATACCATTTACCGATTTTGAAATACCGAATCGGTACAATTCGGTATTTTAAAATCGGTAAATGGGATTTACCTACATCGGGCCCTTAATCTCTACATTACGAATTAACGAAAGCATACTCCTGAAGAAAATCTCCAAATTACTCAACGGTTGGTCTCCTAAATATCTATCTTGGTGGGGTAAGGCTGAAACCCTGAAAATGATAGTAACTCCACTGGTAAACTACTTAGCAAGTATGCTACCAATGACCTTTTCAGACGACTTCTTACACAAGGTTGATAAGCTTTTTGGTGCGTTCTTGTGGCAAGGGAAGAAGCCCAGGGTATCAATGAAGAAGCTACAATTAGCTAAAGGGAAAGGCGGCCTGGGCCTACCCAACTTCAGACACTACCAAACTGCGTTCCTATGTAAGCAAGGCGCCCAATGGTTAGTCGAAGTCTCGGCATACACCCCGCTGTGGTTAGATGTTGAAAGATCCCTCATTGGCAATGTTCCCCTCCCTACCCTACTCACCATGGACCTTACATACCTTCCCCATTCAAAATACATCTTACTAAACACAAGACGGGCCCTTTTGAGAATTGATCAATCCCACAACACTGGTTTAAAACTCAAAAACCCCACCTTAGTAGCTTTATGGCATAATCCTGCCCTTAAAATCAACAGTGAACCCCTCCGATGGAAACATTGGTCTAAAAAAGGTATTAATTTGGTGAGTGACCTCTATGATGGGTTGAACCCACTACTGTTCTTCTCACTCCAGGCCACCCACCTTCTCACACCGATAGACTTTTATGACTTCCTGAAACTAAAAGCACTCCTGTCTACCCGCTCCTTGAAACCCTCTGAACCATGGCTTAGGACCCATATAATATGTATCAGGGCAGCGGGACACTTTGTCTCGAAAGTATATAAACTTCTCCTTCCTCTACCCGGGAAAACTCACAGACGGAAGGAGACACAATGGGAAGCAGAGCCCAATTCAACAGGTCTGACTTTCGAGTGGGACACAATTCATACTACTGCCTTCTTGAACAAAGTCTCCCCAATACTATCACAAACAAAATATATGTTAATCAACAGACATATTGGGCGCCAGAAAAGCTTTTTAGACTCCACCTAAGAGATAGCCCTAAATGTTGGAACTATGATTCAGAGGTAGGGGATCGGGCCCAGATGCTTTTTAACTGCCCATCCCTGGGAAAGTATTGGGGAAGAATTTTTGATTGCATAGAGCATATTTTTAACATCAAGCCTGCAAGGGAATTTGTTTATGTCCTACTAAGAGTACTAGACCTGAAGCTGGTCAATGATAGTGACCGCCAACACCTTGATCTACTGCTCACCCTGGCTTGTAAAGTAGTGCTTTGCAAGTGGAAGAACACTTCCGAGGTGTCCTTCAAGATGTGGCAAGAATGGCTATCATTTTTAAGAGGAGCGGATAACCCTGCCCTACATTTCTCCCCATGGCGCGCTTCTCATTAAAAACTATGGAAATCTCTTGATGCTTCCTCCTTTTCATTTGATCCACCGTAGATATTGTAAGTAAATGTAAATGCCTGATTGTGAGGTACAGTCCCCTAGGCAGTGTATACTTCATGTTAACATGCCATGGACTCTGTGGGGGTTCGTGGGCAAATCATCACCTTAATGGTACTACTCTCAAGTGACACTCGAACTGTGGGACATGTATAAATTCTATAGATGCAGGGCCCTGGATAGGTCCGTTGTATATGCAACTGTATGTGTTTGTGAAGCAATTGTAGATTTGATTGTCGCGCTCTGATTTCGTGCTGCACATCTCTATGTACCTATGTAATTATGTATTACCTTGCCTTTATTTGGTATGATTTTATTTGGTATGACTTTGTGGAAAATATGTATGTCACCCATTATATGACTCAATGTATTTGTATGCTGTATTTCTTGCTTTCTTTTCGTTTCTCTTCTTTTTCCTTTTATTTTTCGTTTCTCAATAAAAATGATTTGAATAAAAAAAAAAAAACAAAGACAGACAGAACAAACATATCAATCCCTTTTCGAGGCAAAAAATTATTTAAACACCAACTCAAAATAAACCCAAGCACCAATAGGAATGCCTTTTGAAGCCCAAGAAAAATTTACATGAATGCAAGCCAATTCCAAGAAGCCGATAAAAAAACACAAAATGTGAACTGCACAAAGCCCGGCATCCATGTATGGTGTGACAAATCCAGATTGCCTGCAAACTGACTCTTGTCAGGTGAATGCATAGAGGAAGTAAAGCAGCATTTCCAAAGCAGGGGCAGAAACATGTACATCAGAACACGAGCTGAGACAGGAAAAAAAAAAGAATTCTCCAAATCTATACTACTATTATAAAGAGAGAACACAAACCTTTGAGCCAGGTAAACTTAAAAAGTAATGCACCAATCACTACACCCAATACACCATATGAAAGGGGAGATATAGCAGAAGGACATAGGCTATAGATGTGTACACCATATACATTACAAAAGCAAAAACGCAAAAAGTGTAAAAGTAGTCCCTTGGGGGCGTGGTCGTGTGTAACAACGTGGCTGTGGACGTATCAAACAACCAATGTGGATGTATAACATTTGCAAATACCTATTTAGATACACACTTACAGCCACCAGAAAATGCCATCAGAGCAGGAAGAAAATCAGCGCAGTATAACAAATATACTTACAACATTTGCAAACACATCGGAAATGCTAAGGAAAATCAGCAGAGTATAACAAACATACTTATAATTAGCGCGGTAGCAAATATATCGGAAATGCGAAACACACATACAGCCATCAGCGCAGTGTAAGAGGGGCGCGCTATATACACACATTCCTCGTAGTTACCCTCATTACATTGACGCCTTCGTACTCCCATTACATTTTCTAAAGCGGACGTGCATTCAATACACGATGACTCAACAATAACGTCACACAGGGGGCAGGGTGAATACGATTGTAGACTAATGAAAACACAGCAAAGAACACACATGAACGACTTTCAAAACAACTCTCTAACCATTGGCCAAAGACTTCATAAAGGGGCAAGACCGGAAGAAAACAAGGCGCCGTTTCATCACATACAAAACGCTATCGAGCATTGATTTATGCATTTGAAACAAAGCGTGAAAGTTAGCCGAAGGTGTATTTATATACTGGGATCCCATTCGAAAATAATGCTAAACTTAGACGAAGGCGTCTTCACATAGAGCAGACCCGTTCTTACACTGCGCTCAACTGAGCCGAAGGTGTGTTTGTACAAGAAAGCAGTAGAACACTTTTTTTTAATGAAATAGCAGTATTAAACACCATAACCTTCAAACGGTCAATCATTTAGGCACCACATAGCTAAACATATGCTAAGACAAACCTAAACGAAAATAAGTAGAAAAAACGCATTTTAATTTAAAAGATAAAGATAAAACAATGCAAATTTAAATCTGTGACAACTATTTCATCGAAACTACAGCATCAAATGAAGCATTGGGTTTTACAGAGACCTTGAGGCTTTAAGTTTTTTATTCTTCAAAATAAATGTAGCATCGAAACACTAATATTAATTTAGTACATCAAAAGTACTGATTGAGGTTAATTTCAGGGTAAAGTTTCTTTGGCACAATCGGAATAAATTACATGAACATCTTCTATAACTGAATAAATAAGTGAATACAGAACACACAAAACTAAACTACTTAAAAGCCCAAATCTATGCTACACTGGTTCAACCTACCAGAGAAAATAGGCAGTAACCTAGGGTCAGTGGGGGTGAGAAGCAGCATTTCAGATCTAATAGGGCAAATCTCCCTCCTTGTGCCTCTCCCATGCCTCCCTCCCCACCCTGTGGCTAGGTGAGTAAAATATGGATGATATTGGCATTTAAAATGCATCTGAGAGACAACCTACTGACTCTCTGGTCCCAGTGAGGAAGAGTTTGAGAAGAACCCCGGCTGGACGTCTGCAGTGTGAGGTTTTAATTTGCGAACAACAGCAACACTGTATTTAATATCCTAGACAGATCACCCCCATGGGATAAATAAACAAGAAGCAGGACAGAGTTGAACTAACATGCAAACAGTGCTATCGATGCAGTTAATAGGTTTGTTGTTGGCCTGGCTGGAGCCTCTTCACACTGCTTCTTTCTTCCAGTCACTTCACTGGAAGGTTGCCACAAGCCTCGTGTTTTAGTTGATTGCTGTATGTTACTGTAACTGCTGAGCAATTTCCCAAGACCTAAAAACAGCCACACCCTGACTGGGAGAATGCAATTGATAGAAAAGTATATAATCTATACTACTATTATAAAGAGAGAACTTGCACCTTTTGGCCAGGTAAACTCGGGAACCACAGCGCCAATCTACACACCCGATACATCTATGAAAATGTCAGGGTGTGTAGATGGACATAAACTATATAAATAAAAAATAAATAAAAAAATTTAAAAAATTAAGTTTGTAAACAAAGTAGTCCCCTGAAAGTAGCGCCGGCCAAGACCTAGTGCTGGCCGCGACGCGACGTGCGTGATGACGATGAAGGAGGAGCGGCAGTGCAGTGACGAGCGGCTGTGCAGTGACGAGCGGCGGCACAGGTAAGGAAAGGGAAAGTGAGACTGTGTGATGCAGGGGGAGGCAAGAAGGAGGCAGCAGTAAATGAAAAAGTCGGAGCGCGAGTGAGTCGGGGCGGGAGGGGGTCGCGAGTGAGTCGGGGCGGGAGGGGGTCGCGAGTGAGTCGGGGCGGGAGGGGGGTGGGAGTGAGTCGGGGGGGAGGGAGTCGGTGCGGGAGGGGATCGGGGCGGGAGCGGGTGTTCTGCCCCCAGCCCCTTTCTGCCCCAGGCAACGCTGGGGCGGGCTGCTAGTAACAGATAAACACTGAGAGCATAAGAAAACTGTACTTGAACGGTGCTCTCAGCTAAGAATGAAAGCGACATATCGGCTGTTTGAACCTGTAGGAGGCAGCAAAGAAGAGCGACACTGGAGTCAACCTATGGTAAACAGCATGTGTGATCAAAGTAATTTTACTGAATACAGCAGGTCTTGCAGACAGCATACAAGCGCTGCCTAGGCTCGACTTAAAAAGGGGAACTGGGTATAGGGTGTTGTCTAATACTTGTCGCTCAGACTGAACATGGCCCTTTGCAAATAACTGAGAGGAGGAACAGAAAATAGGGTTGCACAATGGATTCGGAGGACACAGCTGTCAGGTTTAGGGTCTTTTTTTCCAGTCTTGAGGCATTGGGACGGTTTCCCGGCTTTGGTTCTTGTAAGTCCTGGTTGGTCCGAGATAGGGGCGACCCCTTCCGGTAGCCACAGTGCTGCTGACAATGAAAGCCTAAGAAGCCAGTGCCCTCCAGAAGGAGTCCCAAGAGGAAAACCCTGGTGGGAAATAACCTCTGATGATGGTTAGACCCGGGATCCCTGGTTGGCTGAGGTAGGTACCTTAGGCCAGATAGGGACCCGTGCATCCACGTCAGGGAAAGGAAGGTGACCTTCTGAGATAGCCCCTTCAACCCCTTGGTAGCTTGGCACGAGCAGCCATGCTTATCTTCAAGGCAAATGTGTAAAGTATTTGCACCCACGCTCACAGCAACCCAATGATGACACCACAAATAGACTCCAGACAAGTTTTATAAAACAAGTATAAACTTTATATAAAAAGATAAACGATAAGACCACACAATATAAATCCAACATATGCGCATTTGTAATATTCTTTCTGGTCGGTTGTTAGGCCAGCCAGCACTTGTAAGTTCTGGCGATATTAATGAGCGCCTCTAAACAGTGTACTGTAATCCTAACACCATGCTATGCAGATCGTAATGCTAGAATCAGGCACTTTTGTAATGTAAAAATAGTGCAATGCGTACGCAACAATCAGGCACTTTGCAATGTAAAAATAATGCTATGCGTAACAAAACAATCAGGTACTTTGAAATGTAAAAATAATTCAATGCGTAATACAACCACAAGGTTCGTCGTTATGCAGAAATAGAGTAGTCCGTAATACCCTCCGGCACCCATCATGGTGCCTCAGGCGGTCCCTCCACCACTCGTGCTGACTCGCAGGTAGCCTCTGAAAACAGTTGCCCCCCCACACGGGTATGGTATAACACAAAAAGTGCAGCTCCGCACTCCGGCCCCGGTACTGCCACTCCCTTGGCAATACGTGCCGCGATATGAGCCGAAGCAGAGGCTCACGCTGCTGAAATGAGAAAGAGGCCATGAGCGTCTTCCTCCGAGCCCACACCCCGCCCCAGGACTCGACACACGTTACCTGGGAGGCGCAAACTCACTCTCGTCTCCTCTCCTCGTCCAGAGACTGGGGCCTCATAAAGGGGCAGATGTATCAAGATACCATTTTGCACTTCTCAAATAGCGATTGTTAAGGAATCGCTATTTGAGAAGTGCAAAATGGTATGTATGTAGAATTTCGCTATTTATTAGCGATTCCTTAGAATTCCTTAATTGCGATTAGCAAATTGCTAATCGCAATTAAGGAATAATTTCCCATTCATTTCTATGGGCCAGGAGGCCCATAGGAATGAATGTAAACTTATACTCAATTTGCGATTAGCAATTAGCTAATCGCAAATTGTGAATAATTTCAAGGGTGCAAGGGTGTCTTAAGGACACCCTGCTGCACCCCTGAATTTGATTTGTGTACGCATATGGCGCACATACATGCCCTAAGGGCATGTATGAGCGTCATATGGCACCTTTAGAATTTAAAAAAAGTGCTTTTAGAAAAGAATTCGCAAGTTACCACCAACTACAAGTTGATGGTAATTTGCGAATTCTTAGTCAAAAATCGTAACACTGAAATGCTTGACACATTTCAAATATCAAATCGCAATTTGCTATTTCTTAAAAGCCTCGCAATGTTAAGGAATCGCTAAATTAGCGATTCCTTAATATTGCGAGGCTTTTTGAATGATACATTCCTAATCCCGTTTTTTTTGTCGCAAACGCTGCTATTTTCCGAATCGCAGCGTTTGCGACAAAAAAAACGGATGATACATCTGCCCCAAAGTCTTTGGGACTTGGCAATGGTGGACTCGGGCCTGCGTCTCAGCTTCTCCGGGGCTGCCGGTCCGGGCCGCTACTGCTACGAAGATCTCAGGCTGCCACAGACCACATGCACACAGCGTCACTGAGACTTCCTTGAGCTTTGGGTGCACGATCACCGGGCACTCCACACGAAGGTCTCAGGCTGCATGATGAACATGCACGCGGTGTCATTGAGACTCACTTTAACTCCAGGTGCAAGATAGCAAGTCAATCCTCACGAAGGTCTCCCGCTGCAAAAAGCACACGCACACAGAGCCGTGGAGACTCACTTGGATTCCGGGTGCACGATACCAGGCAATCCTCACGAAGGTCTCCCGCTGCACACCCACACAGCGTCAAGGAGACTCACTTGTATTCACGGTGCACGATAATAAGGCAATTCTCACAAAGGTCTCACGCTGCACAAAGCACATGTACACAGCGTTGTGAGACTCACTTGTGATTCCGGTGCACACAATAACTAGACAATACTCACAAAAGGTTCAGGCTGAAAAAAGCACAAGCACACGGCGTCGCTGATCCTCGCTTGGAATCCAGGTGCCCACGATCACAGGGCACTGCTTATGAGGGTTACAGGTTGCAACAAGCACGCGCACATAGCGCTGCTGTGATTCTCCTGGAATCATTTGTGTTCCTGAGTTTCTGCAACAGGGAGCCAGCTCACCTTGGGAATAAGTTACTTCGGGACACAGAGTCCATTCAGTCTTTCCTTGGTTAAAACAGCAAACTGCAGGCCAGCCCCAGAACACACAGCAAGGGTCAGTCCTTTCTTTCAGTCTATTCAGTTGTTTCTTCTTTGGCAAAGGTTCCTCTTGACCACAAAGTAACTACAGTCTTGATCAATCCATTCTCCAAACTTCAGGGACTTCAGCTCTCATAATTATACCCCTCAATGGCTTGGAAGGCGTTGTGTTCAGGGGGCATTGACCCATGTTCAAACCAGTTCTGGGTGTCTCCATGCAAGTGACACCTTCTTCCTTTGATTAGTGGGGGTCTGGATTCTCAATCACTCAGCAGGAGATGGGACAATTGTTTTATAGCAGCAACCAAGGCCTCTTCACCTTAGGGGCTACTCCTCACCCTACACTCCAGATGCAGGTCAGTCTGTTGCTGTCTCATCTCCTTCTCTGGGTCAAGACATGCTCCGGATCCTATCGCTTTCAAATCCAGACAGTCAATACACAACCAGGGAGAGGCACACAGAATTGTTAGAGCACAAAAACCCAGCCACTTCTAAAAGAGGGACTTATAAACACACAATGCAAAAATCACCTTTGTAAAAAGATGTGTTATTACATTGTGAGTTCAGGCATACTAAATTTCACCTCTGCATCTTAAGCCTTTGGAAAGATAGGCTGGAAAACACATTACACAGCCTTCTCATTCTATTCTATGGGCAAGATGGCCTTTCAACAGTGAAAAACGAAATAGATATTATTTCACTGTCAGGACATGGCACACACCTTAGTACTTGTCCTACCTTTCACATGCACTGCACCTCGCCCAGGGGGTACCCCAGACCTACCATAGGGGTGTTTGATGTGCATAGAAAGGGATGGGTAAGGTCTGGCAAGTGAGTGTACTTGTCAAAACAATATGGCAGTTTAACAAACTGCTCGCAGGCATTTTGATGGCAGGTCTGAGTTCCCTTTTTAAGGCTACATGTGTGGGTGGCACAAATAGTGCTGCAGGCCCACTAGTAGCATTTGGATTACTAGCCCTGGCACACATAGTGCACTTTACTAGGGACTTTACTAGCAAGGCAAACATACCAATCATGGACAACATAATGTCAGAAAAAAGGTCTAGGGGGAAAGCAAAAAGTTTAGGGAACTTTAGCCAAAAAGGGCCATGTCCTACAATGATGAGGCTCCAGGAATGAAGGAGAAGACAAGCAGCCAGAAAACACTGGAAGACCAGGAGCCCAAAAGGAATCGGGAGAAAGCTAGAAGTCAAGCTGGAGCAGAAGTTACTAGGTAACCAGGAACGCCAATAGATGGAAGGGGTCACCAAAATAAGAGTCAAGGAGCCAACAGGAGCGAGGACACACCAACAGGAACAATGAGTGTTGCAATGCAAGGAAAGAAAGGTTCTGATCCCTTACATACAGAAAAACAGGAAGTGACATACAGGAATTGACACACAGGAACAGGAAGTGAAAAAACAGGAAGGAGAAGTGTCACCATCTTGGAAAGGGAAAAGAGTGAAGTGCCTTACAGAAAGATCATCATGTTAGAAAGTGAAGTAACCCTCCCCTATAGCCTTCTGGGAGCAAGGTGAAGAGGAGAGCAACAATATGACCCCCAAGGGGGATCACTAGACGCCCACAGCAGGTGAATATAATGTCCCAAGGTGCCTCAGAAAGCAGATGGGCTGCCGTGCAAGTATGCGGCATGCCTGAAAACCAACGGGCATTATGGGTGCTTTCAGCGACGCGATTGAAATGGCCACAGTGGGCCGCAATACTGTACTGCAGTGCTCGGAAGAGGAGGGAGGGGTGCCTTGGGCTGCACCATGGCCGGTTAAGAGGAAACAGGCAGCACCGCGGGTTGGAAGTTGGTGGCCCACATCGTAACAGCATGGAACTCACACAGAGGGACTTGGAGGAAGGAATAGGTTGCAATGGAGTATGAAGTTTAATGGGGTCCGCATTCACGTAGTATGGTTTTGTTTCAGGGCTGGCATAGGTCATGTTGAGGCCTAGGAAGAATCTTGGTTTGGCAGTCAATTAAAGGGATGTTGAACCAATCTCAAGATCTTAAGAACAGAGTCAATTCTCTCACTTAGCCATATTTCTTCCAAAATATTTATATTTCTTGAAATGCATGTTTTGTATTTGTGAAAATTATAAATAAAGATTTTTAAATATATACATATTTATATTTCTTTCAAAATATTCTTATAATCCTCTCTGAATCCTTCCTAGCTGGGAATTCTCAGACTTTTACTCCTACCAATGGCAGTAGTAACTCCCTTTCAAGAGATTCAGGACAGAACAAAGATTGGTTTGAACGTATAGGAAGAGGGTTCTTAAGTGAGAAACAGAATTTCGTAGTGGAAACAAAAAAAGTGCTTTAGTACACATCAACAGAATCTTTTCAGCATGTGTAACTGTACATCATGTAGAGTTATACAGGCAGAAAAATTGAGTTCACAAAAATCTTTCGAAATACTCCAGTATACTTGTGATCTGCACTGTTTTCGACTTATATTCTGGAAAATGTTGTGAATTACTAAATGTTGGGCATTTGTACCCATATGAGGATGGAAATTTGTCTGTGCAAAAATATGACTTTTTGTGAATCAGACCAGTAAAACAAAGCATAAGATCGCTGTGAGTGGATAAGTTGAGGCAATCTAAGTCTTTCACCAACGTTTAACCCTTGCGTCCTCGTGACGGAACCGCTCCGTCACAAGCCTCGGGTGGGCTGTGTTGGTGAGGGAACGGTTGTGTCACGGCCCGCTCGCTGCGCCTGCGCGGCGCTGATTCCACGCCTGCGCTGAAGGTTCTATTAGGCGGGCGGGGCCGTGACAGAACTGTTCTGTCACAAGCACAGCCCAATCGAGGCTTGTGATGGAGCCGTTCCGTCACGAGTATGGGAGCGCAGCGCGGCCCCCCTCCCCCTTAGGACTGTGGCGGAATAGCCGCCGCAGCTAAGGGTTTAAAATGTCAGTTCATATGAGTCCCTCCTTTCATCTGGGATTGTCCCCCCGCAACCCTGTTGCCGACCACAACCTGTAAAGTTATAAGTAACTCCTACATTAATCCTCTACATTGCTCACTCTGGGTAATGCATCAAAGGATGTACCTTTACCGCTAGAGCGGTCGACCTCGAAGCTGGGGAACTGGGTTTGAGTCTCAGCAACGATGCTCAACATCCTGTGATTCTAGGCGAATCACTTAATCTCCCTGTGTCTAACAAAACAAATTAATGTGTCCATCTGTAATAAAACTGGTGCTCTTGTAAAGCGCTCTGATACCTGATGTTCTTGGGTTTAGTTTACGCTAAATAAATCTCTAAAAAAAAAAGAAAAAAGCAAGGCGAGACAGGTTGTTCAAACTAGGATGACAACATAGTTTACAGATTACCATTTTTTCTTGTAATTTGTCTCTGAGATTCGATTTGTAACACATATCGAACATGCTAAACCTGAGTCATTTTTTGTGCTTATTTGTATTTATTAATTAATAAGAAGTACTGTATTGTGTTCTGCTCTGTTCTTTCTGTGTGGAAGTATCTTAGTATGGAAAGGTACACTGGCAAGGAAAGTTATGGTGTGAGGAGGCTGGCAGCAGAAATATTATCTGGAGGTGACTGGTCGTGGTGCTAGAAATTGCTATAGATATAATTTCATAAATGTATACGTCCTAGCCATTGGTGACTGTAATCAGTATTTGTGGGGCATCAGCTTTTTCACCTGGACCCAAAATGGGGTAACTGTCTACTGCTCCCCCTGTTAAGATCTGTGTACTGTGTCATGACTGAGCATACTCAAACCCCACCCTCCCAGGGTGAGAGGCATATGTGAGATAGTGCTTGGATAAACAAGGGCTTGGCTACCCTAGTTTGGGAATCCCCCTGTGGGAATGTAACCTCATTTTGTTGGGTGCTTCATAGGTGAAGTTGTAGTTAAAAGTTGTCTCCCAATCCCAGCATGTCTCCATGTGCTGACAGGATCCATAAATGGGCATGCGGCTGGTGTCTGTGTGGAGTGGCACAGTAGATGAAAAATAATAGACGGGTAAGAGGCCTGAATGGTGACCAGTGGCTGAGATTGATCACAGCATCCCTTCCATGGCTTTGTTGTTTGTTATATGGAGGAGAAGCCAACAAGATTAGAGTAGTGCAAATTCAACCAGGCCTGACTCTGAAGGTAATATTGTGAAAATGTACCAACGCGTTGTCTTTCCTCAATGTACCCCTCTGCATAAGGAAGACCCTCTGGCTAGAGGTAACCATGGTGACTCACGGTGACTGAGAGAACTCTACATCCAGAATCAGACTACACTGGATACCATTTGTGACGAGATGCCACCGTCCCCGTGGTTAACTTCAAAGCACTTCCTCCCTGAACACAAAATAGTGTCACAGTCTGGGTCTTTTGAGCTCCAACCCTGGATGCCATCTACACCCAAGTGACAGCAGTGCTGAGATGATGTTTTCCACTCTGGTGCAATGGTGCTACACCTTTACCCTCATCTTCTTGTTCCTTTCCAACAACTAGACAGTGTAACTCCCCCCTCGCAAAAGTCTTGCAGGCTCCAGATGCATCCTGACCTCTAGGAGATCGGACAAACTAGAGAAAAGCTTCATTGTGGTCTAGAGGTACCAGGATCCCCCAAACACAATGGGACACAAAAACCTGCAAAGAGACAGGATGGCGTAAGAATATATGACGTTACAACGCATGCAATTACAATGCATGCTTTTACAATGTAGTCTTTACATCGCAACTACCATTACATTTCATGATTTTACAATGCATGCCATTGCAACGCATTCTTAAAACTACCATTACAACACATTCCATTACAACGCATACCATTACAATGCATAATACATTTAGGGCAACAGTAGGGTAAGTGTTGGATAGTGTAGGGGTAAAAATTACTATTACCACTCCAGTGAGTGCAACAGTAGGGTAAGTGGTGGATAGTGTAGGGGTAAAAATGACTAAATTTTGGATAGAGTAGGGGTAAAACGTACTATTCCCACTCCAGTGAGTGCAACAGTACTGAAAGTGTTGGATAGTGTAGGGGTAAAATTACTATTCTGATGTACCCATAAAACCCATACCCACCCTAATACAAAAAAAATCTCCATTATTTAGCTTATAATGTGTTGTAACGGCATGGGTTGTAATGGTGTGCGTTGGAATGGCATGCGTTGTATTGACATGAGTTGTAATGGGATGCATTGTAATGGCTTGTGATGTATAGGCACTTGCGTTGTAACAGTTCTGTTGTAAAGTTAGGTCACTGTAATGACTGCGTTGTAATGGATATTTCCCTTGACGTAAGTGAATGCTGAAATACTGCTGAATTGTCAATGGTTCTAAAAGGGATAACAAATATCTAAGGCTGCAACCAGAGTCCACTGCACATTTCCCTCCGCAATTGTCATCTCCCATGTCCTATCTGATAGATTACATTTAGGGAACACTAATAATCCCTGGATAGCATGTGTACATTGAATGCTAGCCATAATTACTTTACTAGCTATTGAACTCATGTGAATTCAAGATGAATTTCATTTTGAAATGTTGAACAAGGAAAACAAGTCTTTCTCACAATTTCTCACAATTTAACAATTGAAAAAATGTACTCTGTGACATTAGATTAGGCATTTGGTCCTCGTTATGATTACCCCGTACCTAAATCTAGTGCGTACAAGTTAATATTAGATAATAATAGTTCCAGATACTCCTGTATTTCCGCTTCTGGTGCAGGTAATGGGCCAAAATCCACACCCATTTACCATTTGCTTGGAGCACAGTGGGTACAGTTTCTTCTAGGGAGTGTTTTCGCCCCCCACACTCACGTGCTGCAATAAGAAGTTGGGAGGAGGCCAGGAGCAGCTGTTTCCAGCATCCCCACACTGCTCCCTTGAGAAAATCCGGTCTTTTGTCTCTGAGCCGGATTTATAGGATACAGAATTTGCTGTCCTAGAATCACCAGAAAACTTAAACCTAGAATTGCCAAAAATACCTGTTTACATATGCAACAAAGGTAGGACTAGTGCTTAATTTGAGCCTGTGGATGCCATTGGGGCCCAGCGGGCACTCATTTTTTGGAGACCAGCACTTATTTTTCCTTATTAGACATTTCCCAAGAGAGAGAGAGGGAAAAATGCACCAACTGGAAAATAGAAGGAAGAGAAAGACGTTAAAACCCTCACCAAGTGAGAAAGCAGGAACCTGTGAGAGTGAAAGAAAGACGCACAGAATGTCTGGCACTGGATTTAAGAGGCCTGAAGTGAATTCAGGACAATGGAAAATTAGTATTCAGCCTGCTAACATTTTATAATGCCGACTGTGGGTTTCTAAACAGCGCTTTGGGCACAAGCACTCTCTATTTGCAGATTAACCAATGTCTCGGACTTGTATATTTTCATCTGTTTCGAATGTGACCCTCTTCACAGTGGCGTAACATAAATAACCACAGCCCCCACAGCGCGGGAGGGCCCCGAGCTCAAGGGAGGGAAGCTCAGCAAAAGTGCTAGGTGGTTAGCCAGGTAGGAGGGCCGCTGTGGACTTTGCAGGGGGGGCTCTCAAGTTTTTTATGCCACTGCCTCTTCATCCATTAACCCTGGAAATATGGCACTAGTTTCATTTTTTTTTGCCATGTAACATCTCTGAATGGTTAGTTTTTGTGGACCGTTTTCAATTCGCTAGTTTGCAGCTGTTACACTCTGCGTGATTCCAAAAGTGTTCAGAAATTTAGGACTCTGACGGGGCGCTGTAGATACCAACAGGAGGGCTTTGTCCATCAATCTTACCAGGGATTCAGACACTCCCACAGGACTGCTATACAAAAGCCCCAAAATTGCCCATGATACCAGCTGTTTGCCATTCACCCTGTGCGTTCTCTTTTCTGAACACATTCGGAGAAGGTACCTAAAAATCTGAGAAATAAGGACTGTAATGAATGCAGGAGGCCCTGTTGCCTAGGGACGTGTGGAAAGGCAACTACTTTGATGAGTGCTTATCACATGTAGGTCTGAACTCTGTTCTAAAATATAATGAATGCAAGAGAACAAAAATGCCAAAAGGCAAGCCACTCTGTCATGAATCCTTAATGAGAAGTCAAAAAGGCAGACTTCTGTGGAGCTTAAAAGATGTCATTTGAGCAGAGCATTGCTACACTTTGAAAAGGTGTTAAAGTGGAATGCAGGAAGTGAAGGGACATGGGACTCAATGTACAAAATTGATTTTGAGGTGTTAAGGCCTGAAATGTAAAAAAAAACACCAGCATGGCAAGCACAAAATTAGGAGCCACAATGTATAAAGGTAGTCTGAAAAGTCTGTCTGAATAGACCTCATTCGAATTTTCAGTAAGAAGGGGACTTGAAAGGATCTTCCCATCTTCTCTTTGTGATATTGAATGGCATATATCAATTTTTCGACAAAGCAATTGAAGTTGCAAACCACTGAACAGATACTAGAACACTACGTGCGGAGCATTTGATTTTCCACCTTTTGAATGGTGGAAAGGGGCCTTGGGTGGGGACGATGGTGTAAACAGCGGTCCTGAAGCACAAGTCATGCCCCCATATGCCATTGCTTGTGTGAGACTTTTTTTTAAAGAAAATGTTCATATGTAGGAAATTCAAACACAGGGATGAAGGATTGATGTAATTTGAAGGTCCCCATCCTTTTATTCACAGGCATTTGCAAGGGGATAGAAAAGGCCATCTGAAATATATATACATATATAAATATATATATATATATATATATATATATATATATATATATATATATATATATATATATATATATATATATCACTGAAAAAAACATAGGTTTTAGGGACGTTATAGTTAGAAATTAGCATTGGAGGTGAACCAATGTGTTTGAAGCTCCAGGGAGTGGTGGGCCCCTGGGCTTGGGTGTCTGTAATGGACCCCCAAATTTAAATATACAGTGCCCCGGGGAGGTGGCGGTCCCCGGAGTGTGTGTGGGGGGGCTCGTGCCCTCCCCACACATTTGTTTATTTTTCAAAAACTGAGCCCAGGGAAGTGGCGGACCCAGGGCTGCGGGGGTGCCACGTAGCTCCTGTGTTAAATTTGAAAAGGCCCGGGGAGGTGGTGGTCCCCGAGGCGTGTGTGGGGGATCGAGTCCCCCCACACATTTTTTTAAATTAAATTAAGAGCCCTGGGGAGGTGGCAGTCCTCAGGGCAGCGGGGGCTCCACAGGCCCCCCCCAACATATGTACTCATGCCCCTGGGACCTGGCCCACCCGGGGGCTTAAATACAACGAAGTGCGAGGCACGCGATTGTTTTTTTTTATTTGTCTCTGCAGGATTCATGCACCCATTCTGCCGTTTAAAAAAAAATGCTTTTTTGATCCCTGGGTTCCTTGTGGGAGCCCCTGAGCAGGTCTAGGGGGTCAGGGTGTTTCTACCCTACCCCCTTCTCTTGCTTTTTAACCTTTGTATTACTGTTTTCTAGTGACTCAGTTCTAGCGAGTCACAAGATGGCTGACAACACTTCCTGGTTTGGAGTGTTGGCAGCCAATCAGAGTGAAGCTCATGCCCGGTATGCAGGGCTCGAGTCGGGGTACCACGCGGGTGGACGGCATCCCCCCACTTATTTTACCGGGGGCGGTAAGGGGGACGCCGTCCCCCCTGCCAAACAGCTGGAGAGAGAAAGAAATGCTTTTTTGTTCTTAATTAAAGAAGACGATTTTTCCAGGAAAACCACTTTACTCGTCTACTCGCTCCTCTTGACTTATCTTATGCCCTCTTTGAACATATTTAGCAGGACATAGACAGGTTGCAGAAGCACCGCAAGGGAGGCTGCGTGCGGTTCGAACGAGACCATCCGAAGCAAATATTTTTCTGAACTCTGAGGGGGAAAAGAGAGTGTTAGAGGGAAGGGAGCTGTTTGTAAACAGACACGGACGTGCTGATGACACACTTGGCTCGGATAACCGCGGCTTATCAGGGTTCATTGGCTGCAACAGTAGTATTTATAATGACTAATACGCGTATGAGCGGGCAATTTCCTGTAAATCAATGTACCTTACTCCAGGCGGTGGTTGTTCAACAACAAACCCCGGCCCTGGGAATAAAGGACAGTCTAATTATTTTTGATGTTTGTATTGTGAGCACATGGTTTAAAGCTTTAATTGAATTTCAACACGCTGCTTGATTTTCAGGAGATACAGAGTACATTCTACGTGTGTGGTGGAAGTAACATATCCGGAAGTGTCAATCAACATTGTGTGTTTGCTTTGAACTCCTCCTTGACGTACCATTTGGATTCAGGGCTGTTTGATGTAACCTGTATTTGTGGCACTAATGGGCACTTTTTCCTGAATAAAAAATCCAAGCCTGATGGTGCAAGCCACCTTTCATGACGCCACTTCCGGTCGTGACATCACTTCCGGTGACAGCGCCCCCCCACTTATTTTTTTACGACTTGTGCCCTGCCGGTATGGTTCGTGAACCCACTGTGGCCACAAATATCAAAACTTTTTCTTTTTCTACTTTCTCAGGAACTATGGAACAGATGTACACCATTTAAGAAAAAGGGCTCTTTCTGAACCAAGGCCTACCTTCTTGCCAAATTTGGTGTAATTCCGTTCAGGCTACAGCTTTGTCTAAAGTTTCCCACGGAAACTAACATGGGGAAAGGCATTTTGAGACCCCCCTTATTTCTCGGCCCCCGCTTGACGATTCACCCCAAAACATTCAAGATAAGAGCTGACCGGAACGACCCACTAGATTTGAAAATTTTGCAAAGTTTCGTCAACCGGCGCCAAAGCTATTGGGAAAAGAAAAAACGCTTTTTGAATAGAAACAAGGTCCTAACTGAAACTATATATATATATAATCAACATGTGACTTGGGGGCGGGAGCATACTCACCTTCCAATGAGGGTGGTATTGGACACTTCAAAGGTTCAGGTGGGGTCATCATGTGACAGCAACAGCAACTGAAGAAGGCTATTCGCCGAAATGCATTTTGCCATGCTGTCCACTATTAAACGGCTCCTGCAAAGTTCCCTCGTGTGGCCTCTTCTCCTTTCCAACCTGTGAGGAGTGCGAGTTCTTATATATATATATATATTGAGCAGAAGTTGATGTGAAATAAACACCCTTGAACTAAGATACACGGAGTCAGCGCCTTCTTTGATGGTGAAGTGTGGTGCGGTGTCAATATATATATATATATATATATATATATATATATATATATATATATATATATATATTACCTACTGGCGATAGCCAGTAGGTATATATAGTTAGGATTTTTTTCCTATGAGACTTTTGAAAATTCTATGTCTAATAACTTTGGCGTTTGTGGACGGAATCGGCTGAAATTTTCAGGAAAATGGCACATTTTGTTTCTGAGCAGCTCCTGAAAATTTGGGGGGGGTTCGTCAAGGGGGGGCCGAGAAAAAAGGGGGGTCCCAAAACGCGTTTTTCCCATGTTAATTTCCATAGGGCGGTTGGACTCACTTTTAGCCCGAACGGCTGAATGGATTTCCACGAAACTTGGCAAAATTGTAGGGACTGTTAGCCCGATGTGCCTTTGCTAGGTCTCAATATATGTGCTTCAGTGGATTTTGAGAAATTAACGTTTAAATCAAGATATATATCTGTAACAGCGCTCCGGGCAGCGCTCCGGTTCGCGAACTTTTCGCGTATCGGAACTTTGCAAAGCGAAGCTGATTGGCTCTCCGGTGTCTGTCAACATTCTAAACAGTCCGGTGCGGCCGCCATCTTGTCTCTCGGTAGGATCGAGAGACAAGAGGAGGCCAAAACAAAGGGGGAAATGAAGGAAAGGGGGCAAGGTAGACCCCTCCTGACCCCCTGGGATTGATGAGGGGGATATTATAGAGCCACGCCGGGCCCAAAAAAAAAAAAAAAAACATCCGATTTTTTCGCCGTAGAGACGCGTCTTGGTTCGCGAACCGGGCAGCTAACCGGGCAGCTAACCGGGAAGCTAACCGTCAGTGTAACCAAAAAAAAAAAAAAAATCCGATTTTTTCGCCGTAGAGACGCGTCTTGGTTCGCGAACCGGGCAGCTAACCGGGCAGCTAACCGGGAAGCTAACCGGCAGTGTAACCCAAAAAAAAAATCAGATTTTTTCGCCGTAGAGACGCGTCTTGGTACGCGAACCGGGCAGCTAACCGGGCAGCTAACCGGGAAGCTAACCGGCAGTGTAACGGGAGTCTGAGGAGTAGCTGATTGGCTGTCAATATTGTAAACAGTCCGGAGCGGCCGCCATCTTGTCTCTCGGTAGGATCGAGAGACAAGAGGAGGCCAAAACAAAGGGGGAAATGAAGGAAAGAGGGCAAGGTAGACCCCTTCTGACCCCCTAGGATTTATGAGGGGGATATTATAAAACCACGTGGGGCCAAAAAAAAACAAACAAAAAAATCCGATTTTTTCGCCGTAGAGACGCGTCTTGGTACGCGAACTGGGCAGCTAACCGGGCAGCTACCGGGAAGCTACCGGGAAGCTAATCGGCAGTGTAACGGGAGTCTGAGGAGAAGCTGATTGGCTGTTATCATTGTAAACAGTCTGGAGCGGCCGCCATCTTGTCTCTCTGTGGGATCGAGAGACAAGAGGTGGGAAAAAAAAAGGTGTAAATGAATGAAAGGGGTAAGGCAGACCCCTCCTGAACCCCTAGGATTGATGAGGGGGCTATTAAAGTTCCCTGGGGGGTGAAAAAAAAAAATTTGCGATTTTCGCGGTAAAGGTGCTTCCTGGTACGTTAACCGGGCAGCTAACCGGCAGCGTAACGGGAGTCCGACATATTGTGTTTTTTGAACGTTTGTGATATGTGCACGTGTGGATTTTGTCTAATTAAGGTTAAAAAATATATATATATCTTTAAGCGTGTTCTGGCGCGCTTACGTTTTGGGTTTGGTTTGCGCTGCAGAGACGATACGTCACGGTTATGCGATGCATCATGAGGCGTCTCACGGGCTACGTGATACGTCACTTAATAAAGAATATATTTTACAGCTATAGATATTAGCTTTTAAAAAACCAATGAAATTCACAGAAAAAACCATAGGTTATAGACCATATATAGTTAGGAATTTGCATTTACAAAACCTTGAAAATTCACTGAAAAAACCATAGGTTATAGACCATATATAGTTAGGGATTAGCATTTAAAAAACCTTATTTTATTTGCACAAAACCATTGAAATTCCATATATAGTTAGTTGCACTAACTATATATCGCGGACCCGCAATCCACTGCTAATGATGTCACATATTACATCATTCATGACATGGTCAGTGACATCACTGATGACATCACTGATGACAACACCCAGTGACTGTATGTTTCTGTAAAGTTAAAATATGTCTTACATATTGAAGAATGAGTGGATGTATAAGTGTCTGGATGAAGGATTTAGTAGGTGCATGACTGACTGTATGAGAGAATGATTAAATGTGTCTCACTGAGTGCATGGGTTAGTGATTAAAGTGTCTTAATTTGGCAATCAATATTTATGTTCTTCTGTAAACTGCTGCATGTTTAAATCAGTAGCTATATCAGTAACTATATGGGTTATTGAATGGTTGCCCAAGTATTTGTATGGGAGACTGAGTGTGTGTGTGGGTGGCTGGGAGGTGTATAACTCTGTGCATAGATGTGTGAGCGGTTGATTCCCTAGGTGTATGGGTTCAAAAGTGCATGTAGAAACAGCTGTATGGACAGTTGACTGTGTGCATGAGTATATTGGTGAGTGAATGGATATCTCAGTTCTACATGTCAAAGTAAGTACATATGTAAAGCACACTCCATGTGAGAGTTGACATATATAAATAACTGAACATAAGAGTCAGTGAATGTGAGAGTGGCTGTATGAATCATTGTGAACTTGTATCAAGGATTGTATAAGAGAGTAAATATGTGTTAGTATATGTTTGAATAAGTAAGGTGTGTATAACTGTATAGTTAAGGAAATGGAGATGTGATTGATTCTTTGCATGACTGAATAGGTGTGTGAGTAACTCCATGGATGTGTGACAGTCTGTGAGTGCCTGTTTACACTGAGTGTATCAAAGGTTATATTAGAGTCTGAAGATGTATTATCACATAAATGATATCATCAGTGATGTAATCAGTAATGTCAAATGAGATGTCAGTGATGTCATCAGTGATGTCATTTGAGATGTCATCAGTGATGTCATCAGTGATGTCATTTGAGATGTCATCAGTGATGTCATCAGTGATGTCACTGACCATGTCATGAATGATGTAATATGTGACATCATTAGCAGTGGATTGCGGGTCCGCGATATATAGTTAGTGCAACTAACTATATATGGAATTTCAATGGTTTTGTGCAAATAAAATAAGGTTTTTTAAATGCTAATCCCTAACTATATATGGTCTATAACCTATGGTTTTTTCAGTGAATATATATATATATATACTGAAAAAAACAGTCATTCAGCCAGGCATTCACTAGGTCACGTTTAATCACTCACTTCACTTACACAGTCAGTCACGCACCCAGTACATCATCCATTCAGACATATATATATATATATATATATATATATATATATATATATATATATATATATATATATATATATATATATATATCCAGCGCAAGTCCCTGCAAGTTTCCAGGAGCACTCGCAGACGGGTGCGTGATGCGGTCACAGGACCCGCATTACATTCAGCTCACGGTTTCCACCAGGTTTTCGCAAAGGAAAGAAACCACGCACTCCGGGGGTCGTTTTCAGTTAGTTTATTTTAAGTTCGCAATAGACGCGTTTCGGCGCTCCGCCTTCCTCAATGTTACAAACATTGATGGTGGGCGCCATGTTTTTAACAGCGTGCACTCGTGATCAGAGGGCGAAACAAACAAGGGACTATAAATCATTACACCATATTGGAAGTTGTTCACAATATACGACACGTTGTGAGTTGATGTACAATGTAAAGGCTATCCTACTTCATTAAGCCCCAGTAAATGCTCACGATAATTTCGAGCATATTTACTGACATCCATGATTTAAATAAAATGAAAACATAAATTGCGCAAAATTAGCTCTCGCATTTCATGGTGTCTCGCCGTGTATCGGCATAAGGATCTCACCTTACTGGCAACCTGTCAGCCATATTGAAGCGGCATAACACCGTACTTTTAAATCACTTTGTCAATAAATTACAAGCCATTGTACTAAGACACAACAAGTGACGAGTAGAAAACATCTAGTAATTTATTGACAAGGTGATTTAAAAGTAGAGATCCTTATGCCGATACACGGCGAGACACCATGAAATGCGAGAGCTAATTTTGCGCAATTTATGTTTTCATTTTATTTAAATCACGGATGTCAGTAAATATGCTCGAAATTATCGTGAGCATTTACTGGGGCTTAATGAAGTAGGATAGCCTTTACATTGTACATCAACTCACAACGTGTCGTATATTGTGAACAACTTCCAATATGGTGTAATGATTTATAGTCCCTTGTTTGTTTCGCCCTCTGATCACGAGTGCACGCTGTTAAAAACATGGCGCCCACCATCAATGTTTGTAACATTGAGGAAGGCGGAGCGCCGAAACGCGTCTGTTGCAAACTTAAAATAAACTAACTGAAAACGACCCCCGGAGTGCGTGGTTTCTTTCCTTTGCGAAAACCTGGTGGAAACCGTGAGCTGAATGTAATGCGGGTCCTGTGACCGCATCACGCACCCGTCTGCGAGTGCTCCTGGAAACTTGCAGGGACTTGAGCTGGATTCAAATTCAAGAGCACAGCCACGCTGAACAAAGGATTTAAAACACCGACTTCTTCGCGACTGGTTGGACCGGAGCAGCGCTTCGGAGAGAGGACTGTCGACGGCCAACAAAGTGGTGAGGAGACATCGGTTTTCCTGTTATATTGAAGCATACTAGGCAAGACAAAGGGGTTAATGTTTTCGACACAACATCTATAAGCACAAGTAAAACCATGGATGGCGCTATGTTTTGTGAGGCGTCACGGCATGAAGCCGTCAAAGGAATGTTCAAAAAACACAAGGAAGGACCGCAACCCTCCAAAGTAAGCCCACCCAACAAAATAACTGATCGTATGACATCTCTAGAGAGACTCTATGAAAGAGAGATCAGAAAATGGTGGGAGGCAACCAGCCTCCAGCATTATTGTGATGAGAAGATGGTACCAAGGGGACTGAGAGTATATACGGTTCCCTCTTATGAGAACCCCGACCCCCAATTGTTGACGGATTGGGAAGAGCTAACATCACACTACTGCAAAGGAACCCTGTGTCTCCTCATCAAATACGCCTGGAGTGATCGGGAAAAGGCGTTATTGGAGATACGTAGTATAGAGGAAGACCTGGCCAAAATGGAGGAGAGCAAAGAAACGATCGATACCATGAGAACACAAATGAAAATAAGACTTGGCAAATACGACAAAAAATTAAAACGCGGAAACAGGAAAAATTTGACCGCGATCAAAGAGACTACTCCCAAGGTCGGATTCTTACGTTTGCCCGAAAATTCGATGCTCCAAGGAAAGAGCTAAGTAAGAGGAGTGGACAGGCACAAGCACGGAGAATAGAAACTTCAGAGTCCAGCGCAACAGAAAACGAATCCGCGGATGAAACGACAATGAGGGAGAGAGGCCAAGCAAATACATCAGAGCTGACACCTTTTCAGGGCGAATATCAAGTTATCCAGCACGCATGGCTACGGGGAGGAAAAAACAAACCCCCAGAACAAGAAGAAGAAAAACGCGAAGAGGAGGAGGGGGCAGCAGGTGGAAGAGGACGCGGGAGACCCAAGAGATCCAACTGGGCGAACCGGAAGAAAGTACAGTAGATGGCATCACTGTAATAAATCTAACACCAAGAGTCCTCAATGACACCGAAAATAAAGTTCTAAGCTTAGGTCTTAGTTTCTGCCCTACAAGCCATCTGGAGTATACGCAGACGCGTATTGATCTGTTTAATTTCGTCCGAAGATTGAAACTGCACAAATATTTTAAAACACGACCATCCTTGCAAAATACATCAGGACCACAAACGAGGGCATCCGTGACTGATGCACTAAGAGGTACAGATTTACCAGCGGTGGAAATAGCACAAAGTCTAGTCTTAGAAGAATATGGTAGCCAGCTCCCATCATCTTCCGAGGAGGAAGCAAGCAGAGCAGTAACCTTGGGAATCTCGCAAGAAAGGGAGGAGAGCGGCTATAAACTCAGATCACACTTCAATCCGCAGCTAACATTAGATGCTATTGACATATTCTCCGAAGCAATGACTAATGATCTACTAAAATTTAGAATGAAAAGTAGCAAAGACGGAAAGAACAAGGGGTGTAACAATATGAACTCGGATGAAAGAAAAGCAATCCTTGATCTTATGCAGGACAAGAATGTGATAATCAAGCCTTCAGATAAAGGTGGAAACGTTGTCCTACAAACCAGGGAAAATTACTGCAAAGAAGTAATGCAACAACTAAGTAATGCAGTAAATTATGAACGGTCTTCCAAAGAAACATATGCTGCCAGCATACAGGAGTACGACACAATGATCTATGACTGGTACAGAAAAAACATGCTGGGTAAGGAGGAGTATTTATTCCTAAGAAGCAACAACCCAACCATCCCAACCTTTTATCACATTCCAAAAATCCACAAAAACTGCAATAACCCCCCGGGCAGACCCATTATTTCATCTCAAAACAGTCTAACCGAACATCTCTCTACTTTCATCGATCATTTTCTTCACCCACTGGTACAGCAACTGGATTCCTATGTAAAAGACACAAAGGACTTTCTATCCAAACTTGGCAAAATTAAAAGGGACCCCAGTTACAGGATGCTAGTATTAGATATAGCAAGCCTGTATACATGCATCAGTCACGAGAAAGGCATCAAAGCAGTGGAACATTATCTAACAAAACGACAACTGAGGTTTTTGGAGCACAATCAGATGCTGGCAATCTTTGTAGAATTTTGTTTGAAACACAATATTTTTTTATTTGAGGACGTCTATTACAGACAAGTGTCTGGAACTGCGATGGGTACCTGTTTTGCTCCCAGCTACGCGAATTTATTCGTGGGCTGGTGGGAGGAGCAGGTACCCAGGTCGCTGGAGGTGAATGGCGAAAAAGGCTGTGTAATCAAGTGGTGTCGTTACATTGACGACTTGTTTATAATTTGGCAAGGATCGGAACACACCGCAAAGGCCTACATTGATGTCCTCAATACGAATGATATGAATCTTAAGTTCAGTGGCTCCATAAGTAACACCTGCGTAGAATACTTGGATCTAAAAGTATTCATTGCTGATAACAGCATAGAGACAGCACTTTTCCGCAAAAGTACAGCGGGTAACTCAATATTATACGCCACCAGCAATCATCCAACGGCGTTAATACAAAGTATACCCTATGGGGAGCTACTCAGGCTCAGGCGTAATAGCTCCAGAGATTCAGACTTCAAGATTGCAGCATCAGCATGCATCAGTAGATTCCTAAAAAGAGGATACGCAATGCCAACGCTACAAAGTGCGTTACAAAAGGTGAATGCACTAAAGAGATCCAATCTACTGACTGAAAAAGACCATTCTTCCGTGGATAAAAAGAACGAACAAGGAAAATTCCGGCTGGTAACCCCCTATTCGGCGGAAGCAAATTATCTGAAACGCATGCTTAGAAAGAATTGGCATATTTTAAAAACTGACAGTTGTATCAAGGATGACATCCCAGAGTACCCCTTGGTAACTTTTAAGAAATCAAGATCTCTTAAAGACATGTTAGTCCAAAGTCACCTAAAGAAAATCGAAAGGAAAACCAATACATTGACAGATCTAAAGGGCTTCCACCCTTGCCATCATTGCAAAGCTTGTGCACACAGTAAGAGGGTCAAAACCTATGAGATTCCGAACACTGGAATAGTGAAAACGATCAATAAATACCTCACATGCAATACCTCCTACGCAGTATACTATCTTAAATGCCCGTGTGGACTAATGTATATCGGGAGCACAATTAAACCCTTGAAATTAAGGATTTTAGAACACTTGAGAGCAATTGACAAAAATGATCAGTCATATCCTGTTGCCCGACACTTTCAGCAAAAACACTCAAGCAATAGACACCAATTACAGTATTTCGGATTAGATCACATACCGGAAAATCCCAGGGGTGGTGACAGACTGCATAGTTTGAGGAGACTTGAGTCTCGATATATTATCGATTTAATGACCAAACATCCAAATGGTTTAAATGCAGGGGAGGAATTGGCTTCTCATATAGGCCAGTAAAGGGAATAAGCTACTGGAAAATGTACAACTTATAAATGACCCAGAACTGTTTATCTGTATGAATGTCATAGAATACCAAAGCAGACTAACGGACTTGTGATGTTCAAAATGTATGTAGAATTAACATGAGAAATATCATTCCAAGTTAGGTACTAGGAAGTAATGATAATGTCGTGAGGACAAAAATAATTTGTTTAGCCATTGAACGAAAATCAGAAGTCAACTCTAATGGTCCATGTATTATTATTTTTTCGTTTAAACTTTGCTCTTTTGTAGAACTTCCACAGTGTGAATTTTGAAATTATGAAATGATAATGATAATTACAGTCTAGAAATGGGACGGAACAAAAAATGAATCAAGGGTGACTTGCCGATCCACGGCGAGATGTTTTCTACTCGTCACTTGTTGTGTCTTAGTACAATGGCTTGTAATTTATTGACAAGGTGATTTAAAAGTACGGTGTTATGCCGCTTCAATATGGCTGACAGGTTGCCAGTAAGGTGAGATCCTTATGCCGATACACGGCAAGACACCATGAAATGCGAGAGCTAATTTTGCGCAATTCATGTTTTCATTTTATTTAAATCACGGATGTCAGTAAATATGCTCGAAATTATCGTGAGCATTTACTGGGGCTTAATGAAGTAGGATAGCCTTTACATTGTACATCAACTCACAACGTGTCGTATATTGTGAACAACTTCCAATATGGTGTAATGATTTATAGTCCCTTGTTTGTTTCGCCTCTGATCACGAGTGCACGCTGTTAAAAACATGGCGCCCACCATCAATGTTTGTAACATTGAGGAAGGCGGAGCGCCGAAACGCGTCTGTTGCGAACTTAAAATAAACTAACTGAAAACAACCCCCGGAGTGCGTGGTTTCTTTCCTTTGCGAAAACCTGGTGGAAACCGTGAGCTGAATATATATATATATATATATATATATATATATATATATATATATATATATATATATATATATATATATATATATATATATATATATATATATATATATTTATATATATATATATATATATTTATATAAAACATTCCTAAACTTTAAAAAAACACTCAGTCACTGGATGTCACAGCGATGTCATTTGAGACGTCATCAGTGATATCATCAGTGATGTAATATGTGAAGTCATCAGCATTGCATTGAGGGGCGCGAGTTATAGTTAGCTCAAATAACTATAATGGCCACATTTTTCTGGTTATGTACTAGTGACATGTCCAACTAACTATAATGTCCCTGAAACCTGTATTTTTTTCCAGTGAATTTCTAAGTTTTTTTAAAATGCTAAATACTAACTATAACGTCCCTGAAACCTATGTTTTTTCCCAGTGCATTTCTATGGTTTTTGAAATGCTAATTCCTGCCTATAACGTAGTAGTCGTGTTTGCATAGTGGTGCAGAGAGGGGGATGGGCCTCTGAGCAGTGCTCACGAATTCCGCTGCGTAGGTCTTACAGGAGGTACCAGGAATGCTTCTTGGCCCCCAAAGTCCCTCAAAGTAAAGTGGACTTCAACCCCCAACACGTAATGTGCCAGGAGGCTCATTTATAGAGTGGTGGAGAAAGTAGGGCATGGCCTCTGAAGACCACTTACCAATACCACTGTTTGGGATTTACTGGAGGTAACAGGAGGGGTAGTTGGCCCCCAAGGACAACCTTAGGGGCCAAGTACCCCTCCTATTACCTCCAGTAAGTCTCACACAGCAGCATTGGTAAGTTATCAAAGCAGGCCACGCCCCCTTTGCCCACCACACTGCAAACGCGCTTCATGGCACACTCTTGGATGGGAATTAAAGTCCCCTTTGCTGCTAGGGGTCGTTAGGGCCTGACTAGCCTACCTAACATCCCCCGGTAAGCCCCAGGTAGTGAGATTGCGGAGACGTGGACACAGGCCACGGCCTCTTTCTCCACCACTCCGCAAAGATGCATCCTGGTGCACTCTTGGTTGGAGGATGAAGTCTCCTTGCCTCCTGAGTGTCCCTGGGGGCCAACTAGCCCTCCTGTTATACCTAGTAAGCCCCACACAGCAGGATTGCTGAGAGTGGTCCGAGGCCACGTTTCCTTTTTACACCATTCTGCAAACGCGCCTCCTGGCTCACCGCTGCTCGGGGGATGAAGTCCTCATGACACAAGAGGACCTCATCGCCCCACCAGAAATGTGCCAAGAGGTGCGTTTGCAGAGTGGTGTAAAACATGGCGTGGCCTCCTACCACCTCTCAGCAATCCCACTGTGTGGGGCTTACTGGGAAGTACCAGGTCCGCTTCTCTGTTCTTTTTCTTTTTTAGAAGGGGGGCTGTGTGGCCCCCTTCTCTTAATTTTTTTGGGCCCTGGGGACCCCATCCCGAAGGCCTGAGCCATTTTTTTTTTTAAACAGTTTGATTTCGGCCCGGGGACGTCATCTCCTGGGGCATGGCCAATTTGTTATTAAAAAATACTACATTTAAAGGAGGGGGCAGCACCCTTTCCTTGGCCACTTTTGGCCCAGGGGACCCCATTCCCAGGGGCCTGGCTGCACGTTGGGGACCGCAGGGGGAGCCCCAATGCCCCCGTAGTTCCCCGCTTCCTGCAGGAGCCAGCATTGCTTTTGGACAAGGGGAGCTCCCTTGTCCAAAACCAATTCTGTTTCGCTTCATGGAAGCGAGAGCAGTTTTCCTGCTCTCGCTTCCACTAAGCGAAGCAGGAGTTTGCAATGACAGGGCGGGATCAGTGCTCCCGCCCTGCCATTGCAAACTGCAATATCCTGGGGGTAGGCATCCCGGGACATTGGTGGAGCCGGCCATGGAGGGTGGCAGTCCCCAGAGCCAATGAAGGCTCAAGTAGGGGGGCTGTGCGTCCCCCTCCCAACTTGAACATAGCCCCAGGGAGGGGGTGGTCCCCAGGGTCGGAGGTCCGCAACAGACTCCTGACTTTGAATAATTAGTGCCCCGGGGAGTTGGTGGTCCACAGGCAAGTGTGGGGGGCTCGAGCCCCCCAAATTTTATTTTTAAATTAAGCCCCGGAGAGGTGGCGGTCCCATGGGCTAGTGGGGCCCCTGGGTACTTTAGGTATTTTGAAGGGATCGTAGACACTTGCACGGCTCCTTTTATAATAGGCATCACACTGGTGCCAAATATGCACCAGCATGATCCTAAGGGGATGCAATGCAAATGAGAGAATCCTTTGTGTTTGAGCCTGTTGAGCCTGCAACATATTACAGAAGCAGGCCCATAGGCAAAATGTCTATCAAGAGCCACAATGACCACGGACACATAGAGGTTGCACGCAGTCTGCGTGCACACACACGGGCCCCCCTTCTTAGGAGGAGGTTGTGGAAGTCCCAGGCACCCCTAAAGCATCCCTTTGCAAGCCGGTGCCATAACACCCTGCAAACTGCTTGTCGGAGAATCCCTTCCTCCCGTCCAAAGTGAGGCCAGGTCACAACCAGTGAAAAACAAAGCCACGGTTTCAGACAATGGCCATCTTTCACTAATGTAGTCTCCTGACCACAAGATCAAAATGTCATGGTTAATGTCTGTGCTGAGGACAGCACATAACTTGTGTGTATTGCAGTGCACTGCCCCAGTCTGTATTGGGATCACCAGGTAGTTGGTGATGATGAGCAAACAACTCAGCCTCACTTGCAGTGAATGGTCCCATTTTTGAGTTCCATGGGATGTAGACATGTCTTTTATTCACCAACACATCTCTTGTCAGCATGCTTAGAGCCATTTTTGGCAAAACATTTCTGTTATAGCAGGTCACCAGGCCCTGGCAGCATTGGAGACATGCTGCAATAAATGTATGTATTGGAAATCTGCCCCCAGAGGGGAGAATACATTTCCAGTACCCACTTCAGAAATGGCCAGGATGTGGTTCCCAGAATTCTAGAGACATTTTGAGGGTATTAACTATTGATTTTCACACATATGGCACCAACTGGAATAGTGGCAGGAAGGGCTACTCTTAATTAACAACTGGTCCAAAACCATTTCTGACAACGTCAAGTTAGCCTAATTGGTCTACAATTCGGTAATGTCATTTTTGTCTCTTCAGTTAACATCATATCCTTCACCCACACCCAAACTGAGAGGGGAAACACAGAGGAAGGTGGATGGGAGATCTGCTATTCATTGGCAGTAGGCAGATGTTAGACTTGGCATCTTTTGGCGTGTTTCCCCTGAGTTTTTGCCTTCTGCCCTCTCAGTTTTGACTCTGTTTTTGCTGGCGTAGAGTTTCTGCACACTTTTCTCACTGCTGATCAGTGCTAAAGTGCAAGTGCTCCTGTGGTAAAGTATGTTACAGATTGGTGTTTCCCTGATTGGCTGTTTGGTTTTCTTGTCAACCCCTAGTAAAGTGCACTGGGTGTGCCAGGGCCTGGGAATAAAATGCTACGCGTGGCCCTACAGCACGGATTGTGCCACCCATGTGAGAAGCCCGTAAAAGCTACCTCAGACCTGCCATTGCAGAGTCTGCATGCAGTTTGTAACTGTCATGTTGACTTGGCCCGTGCACACACTGGCCAGTCCCTAACCTTCCCTTTTCTTACATGTCAGGCACCCCCAAAGTAGGCCCAAAGTACCCCTGTGGGCAGGGTGCAGTGTATGTGAAAGGTAAGACACGCCCTGGTGTGTGTGGCATGTCCTGATAGTGAATTACAGTCCATTTTGGTTTTCACTATTGCAAGGCTACCTGTTCCCCATATAACATAATAGGAAGTTTGTTTATAACATCTTATAAACATAATTGACCCTGGAAACTAGGTAGTAAAATACAATTTAGTATGCCTGAACTCAGAATCCAACTATGCATCTTTTAGTAAAGGTGATTTTTCCATTCTGTGTTTGAAAATACCACTTTTAGGAAGTAGGTATTTTCTCTGCTCAGTCATCCCACGTGCCCCTGCTGGAATGTGCATTGCCTGCCTGAATTTTGGACGACAGATGGCTAGGAAGCAAGGGTGGCTCCAAATAGTCTAGGTAGGTCAGGAAAGGGCTAAATAGACCTGGGCTGTGATGGGGGAAGAAGGAGGAGATTTCCTTACACCTCAAAGGGCCTGGTCTGCCTCTGACAATGCCGTCTCCCCCCCCTGCCGGGAAATCACACCAGAGAAGGTAGAACTGGTTCTGGCTGGGCACAGACCCCTTTGCCCGGGGGATCAAAGGATTTTGGGATCCAAATATTGAGGCCAAGACCCCTGAACTTTAGAACTCTTTTGGATCAAGAAGACTGCCAAGAAGAAGAGCTGGAGAACCTGTGAGGAGGGACTACCACTTTGCTTTGTGCTTTACTGTGTTGGCATCCAGTGGCTGCTTCGGTCTTGGGCAGCGAAAGGACTTGACTGAACTTTCTGCAATTTACTTTTGTGAGTTTCTCCAAGAGCTTGAGGTAGAGTTTGCCCCCTGTTCAAGAAGTCTAAGGGACAGCAAAGACTTCGAGCTCTTTTGCCCACAGCACTGGGGACTGTGTGTTTTGTGCTGCGACAGAAGAAAAGCAACTCGACTACGACGCCGCTGCTGACTCCGTGTCCTGAAGGCACTGCAGACGGCACCGACGCAATGTTGCACCGCAACCCTGGTCTCACCGACGACACCTGCTGACGCCGCCACCGAGCCGCTGCTCGCACTGCTACCTGTGGGCACCGCACTCCTCACTGCCTTGCTTCACGCTGAAGCCTGAGCACCGCCGCACCGCGACCCTGGTCTCACTGATGATGCCTGCTGATGCCGCCACCGAGCCATTGCTCGCACTGCGACCTGTGGGCACCGCACTCCGTACTGCCTCGCTTCACAATGATGCCTTGGCTTCCCCGACGACGACGCTCCATGCAAAATCGACACCGCTGCTTGCACCGTGGTTCGAGGCACCGCTTGTAAAGTTACACTGTGCACCGCTCTCATCCCGCACCGCAGCCTTGGCCTACCGGTGCTGGCACCATCGACTCCCGTTTGTCAGCGACAACAGCGCTTCAGCAACGACGAAGCCGCTGCTTGCACCGTGACATGCCAGCACCATGGCAAGCACCGCCTTCACCTCACAACGCGATCCTGGTCTCACCGAGAATGTCATCTGATGCCACCACCGAGCCACTGCTCGCATCACTGCACTTCGCACCGCAGCACCCAACACTTGCTGACGCCAGTGCTCCCAACAGAAAGGAGCTCGACCTGCAACACAAGTGACTTCAAGGGCCTTGGCTCCCTGTATCTCTAACAGGTACTGTTTGCGGGTCTTCCCCACACAGTAGCTGGTCCCCAATGCTGCCACCATCCCGACCTGTTTGGATTTGTTTGCTCACGAAGCTGTGATAGGCGCTGACAGAGCTGTCGACATCAAGGAACTCTTTTTAAAGCTTATTTTGATCACTGTAGATTTTTAAGTACTGTATTGTGGATTCATATTGTTTTTGTTCTTGTATATTAAAATATTGGCTATTTTTCTAAACTGGTGTGGTGTCCTTTTGTAGTGCTTACACTGTATTCCTGTTGGTTATGTGCAAATGCTTCACACACTGCCTCTAAGATAACCCTGACTGCTTGTGCCAAGCTACAAAGGGGGTGAGCAGGGGTTATTTTACGAATGTAACTCCCTCATCCTGACTAGGAAGAAGGGTCCCTACTTGGAAAAAGGTGCAAGTACTTGCCAACTAGAGAACCCAATTTCTAACAGCAGAACTCTGCGTAGCGCCGAAAAACTCAGCAGAGTTCCGCGAGCAGCGGAGTGCTGTAAGTTGCGCTGCTTGTGTTGATTTTTAGTGTCAGGTGTTTCTCCCATGATGTAAAATCAGCGCACACTACACCATGTGTAGGACAAGAGGGTGCTGCTTCTTTTGGTCGCTCGATTAGGTCTTCAACTTCCTCAACGCAAGCTGCTGGTTTTTCAAGTCGAGTGGTCGCAACCTGCCAGGACCACCCGAGTTGAGAAATCTAGCCAAAAGGTGGTCTAGCATCTGTCTTTTATGGATCACTGACATAATATCGAGGGACAGAATATCGACTTGCAAAAAAATCGATGACAAAATATAGACAGACAGAATATCGAGATTGTATCTACAAACAGGTAAGTACAAAAATATTGAGTACAAAATATCGTTTACAAAAATATAGTTTATAAAAATATTGACTTTATTAAAAACAGTGTTAAATTAAATTAATATTAAAAATTAATTACTAAAATATACTTAAAAATACTTAACTTAACTTATAATAATTAAATAATTAATGAAAGTTATAAAAAAAATTACAATCATATTTGTTAAAACATATATATATAGTAACATAATATAATTAAATCATATACAATAATATTACCGTACGATAGCAGAATGTAAAAAATACTATTCCCACTCCAGAGAGTGCAACAGTAGGGAAAGCGTTGGATAGCGTAGGGGTTAAAATTACTATTCCCACTCCAGTGGGTGCAACAGTAGGGAAAGCGTTGGATAGCGTAGGGGTAAAAATTACTATTCCCACTCCAGTGGGTGCAACAGTAGAGAAAGCGTTGGATAGCATAGGGGTAAAAATTACTATTCCCTCTCCAGTGGGTGCAACCATAGGGAAAGCGTTGGATAGCGTAGGGGTAAAAATTACTATTCCGACTCCAGTGGGTGCAACAGTAGGGAAAGCGTTGGATAGCGTAGGGGTAAAAATGACTATTCCAACTCCAAAGAGTGCAACAGTAGGGAAAGCGTTGGATAGCGTAGGGGTGAAAATTACTATTCCCACTCCAAATAGTGCAACAGTAGGGAAAGCGTTGGATAGCGTAGGGGTTAAAATCACTATTCCCACTCCAAAGAGTGCAACAGTAGGGAAAGTGTTGGATAGCGTAGGGGTAAAAATTACTATTCCCACTCCAGTGAGTGCAACAGTAGGGAAAGCGTTGGATAGCGTAGGGGTAAAAATTACTATTCCCACTCCAGTGGGTGCAACAGTAGGGAAAGCGTTGGACAGCGTAGGGGTAAAAATTACTATTCCCACACCAGTGAGTGCAACAGTAGGGATAGCGTTGGGTAGCGTAGGGGTAAAAATTACTAATCCCACTCCAGTGAGTGCAACAGTAGGGAAAGCGTTGGATAGCATAGGGGTCAAAATTACTATTCCCACTCCAATGAGTGCAACAGTAGGGAAAGCGTTGGGTAGCATAGTGGTAAAAATTACTATTCCCACTCCAGAGAGTGCAATAGTAGGGAAATTAAATACTTCATATATTATTTCAATAAATATAAATTAATATCTTTAAAAATTAATTAAAAGTAATTACCAATTTAATATAATAATTAATCAATTGAAATTACAAATTAAAATTAATTATTACAATTATTTACCTATTAATACAAATTAATTACAAATTAACAATTAATATGTTAACATTTAAAAATTAATTAACAATTAATTCAAATTAAATACAATTAAATAAATTTATTTATTTAATTAATTATAAATAAATTACTTCCCACCCTATTCCCCTATAAACCCACAACCCGCTACAGAAAATAAATTATTAAAATTAACATAATTAGCAATTAATCAATTAAATAAAATAATTGCCAATTAAAATTTAATTAATTACCAAATATAAATTAATTAACAATTAATTAAAAATGAATATCAATAACAAAAATTACATATTTAAATAATTTTAATTAAATTACTTCCCACCCTATTCCCCTATACACCCACAACCCGCTACAGAAAATAAATTAGTAAAATTAACATAATTAACAATTAATTAATTAAAATTAATTGCCAAATAAAATTTAATTAATTACCAAATATAAATTAATTAACAATTAATTTAAAATGAATACCAATAAATAAATTTACATATTTAATTAATTATAATTAAATTACTTCCCACCCTATTCCCCCATAAACCCACAACCCGCTACAGAATTAAATTACGCAAAAATTAAAAAAACACATTTCAATAATTAAAATAAAGTATAACATAAATACACACTTTTCACACATATAATAACATAAACAACACTATAAAATATTCAATATTATTAAAAATTCGATAATTTTAATAACCTATATTATATACTTCGATATTTTAACTCTCTATATTTTTAACATTCGATATTACATTACTTACCTTAAAAACTATATTTTTGATGTCTATATTCTGTCCAGTCGATATTGTGTCCATTCTATATTTAAAACACAATATTATGTCCATTAGATATTTTGTAGTCGATATTTTGACTGTTTACCGACTTTTATCACTCATGCTTGCCAACTTACTGTTCGTGAGCCGTGCAAGAGGAAAAAATACGTTCCACGTCACTTTGTGGAGTTTTGTTGTAAAATATGAAGGAAACAGTCTGAGGAACAATAGTTGACATGGATTACCGTAACATTACGGTTATGTATAATGGTAAAACAAATTCTCCTTTGTGGGACTTTATCCCAATCTTTTAATAAACATGAAATTGAATGCTACCATTGCATCTATTGTCATATACAAATGATGTAGTTAAACATAACGACTTTGCATACCTACATTTAAAAGAAGAGTTAGTAAAGTCAATAGGTTTGTTTTTCATAAACATGGAAAGCATTTCTTCATGGAGAGTTTGATTATGTGATTGTGTAGATGGGTGAGAGGGTGAATGTGAGAAAAGGCCAAATGACTGGAGAATAAATGGATTCAGAGTGCAAAGATACATGGCTGGATAAATGAGTGCATGGAAAAATAGGAGAATGAAAGGAAGGGTGCTTCAAAGGACGAATGGGTGCCTGACTGATGAATGAGTGAGTGCTTGGAAGGATGAACAGTAAAGTTGATGGATTAGTGAGTGGATTGTGGATGGGGGAATGGACTTTTTTTAAAGTGCTTACAGACAAAGGGGACATCATAATAACAGTGGAAGGTGGATAAGCAAGCTACTCCTCAACACATCTTCCAGAACTTAATTTAAACATAAAAGGAAGTGCATGGGTATGGATGCCAATATATACAGAAATGGCACCATAATGGAAGGGCTAAAATTATGGCAAAAGTCAATATGATCATATCATGATTGTCAGCACTATGCTACGAATTGCCATGATTTCACAGCATTATGTCAGAAGTGAATGGCACCAGGCTGTTGGTGTCTGTTGTACGCCAAGAACTACTTTGTGCTGGGTAATTGTTTTGCTAAAGATTTGCTACCAATATGCTAGAATTATTGCCATAATATCAGGGCCATATCATTATGCTAGGCTTTGGACCTGCCAGGAAACCTAAGGCCACATTGTAACCAAGAATAACAACCATTATGTTGAGTATCAATCCTATTATGACATATTTAGGCCCATCAAATGGTAAATAGACCTCCTACGTGAGGAAGAATGGTGGTATTAGAGGCTGCAAGCCTGAGAAGACAGTTGCGTGAAAAATGAACTGCTGCAGACTATGTGCCATCCAGCCTGTACCTAAGTAACAGGCGTTGCTGGCATGGCTGTCATTGCACCTGAGGTCCCCAGTTACCCTATGGCGGGTGTTGGGCATCTATCTTGTGGTATGCTGAGTACACCTTGACTGTGCCTCTGTTACCAATTGACAATTGTTGTCATTTCATCTATAAATATCTTCCACGGTCACCTCCTAACCAGGTATTGTTAATGAGTATCAGTCTTGGATAGACATGGAGTTTGTAAGATAGTAACACAGGCAGTGGTAAAGAATCATCAGGCCTGGTGGCATTCGGTGCCAGAGGGCAATGTTAAGTTAGACAGATCCTTCATTAAAACAACAGTCAATTAATGAATGGGCTAGACCATGGGTACTCACAAACTTTCTTTCAGGGGCCAAATTTACAGAGTGGTTTGTGGCCGAGGGCCACACCGGTGGGGGCGGGGTCAGTGGGGGAGGGGGCGGGCTAGAGCAACAAAAAAACTGTGACCATGAGGTTGAACACAGGTCCCTGCAGCGGACGCCTTCGTCCACTGAGCCACCAGATCTGGCATACACACACCTCTCTCTCTTTCACTCTCTCCCTCTCTCCCTATTTCTCCCTCTGCCTCATTCAGAATGTCTCACTCCCTCTCTCTCCCTGACTCCCTCTCTCTCACTCACTCTGACTCTCTCACTCCCTCCCTCTCCCTCTCTGTCTCCCTCTCTATCTCCCTCTCTCTCCTTCCCTCTCCCTCTCCATCTCCCTCTCTCTCCTTCCCTTTCCCTTCTGTCTCTCTCCTTCCCTCTCCCTCTCTGTCTCCCTCCTCACTCTGTCTCCCTCCTCACTCTGTCTCCCTCCTCACTCTGTCACCCTCCCTCTGTCTGTCACCCTCCTCCCTCTGTCTGTCACCCTCCTCCCTCTGTCTGTCACCCTCCTCCCTCTGTCTGTCACCCTCCACCCTCTGTCTGTCACCCTCCTCCCTCTGTCTGTCACCCTCCTCCTTCCCTCCTCCCTCTGTCTGTCACCCTCCTCCTTTCTGTCTCCCTCCCTCTTTCTATCTTTGTCTCCCTCTATCTGTCTCCCCCTCTTTGCCTCCCTTCCTCCGTCTCCCTCAGCCTCCCTCCTCCCTCTGTCTGTCTCCTTCCTTCTGTCTGTCTCCTTCCCACTGTCTGTCTCCTTCCCACTGTCTGTCTCCCTCTCCCTCCCTCTGTCTCCCTCTCCCTCCCTCTGTCTGTCTCGCTCTCCCTCCCTCTGTCTCCCTCTCCCTCCCTCTATCTGTCTCCCTCTCCCTCCCTCTATCTGTCTCCCTCTCCCTCCCTCTATCTGTCTCCCTCTCCCTCCCTCTATCTGTCTCCCTCCCTCTGTCTGTCTCCCTCCCTCTGTCTCCCTTCCTCTCTCTTTGTCTGTCTCCCTTTCCCTCCCTCCTTTCCTTCCCTCCCTCGCTCTCCCTCTGTCTGCCTCCCATTCCCTCCCTCGCTCTCCCTCTGTCTGCCTCCCTTTCCCTCCCTCCCTCGCTCTCCCTCCCTTACCCTCCCTCACTCTCCCTCGCTCACCCTCTGACTGTGTCTGCGTCCCTTTCCCTCCCTCCCTCGCACTCCCTCTGTCTGCCTCCCTTTCCCTCCCTCGCTCTCCCTTTCACTCCCTCCCTCACTCTCCCTCTATTTCCCTCCCTTTCTCTCCCTCCCTCTACCTTCATCTGTCTCTCTCTTCATCTCACCCTGCCTGTGTGTGTCTTGGCTGAGACAGCTTCCGGGCACCCACACAGCTCCACCCCAGCACTTCACAGGTCTTTAAAAGACCATTTGTATGCTAATGAGAGAGGAAGAGGGTGGAGACGGGGAGAGAGGAAGAGGAGACAGAGAGGACTAGAGGGAAGGAGGGGCTAGAAGGAGAGGGGAAGAGCAGAAGAGAGAGAGAGAGGAGAAGAGGGGGGAGAGGAAGAGAGGAGGAGAGCAAAAGAGAGGAAGAAAGGGAGAGAGGAGAGCAGGAGAAGAAAGAAGGAGAAAGGAAGAGAGAGAGAGAGGAGAGCAAGAGAGAGGAGAAGAGAGGAAAAGGGGGAGAGTGGAAGAGAGGAAGAAAGGAAGAGAGAGCAGAGGGGGGAGAGGGGGAGAAATGAAGATAAGAATAAAGGAAGTGGGGAGAGAGAAAGAATGAGAGAGGGCGGAGAGAGGGGAGAGGAAGAAAGGAAGAGGAGGAGAGAGGCAGATAGAGAAAGGGAAAGCAAGACAGAGGGAGAGGGAGAGGGGACACAGGGAGAAAAGGACAGAGAGAGAGAGAGAGAGAGAGAAAAAGGCAGAGAGAGAAAGAGAGGGAGAGATGGATACAGGGAGAGAGACAAAAAGAGAGCGAGAGAGAAAGCGAGACAGAGGGAGAGAAAGAGGGGGCAAGCTGAGAGAGAGCAAAATAGAGGAGAGAGAGAGTGTGAGAGAGATAGAGAAAGGGACAGAGGGGGAGAGAGACACACAGAGACATTGAGAGAGAATTAGAGAGGGAGAAAGAAACATACACACCCACGGGGGGAGACACACAGAAAGCGAGAGAGAGGCAAAGTCTTAGAGAGGGGGGTGAAGAGAAACCGGTAGGAAGAGGGAGGCAGGGAGAGACAGAAAGAGAGAGAGAGAGAGGGGACTAGAGAGACAGAGGGAGAGAGAAAGAGAGGGGGAAGGTGGAAATGTGAAGGGCTCAGGGTTGCAGATTTAGAGGAGGGGCAGGTTTGCTGTCCGTTTTTGACTATTTGACTTTGAAAAGGTCATGCCCCGAGTGACCTTGGCACCCAGTGTGGCCTTCATTGGTTGACAGACTTAATGAATGAATGACTAATGTTATTGCCTCCCGTGACTGACAGCTTCGCCTTGAGCGCTGTGTTCATAGGGGGAGTGAGGGTTTTGTAGGTAGTCCAGCTCGACTTGAGGAGGGGGCTCATCACAGGGGGCTGGGGGTATAACTGGTGGACTTCCGATAGCTTCTCCCTTAGATCTCCGGCTCACTCCAGAGTAGGGTGTTGTAGCGCATTTCTCGCACTCACTTTGCAGTAGCACCTGCCTCCAGCCACACTCGTGTGTCCCACAGTTGCTCATAGCGCTGGTTGCCGCCTCCCACCTCCCATGGTAGCAAGGGGGTGGTAGGCATTTGACGCACTTCCGGTCCCACTAGGAGCGGTTAGCGCTCTAGTGGATCCACACAGGGCTATATAGGCGGAGCGCCGAAGGAGCTCGCTGCGGGAAGGAGACGGTGGCAGTGTCTCCAACCCGCTTGCCTGTTTGCCTCGCTTCATAAGGTTTTAAAAGATCGTGATACTAATGGTATTATTTTAAAAGGAATTGTATTGCAACTTTAAAGTGTGTAACGTTTTTAAAATTGAAGCGCATTTCTCGCACTCACTTTGCAGTAACACCTGCCTCCAGCCACACTCGTGTGTCCCACAGTTGCTCATAGCGCTGGTTGCCGCCTCCCACCTCCCATGGTAGCAAGGGGGTGGTAGGCATTCGACGCACTTCCGGTCCCACTAGGAGCAGTTAGCGCTCTAGTGGATCCACACAGGGCTATATAGCCCTCGCGCCTCCCTGAGCGCGCAGCGATCGCGCGCAGCCCTGCCTAAGACCCGCCAAAGAGCTGCCCGTCTGCGCCCGTCCGCGACAGGACGGGGCACAGGGGCCATGGACTCTGCCTCATCTCTCCCTCTTCTAACAGGTATGAGAAAACAACACATTACATATTCGGCCCAAACCCTATCAGATTTAAAGCCGTCTTTTGTATGCAGCACTAAAATACCATGACATACAGTAGAGGGAGGCTTTTCATGTCTAGAGTGTCGCCGCCAAACAACTAGTAGCAATATTCAGTCTGAGGTAGAAACTCCTTTAGATGGGCTGCAGAGTTTTCTTCTAAATGTGCGATCCCTGCCCAAACATCAACATCAGGTCTGGGATCTAGTAAATACCATCCAGCCGGACATATGTTTTGTTACTGAAACATGGATGAAGCCCCATACAATTACTGCTATAACAATGGGGATCCCATTAGGATATAAGTTTAAACACTTAGACAGAGAAGTGAAGACAGGCGGTGGTCTAGCGATAATACATAAGGACGATATAAAAGTCACTATACTTGAACAACATCAAAGTCTACAACTAGAAATCATGTTTTTTAAAATCGACCTAACCAGCCACACCTCCTGGAAAGGTGCCCTGGTTTATCGTCCTCCTGGACCAAACCCAGATTTCCCGCTCATTCTTCAAGAGCTGTTAGCTCCCCGACTTAAATCCAAAGAAGACTTTATCCTCCTGGGGGATTTTAACATCCATGTTGACCAACCAGCACTACCTGAATCCTATTCCCTTCTCACGGATTTATCAAACTTAGGTCTAGAATTACAAAACAATGGACCCACGCATAGGGGTGGCCATACGCTGGACCTAGTTCTTTCCAACTGTCCCAAGCTAACCTGTCTTCCAGCAAGAGATATTCTATGGACAGACCACTTCCTCTTAGAATTTAAACTATTGACTCTCAAGAGATCTACCAATAAAGCACCATCCTCTCCTAACTGGCGCCGTCAATGGCATAAAATTTCCATAAGTAATCTACAGCAAATTTGGATACAACCCACCATACTAGCAGGAGACACAGTAGACATAGCGTTGGCCAAACTCAATGACTCAATCAAGCGAGCCATTGATATCTTGGCCCCTTTAAAATTACATAAAGAGTATCCCTCTTCTAAGCAGGAAAGCTGGTACATACAGGAGCTAAGGGAAGAAAAGCAGAAATGTAGGCGAGCAGAGAAAAAATGGAGGAGAAATAAGACTGAGGGGACCCGAGCAGTTTTTCTACATGCTCAACTAAAATACTATAAAAACATTAAGCAGGCTAGGAAAAACCGCTTAATGCAACAGCTAGTAGAAGCGGGTAACTGTCCCAAGGAGCTATTTAAAATCCTGCAAAATTTTGTCAAACCCGCCGCATGTGAGAGCTCAGATGAGTTCTCACAGACTTTATGCGAGAACAAAATAAACACTATTTATGAAAAAATAGTGGCAGCCAGTAACAGTATGAGTGACACTAATAAGCCTACATCCCCGACTCTGCGAAAGCATAACATACATCTGCTATCATCCTTTCCTCCAATTGATAGTACAGAGCTCCCTCCTCTCATCACACACATCAAATCTGGATCTCCGAATGACCTCCTCCCTGCTAAGATGGTTCCTAATCTGATATCTCTCCTGGGGCCCCCCATACAGAGTGTTATTAACATCTCCCTCACTAAAGGACAGGTCCCAGCAGATTGGAAAAGAGCGGTGGTAAACCCAATACGGAAAAAAGCGGCATCCCCATGGACCGACCTCTCTAACCTGCGTCCTATTTCACTCTTGCCATACATCGGCAAGATAGCTGAGAAGCACGTAAACACCTATCTATCACAACATCTTGAAGCGACGGAGGGCCTGGACTACTCACAATCTGGTTTCAGGCCGAACCACAGCACCGAATCAGCCCTTCAAACAGTGACCAATAACATCAAAATGGCACTGGATGAGGGCAGCTCTATGATTCTGGTGCTGTTGGACCTCTCCGCCTCTTTTGATACGGTGTCCCACAAGGTGCTTCTCGATCGCTTAAAGGACGTAGGTCTGGAAGGAGTGGCTCTGTCATGGATGGAAAGCTTTCTATCTGGCCGCTCCCAAGAAGTTAGGCTGGGCTCCCACAAATCCATCTATAGGGAGCTCAATAAGGGAGTGCCACAGGGCTCTTGCTTAAGCCCGACACTATTTAATGTGTACGTGGCTCCCTTAGCCAACTTAGCAAGATCATTTGGGTTTACCCCGGTGTCGTATGCTGACAACACCCAACTCCTTTTTCCTTTTAAAAATCTGACACCTGCAATAAAAAGATCTTTTGCAGATGGTATGAGAGCAATATCTGCATGGATGTCATCAAACTGTCTTCAATGTAACGTAGGGAAAACGGAGGTCATTCTGATGGTGGCTAGCCTCTCCCTTAGATCTCCATCTCACTCCAGAGTAGGGTGTTGTAGGGGCCTCTGGTGATGGACTGCTTCTTCCGAGATCAGCAGCTGATACCGCGTATACACGGTATACTAAAACTTCGATATTGTGTTATAACGCCTTACCCGGTGCCACTGCACCTGCTGCTCGCTAGACCCACAGGCAGCCTGTCTCACAGCTCCTGAGCCAAAAGCGCTTCCGCTGGAAGTGTATGCACTCTTAGCGCTGCACAAGGTGCGTCACAGACCATAGAGGCCAGAGAGTCTCAAGAGAGCATTGTGGGATTTTTAGGTTTGGGGTGGTCGGCGGGGGTTGTAGGGTAGATGGGGGGGGGCAGCGAAGATTTAGGAAGGAGGACTATTTGAGGGAGGCCTGCTAGTCCCCTTGCCTGATGCTTGTGTCTGACCTCCTGTACCTTGGCCGGTGGGTGCTTCATTGTGGCTACAGTTTCCAGTGCCCCCTGGCATTTTGGATACAGTTATGTGCGTATGACATTTCACGCATGCTTCTCATTCCAGGAGGCTCGTGAAATACTTGTCCAAAGAAATGGCTTTTTCCAGAGGCACTTCTAAGCCTGTATTCTCTCAGGCGCCCACACAGGCGGGCGAGATCACACCTCAGGGCTTGTCTGCTCTCAGGGCATGTTACAAAAGGAAACCTTACGTGAGGCAACAGTGACAATCGTGCATGCATCAAAAGCAAACAAAGTACAAGCGACGATAATTACAAAAGGAAAAGGTAAAAGGAAGTATTTCCTGCTGCAGTTAAGATTCTCTGTGGCTGCGGGTTGCGAGGACGTCAACGTCGTCACCACAACACAGGAAGCTCCTTAAAAGGTCCTTTAAAAGTCAGCTGTACAAGCGCTAGTTACAGCGGACTTTTAAAGGGCCTGTGCTTCGCGCCGGGTGTGACGTCACGGAGGCTCAGGCCAATCAGAGGCAGGCATAGGCAGAGAAGATGGTCGCAGGAGCAAACGTTGTGAATACGTATTGAATACGTATTCACAACGTATGCGCCTGCGGCCATCTTCTCTGTTTAAACTTAATGGGAAGGACTCGTACTGTAACAAGGTCCGCGGGCCGCCAATGAAGGCCGGTCGGGCCGCCAGCGGCCCGCGGGCCGTACTATGAGTACCCCTGGGCTAGACCTTTGCTCTACCTCAGTATTGATTGCATATGTATATTGATTAAACCTTTTTTACATCTTGTTCTCCAAAATAATTCTATCTGTGTAATATATAATTGTGTATTTGAATTAATGCTTTTCCGGTTGATCTTTTTTTTTACTCTATAAACATTTCTAAATTAAGAGATATTAAAATGTTCTGTGTATTTGCAAAACCTCTCAGTCCCAGCTGGACCTTTAGATCTTCAATAGAACTGTGAACACTGAGGTATATTGTACTCTGCCTCATCCCAACTCCATGTTTTCTAACAAAGCCTTGGCTGTTCATCCACAATTACTTGGAGAGTAGTGGAGGCTTGAAGGAGCAATGTGCCATCCGTGTCTGAGATACCAGTGTCTTTGTGAAGAAGGTCAGTCATCTCCTGTTTAATAGTGCTTGGTTGTTCCTGAGACTGAAAGTATTGGGAAGAAAGCCAGAGAGAGGTGATGCACCACGGAAGATGTCATACACAATCTAGTTTTAGCAATATTGCTTTCTAAGTTTTCGAAACATGCCCTGCTGCTATCCATTTGGCACACACCTATGAATGAATGATGGCAGCTTCCATGTCAAAGATGATTCCATTTATGTTAAACTTGTTATTTCCTGCCTGAGTCTGAGGCACTGCATTTCCTATGATTAAACTAAAGAAAGTAATCTATGACCAAATTTAGAACCAAAACATAAGATTCCATTGAACATTGAAATATTTTCTATATAAGTGCCTTTTCTGCTTTTGACATCTTAATGTAACTAAAATCGGGCTCACTGTGGTTATGCTTAGGTGATGATTCATTCCAAAGTTGTACTTCGTAAACAGAAAACTTGGACCTGTAAAACCTTAATCCAGATTTTGACTGGAGACCCTCATAATTTGAAGCACTTCAAAGCGCACACCTATTTATTGATAGAGCTGATTCAGAAGAACATAGGTAGACTATCCTGATTTAGGTTTAAACTTATAATAACTGATAAAAACCCACAGAAAGGGAAATAGCCCTCACCAGTATAAACAAATAAACAACGATAAACACCTACCTAACCACAAACTAAATGCTATTCAAAGAAAGGAAAAGGAGAGTGAAAGAGTCATTTGTATTTCTTCCTTAAGGGGCCAATACACTGTAACTTTCTTATACAAGGTAGCAGCAAGAAAGACTAGGCTAACATTATTATGCTTGAGTGTTGCGTTTTATAAGTCTGGGCGGCGAACTCCAATCCGCCAGCGGAGTTAGCTGTGTTTTTGTTAACTTAGCGCTCCGCTTGGAATGGAGAATTTAGCAAAAACTCCACATTCTGCAGCCTAGCAGAGTTTACTGGAGCCCGGGAGGTTGGGTTTCACTTTCATCATGATCATCATCACAGTTAGGATGAGAGACCGCACAATGCATTTTCTGACTGACGAGAAGGTGGCAGGGTGGCACTAAATAGGCTGCTTTCAGCTAGCATCACGTAGTCAGTCTTGTCTTACAGTCTTGCGCTCTCTATGGTTCACAGTGCACATTATCATACTGAATGTCCGGGAATCGAGTGAAGTCTGCATGCACGGTCAATTGGTATGCACCGCAGCCTCTTTGCTCTCTGGGGCAGTGAGACATATGAAGCCCTCGGGCCCCCGCAGTATATCACAGCCAGAGTTGAGGGGGCTCCAGGGGGCCCGAGTTGAACAAAGCCCCACCGGCTCACAGCGCTGGTCTGAAGCAGCTGCAGGAAAGCCAAAGTCTGGACGGCATTAGCCTGGAGTTCATCATCGGCAAGAGCACCATCTCCAGCACCCTGGAGCACTTTGATCCACGAGGAAGACCTCACCTCATCTGACCCACTTCACGGGCAGCAGCAACCTGCAGCCCCGGTTCCTGCTGAGCAGCATGCTGCATGAGCTGGAGTCTCGTTGAGTGAGGGTGAGGGAGAGGGCTGCAGGAGCTCACCAGTGAGAGAGGAGAGAGCTGCAGGGGTGGTCGGTGTGTGCTTGTGCATGTAAGTGTGTGTGTGTGCTTGTGCGGGAGTCTATGTGTGTGCCAGAAAATGTGTGTATGTGTATGCATGTGTGATGTGTGTGTGTGAGTGACAAAAAGTTATTTTTAACTGTATTTTTAAAATAGTGATTCTAGCATTGTGATTTGGGCTGTATGAGTACTTTGTCAGGTTTCTGACATAATATAGTTATTATTTACAATAAAAAAAGTTTCCCCAAGCAGATTTCACACTGGCAGGCAAGTTTGTTGGCAATTACTTCTGCGACCCACAGATAATTCAATATGCTTTCAGAGGATCCTATGTTCTCAGAGGTCTTTTTAACCACAATCATTTTTAAATTAAATTGAGTCTTCTTCTTTAAATCAACTATATGACATAACATTTGAATTTTGTGTTGGCAATTATGTGTGCCACTGCTCCGCAGTGAACACCAAAAGGGTATGCTCTAGTCTGTATTTATCTCTCAACAAAGATTTATAGAAACAACAGCTGATGAACTACAAATCAAAACGAAAAAGCACCCAGCTGCCAAACAAGGCATTTCATGCACTGAAAGGTGGCTACAATACACATATATGTTAAAGGTTGAATGACAGTGCTTTAACTAGGCGGAGCAGAACTCCGCGGTATTCACTGAGTTTTTATACAACTCCACGGAATTCCATGTAGTGCAACTCCGTGAGCTCCACCCACCCTTAGTTTTTTAGGGATGTCACTGAAATATGACTTCTTTCTTTTGCTTTTTTCAGTTTTGTGGTCTTTGGTCTAAAGATGCAGGGTTAAGAAGCATGTTTTAGGTCCTACTTAATTTTTTATAAACTGTAGAGAATCAGTATATATCACAAGTATATTTAACATTTTGTCTACGTTTGATTCTTTCACTGATAGGTAAAATGGCTGGTATCATAAGAATCTTTCCCAATATTTACTATCACATTTACCCACAGACAGATAATGGGTGAAAACCTTTTAAACATAAGCCCCCTTTTTTAGCGAGTCAGTTTTGATTGTAGGTGAATTGCCAAACACAGGGGTCATCCCTTAGCCCCACGCTCTTTAATATATATGCTGGCCGCTGGCTACCCTGATAAGATTGTTTGGGCTCCAATTAACATCCTATGCAGACAACACACAAATCGTGTTGTCCCTACAGCAAGGCAAAGAAGTGGAAGCTGGCCTAAGATGCCATGACTGCATTAAAGCCATTGCTGGCTGGATGTCCTCAAACTGCCTGAAACTAACCGCAGGCAAAACGGAGGTCATCATTTTTGGTGATAATCCAAACCTCTGGACACTGCACTTGTGACCAGAAGAAATGGAAACACCCCCCTATCCATACTAGGAAAGCCAAGAACCTGGGTTGATTTTAGATAACAAACTTACTTTCGGCGATCAGGTCAGTGGGGTCGTTTCGATGAGCTTTTATCTCCTCAGAGTATTGTGGAAAATACCAATTTTCCTACCTGCGGATAGTTTTAGAACGGCAGTCACAGTGCTCGTTTTGTCTCGGTTGGATTATTACAACAGTCTGTATTTGATATTCAAAGGAAACATCTGAACAGACTCTAGCTGGTACAAAATGTGGCAGCAAAGTTGTTAATGGGCACACCAAGGTTTGTCTCAGTTAGAAAGAGACTTTGGCATCTCCACTGGCTTCCAGTAAAACAACGTGCACAATTTAAAGCGCTTTGCACAGTTTTTAAGTTCTTGAAAGGCAGTGGACCTGACTATCTGAGAAAACGCCTTCAATGGTATGTCCCTGGAAGACCATTGCGATCTTCTGAAGCAAAGCAAGTGCCATCCCCGAGTGAAAAAAGCTAATTGGGGTGGCAGTAGTTTTATCGCTTGTGCTGCTAAAGCCTGCAACAACTTACCAGCTCATCTCAGGAATGCTACTACGCTCCTCTCCTTCAGGAAGGGACTGAAAAACACAGCTGTTTTCTGAATAAGTTGTCTCATTTCCTGGAAACCAGTTAGGCAGTACTCAGCACAAGTGCGCTTTAAAAGCTTATTAACATAACATAACATAACATAACATAACCTCAGGCTTTGAACATTCAATGCAAGGTGTAGTGACAGGTATATGTGAGGATAGTGGTGAAAACATGACATCAGACTTTTGGAAAACAAGGAACGCAGTGTCACTTGGATTACTGCTGTGAAAAATTCTTACCAACTTCAACAAAGATTGAAGTAATATTGTTTGCATTTGGAGCGATTCAGCTACGTATATGAAAAAGTTGTGGGTTGACTTGTCAAAATTGAAACCTGAGCTGAAATGCTTCCCTGTAAGGGATTCTTGCCACTTGCTAGATGGTATGCTGAAAGCATCTTTACAATCTACGGAGTTGATGAAGAATGCTATTGACTTTGTAGTCCATTATGGTACACTGTTTTGTTATGCGCAGGAACAAAATGCAGATATTTCTCATGTTATGCTTTTTGTGGGATCAAAGAAAAGATTCAACCCAACTGTGTCACTTAGCCTGTGGTTCTCAGTCCTAGAGGCTGTGAATGCTATATTACGCATGTGGTGACCATTTACAGAATTTTTGCTTAGTGATGGTGCCAAAGAAAAGAACTGTGAGGATCTTCGTTCTCATATTGATAGTGATGTGAAATAAAGTGCACTCTACTGCATACTAGATTGTTACATGAAACTGAAGTACTAAAAAAAATATACCATAGAGCTATACTTACCAATAGCCCAACGACCTTATTTACCATGCATAAATCAGTCGGCATGGAAAAGGTTCAATCGTTTATTTTGCAAAGCGCCCTGTACAGGGGAGCCTCCCTCTGGTCACAGCTCGCAAAGGTGTGCAGAGGAGACTGCTGGATCACGTTCAAAACAGTGCATATATACTTTCGACGTACCTCATAGAAACCCCGTACATGGAAAAGTACCAGTTCTTGAGAAACCAACAGGAACACCCATATAAGGCACAATAGATTGGTTCGAAACTCTGCTAAAGTTATTCCGGGAGTAGGTCAGCAAAGGTGCCTCCCTTTCGTTCTGGTGCATGGGAGTACAGGCATGGCGCCTGCAAGAATGTGCTCATCCTACAAGAAAGAGCAGATGTGACCTTGAGTTTCCTAAGTTAGAATCAATGCTCTGTTCATAGCCTAGGCCGACCTTTCATACTCTCCTCTTAGCAGCATGTCACGTGTTTTCCTTACTAACAGAAAGAGGCCTCGGGAAATGAAACCAAGATGGCGTTTGTTCAATTCGGGCCCGATTCTTAAGATGTACATGGGTCGAGTGTACTTACAAGGGGCTTCTATCGAAGTAGCACATATATATTGGATACATTATGACAACATTATATAGTATCGATTTTATATTTCTTCAGACCGCCCTTTTGGCGTGATGTAGCCAAAATATAAAGGCTGGACTTCTAATCTAAGAACACACCCTCATCTATCTACATGAGGTCGGCGATCTCCTTCTGCACTAACTGCTTTTCAATTTTAGTCTGTCGAAACTGTCAATGAGGAAGCAAGTTTGGCTGCACAATAGGAGCAACATGCCGGGCCACACTGAAGGCACAGGCAACAAACAAAATACCACTTCCAGTGCACCAGCCAGAATCATGAAAATCTTCCAGCCCCAAGTAGAGAGGAGATCCCAGAACCACCCGGTAAAGGACTAAGTGCCAGTGTCAGCATGGACTTCAGCAGCTAAGCGATGCAAATTCTGAATAGCTAAATGTATAGTGGGAGCAGAATCTGGAATATATACACAGCAGGAGCTGCCGATCACGCGACATGCTCCTCCTCGATCAGCTAGGATGACGTCAAGCGCCATCCAATTTTTAAGCGATACAAGCCTCGTAGCCTGAAGTTCTACAGTGAGGTTAGTCAAAATCCCAGCAGTAGTTTGAACTACATTTTCTACTAATCTAGAGAGACGCCTAACATCTCTACTAGTGAAAATGGGACCTCATATTGGAAAGAGACCATTCGCTATGTCCATAAACTGCTGAGCAGCAGTATCAGTCTGATCAGTGCCTTCAGTACTAATACTTCTGCATACTCGATAAGGATCTAAACTCCGCTTAGTCAGCTGGTGTGTTTTGTGATAGTTAGAAGGAGCTAAATACATGGTAGGATACAAGAAGGACAGATAACATTTTCCGGCCCACCCTCTTGGATGCCAAGTATAGGCGTTCTCTCCACATACAAAATATACATTGGGAGGAGTTATTAGAGGTGGTGTACTGGTAGTATGCAAAATGTAAGTATAGTTACATCTACTATTCCCTACATTAACATGACCTTTCCCTTGTATACAAAAGGAAGCAGTACTATTCAGAATAGGAACTGACATTGCCTTACCATCAGTAACATTTCGATCCTGGAAATGCTGAAAATATTGCGTAGAATTGAATTGTTCAAAATCCAACATTTCTTCTTTTAACCAAGTAGAATTTTCATAAGTGGTATACATATTCATTCTGGCATATGGGTCTAAAGATCCCTCCCCTTGGTTCCCCACGGCATCAAATCCCTGGTGTTGCTCTATATATTTTAGAACAGCTTCATAGTCCTTTTCGGTATACCTTTTGGGATCAGCTACATAATGCAAATACATGAGTGATAGTAGCTGAAACCAGGATTCACAACTTGCTAAGTGTGATAACGGCAAATAAATGAATAAATCATGGCGATGCATTACAGATGGCAAAAGACCACATACCCAGCAGTTTGTCTTATTCGTAGTGCTATGAGCCTCATGCAAAATTTCTATCAATGCATTTTTAACATAGGTTTCTTGATGTCGCTCTTTATGAGGAGGCACACTATAAAAGAAATGCTCAGGTGGGGTTGCAGTGATACCTAAAACATGATGCATAGGATATTGAAATTCCAAATATATAAACACGCTCATTAATATTACCATAATTACTGCAAGAGTGATCAAAAAGGCTACCTTCACTCTGGTAGCCCAACCGGAAAACATAGGAACATTCCCAATAAAAGGTCTGGGTGCAAGAGGTCTCTCATCTTCAAGAGCAAATCGGGCAAAGGGATGAATCCTAAGTAACTAAAAGTCCAAACTAAACTCTGGGAAAAATTGCAAACCAACCGCCAGAGGGTTTCTTCTCCCTGTGTCCCTTTAGAGCCTCACAGGCAGGCTCTTGCTATCCATCCACAAAAAGACGAACTTTACCGTTATTTCACCGCTGCAATTAAGTCCCTTTTGCACAGTCTTTCTTTTTGAACAGAGCAATGTGTCAGTTCCAAGCTCTCAATGGGTTCAGTCCAGTATCTCGCTCAATACCCCAGAAAAGCTTATCTTCCACCCTACTACGCAAGTCTTTCCCTTTCTCCTACAATCCGAAACTGGGGTATTCCGTGGTTTTCGGGGCCGTAAATTGTATTGCAGATGGCCAGGTTGCTCCTGGTCATGGAACAACATAGCAGCAGGGACATTTGGTGCAACACAATTTTCAGGAGCCTCAGGGGGATCAGCCTTATCACAAGTTTCAGAAACCAAGGCTGATTCACCTCCTTGCGGTATCGACAACCCTACCTCTTGCCCAATCTCAACGGCATCCGAGAAAGGCACAAACCGTACCCTTTGTTCTCCTTCTTGTGTTAGAACCCCGTCTTGGTTCTGCTGATCAGAAGGAAGCGGTAAGGGTAGCTTCTTCACATGTGACGCGTGGATCCAGTTCTTTTTCCCATCCACTTTTAACTGCTGTCCGAGTGGCCAAGAGAATCTGGTAGGGGCGGCACCACCTGGTTTCCAGACTCGATTTCCGTTGATAATTCCGTACATGGACCCACTGTCATTGTTCCAGGACCATCCGGCAGTGGCTGCAGTACTGCTGACACCTGTTGATGAAGAGAACGCAGATCTTTAGTTAAAGCATACAGGTAGTCTGTCATCATAGGGTAATCAAGATCAAGGAAGGATTTGGGTCTTGGGACACAACACACGTTGGCTGGTCGTCCAAAAACAACTTCATAAGGTGACAGCCCAGCCAGAGAATGGGGGGTTATTCGTATTGACATTAATGCTAGGGGCAGCGCATCAGGCCAACTTAGACCCATACTCTCCTGTATCTTTGCCATTTTCAATTTCAATATGCCATTATATTTTTCGACCAATCCGGCAGATTGAGGGTGCCGTGCTGCATGACATTTTTGTTTTATTTGCAACCCTGTACAAACATGCTTAATGATATCTGCATTAAAATGTACCCCATTATTTGTCCATATAATTCGGGGCAAACCAAATCGTGGCAAGAATTCCTTAATTAGGGCTTTTGCAATAGCTAGGGCAGTGTTTTCTTTGGTGGGGTATGCTTCAACCCATTTACTAAACGCACAAACCACCACCAGCACATACTTGAGATTATTCACTCTATCGAATTGAATATAATCTATCTGTAATATTTCAAATGGCAAAGAAGGGAGGCAAAAAAGAACTGTCTCTCTTCCTCCAGGATTATGCTGCAAGCAAACCATGCAGTATTTAACTACATAGGCAGCAGTTTTAGGAATATTCAAGATATTCCACCATGGAATAACCTGAATATTCATTCATTATTGGACTGGGTCCAATAATGAACAAATACCTTTTGCTCCAATGTGAGCAGTGGCATTGGCCATCACTACTACAGCATACACCAGGGCATTAGGCAATAGCCATATCTGTATGTCCGTCAAATCAATCCAGCAATCATTCTTATCTAACGGTCCTATTTCCTGTTCCCATCTTAATAATTCATCAGACGTGGCCTCTTTCTGTACTTCCTTAACACTTTCAATAGTGTTATCAAATACTGTAGTCTCCGCCACCCATCAAGTTGCTACATTGGGGAACATCGTGGACGTTTTAGTTTGCGCTGTTTCCTTCGCTAATTGATCAGCAAAGGCATTTCCTTTAAGTATGGGCGGAAAATCCATTCCGCTCGCGGATTTTGCAGATTTTCGGTAAATTCGCAATCCGCGAACTCTCGCGAATTTACTGAAAATCCGCAAATTCGCACGCAGTGGATTTTTTTTTCTTGGTGATACAATATTGCGGTGTGCGGCGTTCACTTACCGTCATTCAGCGTTTGCCGAGTTGTTTTTCTCGATATTTTGCGAGTGCTGCTCCATTTTGGATCTTGCTGCGGGATCCCGCGGGAGTTTGGCGACGCATCGCGAGAGTTCGCAATTGCGAACATGTAGGTGCGGCGGGCAGCAACAATCTCGCACTCGGGAAATACAAAATTTGCAATTCTGCACAAGAAATCCACTAGCAAGCAGCATAGACCTTCTGAAAATGATGATTTTTATCAGAATAACTCCTCAGCTTGACATTTGCCTGCACTTTTTTGGATTTGAGGCCTTTTGACTTTCTTTGGATCACTTTTGGATTAGAAATCAACTTTCACAAGTAAGTTTGTTGGGGCATTACAGTTGCTGTTCTGCAGAAAAACGAGTTTTGCAAAACTGAAAGCACTCAGCAGGTGCAAAAGCTCACTCATCATTAGTAACCATTCCCTGTAGTACTTCCTGAGGGGCCCCTCCAGAGTTCAGTTGCCTATGTTTGTTTGGGGCATTACAGTTGCTGTTCTGCAGAATAACGAGTTTTGCAAAACTGAAAGCACTCAGCAGGTGCAAAAGTTCAACTTCAAACTCATCATTAGTAACCATTCCCTGTAGTGCCTCCTGACTGGGGCCCCTCCAGAGTTCAGCTGCTAGTTGCAACAATTCTATGACCCTGCTCTGACCCTCACAGTAGGCTCATAGAATAGATACAAGTAGGCCACAAAGGTCCTGGAACAAAAATTGCACTGCAACAGAAAGCAAATTACAGATAAGGAAGCAGGTGCCAGACTGGAATTTTAAAACAGTGACACATTAATAAATCAACCCCAAATTAATTCATGTCCGTTGAAGCAGGGCAGGTGTGCTTGCTTTTCCCCCCCATAATCTACAGTGATGAACCAGAGGGTGGCATTGATGTACCAGAGGGTGGCATGGGTGAAACAGAGGGTGGCAGTGGTGAAACAGAGGGTGCTGGGAACCTGTGATGATGAACCAGACGTACAAACAACATAGTCGCGACCGTTGCGAGCCGACAAGTAAGTTCGCAATTGCGAACTGGTACAAAACCCTCGCGAACTGGCAGAAACCCTTGCGAACACAAAAAAAAAATCTGCAAATTCGTGAGAATTCGCGGATTTTGCGGATTGTGAGTTCACAAATACGCAAATTTGCGAACGCCAGATTCGCAAAATTCGCCCATGCTTAATTTCCTTCTCCTGTAGTGTCAGTGATTTTCTTATGGGCACTACACTTGATGATAGCTACCTTCTCTGGTAAAGTTCAAGCATATAGCAATATTTCAATCAACTGGCCATGTTGTATTCTTTGACCGTGGGAAGTAAGAAATCCTCGTTCCCTCCACAGCCGCCCAAAACTATGGGCCACACCAAAGGCGTATTGGCTGTCAGTAAAGATATTTACTCTTAACCCTTCACTCAGCTCACAGGCCCTTATTAATGCTATTAGTTCAGCTGCTTGCGCTGATTGCTGAGAAACCCGAGCAGTCTCTACTACTGTTCTAAGAGTAGTTATAGCATAAGCAGCTGTTGTCGTGCCATCTGGTAACTTGAAACAAGAGCCATCCACATACAACTCCCCTTGTGGGTCAGATAAAGGGGAGTCGGTGAGGTCTACATGTCCCTTCGTTTCTTCTTCCATCCAAAATATACAATCGTGGACATCGTCCTTTTGATCACTCGAAGGGAGGGGTAGTAACGTGGCTGGGTTCAGAGTGGCACATCGTTTAATTTTAATGTGAGGTGCGAATAAAGTTAATTCATAACCAGTCAATCGTGCACTTGTGAGGTGCTGAGATTTTGTCTGATTCAATAATATGTCCACAGCGTGCGGTACCATCACTGTGAGGTCAGTATTCAAAACAATCCTCTCCGACTGTCGAATGGCCACCACCACAGCAGCAGTAGCCCTTAGACAGCTAGGAAGGGCTCGGGCAACATTATCCAATACTGCCGAGAAATATGCACAGGGTTGTTGTTTTCCGCCAAAATCCTGGGTTAACACTGAAAGAGAACAACCGTCCACTTCATGCACATAAAGTACAAAAGGTTTTCGGTAGTCTGGAGTACCCAGAACAGGAGCAGATCAAAGAGCAGATTTCAAAGAATTAAAAGCATCTTGACATTCATCCGTCCAGGGTAAGGGTTCATGCACATCTTTTGTAACCAAATGCAACAGAGGTTTAGTCAGAAGAGAAAAATTAGGAATCCATTGGCGACAGTAAGAGGTTATGCCTAGAAAAGCATGAACATCACGTTGAGTACGAGGCACAGACATGTTAGTAATAACAGTTATTCGTTCAGGAGTTAACCGTCTCCCCGCTTTCAACAGTAAGTGACCAAGGTAGGTCACTTCCTGTTGACAATACTGAAATTAGGACAATGATACTTTATTACCATTAGTAGCCAGATGATGCAATACTTTAACAGTGGCCTCCTTACAACCATCCGCCGTATCAGATGCCACCAAAATATCATGCACATGTTGGATGAAAACATTACCAGAAGGGAGAACTAATTCATCTAGTACCGCTTTTAGAGCCTGGCTATAAATACTAGGACTTTTAGAATAGCCTTGGGGTGCGCGGCAAAATCTAAAACTGTGACCAGATAATGAGATTCCAAAAATGTGACCGCTGTCTGGATGTATTGGGATACTAAAGAAAGTGTTCTTTAGATCGATCACTGAAAAGTACTCTGCGGTAAGGGGAATCAGAGTCAAGATGGCAGTGATATCAGGGACCACAGGATATTGACGAATCACTATTTTATTAACCTCTCTAAGGTCAATTACAAAACGATAAGTATCTTTATAATCAGGGTCACCATCTAAAGCGGCCTTTTTGAAAATCTGTAAAATGGGATTATTACAAATATTTGATGCTGTTTCCTCTAGAACTCCTTTCTTAATCAAATCACGAATAACATGCAATAAAGCCTGTTCACCTTCAGGCGAAATTCGATATTGGGGAATACGTGGTAAATGCGCATTTGGTTTTAGGGTTATGGATACAGGTGGTATTTTCAAAAATCCGACATCCGTGTCTCCTTTTGCCCAAAGAGTGGGTGGTAGATCTGCGAACTCTGGAGGGACGGGTGCATTTTTGACTAAACATTGAGATACACGTTCAATAGGAGGCTGCAATGTTAGGTACACACCATCAGGAGAACAATAAATACGAGCATGCAACTTTTTTAATATGTCCAAGCCTAGCAAATTTTTGCCGCAACTAGAAGTAAGCAAAAACGGTGATTCTATAGTAACAGGTCCAATGGTAAAGGGAAGTGGTTTTGAAACGGGGCTGACCACGGGGATTCGTGAAATCCTACTGATACGTTATTTTGCCCAGACAGAGCAGCCCATGGGACCAATGTATGAGCCACAGAACTATTCATAGCTCCAGTATCCACTAAAAACTTCTCAGATGTCCCCATCAATTTCCCCTGGACGTAAGGCCCCTGCTGGTCAAATGGTACTGGTATATGGCCCCTGCTCTGTCCGTGGCTGTCTCATGCATAATTGTTTCCACAATAGCTGTCTTCTTGATAATCCTCATTATAGTACTGCCTTTCTTGAAAATCATCAAAGTAGTTTTTTCCTGACTCATCACTGAACCGGTCACCACGTCTCAGCCTACTTCGATCAGTACCTCCTCTTCCTCGTCCCCTATTGAAACCACCCCGTCCATGCAATAATGGACACTGGGCTCGCCAGTGTCCCTCCTGTCTGCAATTCGAGCACTGATCATACCTTCCAGGGGGTCCCTGACCTCCACCTCCTCTCATCATTGTGCCCCTAGGAAAAGGGCCCCTGCCTGCTCTTCTACCGTTTTGCCCTCTTCTAACTTGCTGCAGCAGCACCCGGGTTTTCAACTCCTTAACCTTTTTATCCGATTTATCCTTACTTTCATTTTCTCGATGCTCATAATACTGAGCCATGATAAGGATACCTGAAGGGGTTGATGTAATCCACGTACTTTCGGCAACCTGTAGACGTGTCTTTATTTCTGGTAACAAATTAGTGACAAATCTATTGACCAATAGCTGTATGCCACCTTCAGTGGACAAATCCTGTCCACTGAAGTCAAATACTTTCTCAAACTGGGTAAAGAAATCTGACACATTTTCATCCTTCTTTTGGATGCAGGCTGTTAACTTATCCCAGTCTACCTTCCGCGGGGGAATAAGGGTTTGCATAAATGTAATAATTTGAGCTGGTATAGCTAGAATCTCGTCTTTAGGTTTATTGCCAGGCTTTCGATCTTTGTCCCATACTTTAATTTGATCCCAGGTCCCTCCAAGTTCGGCGGCATGATCTGATTCATGCACTTGTCTCCATATATCTACTGGGACTAAAAGACCGAAAAATAACTCGATATCAGCTAGAGTCATAACGGCCGAATTCGCGGCTTCAGTTAATTCTTTATAATAAGCTGTAGGATTTTTTCAAGGGACAGGGAGTTGAGCCTTTAAAGTAAGGACTTCACTCCGTTTCCAAGGGGTATAAACACATTGGTCTTGGAAATGTGCCTCTACCCGTGCTCTAACGATTTGACCTCCTCTGTCCAATACTTCGGGAACATCAGGATGAAAAAGGGGGTGCACTTCTCTCATAGGGTACTGCGTCCCTACATCTGTACATCTCCTAATCATTCGGTCCTGATAGTTTATCAGAGTTTCAACATTCTGGAACACCTCGTTAACCTGTAATTCGAACTTAAATGCTTGATCTCTGATGTCACACAATATCTGAGGGGCCAAAACTTCGTGAAAGCATTGTTCCCATAAAGAAATCAGTCTTATTGCCATGTAATCTAATGCTAATTGTTGAGTAACTGGTTCAAAATCTTTCATAGTACTCCAGATGTCCTCTAGAGTATAAATTGGATTCCGGATCCATTGGGATGACTGAATCACTACTGCCCGTCTTTCTTCATCACCTAAGGATGATCGAGTAAAAAATCGATGACCTTCCATCCCTCCCATAGGGCGTCGTGGGGTGTCATCTGAAGAGGCAGCGGTCATTCCTTTAGGGGTAACCATCATTCCTCTAGCCGGGGGTGTTAAAAATACTGGGGAGGCAGGGGAAGCAACCACCGTCCCGGGTAATAAGGTAATTAATTCTGAGGTAGTGGGAAAGAGGGTAGGAGGGACAGACAAATGAGCAGGAGGGTGTACAGCTCCTGGAGCAGTCGCAACCGCTGTTCCCGTCCCTCCCTTTCGGTCCACTGGAACTGCTGGGTACAAACCCTGGGGTGCATATGGTGGCGTAGGACGAGCCTCCAATAGTTCCTCTATTTCATCTTCCGCTTCGGTTCGGGTCACATAACTTTTATCAGTCTGTAATCTAAACTGTCTATCCAATTGCTCGATATTCTTCTCTACTTTTTCTTTCTCGTACTCCACTGCCTTTTGGGTTAGGGTCTGTCCTGCTTTAATTTTTTCTAATTTCTCTTCTCGTATTCGCCATCGCTTCGCCTCCTTGAACCATAAGGTCAAGGAGTCAAACCTAGTCTGACGGCTCCTTCATAAAAATTATTTGTTTTGTAGGTAATTTATTTTCCTTTCATCAAAAGACCCTGTCAAGGGCCACTGTAATTCTGCATTGTCTTTAGTATATTTGTTTCACAGTGTATTAAACAAAATAGGAGTAAGACCATGTTTAACATACATATCAAAACTAGGACTGCCTTCCGGAGGAGCAGGCTGTCTTTTTTCCAGCCTAAGGATGATCGAGTAAAAAATCGATGACCTTCCATCCCTCCCATAGGGCGTCGTGGGGTGTCATCTGAAGAGGCAGCGGTCGTCCCTTTAGGGGTAACCATCATTCCTCTAGCCAAGGGTGTTAAGAATACTGGGGAGGTAGGGGAAGCAACCACCGTCCCGGGTAATAAGGTAATTAATTCTGAGGTAGTGGGATAGAGGGTAGGAGGGACAGACAAATGAGCAGGAGGGTGTACAGCTCCTGGAGCAGTCGCAACCGCTGTTCCCGTCCCTCCCTTTCGGTCCACTGGAACTGCTGGGTACAAACCCTGGGGTGCATATGGTGGCGTAGGACGAGCCTCCAATAGTTCCTCTATTTCATCTTCCGCTTCGGTTCGGGTCACATAACTTTTATCAGTCTGTAATCTAAACTGTCTATCCAATTGCTCGATATTCTTCTCTACTTTTTCTTTTTCGTACTCCACTGCCTTTTGGGTTAGGGTCTGTCCTGCTTTAATTTTTTCTAATTTCTCTTCTCGTATTCGCCATTGCTTCGCCTCCTTGAACCATAAGGTCAAGGAGTCAAACCTAGTCTGACGGCTCCTTCCTAAAAATAATTTGTTTTGTAGGTAATTTATTTGCCTTTCATCAAAAGACCCTGTCAAGGGCCACTGTAATTCTGCATTGTCTTTAGTATATTTGTTTCACAGTGTATTAAACAAAATAGGAGTAAGACCATGTTTAACATACATATCAAAACTAGGACTGCCTTCCGGAGGAGCAGGCTGTCTTTCTTCCAGCCGCCCACTTTTCCGTCCGAGGCACCGAAAGCATAATTTACTAAAACAAGACATTTTTGTTAGATATTCAACAAATCATATTGTTCCAACTGCAATCACACTCATAGAGGCGTCTACTTTACCAAACACTCTTTCACTTTTTCCCCTGACGACGAATCAATATACATAATATACTTAAAGTGCATTCATTTCGATCGAGAGAAATTACTCCGGTCATGACTTTACAATTTCATACAACATGTCTCATACGCGAACAGAGCCCGTAGACTCCTGTTTGGGGAATCGATCACCCTGGTTTCCAGACCACCAAAAGATTTCACAAAAGAGACAGTCCAAAGACTGCCCTGGGATCGTCAGACAGGCGAACCACGGACCCTCTTACAGACTATCCCCCAGTCCTGTGCTGGTTGGGCCAGGTGTTATGGGCGCCACCCCAGACCCTGCGCTTACCCAGTTGCTCCTGGGGGCCTTTCCGAAGAGGATCCAGCCAAGTGAGCACCCACCGTGCAACACAAAGGCGTCCGACGTTCTCCCAATTATTCACCAAACAAGTCTGTGGAGCATCTGCCCATGCAGTCACACCTCTGCCACGTCAGACCCCCAGATTCCCTTGTGGTTTACTAACCACCATACCATAGGCAGTTAACTGTTCTTCTGAGCCACTTCTCAAAAGTGCTCATTTCATTCCATACAATTCACTCACCTGGTGCACGCAAGTCTGATTGAACGTTCTCCACCTCCAACTTCCTTTATAGACCAACACGGTCAGCTGTTCCCGGGTTAAGCCCGAAGGTCTCTGGCGAAGGGTTATTTAGCAGCTGGGAAGGTCTCTGGGTAAAAGAGTGGAATTTTCCGCTTCTACCACAGACTGGTTTCTCAATTTGGATCCTTTTTCAGTCCACCCCTCCCGACCAGAACCCCTCCCCGTCCCTCCTGTTTACAGGAGGGGACAACCCTATCGCGGAGCCCCGGAGGAGTCGCCACCAATAGCCCATATACCTTATTTACCATACATAAATCAGTCGGCAATGGAAAAGGTTCAATCTTTTATTTCGCAAAGCGCCCTGTACAGGGGATCCCCCTCTGGTCACAGCTCGCAAAGGTGTGCAGAGGAGACTGCTGGGTCACGTTCAAAACAGTGCATATATACTTTCGACACACCTCATAGAAACCCTGTACATGTAAAAGTACCAGTTCTCGAGACCCCAACAGGAACACCCATATAAGGCACAATAGATTGGTTCAAAACTCTGCTAAAGTTATTCCGGGGATAGGTCCGCAAAGGTGCCTCCCTTTCATTCTGGTGCATGGGAGTACAGGCATGGCGCCTGCAAGAATGTGCTCATCCTACAAGAAAGAGCAGATGTGACCTTGAGTTTCCTAAATTAGAATCAATGCTCTGTTCATAGCCTAGGACAATCTTTCAGACTCTCCTCTTAGCAGCTTGTCACGTGTTTTCCTTTCTAACAGAAAGAGGCCTCGGGAAATGAAACCAAGATGGCGTTTGTTCAATTCGGGCCATATTCTTAAGATGTACGTGAGTCGAGTTTATTTACAAGGGGCTTCTATCTAAGTAGCAGATATATATTGCATACATTATGACAACATTATATAGTATCGATTTTATATTTCTTCAAAAACATGACTGCTGTAGTGCACATATTAAAAAAATTAGAGCCTGAAAGCACCGTTATCTATCCAAGTGTTCAGCGTAATTAGTGTAGATGTGAAACATCTCCTCGAGTAGGCTGGGCGACACTTTTAGTGACTTTGGCACAGCAACATGTTCCATCTTACAGTGCTGGCAACTTGGTAAAAAAAGAAATTTTGAGGAACAATTCAGGAAATTTTTATTTTACAATCCATGAGGTATAGCTTGCAAAGGTGCATAGATATGTCCATTCACCAACCATGGCATTTGAAGAAAATGAAGCCTCACTTTGGTACTCTGCATAAGTTCTAGGGGCCATATTATCAAGAAAGGGCGATACATTATCGCCGCTTTTATCGGCAGGAAACTGCCGATAAAGCAGCGATAATGGGCTTGATAATAGGCCCTTGTGAATTCCCATAGAAGCCCAGATTCTGGTGTTAACTTGGGCTTCTATGGGAATTCACAAGGGCCTATTATCAAGCCCATTATTGCAGCTTTATCGGCAGTTTCTTGCCGATAAAAGCGGCGATAATGTATCTCCTTTTCTTGATAATATGGCCCTAGATACCTTCGGTAAAGGGGGATTTTTTTGGGACTTTCCAAAGTGCTGCTTCATATTTGACTGCTTCAATAACTCTGAAGGCATATGCACCCAGTTTGACGCATATGTTGCAGAATCTGTCCCAGAAAATCTCAATCACAATGGGGCAGCAGTATTGGCATGGAAAGCTATGTCAGTGGTCAGAGTTAGCAAATTTTGTACTTGCTCTTTTGGCGCTGCCCATCCCAAATGCCAATGTTGAGAGCGCCTTTTCACAGATAAACATTTACATGGGAAGGAAAGAGCAAGCGAGCAGGACAAAGACTCAATGAAGAAGGAGTGATTAGAAACCCCAGGGACAACACACAGAGGAGGAAAAGCACTACCTTACAGAGAAAGCACACAGAGGACCCCATCAAAACACATCACCGTGGCACAAGAACAGAAAGGCTGCCTTCACACGCAGAACCTGTGTGTTCATCACTCGAAGGCCCAGCAATCTGCAACTGCCAACAAGCACTGGCACCTGCAAGTCCAACTGTAGACAGGAGAACCAGGGTACAACCACAAAGGTGCTGCATTCACCCACTGCACCGCGCACCTTCACCACAGACATGGCCACGATACCCCCGATTGAGCCATTCCTGGTGGAGGGCTCACCATCGTCGCTGGCCCCAAAGTGGAAGGACTGGGTGGATCGATTGTTAATCTTATTCAAAGCCACCAAGGTCCACAAGGACCAGAAACAGGCCATGGTTCTCCACCTAGGGGGAAAGGATGTCCACAATATCACCAAACCTCTAGTGGAGGTCATGCCAAAAAATCACCACTCACTCATAAACGCCCTGAACGCCTACTTCGAGCCCCTGGCCAATCAGGACTATGAGAGGTTCATATTCAGGTAAGCACGGCAGCTGCCGGAAGAATCGTTGGACACGTACCATGCACGGTTGAAAAGCTTGTCGTCAACCTGTGGGTTTGCGGACGCCACTGAGGAAATAAGGGGACAGATCATCCAGGGATGCGCGTCAGCCAAACTCCGGGAACGCATCCTAGAAGAGTCGGGGGAACCCCTGGCGGACATTCTAACCCTAGGTCGAACTAAAGAATTGTCGAAAGCCCGAGCAGCCCATATGGAAGCCGCCCTCCAGGCGCCGGTGAAGGCCGAACCGGTCAACAAAGTAACAGTCAAGTCACCAACGAAGTGGAACAAGAAAAACACGGGGGCCGCCGTGGGGACGACAGGGAAGACCTGTAGATACTGCGGGGGAACACCCCATCAGGCAGCGCAGTGCCCGGCCAAGGGGAAGCGATGCTCCGGGTGTAGTCAGTTCAACCACTTTGAGAATGTCTGCCAGTCCAAGAAGTATAGCAAACCTCGGCAGGTGGTGAATGCTGTGCCCGAAGGAAACCCCAGTCAGAGCGACATGGACGATGACGAGGAGGAGGAGAGGTTCGTGCACAAGGTGCACATGATTGGCACGGCGACCTGCCAAGCCAGACGACTGCCTCAATGTGGCATCCAGGTGGGTGAACAAGAGCTCATGGCCGTGGTAGACACAGGCGCGACCATTAACCTCATGGCTGCCACCCTCCATCAAACACTGGACCGCCACTGATCCTGAGTCCGTCACCCATCATTGTATTTGCATACGGACAGGACACACCTCTCAGGATCCGAGGGAAGTTCAAGACATCCATCTCCCATGGAGACCAATCTATCACCACTACATCTTCATGTCAGAAGATGGGCAAGGCATGCTGCTCGGATGTGGGGCAGCGGAGGACCTGGGAGTAGTCAAGTTTGCGTTTGGAGTGCACCAGGAGTCGATTCAACAGCTCATAGCAGAATTCTCCGACATTTTCAAAGGCATTGGAAAATTCACGGGGAGCAAAATACACCTCCACATCGACCGTACCGTTCAGCCAGTAGCACTAAGGCATCGCCTCATTGCCTTCCTTCTCAGACCTCTCGTAGAAGAGGAGCTTAGGAAGCTAGAAGCGGCAGGAATAATAGAAAAGGTGACGGGCCCCACTCCCTGGGTTTCACCCATAGTGGTTACACGAAAATCGAAGCAACCAGGAGCTGTCCGAATTTGTGTGAACATGCACCTCTCCAACGCCGCCATCAAGAGGGAGCGCCATATAACGCCCACAATTGATGACTTAATAGGAGAAATTAGACAACAAAAAGGGTCTTGACTCCTAAACTCAGCAAGGCTGAGCCAATATTAACTGAAGAAACAATACACTTGCCAGTGCTGAGGAACTAACTTTTCAAAGCAAATTAAAGAAAAACAGCATGCATGAATATAACATGGACACTTGCTTTATAAATTGCAACTTTTGCTTTTAATTTTCTTATGCAGATTATTTTAGTTTTTTGTCAATTTTTGTTTTGTGCATGGGAATACAAAAAAAGAAGGTCTATATACATTTATATACAAACATGAATAATGCAAATGGGTATGTACAATAAATCAAACAGACTCACAAAAAACACTCTTGGCCATCCATTCATACTACACCACATACATACTGGTCCCGGTGTCAAAAGAACTTATATACGCAAAGCTTGAAAAGTCTTTTTAGTCGTTTTTTGCAATTGTTTGTAAAATTGAGAAAAAAGCAAACAGTCTTTCTGTGGATTGCCATGAAAATTTCAATATCAATTCATAGGGATGACCCGGGACCGGTCGGTCGACGCGTTTCAAACCCTGTTATTGCCAGGGTTCTCCTCAGGACCAAAAGTAACTACAAAGAAAAGGAAACAATCATAAATCTTCTGTTCTAAAAGGTATTAATAAGAGAAAAGCCTTGTTCGCTATCTAACTTCCCTCAGCCTACCTCTATTCCTGGGTCATGGCTCCAACCGTAAAACCAAGGCAATTGTATTCCAAATGAAGGGGAGAGGGAGGTGCTGGAAACCAAGGGAAAAACAACAAGTGCGCTAAGTATTTATCACACATGTCCGTCCTCTCGTCATTCATACAGTGTCAAGCATTACGCCTACCTGTGCGGTTGTGAGGGATTGCTAGGAATTATGTCCCCACTTGATCGGGCTCTGTCGTAATGTCTCCACGTTAAACACGCTGAAAAAATCAAAAGGAGACGCGTGTTACCGCTGGTTGTCTAGCGCGTCTATGGCGGTTGGTTGTTACGTCCGCTGCAAACCATAAAGCCTTTCTTACCGTGGCTGTGCACCGTATGAATGACGAGAGGACGGACATGTGTGATAAATACAATTGCAAAAAACGACTAAAAAAGACTTTTCAAGCTTTGTGTATATAAGTTCTTTTGACACCGGGACCAGTATGTATGTGGTGTAGTATGAATGGATGGCCAAGAGTGTTTTTTGTGAGTCTGTTTGATTTATTGTACATACCCATTTGCATTATTCATGTTTGTATATAAATGTATATAGACCTTCTTTTTTTGTATTCCCATGCACAAAACAAAAATTGACAAAAAACTAAAATAATCTGCATAAGAAAATTAAAAGCAAAAGTTGCAATTTATAAAGCAAGTGTCCATGTTATATTCATGCATGCTGTTTTTCTTTAATTTGCTTTGAAAAGTTAGTTCCTCAGCACTGGCAAGTGTATTGTTTCTTCAGTTAATAGGAGAAATGGCGGGAGCCAGCTGGTTCTCAAAGCTAGATTTGCGCTCCGGATATCACCAACTGGTGCTCAATGAACAGTCACGCAACATCACGATCTTCTCGACCCACATAGGACTCCGGAGGTACACCCGCCTCAGATTTGGTGTGTCCAGCGTGGCCGAGGTGTTCCAAAATGTCATACAAGAACTGATCGCTGACATACCAGGTGTGATCAACGTCAGTGATGACATCATGATACACGCCCGCACCATACAGGAGCACAACAACCGGCTAGCGCAGGTGTTCCGGAAACTAAGGGGAGCTGGTCTCACATTACATCGGGAAAAGTGTGAATTTTTTAAACGGAAATTGCAGTTTTTTGGATACACTTTTTCCACGAAGGGGGTCAACCCGGATCCGGACAAGGTGAAGGACATCAAGGAAGCTGCTCCCCCCACCACAGTCACCGAGGTCCGCAGCTTTCTGGGGATGGGAAACTACTGTGGGAGGTTCATCCGGGATCTCGCCAACCTCACACTCCCGCTGAGAGAACTTACAAAAGACACCACACCCTGGAGATGGGGGCCTGAACAGATGAAAGCATTCCAAGAGATCAAAGGAGCTCTGTCAGACGCCACAACGCTGGCCTTCTTCGATTCCCGGAAGTTAACGCTTGTAGCCGTGGAAGCTGGTCCTGTAGGATTAGGAGCTGTCCTGATGCAACAGCAGCGAGCCGATGAAGACTGGACCCTGGTGGCCTTCACCAGCCCCTCCCTTACTGAGACTGAACAACGATATTCTCAAATCGAGAAAGAGGCGATGGCAATCCACTGGGGGTGCCGGCACTTCCACCTGTATGTGTACGGGAAACCGTTTGTAGTAGCCACCGATCAAAAGGCATTGTTTGCTCTCTTCTCAGGGACCTCCACAAAACCTCCACCTCCCATCCAGAAGTGGATGCTCCAATTTCAAGACTACAACTGCCAGATGTAGTATCAACCCGGGTCCAGGAATCCCGCAGATTACCTTTCACGACACCCGCGAGCCGCCACTCGAGAAGAAATAGGAGGATGCGGCAGACACCGAAGCATACGTGAGGTGCATCACTGACCGATCATGCCCAATACCCATATTGCTGGAGAGCATTGCGGAGGCCACCCGGAAGGACGACTGCCTACAAAGGGCCCGAATGGTGTTACAGAACGGGAACTGGCACCGAGCCAAGGAGGAATGGAAAATACTGACGCCTGAAGCGCAGCGCATCATGGAGAGCCTTCATCAAGTGAGAGGGGAACTGAATGAAGACAACATCGGTTGCCTGTTGAGAGGTCACAGACTGGTAATACCATCATCTCTAACAGCCCAAGTGGTACAGCTGGCCCACGTTGGCCATCAAGGAATGGTCAAAACAAAATCTCGATTGAGGACCAAGGTGTGGTTCCCCCCCATGGACGACCTTGTGGAAGCCACGGTGAGATTGTGTGCAGCTTGTCAGGTCACTGGGGATGCCCGCAAGAGGCACCGGTCATAGCAGAACTCCGACCATGACACCCATGGGTGTGTGTCAGCCTGGACTTTGGCAGTCTCCCGGACGGGCGACACACCATGGTAGCCATTGGCGATCACTCCAAATGCCCGGAGGTAGAAATAGTCTCCACCACCAGCGCGATGGAAGTCATTCCTAAAATCGAGAAGATAATGGCCGCTCATGGAGTGATGAAAGAACTAGGTACGGATAATGGCCCTCCTTTTCAGGGACCAAAACTGGCCAGCTACCTCAGTGCTTTGGGAATCCGGCATCGCAGAATACCTCCCTGATGGCCACAGGCCAATGGCGAAGTGGAGCGTTTCATGCGAACCCTCAATAAGGTGATACGGATTGCCCATGATAAGGGATAGTCATTGGAGCTGGCGATCTTCATGTGTCTGAGGAGCTATCGACAGACACCCCACACAACCAGTGGGGTTGCACCGGGACATGTTCTCATGGGGCGAGTGGTTGCGGACTCCTTTCCACATCATCCCCACTGGAAGCCAGAATTATCCGATGAAGACCGGATCGAGGCCAAACGGCAGAAAGCCTATGCCCAAGCCAGCCAGTGTAGGAGAGCCAAAGCCTCGCAGATCACCCTCGGAGACCTAGTATTGCTGAAGAATCGTGTCACCAGCAGGAAGTTCAGGCTGACGTATGAAAAGAAGTCATGGAAGGTGGTTAACGTGAAGGGAACACGCGTCATAGCGACCCGAGGCCGAGAGACTGTAACTCGTAATGTGTCCCACTTCAAGCGGTATCATCCAGAGACCGGGGTGGTCGCCACGCCTGAGTCGCCAGAGATCCAGGCGCCATCAGGCCCAGTGGCTGTCAGCTCCCCGACATCCAGAGGTTGTTACCAAGGGGAAAGGTCTCAGGAGTCGACAGGTGAAGATGGTAGTCGCCCCGAAGAATCGGAAGGCGTCAGTGCTGAGCGGGGCGGAGATGACTCTGTCGCTCACGACAACAAACCACCATCCCCGGCTGGGGGTAGTGTCACGCCGGCCAGAGGGACCTCTCAATATCGGCTGAGGAGAAACCCAGAGCACTCCTGTTGTCTACGGGACTATTTCACGTAAGACTGTTCCACTGCATGTTTAAGTGAATTATCAACCAGAGACTTTTAAGTGAATCTCAGAGACTGAGTGTGATTATCTGCGGTACTTATTTTTCCAGTGTACTTGGTGCATTTTCATTCTTTTGGGGTTTTTTTGTGTTTGGGGAGGAATGCTGTGTTCCAGCTTATTCACGCCTGTGGCGCAACAGGCGTGCAGCGTAGCCCTCATGTGACCTGCTTAATAAAAGGGGTCTCCGCACGTACGTACGCCAGTTGGCAACGACGTGCAGAGCCACCAACAGTTGCCCAGTGTCTGTGTGCTTCCTTTATATATATATACGGCCACGTGTTAGGCCTACACTACCCCAGGTGCCCCCTGAGTGTAGATCGCCCCGACACAACACACAATTGTTTAATCAAGAGTTATGCCAGCATAATGATTAGGGAATAGAATTTAGCTTTAATCCTGCTTATATTGCATCAGATGGTTTCATTGATGGCTTGTTCAAAAGATATGTAATGTTCTCTAAAATGATTCGAGTCAGGCATTGCGCTGCCAGGCAGTATGAAGGTGTAGAAATAATATGTTAATGTGGGGAAAGGATTTTAAACATTGCTCTCAAAGTTGGAAGAATTCTGCAAAATGTACTCACTTCGGTCAATTTCATTTGTAGAAGAAATTTTCAAAACGATTTAGCGAGACCTCCTCATGCTTTTTTAAACAAATAAAAAAAATTGCAAATTCCAAAATATTTATGAAAAATTCCTAGTTAAAAAACCACTCCATCATTAGGTAGGTGAAGAAAGTTTAATACTTTAAACTCTCAGCCGCAGCATGGTCCAAGAACCTCATTCGATAGAAGAGGACGCCATGTCATTTGGCCGTATATTTATACGTCACCGCACATGGGCTGGCGGGTCAAACCCTCTCATCATAGATATTCTGGCATACGCGACTACTAGAGTGCTAACCCACCTTATAATAATAAGGTGCTTGGCAATTTAGAGAAAAGACTGCCTTGGTGTAATGCGTGCTACATGACTCATATTTGGCTAAATTTTATCGTTATTGCAGAACAAGCTATCCTACGGCAAATCATGAATTTAATTTTGGAAAAAAAGGTTCTTTTAAAGCTGAAACAATTCTTGTTAGAGGTTGTTCCAATAGGAAAGGTATTACCAATAGACACGACTATACCGATTGTAGCCTACGAAAGACGCGGACACCCAAGAAAACTGAATGGAGTGTCTGTTTCATCGTAGTAAGGAAAAAATCTGTAATTCTCTGTATCAGCAAAAATGCTGTATAAGAAGCGCAACTAAAATGCAACATATGTGTACAGAGATAAATCATACGCAGTCAAATAGCTCCAATAATACGCTCCCATTCCTCCCTGGAATTAAGTCCTTTCCTGACAGTGTTGAGAATAGAAATATACCATTGTTCTCGACGTTTACGTACCAATTGTATATTACCACCTCTCTTCCCAATTTTAACCTTCTCCAAAACAAACCAACGGAAATCATTCTCTCCATTCTTGTGTTCAAGAAAGTGGGGCACCAAAGGGGCAGTAAGTTTCTTGATTTTGATTGCAGAATGGTGCTCCTGAAATCTAATTCTGGCCTCTCTGCCAGTCTCTCCTACATAGGCTAAACCGCAGGGACACATAAGCAGGTAAATGATGTCTCTACTCCTGCAATTATTATGGGTTCTACTTTTAAGGGTGACTCCATTATGTGTAATTTCTGAACCCACCATGCATTGCGGGCACATGTTACATGTTCCGCATCTAGTATTTCCTACAATTTTAACATTGTCAATAGTTCTCTGTTTATCAACTACATCATCTCTGTATGTATGAACTAAGAGATCACGCAAATTCTTGTTTTTTTTGTATGCAAACAGAGGTTTTTCTAGTACAGTCTCTTCATTATGGTTTAAGATATGCCAATTTCTGTTAATGACGTTCTTAATTTGGTTGCTCATGTTTGAAAATTTGCTAACAAAGACCACCTTGTTAAGGGTCTCCTTATTCTTCTTGGGCATATTAATAAGAGCATCTCGGTCATAGAACCTAGCTCTTTTACAGGAATGTGACAGTAATTTTTTGGGGTATCCTCTATCTCTAAATTTCTTTTTTAGGTCATCAGCATGTCTATAATAGTTATGTACATCAGAACAGTTTCTTCTAAGCCGAAGAAATTGGCTGAACGGAATACTCTCCCTCGGTGATTTTGGATGAAAACTTGAATAGTGAAGGAGAGTATTCTTAGCCATGGGTTTGGTGAAAAGTTCGACCTCTAAATAACCATTGACATTTTTTATTGAAATATCTAAAAAATCAACTTTGTTCCTGCTAAAAAAGGAAGTGAATCTAAGATTCGGGTCACCTAGGTTGAGCCACTCTAGAAACTCCTCTAATAACTCAGAGGACCCTTCCCAGATGAGTAGAATATCATCAATGTAGCGGTACCAGCCCGCTACATTCTCATAAAAGGGGGCGAGTTCATTTTCAATATGTTTGGCTTCAAATTCACCTACATAGAGGCATGCCAGACTGGGGGCACAAGTCGCCCCCATGCTGGTCCCTTTGAGTGCTCGAAATATTCTTTTTTTAAAAGAAATACGTTGTTAGTAAGGATCAATTTCACACAGTTCACTATAAAGTCTCTGTTAGCGCCACCGAGGTCATGGGAATCTAGAATATTGCAGATGACACTAACTGTGTCCATCTGTGGTATATTCGTGTAAAGAGACTCAATGTCAAGAGTAACCAGACATTGAGTCTCTTCACAGAAAGGACGGCCCTCGATCAAGGAAATAATGTGTGCCGAGTCTCTAACATAGGATTTTAAACCACAAACTATAGGCCTTAGGAAATGGTCAACATATTTGCTAACCGGCTCCAACAAGGAATCAATGCTACTTACAATTGGCCTCATTGGAGGATCAGTACTGTGCTTGTGCACTTTAGGGAGGCCATATATTGCTGGAACTTTCGGCTCTAAGTTGTTCAGAAAATTAAATTCTTCTTCACAGATGTGGCCCGCGTCTTTCGCCTCAGTGAGGAGAGTCAAACACTCCCTGGTTATCTTATCTAGTGATGCGGCAGTAGTGCGGGTATATTGTTCACCCACATCTAGTAGGTTGTACATCCTCCTCTCATAGTCGGCGGTGTCAAACACCACCACTCCGCCGCCTTTGTCCGCAGGCTTTATAGTCAGTGAGCAATCCTCCTTCAAGTTGTTAATTACTGCTCTCTCCTCCTTACTTATATTGTAGATGGTGGATTTATGACCCTTTGAATGCCACTTTCTACTGCTAGCTCAAACGATTCAATATTTTTGCCAACCATGGCCAATGTGGCTGTAAATAGGGACTTCGGCTTGAGTCCCGAAACGTTTTCACGTACCCTATTCTCCCAACCCTCAAAAAACCTGAGGAGTCTAACCTTCCTGAAAAAGGATCGGAGATCCTTTTCCAGTTGGAATTTGTCCAACCCAGTAGATGGTACAAAGCTAAACCCTTTTCCTAAGATACCTACTTCAATCTCACTAAGGACCCTCTGTAAAAGGTTGATTACTGGTATTCCATTGGTCGCCAGTAACACTTGTTCCTGGTCCTTATGTATTCCTGTTGAGGAGGGCCCCTGTTGTACTGTTGTTGTGGTGGGCCCCGATTGTATTGGCCTCACCCAGAGTTCCCATTGAATCGTTGGCCTCTCCTCGGGCTGACTCTAAAAAAGGACCCTGATCTCGAGTGTTATTACCATGATGCTCATCCATTTGGGCAGCATCCTCTTCGCTGCTGGACCCAGAGGATTCTGAGAAAGTGATATGTTTTTTACCCCCTCTCTCGTACGTCTGCTTATTCTGAGGCCTTTCCCAATTTCCTTCATTTCTTTGCTGGCAGTAATTTTCTCTTAGGTATGGGTAGATTTTTTCTTCAGAGAAATGCTCGATATCTTTTCTGAGTTTATTAGTTTTTTTGTTAAACAGATAGTCACTATATCCCTCCACATCTTTGTTGATATCGTCAAGCTTTTTCTTTGCCTCTTCTAATGCAGGACAGTTTTTCAATTCAATCTCCAGTTTATCAATAGCTTCTTTTTCAATAATATTCAACGCTTGTGCTGTCTCAATAATCAAGAGCATCCAATCTCTGCTACAGCAATTGGAAATCAATGCCCAGGTCTCCAGAAACGTTTTGTTTTCAGTGAATAGACCAGGTTCATTACGAACTTGCAGGCCAATGGGGATGGTACCAGATTTTACATATTCAACTAAAAAGTGTGCATGTGCTTCGGTACAAATCAGTTTTTTCTTTAGGTTCAAAAGTTTCCCCCAATTTTCCCCTTTGCCTGAAACCACTGTGATCTTATTACCATTTTTTTGTGTTGATAATGCGATTAAGCTGGTCCTCACTGAACCCAAAGGTCCTAATTTTATCCATGGCTTAGTGCTATATCAAAAACAGGAAGAACTCTCCAGTCCTGACGGACCGTGCACAGTATCTCTAGTAAAAAAGAGGGACCCAAACACCAAAGGGAGTGGGCACCAAAAGACAAATGTCAAGAAATAGAAGTCCCCTTGGGAATATGAATCTGAGTAAAAATACCCAAACAACTTACAAAACACACTTCACTAGGTATATATGTAGCAATCAAAAGAGGGCCATGCAAAAAGGTAAAATACAGACAATGCGTGTCACAAATTTATTAAACAAGGCAGACATTAAAAATGACCAATATGGTCCAAATCAAGTAAACATATTTCATAATAAAATAAAACACAATTTGATCATAAAAAACACAATTTGATCATATAAAACATATTAGAACGGGACAGAAATACAAGGAAAAGTTTAGTTCCTATTAGTAAAAAAGGAAACACAGGAAAATGATGAGCACCACTCGCCCACGTCGCACGACAACATAGCCTCAACATCATCTCCTACGCCGACGACACCCAGCTGATCATCTCCCTCACCGAAGACCCCCACACCGCCAAAGCCAATCTCCACAGAGGAATGAAGGCCGTCGCCGAATGGATGAAGGACAGCAGGCTGAAGCTGAATTCAGACAAGACGGAGGTCCTCATCCTAGGCTCAACCCCCTCAGCCTGGGACAACTCCTAGTGGCCAACATCGCTCGGAACAGCCTCAGAACCCATCGACCACGCACGCAACCTGGGGTCATCCTCGACTGCGCCCTCTCCATGACCAGGCAGATCAACGCCGTCTCCGCTTCCTGCTTCAACACTCTCCCAATGCTCCACAGGATCTTCAAGTGGATCCCCTCTGACACAAGAAGAACCATCACCCATGCTCTCGTCACCAGCAGACTGGACTACGGTACGCCCTCTACGCAGGAACAACAACTAATCTCCTGAAACGGCTGCAACGCATCCAGAACGCCTCGGCACGGTTGATCCTCGACGTCCCCCGACGCAGCCACATTACATCCCACCTGAGAGGCCTGCACTGGCTCCCGGTCAACAAGAGGATCACCTTCAAACTCCTCATCCACTCACACAAAGCCCTACACAATGCCGGACCAGCATACCTCAACGAACGACTCAGCTTCTACACCCCCACCCGCAACCTCTGCTTTGCCAACCTCACCCTCGCCACAGTTCAAAGCACCCAGATAACCACAGCCGGCGGCAGATCCTTCTCCTACTTCGCCACCAAGACTTGGAACACTCTCCCTACCGGCCTACGACAGACCCCGGACCTGCTGGCCTTCAGAAGACTTCTCAAGACCTGGCTTTTCGATCAGTAGCAGCCCCCCTCCCCCGCCTCAGCCCCCCCCCCCCCCCAGTGCCTTGAGACCCTCACAGATGTGCAGCGTGCTTTACAAATGTAATGATTGATTGATTGATTGATTGCCTTTGTCTTTGTAGAGCGAGAGCGGTATCTAAGCATAATGCTTTCAGATAGGATTTTGGTTCTGCATCATATTCGTCTCATGACGTGCTGTTTTACTTTGTGTGGTACAGGGAGAATCCGGTTCAGTCATGATGATATGTCAGTGCACTTGCCAGACTATGGTAACAGGTAATGGACTTTAGAGCTCTCTTGAGTCGCTTTACTAAACTGCAAAACATGATCTCAATTATATACAAGCAGAAAGGTAAACATGGCCCATCTAAAAAAGGATATTTATGCCCCGGAAGGGCTGTTTGGCCCCACAATTAAGCCTTTAGTTTTTACAAGACTGTTATCTGTATACACTGTCAAATATAAACAGCATATTCTTTAAAAGCTTTTGGGCCTATTTTTGGCCTCTTTAAAAGAACAAAACACCTTTTCTGAATTGCCTAGCATATACTTTTTTTATTTTCACTACCTCCTTTAAGGTGAGAATATGTGCCTGGGCTCGGCTCCTAGGTGGCCCTTGGCAAATGTGATATGTTCTTCCCCTTCTGTTTTTTAGTGAAGTCAACACAACCTGCATTCTCTTGGTTGTAGTTTTGCTTTTGACTTCAAGAGTATTTGCTTAAAAGTCTTTGCATGCAGGATGCTTTGGCCAAGAATACAAGAGTGGTTGAAGATGTCAAACCTGACACAAAAATAGCCGTGCCTACCTATTGAGCTTTTTGCCCATGGGTGTTGTGTGTGTAGCGCTTGTGAGGATACACATTCTAGTTCTTGCACGAGTGCATCTGCCAGAGCAAGCGTAATGCTTGTACATTACATTTAGTCTGAACTGAATTTATTGCCGCGTTGGATTGGCTGTTAAACAGGAGAAGCATGTATCTGAATTTATTTATTTCCTGTCTTTGTTTGACAGACATCTATGCATATGCTGTTATGCAGAGGTTTCTTGAGTCATCCCGTGCTGTTCACCTGTGATGTTCATCAAAGGGATGTTGGTACTGAGGTGAGGAGAATATGAGATGTTTGGGAGTAAGAGGTGTGATGAGCATGAGTCAGGCTTAGATTTAGTGAATTAACTTTTACAGAGCACACTGACAGGGTTTCATACAGTCTTCTGTCATTATCAGCATCTACAAGTTGCTCTACGAATAGTTAACAGCATCAACATTTCTTAACATGACATTGATACACAACTCTACTTGAAAGGCTCCTCTGCTTTAGACATCCAACACAACCTGTTGAACAATCAGGCCTGGATGTCCAGTACTTACCTGGGGCCGTATTGCAGTAAGTACCCAGGGTGCCCGTTGGGCACTTTGGGATTACAGAAGGGGGCACAGATGCTTGTTCATCTCTCTCAGTAATACTGAAATGCTGGCGCACTTAAAGCATCAGTGCTACCTTCAGGGGGTCTTCCCTTGTTTGCATGGGGGCGTGTTCTATGCAAATGAGGGAATTCCTTTGCCTCTGCACCCACACCATATTACTGACGCGGGTGCAGAGGCGAATCAGGGGGCCAACCCACTGTGCACCCCCTAAAAGGTGGAACACTGTGAGTGCGCCCCCTGAGAGCAGCCCTCTGGAGAGGGATAAGGTGGTCCTATGGACCCCCAGACATCCCCTTGCAGGCAGGTGCAGTCACTGGCTGCACCTGCCTACAAGGGGATCTCTAATTAACCACGGGTGGAGACCTCTGCTCCTCCCTTGGAGTGTGAGATTTGCCTTCTCTGCGTTACGCAGAGAAGGCAAATATCCATACACTCTGCAGCAGAGTGCAGTTGGCCAGCCCAAGCCCCCGACCCCCCATTATAAAAAGTAATTAAACATTATCAAAAAATACATTTAAAACCACTTACTTGGCATGCAGCGCCCCAGGCTGCCCTCCTCCTCTTCTTCTCCCTATTGGTAAGCCTTGTGAAAACTGTGCATGTGCGTGCACCAGTGCATTTCTCGCAAGAAATGCGCATGCGCAGTTCTCACAAGGATTAACGGGGCAGTGAAGAAGAGGAAGAGAGCAGACGGGGTCTCCACATGCAAGGTAAGAGGTTTTTAATTTATTTTTTAATGATGTTTAATTACCTTTCATAATGGGGGGTGGAGGCGGGTGGCGTAGCGGAGTTCCACAGAGTTTGTTTTCAACTCCGTGGACCTCCACATAGCCACGCTATGCACACTGCACCCGGGGTTATCTCTAATCTCCTGTAAAAGTGCAGGTGGGTGCTGCCTGCACTGTGAAAACACAGAGCTGATTTCCACATGAATGCACTGCCCTCAGGACAGCACAAGTTAGCAGCTGCAATTGGTCAAGGCATTCAGCGTAATAGGGCACACTTTCATTATTTGCACCGGGTGCACCTTTTAATAGGTGTGCCGGGCACAGACAATGAAAATGCATAAAACAGCCCCTGAAGCTCAACACATCCAAGACAGAATTGTTGTTCTTTGCCTAGAATGACAAGCAAGAAATAGTAAAATCCTGTCTCAGTGAGATAAACCTAACATCTTCAGACCCCAAACTTTCACTTAATGCAAAGTCACATATATTTACCCTGGATACCAACTTCATCGTCAAGGAACACATTGGCAAGAAAAGAAGAGCGACAAAGAGTGCCTGGCACCACCCCTCTTTCTAAAGAAAGTGAAATTATTTCTTCCAGAAAGTGACTTCGGAGCTGCTGTTACAGTAATGGTACTCTTGCACTTGTATGGTAGTTACAGTTTGCTCCATGGCCTTGCTGACTCCACACCGGAAACCTTAGAGGCATCTTATATGCTGAAGCATGTCATCTAGAACTAAAGAGATTTGATCACATCACCCCATCCTGGTGGTACTCTATTAGTTCCCCTTGCAATTCCTCACCATCTTGAAAACCATCTGTTTCAATTACAAAGCCATCATGACCATCACCCCCGCTTATGTTGCAGAAAACTCATTCTTCTCTGGTGGTTCCTTGCATACCTGCTGCCAGGACGCCCTTATCCTGCAGACTTGTAAAAAATGATGAAACACATACAGGAAGTCTTTTCCACCTATGCATGCAGAATCTGAAACAACATCCATGTATCAATCAATCAATCAATCAATCAATCACAGCATTTATATAGCGCACTACTCACCCGGAGGGTCTCAAGGCGCTGGGGAAGGGGGGGTCCGCTACTGCTCGAACAGCCAGGTCTTGAGCTGCTTCCTGAAGGCGAGGTGGTCCTGGGTCAGGCGGAGGTGGGTCGGGAGGGAGTTCCAAGTCTTGGTGGCCAGGTAGGAGAAGGACCTTCCTCCTGTGGTTGCTCTTCGGATCCGGGGGACGGCGGCGAGGGCCTGGTTGGTCGATCGGAGAAGGCGTGTGGGAGCGTAGAAGTTGAGGCGGCTGTTGAGGTATGCTGGTCCTTGGTTGTGCAGGGCTTTGTGTGCGTGGGTGAGGAGACGGAAGGTGATTCTCTTGTTGACCTGGAGCCAGTGCAGATCTCTCAGGTGTCCGGAGACGTGGCTACGACGGGGGATGTCCAGGATGAGTCGTGCTGAGGTGTTCTGGATCTGCTGGAGTCTCTTCTGGAGTTTGGCGGTGGTTCCGGCGTAGAGGGAGTTGCCGTAGTCCAGACGGCTGGTGACATGGGCCTGGGTGACCGTCTTCCTGGTCTCGGTGGGGATCCACCGGAAGATCTTACGTAGCATGCGCAGGATGTTGAAGCACGACGAGGAGACGGTGTTGATTTGTCTGGTCATGGAGAGTGAGGAGTCCAGGATGAAGCCTAGGTTGCGTGCGTGGTCTGTTTGTTTGGGTGCGCAGCCCAGGGCGGGGGGCCACCAGGAGTCGTCTCAGGCGGAGGGTGAAGATCCCAGGATGAGGAATTCCGTCTTGTCTGAGTTCAGTTTCAGGCGGCTGTTCCTCATCCACTCGGCTACTTCTTTCATTCCTTCGTGTAAGTTGGTTCTGGCGGTGGCGGGTCGTTGGTGAGGGAGAGGATCAGCTGGGTGTCGTCGGCGTAGGAGATGATGTTGAGGTTGTGTTGGCGTGCGATGTCTCCGAGGGGGCTCATGTAGACGTTGAAGAGGGTTGGGCTGAGTGAGGAGCCTTGAGGAACGCCGCAGATGACTTCGGTGGCTTCTGATCTGAACGGGGGGAGGCGGACTCTCTGTGTCCTTCTGGCGAGGAACGAGGTGATCCATTCCAGTGCCTTCTCCTGGATTCCGACGTTGCTGAGGCGCTGTACTAGGGTACGGTGGCAGATAGTGTCGAAGGCCGCGGAGAGGTCTAGGAGGATGAGGGCCGCTGTTTCTCCGTTGTCGAGCAGGGCTCGAATGTCATCGGTAGCTGTGATCTGGGCGGTCTCGGTGCTGCGGTTGGCCCGAAAACCAGACTGCGAGAGGTCGAGGGATCCGTTCGTCTCGAGGAAGGCGGCCAGCTGCTTGTTGACGGTCTTCTCGATGACTTTAGCAGGAAACGGGAGCAGCGAAATGGGGCGGTAGTTCTTGAGGTCGGTGGGGTCGGCTGATGGCTTCTTTAGTAGAGCGCTGAGTTAGGCGTGCTTCCAGCTCTCCGGGAAGGTGGCGGTGTCGAAGGAGGTGTTGATGATGTCCCGCAGGTGGGGTGCGATGACAGCGTCGGCCTTGTTGAAGACGTGGTGGGGGCAGGGGTCGGTCGGAGATCCGGAGTGGATGGAGTTCATCGTGTGGATGGTGTCTTCGGTGCTGATCGGGGTCCAGGCGCGGAGGGTGGTGGTGGGGCGCGGTGGTTCAGTCATGGCGTGCGTCGGTTGAGAGCTGAAGCTGTTGTGTATGTCCGCGATCTTGTTGTGGAAGTAGGAGGCGAGGGAGTTGCAGAGATCCTGCGAAGGGGTGATGTTGTTGTTTCCGGCGTTGGGGTTGGAGAGCTCTTTAACGATGTTGAAGAGTTCCTTGCTGTTGTGTGCGTTGTTGTCCAGTCGTTCCTTGAATGCAGTTTTCTTGGTGGCGCGGATCAGTTGGTGGTGTTTTCGGGTGGTGAGCTTGAGGGCAGTCATGTTGTTCGGTGTTGGGTCTTTACGCCAGGCTTTCTCGAGAGCTCTCCAGTTCTTCTTGGAGCTCTTGAGTTTGTTGGTGAACCATGGGGCTTTCTTTCTGCCGGGTCTGCTAGGCGGGGTCTTCAGAGGGGCGAGGTCGTCTGCGCAGTTGCTGATCCACTTCGTGAGGTTGGTGGCCGCCTGGCTTGGGTTTGTTGCGCTGGTGGGAGGGTTCATGCTCAGGGAGGCCATGAGCTGGTCGGCTGTGATCTTGTTCCAACTTCTGCGTGAAACCTGTTGCTGGTGGTGGTGGATCGTGGTCCTGCTGAAGCTGAAGTGGACGCAGCTGTGGTCCGTCCAGTGGAGTCCGGTGGCGTGGCTGAAGGCGATGTCCTTGCTGGATGAGAAGACGGGGTCGAGTGTGTGTCCGGCGTAGTGGGTGGGGGTGGTCACCAGTTGCTTGAGACAGAGGTTGGCGAGGTTGTCCAGCAGGGTGGTGGTGTTGCGGTCGTTGTTGTTCTCCAGGTGGAAGTTGAGGTCCCCGAGGAGGATGTAGTCAGCGGAGGGGAGGGCGTGCGGGCTGATGAAGTCGGCGATGTCTTCGCTGAATTGTGTGCGTGGTCCCGGGGGTCTGTAGAAGAGGGTGCCGCGGAGGGTGGTCTTGGGGTTGATGTGGATCTGGAAGTGCAGGTGTTCGGCGGGTGCGAGGGTGTCGTCGGTGTTGTTCGTGATGCGGATGGTGTTCCTGTGGACGATGGCGATGCCTCCTCCTGTCTGGTTGATGCGGTCCCTCCGGATGATCTTGTAGCCGTTCGGGATGGCGATGGCGATGTCGGGCGCTGAGGAGGCGTTCATCCAGGTTTCCGTGAGGAAGGCGACGTCTGGGGCTGTGGTGTCGAGCGGGTTCCAGAGCTCGACGGAGTGTCTGTGGATGGAGCGGGTGTTGAGCAGGATGCACTTGAGGTGGTTGCTGCTGGAGTTCGGCTTGGTCGGTGCTGGTGTGGTGCAGGTCCGAATGCAGGTGAACTTGCAGGAGTGGCAGCAGAAGGGTCTGTGGGTGCGTCTCGGGGTGGCTCGATAGCAGCCCGGGATTCTACCGGCGTTGAGTGCATAGAGTTCGGTGGCGTCGTAGGTCAGTCGGGTCTTCTTGCATCGGTGGGGGCCAGGGGTCCTGGCACTGGGCGCAGTCCAGGCGCGGACGGGCACAGACGGGCTTACCTTTGGCGCGCCTTCGGCGCACAATCGGCGCACCCACTGCACGTGCACGCTGCGCGTACGCCCGGTCGCCATTTATGGCAAAGTGGGAGGGAGGAGCTTGAAGGCGGGAGCGGGAGGGTACAGAAAGAAAAGGGGGCGTGGCCGCGAGTACGGTGGCGGGAAGCGGGTAGCGGGGCGGGGGGAACAGGGGCACAGGGAGAACAACAACAAGGGGAAAAAGGTACAAAGTACAACAGGGAACACTAGAGAAATACAATACAATGAGCACGAAAAATCACAGAGGGCACTAGGGATAAAATCAGAATCACACGACAACAGTCAGGCAGAGGATGCGATCCTGCTCGGGCAGCGGGGGGCGGGGTCGTGGCGGCAGGCTCAGCGAGGCTGAGTGCAGCAGCGGGAGGAGGGCACACGCTGCAGCTGGTGGCCGTGCGGTGCGGGGGTGTCCTGGGAGTCCATCAAGAATGCCAAAATGCTGCTCCAATTTAGAAAAATATTGAAGACGTACCTCTTTAAAGAGCATAACTTCACACTGAATTATTTGTCAACAAACCAGGTGCCTCTCCTATCACTTGTTTACTTTACTCTTATCTTTGACCCTGCACAGCACTCCACTGCCTGTTGGCTTTGTTCACGCTATAGGAATACCACTTCCATCCATACATACATACATACATACATACAAACATAAATACATACATACATACATACAGACATACATACAGACAGAAGTCTTTGTAGAGATAGTTGTGGAATCTTTAGTTTTAGTGAATTACTCACAGCTTGTGTTAAGCTTATCCTGAAACAAATTATCGTAGGTTCAGAAATGCCATCTGTGTTTCAGTGAATTAATCTCTCTTCCTCAGTAAGAGACTAGAGAATGAGAGAAGTACCTGAGATAAATATTATTTCAGTTGAACTGCCAAGAATCCACCTACTAAGCAGCCTTGATGCATCTAACACAATTCGTTTTTGGTCTTTGAGGATCAATCACAGAGCCAGATGTGACTGTAAGAATGTTGCAAGATGAGTGCAACGGGAAGAAGAGTAGGAACTCAGCTGTATATTTATAATAAAAGTGGCGGAGCGCGGCGTTAGCCTTCTTGGCTTAACGCCACGCTCAGCTACTTCCTGAAATGCAGGGCTGCACCATATTTACAACAATATGGTGCAACCCTCCATTTCCCCCTGTGCTCGCACTAAATTTAGCTTTCTAGCGCCAACGCAGGCACCCCTGCACCATAGTGCAAGGGTGTCTGCGTTGCAGGGGAAGATTGTTTATGTGCAGTAAGGAGTCCCTTCCTGCACATAAACAATCTTTACATGGCGTTTTGTAACTTCTATGTGTGCTGCTTAATGCAGCACACACAGAACCTGCAAAACGTCATTCTTTTTTTAATGCTTGTTTATGTGCAGGAAGGGTCACATTCCTGTACCTAAACAATCAATGGCGTCTTTCTATTTCCATGTGTGCTGCACAACGCAGCACACATGGAAATAGCAAAAACTAGGAGAAATTAAATATTCCTCCTGTTGCACCAGGGTAAGACTAGGTTTTCTCTGGTCTTAATTTTGACGCTGCCCCATATTAACACTATGGGGCAGCGTCAAAATCATTTGGTGTTGCAGTGGATTGCCACGGTTCTTGGGATGCGCCTCTTGACAGTTATTACCCTCTTGATACATAGAGACCAGTCTGGCTTTATGCCACAGCATACCATGTGTTTTAACTTACGGTGACTGGCTAATTGGATGACCACGGTACAGAGCCCGGATAGCCATCATCTGCTCCTCTCGCTCAATGCCGAGAAGGCGTTTGATACTATCCATTGGCCTTTCATGAGATGCACCTTGGAAAAGTTGGGATTCGACCCAGTATTCAGGGAGTGGTTGGCATTACTGTACAATGCCCCTGAGGCTAAAGTCCGGGTCAACGGGGTGGTTTTTGCGAGTTGGCCGATTCAAAAAGGCACTAGACAGGGCTGTCCCCTATCTCCCCTACTGTTTGTCCTTATTTTGGAACCTTTGGCTGGCGTGGTTAGAACCCGCCACTAGGTGGCTTCGTAGATGAGTCCCAGTTTTTATAGGAAGAATGCTTATCATTCTATGCGGATGACATTCTGCTCTATGTCACAAACCCAGTTAATACTATGTGGGGCAGGAGCTCCTTTCCCTTAGATGTGTGCACATTTAAATTGAAACAAAGTGTTTCTCCTCTTGTTATTAATCAAATAACTTCAATACGAATCTTTAATGCATTTTGTAGATTTTTCATCATTTATTTTATTCTTCAATTTCTTTCTTATATAGGAAACTTTTCTAGCATTTTATGTTTTCAGATGCAAAACATTTAGTTGCAGTTTCTTTTACACCCAATCATTTCGGGTCGTATTTGAGCCTTCTTCAGGGGTATGAAAACAAATACATAAATGGCACAGATCAGTCATAATGTGTCAATGAAAAATCTCAAAACATTCTTGATGATAATATAGCACAGTGTTTAACATTCTCTAAGTTTCACCAGTAAATTGCAGGGGTAAACCTTTCTGATTAGACTAGCAAGCTGAACAATTCAAAGCAATCTTCCTATGTTTAAAATTCATTTTTCATTGTATTTTGCTTGTGGATATCATCTGTTAATGAACTACAAAGAGCTCATATTACTGATCTAAAGCATCATGATTCCATTGCATTCAACATTCAGTGTTTGAAGATTCTTAATACGGGCAAAACTAATGCAGGAAAACCGCGAGAAGCTTATCAAGCTTACATTGTTTCAAAAGATCAATGATGCTTTCATGTGAAGAATCTTACACATCAAAATTTAAAATGTCTTGGTTACATTATTTCAAAATCGCAATCAAACACTTACTTCAAAGAACGCTGCTAATTTTGCGGGAGACACACGGGAAACCTTTCACATTAGTAGCTGCTCTCGCAGTATCCTGACGTGTTACGCTAGTTGCGTCTAGCATAAACTACGATTCTTAAAGTGTCTGCGACACTATCTCATTGTTAATGAATAGATGTGCTACTTTAACCATAAGTCTCTATTCTAATGCGGTGGTGGTGTATAAAAGTTTAACGGTATGCTCTGCTTAAAAATTAAGTTAGAGGTTTAGCCTTCACGTAGGAAGGACTCTTAACCTTGACAGTTGCTCTCCACGCATCACGCGAATTACGGCAGTGTGATGTCTCATTAAAGTGCCGATTCTAGAAGTTGCAATCACCAAAAATCTCTATTCATGTACTAGATTAACATTCTGTGTCTTGATGTGCTCAATCTTGCGTCTAAAGTATAAATCATAAATTATAAATCATTACTGTGCTCAGCTTAAAATAGTCACCCCTTTTTGCGATCTAGAGAGATAATATGTACATTGCACAATATTATGTACCAGTAGAAATTTAAACAATATGAATAAGTAACATATGCTCATGAATATTTATAGGAAACATGACAGTTCAATTCAATCATTCATTCCAGTTGGTTGCTTTAATTACAATTTTCTAATCCATTGAAATTCTGCTCGTAGTAATTGTTTCTGTGGGTCCATGTCTGGACGTGACTGTATTACCTCCAAAATCGTAAATCTCAATTGAGAAATTTGAAGATTTGCATTATGCACTTTCCAAAGGTAAATCCTTGTTCCTTGCCTTAAATAACCCTCTGTGATTTTCGCTTCTTTTTTCCCTCCCTGTGTGAACTAACAAGAATTGTAGGCATTTTTAACTGAGCGTGGATTTAATTTACTTTACATGTGCGCCAATAATGTTTATAATTGGTTTCTTTATTTCTTTTTAATTATATGTGTTGATTTTTTATGTATATTTAAATGTGCTCATATGCATTGTGTTTGTACTTTTGAGGTCGTATTGACCGAAATAAAGTTCATTAAACTGAAACTGGACTGAACTGCTATGGTTGTCTGGTGAACAATGGTTCCAGTGGTGCAATCGAAAATAATAACACTTAATTTGTATGGCTCAATGGCGATAAAAATTACTACTGAGGATTGAGGATGGCTAAGAGAAGAGGCATACACGCAATTATTTATATTCCTCTCTCGTTTTTACTTTATAATACAATTGTCATATTAGATTATGTCATACAGAGTAGTTCATACAAAAAGACATAAACAATACATAAAAGTGCAATGTGTCCCAAGTGTATCAAAAACAACCAAACTAACAATACAAAACACATAAGTACTCTAAAGGCACAGTGGTTTCTTAAATAAATACATATACTGGAAAAAGACCCAAAATAGATATATAATTATTCTGAGTGAATCTACACAATCGTAGGCACTCTGTTTGGGGGTTCTATTCCACGTAGCGACGACGGCGTTTCGACCCCTTAGGGTGGGGGTCTCGTCAGGACAGGAAAATGAAGGACATCTAAAATAAAATTACAAGGGGGCTGTGAATAAACTGTATGACAGTCGTATATATTTTGATAATTTAGGAATTTGGGACCTAATTACCTTGTTTCTGTTTGTATGATCACCCATGCGTGGTATAAAGAAGAAAAAAGTTCAAACACTTACAAGTGACCCAGCCGGGCACTGTTGGATTTATCAAAAGAGAAGACAAGAAGGCAATTAGTGAGAAATTACCATCTAGGTGATATAAGAGAAGGAGCACTGGATTTACGAGAAGGAGCACTAGATTTAGTACTTACCACTTGTAGTGGTCGGGGAAAGCGCAATATGTAGCGCAAGGCAATTGTGTTATGATCTGCAGTGATGTTGATTACACCTAATGGAGTAATGGACATCCTAGTTAAATTGCTTTCAAAAAACGTAATACTTGCAGCCCCCTACCATCACAATTATAATTGATTACCTGCAATGGGTGTATCATAGATCACAGTGTTTACAAACAGTACAGCGTCAATGTAGATTGTTCCCTGTAGTCCGTTCTTTATGAAATTGACCTCAGTAATCATGTGCTCAGCTATCGATTCACTGACCTGACCGCGCTCGAGTTTTCTTAACTCGCGCGGTGAGGTCTCATTGTAACTAATAGAGCGTGAGCGGGAGGAGCGAGACACGGAAGCGGGAAGCTGTGAGACGCGACCGAGCTCTGCAACAGTGAGGTACATCCTGAATCCGTCCCGTTTTATTGCGATTTATGGCGGAAATAAGTCCATAAGTAACAAGGTTTCCCCCCTTTCTTCTTTTTTGATTGAAATAGGTATTATCCTCAACTAATATATTGATACAGACACTACCCTCGTCTGTCATAAATACTGGGACAAAGAATCGAATTTTCGATCTATGATACACCCATTGCAGGTAATCAATTATATTTGTGATGGTAGGGGGCTGCAAGTATTACGTTTTTTGAAAGCAATTTAACTAGGATGTCCATTACTCCATTAGGTGTAATCAACATCACTGCAGATCATAACACAATTGCCTTGCGCTACATATTGCGCTTTCCCCGACCACTACAAGTGGTAAGTACTAAATCTCGTGCTCCTTCTCGTAAATCCAGTGCTCCTTCTCTTATATCACCTAGATGGTAATTTCTCACTAATTGCCTTCTTGTCTTCTCTTTTGATAAATCCAACAGTGCCCGGCTGGGTCACTTGTAAGTGTTTGAACTTTTTTCTTCTTTATACCACGCATGGGTGATCATACAAACAGAAACGAGGTAATTAGGTCCCAAATTCCTAAATTATCAAAATATATACGACTGTCATACAGTTTATTCACAGCCCCCTTGTAATTTTATTTTAGATGTCCTTCATTTTCCTGTCCTGACGAGACCCCCACCCTAAGGGGTCGAAACGCCGTCGACGCTACGTGGAATAGAACCCCCAAACAGAGTGCCTACGATTGTGTAGATTCACTCAGAATAATTATATATCTATTTTGGGTCTTTTTCCAGTATATGTATTTATTTAAGAAACCACTGTGCCTTTAGAGTACTTATGTGTTTTGTATTGTTAGTTTGGTTGTTTTTGATACACTTGGGACACATTGCACTTTTATGTATTGTTTATGTCTTTTTGTATGAACTACTCTGTATGACATAATCTAATATGACAATTGTATTATAAAGTAAAAACGAGAGAGGAATATAAATAATTGCGGGTATGCCTCTTCTCTTAGCCATCCTCAATCCTCAGTAGTAATTTTTATCGCCATTGAGCCATACAAATTAAGTGTTATTATTTTCGATTGCACCACTGGAACCATTGTTCTTGATATAACTGTCTGCCCTGGTTCCTTGTGAGTAGGGTTTCCCTTGTCTTTTGTGATAGATGGTTGTCTGGTGAGGCAGAGATGCCTCGTATATGTAATGAATAGAAACAATGGAGTAGGACTCAGAGTAATGCAATTACCGGTAAGTAATTGATGGATTTCTTCTCTAGTCTCTCTCTTGTTGCTTAAGTCTGTGTGTATAAAAGGTCAGTTTTAATCTTCAGCACCAGTGTTATATCAATAACAGTAAGCCAGCACACAAGGCGCGATACAGGCTAGTACACTCTTCGATAAATAAAACTAGTTTCATAAAAGGTCACACAATGAGTCAACCAGTGGAGAAGATTTGCTGAGCAGCCGTGGGCCACAAACTGCTTTGACATCCCAGACACCACACTAGAGCTCACCGTCCGCAAATTGCCTCACATTAATTTCAAGCTAGATCATGGAGGCGCGTAGAAAGAGAAAGAGGACACAAGTGATGCAATGCGTTTCAGTTAAGGACAGCGTTGCTACCTTGAGCAGGCCCGCTCGACTATCACTAATGAACTCTATAACATGTTGGTAACACTCCAAGCATCCTCTGTTAGCTAATTGGTTGGTGGTAGACTCCAACTCCTATTGTGCCGAGACATTTATGTCGATGCTCTCTTTATGAAGATGGCAGCCATGACACTTGTGGTCCCTGCTCAGGATGAAGGTGTTATGTCATTTCCTGGCCTAATTTATATCTTGTCCATAGAAACATGACCGCTGGCTGCTCGTCAGTAACAGCAAAGTAATACATTCATTCATTTTTTCTACAAAAGGCAGACGATAATCCTGTAGAGGTGACTAACCGTGAGCTCCCCCTGTCTCATTTCTATTTAACGCCATTAATTTACCAGGCAAACCTTAATAAGGCAGCAGACACAATTTCACAGCTGGCTCGAGGACAGCATGTCTCGATTCGGACTCGGAGAAAGCTTTAATTAATAGGATAATGTGTTGCTGCTGCTTTATGTTGGAAGGTAATTGGTTAATTATGCCCTGGTTTGAAACCCCAGACTCAAAGCCCACTCTCCTTGGTAATTATGTCGTCTCTAATGAAGTGGCACTTTCAGTCGTGGGCCGCTGAGGGGCCCTCTTCCTACTCTTATAAAGCCAAGTAACGCTGACGGGAAATAATTTTTTTAAAAGCATATTTCTACTGTCATGATTTTTATCATCAAAGTAAAGTGCTTTGCGCATGTTCAGGCACATTTTCTGTTGAGCACATGCGGGCCAATTTCAATTACAGGAATTGGTGACCTGATTAGAGGAATGGCCGTTTGTCAAACAACATCAATTTCTGATGAATTGACGATCAATGTTATGCTTGTTATTGCAAGGAACGAACTTTTTTGCCCAGAAATGTAAAATGTTTCCACTCCCTGATGCGTCATAAACTGGTGTTTTTTTGTTCTTTTGCTTTGGTGTGACAAAACCTTTGTTGTATAAATAGGAATGCTGTGTAATTCCTGACAAAGCAGAATTTATAAAATATTATTGTCGTGCTAAAGGCAAGATGAAAAAAAAAGATTGCATTTGCAAAAAGTGGTTCCAAATTGCAGGCCAGCTTTTTCCTGCAATACATTGTTGCAAACTGGCCTATGTACCAATAGGTTATTTAACAGTGTAATGATTCGAAGGCAGTTAAGATCAATTTGGCGAAATAATTTTATTAGGCTGGGCGCAATTTGCGTCCCCTTGTGATTGTATACAACTACAGGGAGGGGGCCTGCAAGGGACAGAAGACCACCATTATTGTTTTCCTAAAAGGAACTGAGGCTGTTTTCAGAGATAAAAACTGCTATAGTCAGGCCCGGACTGGCCGTTGAGGGCACCGGGCAATCCCCCGGTGGGCCGCATGGTTGGGAGCCGGTTTTGGGCCCCTGGGGGCCGTTTTTGTTACAGGGTCGTTATGCTGCAAAAACGGCCCTGTAACAAAAACGGCCGAAAACCAGCCCTGTCACAGAGCACGGTCGCACCTCTCCCCCCTCCCTCCGGGAGTAGAGGGGGGCCGGCCGAGCACTTTGCCAGGGCCGGTTCTGGTTCCTAGTCCGGCCCTGGCTATAGTTCTGCCAGTCACCCCCCCCCTCCCCCCCTTCCATGCTGACAAATCTGCACAAATCTCTCTGCACTGATCTAGCCACCCCAACTTCTATCTTGAACTGGGCTGCTCAACTATATCTTGTTCTCACACCAACTATTTCCACTGCTAATGACAGGCTTGGTAGTACCTACACACTAGCAGGAATGGTCACGTCTCTTAATATCTCACTGAAATAAATCTTTATGTCATAACACGTTTCTTAGATCTCTCATCTTCGCACACACCAGTCAGACCCTCCTGACTGACTGACTGATAGCTTATAAAGCGCACTATTGCCGAGGCGTCTTGGCGCTAAGGTGAGTAGAAGCCGAGCTAGCGCTGATAGACCTTAGAGCTTAAGGAAGAGCCATGTCTGTATCGATTTCCTAAAAATATCTCTATTTGGTTGTAATCTGGTCGTCAAGGGGAGGGAGTTCCACAGTTTGGCTGATTAATACGAAAAGCCCTTTCCTCCCCATCTGGATCTTTTTATCTTAGGGACCAGAACCAGCCCTGGATTAGCGGACCTGAGACAGAGTTGCTTCTGATACCGGTATAATAGGGTTTGAATGTCCGCGGCTCCTCCCCCATGCAGAGTCTTATGCACTAAACAGAGTGGCTTAAAACCCACTGGCCAGGGTGACTGACGCTGGAATCTAGGGATCACGGTTCGATCCCCGGCTCCGGCGGCAGGTTAGCCTAGCACCATGTGACTCTGGGCAATAGCTTGCTTAATCTTCCTGACGGCCCCCAGCGCCTAGAGACCCTTACGGGTGATTGTTCGCGCTTTACAAATGTGGATTATTATTAATATTATCCACCGAACTGGAAGCCAGTGGAGCTCCTTAATACTAGCAGATGTGGGGTGGTGTTTGGGTAAATCAAGAAGTACTCGGGCAGCCGCATTTTGAAGTGACTGAAGTTTGGTGATCTGCCCTTTATCAGCTCCTAAATATAAAGCGTTGCAGCAGTCGACTCTGGAAAGAACCAGAGCTCCGACTACTGTTTTCCTAAATGGTAAAAGGATTAATAGCAGAATTTTACGCAGAACTCCTTACTAACAGAGTTTAAATGCACATCCAACTCGTTCTCTGATATTCTTTAGAAGTAAATTCCAAGCCTGCCTTTATCCTTGTGCCGTCACTTTTCATTGGTATGTTTGTAAACTAATTGCTTCCTTTATAGTAGATGAACAATTCTGTAGCTCTTAGCATCTAAATATATCTTCACTAGCCCCTTACTGTGCCATATTATCGCCCTTCAAACTCTTTCAACCCAAATCCTCCTCTGATTTTAATTGTTTTTATATAGCGCTTACTATCCCTGATGAGGCATTGAAGTGCTTTACAGCTAGTAGCACGCTAATACAGGACCCAGTGTTAATGGTTAATCCAGTGGCATTGTTGGTTATTGGGATTATTCATGAGCTTCCAAGAAAAACGACAACATTCCTTTTAGGTGTGATTATTAGTGAGGGCATTTGGGTTTCAGTAAAATGGTTGGTGCAATAGATTAAGAGGCTAGGGATAGTTAGGTTGCAGGGATATTGTTTTAAAGGATGAGAGGTTATGATCTATGAAATGAGATGTGAGACATTTGCAGAACTACCACGCGAGAGGTCAAGACAGGCAGGCATGAGACTGAGAAGCTATACTCAGAAATAGAAGGAATGTGAGGAGGAGGACCCTCCCCTTGTTCCTAACAACCCTGATAGCTCTACCTCGTGGACACCTTACCAATACGAGGTCCCCGAAGCTGGAACAGTCTCGCTAACCCGTCAATCTGCCCTCCTCCCACAGCCTTCCCAGGGTCACCCGGAAGTGCAACAATCGTGGATAGGCGGAGTCAACGTCTTGGTCGACCAATCGAATGACTCCAGACTTCCGTCTGCACCGGTAGAAAAGCAGGGCGGGAGCTCATTGGTCTCATCAACGGAGAAGCACCCGGAAGAGGACGCCGACCAGACGCAGAAGCTGTTGATCGGAGAAGACGCCGACCCTGGGGAAGACGAAGAGACCTGGACGGACGAGTGGTGGATCCCGGAGGACGTACGAGCCGCCACGACTCAGGAGAGTTGTGGCTCCTAGCGGTACGGGACAAGGGCTTAGGGAAGGGGTGGGGGTGTTGCAAGAGGAAGGGCGGGTGTTGGGTGGAATTCGATTCTCCACTACGCCTTTACTTCACTCCTAAACCTTGACACCCGCAATATTAGTCCTTAAGACACCGCATTACTAGAATCTGACCCCGACGCGTAAAACGTTTGCCTTTTTCTTTTCCCTACTCACTTTGGACGGTTGTCCAACAAAACGTTCACAGCCCATATCCTCCCTCACTTCCTGGTTACGGTGGCGGTAATACTAAGTTAAGAGTATAGTTTCCTAAGCCACTCTCTTTCTGTTTGAGGTACCCCTGGAACCGGGTGACGCCCAGAAACCCGGTAATAGGTTTCTGACGAAAGACAAGACTCCAGGAACCATAGAAGACCTCCTGACATTCGCGGCCCTCCAGAACCTCCAAAACCTTGAACTTCAATCTAGTTATAACTTGATAACCCTCCTGACTATAACTCTTATATCCAAATAAAACCTCACTATTCAACCTCTACGGCCTCCTCGCTTGTGCTTCCGACCATCCCTCAGACAGTCAGTCTAAAAAAAGAAAGGACAGTAATCAATAAGAGGTATCTCAAATTTACTTTTTCATGCAGAAGAAGAAGGCTTTCTGAGATTATAAGCAATCTGAGGATGCAATCTGTAGACTTAATTGATGAGTGGCCTCTTCAAGTTCCACTTTGAGTACCACGAGGCTTGGAATTTCACTGCATTTTAAATTTGCAATGGATGCAGAATACTTTGCTGATGCTGGTATTCTCTGGTGTTGATGTGGACTGAACTCAAGCAGAAAGGGTTGTTAGCAGTACCAGTAGATTATTGGGTTGCAAACTGTGCCTCTCCCTGATGGTTATGATGGGGATGCAGGCAGGACTAAGCAATTAGAACAACTGGTGGTTAGAGGCAGCTAGGCACCTATTGTACAAGCAATTTCAGTTGGCAATGGTATTGTTGATAGTGTCACCTCTTAATATGTTTGGTGCTCTCCAAGTTTGTGATAGGGATTTTGCCATTTTCCTTAATAGGGTGATAAGTATTGTTAGCTCACTGTTGCAGCAAATTGGTTTCACCATTTTGTCCACCAGGATTTTTCGATTTTAACTACCTGGTTTTAGGACTTTTAATGTGGGTGACTCTCACTGCTTGAGTCTTATCTTTGGCAAATTCATGTTAATTGGACCAAGCTTGTTTACCGCCAGAGTCTCACTGCAGCTCAGCTAGGATAAGAGGCACTGGGCTGGTTACATGTGAACACATGTGCACACGTGGATGTATGCTGCACATGTGAGAGTACTGTCATGCACAGCCCTATATCTGTGCACAGGTAGCCTTACGCAGAAAGTACAGTTGTGCTCTACTTAGGCCTACAGGTTCTAGCAAGGTACTAATTTTGCAGGAAACATGTGCCCAAATTTAAAGTAGCCATCCCCATTCACCTACATATTCATTTTATGGGGCTTCAAGATTTCTCATACTTCCCTGGCTCAGCTCATAATCAGATGCCAGGCCCTTGTTCCCTCTACTAGGCTAAGTTAGTTACTCCACTTCCCAAAGACGAAACAAAGGCCTCTACACACTATGAAGCAATCATTACTGATTAACCCAGCTCCTTGGATAGTAAAGAGCGTGGCTGAAATGTGCATCTAATAATTAGAAATAAATGATAGGGCCAGATCTCTGAAGATAACACAGTAGGAACTTGCCTTTAAATTTTGATTGGAAGGGGCCAGGTACTGATGTCAGCTGTCAGTTCAATTGAAGTCCAGATAGGAGCTCTTTCCAGTGATAACTTGAAGTTACCATGTTGATTTGTCCGAGAATGCTGTGCAGAAGGGAGGGAGGGAGGATATGGCATTCTAGGATTGGCCAGGGATGACTGGCATCTTGAACTTTCTTCCACCACTTAAAAATCCATGTGTTAGACCTGGCACCTTGGCATGAGTCTCCCTTCCACGTTTTGCTAATGTGCCTCAGATACTTTGCTGGTGTTCACTGCTCAGGGCACTGCGCCACGGCCAATCAGTGCCGCAGTGCAAGTGCTCCCAATGTAAAGTGTATAAGTGTGATTGATTTCCATGATTGGCTTATTGGATTTACTGTCAGTCCCCAGTAAAGTGCACCAGGAGTGCCAGGGCTTGTAAGTGCCGATACGGCTCGTGGGCCTGCAGCGCGGGTGGCGCCACCCACAGGAGCTGCCTTGTTAAATGTGTCTAAGATCTGCCATTGCAGAACCTGCTGCAGTCTGGTACTGTCATGCTGGCTGGGTAAGTGCACACACTTACCAGCCTCTGACCCTTCCCTTTACTTCATATCAGTCACCCCTTTGGTAGGCCCACGGGCAGGGTGCATTGTAAGCATAAGGTAGGACAAGCCCTGATGTGCATGGCATGTCCTAACAGTGAATTACAGCCATTCTCGTTCTTCACTTTTGCGAAGCTACCTGTTCTCGTAGGCCAGAATGGGCTGCTGGATTATAACACTCTATAATCCCAGTAGACTCAGGGTCAAGTTTAGGATGTCTGAACTCAGAATAATAAAATACTTCTTTTAATAAAGTTTATTTTAATATCCTGTGTTTGCAAATGCTACTTTTAGAAAGTTAGCATTTGCTTGCCTAACCATCTCGGCCCGCCCCTGCTCTTATGTGTATTTGCTGTCTGGTTTGTGCGAGTGACAGGGCTGGGGGAAGACTGGTGGTGAATAGAAAGATTACACCAGGATGGGTGGGGGGAGTGCCCCTTGACTCCGAATAGGCCTGTGCTCTGCCACCTCAAATGTAAATGTAAATGTAAATGTATTGCGATTTATATAGCGCACGTATCACCCGAAGGCATCAAGGCGCTTGCCTTGGGAACCCGTCCTGGTATTCCCCTGTGAGATAACCCCAGCAGGGTATCCACAAGGTGAAAGCCAGGCATCCCGCCGCGAGGGGCCATAGTGGAGATTAAGCAAGCTATTGCCCAGAGTCGCAGAGTGTGAACCCGTAAGTCGAGTAGGCACCGGAACGAGAATTATCGAGTCCGTGAAATTTTGAGTCCAAGACCCGCCGAGGCGGGGAATTGAACCCTGGTCCAGGACCGATCTCAGCTTCCGGGTCTGCCGCCTCTAACCCCTGAGCCACACTTCTCCACTCAATGCCGGCTACGCCCCCTGGGGAGCGGCTGAAGACTCTGCCCTACACCTTGTAAGAAGAGAGGGGAAGATCGTCAACAGAGTACTCCTGTACTGTACTGGTCTTCAAAATGCTGGCTCCACCTCCTGTGGAGCGTCTGCGGGGCCTGCCCTGCTCACTGAAAGAAAAACCCAGGCTTCGCAAAACAAAGTACTCAAGAGCTGAGATGGACTTGGCAAAGGCCCCCCTGGCCGGGAAAGACAAAAGAAACGGTGTATAAAAAAAGGAGCTCCTCTTCTACCAAATCAGATCCAGTTTTGACCAAGACGAACCTCTGCCTGACTAGAAGGACCAAGAGAAGCTGAAGGAAGGAAACCTGCAGTGGTGCCTTGCTGAGAACGGAGAGGAAAAGACCAGAGAGGACTGAAGACTTGTGCCAGAAACGATCTCAAAGGGCTTGATCTTGAGCTTGCCCCCTGAACTGAACCCCAGGACCAGTGGGTTCAATTCTGCCTGTGCCTGACTGTTGCTGGGCCCTTAAGTTCTTTTCCCTTTGCCGGAGTTGTGACTCGGGTGCCTTCGCCCTCCTAAGGTCTTGACAGCTCGGAGCCTGGTCGCCCACCGTAGAGAGCCCAGCTCAAGCTTGAGTCGGTCTCCGCTTCAGTGCTGGGCCGCCTGCTCTGTTGTGTGCCTCTCATCTTCTCCCGACGGAATCTGCATGGAGCGCATCTGATAGCCCCGGATGGTCTCCGCACGTCGAAACATACCAGACTGTCTCGCTTTGCCCTCCTGCATACCAAGGCCCGTGCCACACCTCAAGAAGGCCTTCCATACGTTGGTACCGGAGGCCCGGTGCTGCACCCGTCTGCCCGAGAACGCGACGACCCACACAGATCCACAGGTACGATCCGGCGTACTAAGAAGAAGTACGTCCCGCAGGCCTGAATGGCACCTCGCCCGTGAGTTGCTCCAGACCCCGGATCGCCGCAACCCTCCACCGTCCTGCTCACCCGCCTCGCACCTCACCGGGGCTTCGAGCCAGATAAACCCCCGGAGAACCGCCGGCCTCGTCCCGAGTCCACCCTCACCTGTGGCCGCATCTGAAACGCCTCGGACACCCGCAACAAGGTATACTTGAACTCGATCCCGAGTTCACATCGGATCCAGGGTCCGCAACGTTTGTTTTCCTTGTCGTCCATCATTCACCAACGGGTCGCTTCACCAGTGTGGAGTGCGCATCGTCCCTCAGCGTACCTTGCTGACAAAGAACACTTAAAAACTATTGCCAATTTAAATCTGGTGGCCTGAATCGCGAAACGTTATATATGGTCTTGTGATAATTCTGCAACTAAGTATTTTTCTATAAAGTCTACGTATTTTTGATACAACCTTACGACTGGTGTCCGTCTGTGGTGGGTCAGTGGGTTTACTGTATGTGATCATAAATGCTTAACCAACTATTGCATTGAAGATTAGCCTTGTCTGCTCGAGCCACACTACCTAGAGGGTGAGCAAGGGTTATTTCTAAGGAGTAGTTATCTTACCCTGACTAGAGGAGTGTTTGTCACAAGTGCATACCTGTGCCAACCAGAGACCCCGAGTCTAACACTATGCACAAGGGAAAGGCAGTTGGCAAGTCTGCTTCACCTGGGAGGTGAAGATGGCAAAGGTCAGGTCAGGTCAGGTCAAAAGTTTTTTTAGAGCGCCGCTTATCACCGCAAGGTCTCAAGGCACTTTTGGCAGAGAAAAACAGGTGATACAGTGCCAAGGAGATGATTCAATTCACAAAAGGGGGTGGTGATGAACAGAGTGTCTGAATTGAGCAGACCACTCTTACCCAGTCCAAAGATCAGGGCTTGATCCATCACCGTTATTTATCTCACTGCCCCATCCCAGCTCAGAACCTGGCTATATGCAAATCGGTCTGTCCCTGGCCCAGTGCATCATGGGAACAGGGCAGACTAAACTACCAAGCCAATTCTTCACCAGAAAGGAGACAAGCTACCGGGGACCGGTTTCTGGCATTTCAGCCGTCTTCGGCCCGGCTTGCTTGAATCCTGATGGAGCAGTGAGAAAGGGACTCATGTCTGAGTATACCCTGCCACACCTATAGTGGCCAAAATCGATTCACAAAAGGGGGTGGTGATGAACAGAGTGTCTGAATTGAGCAGACCACTCTTACCCAGTCCAAAGATCAGGGCTTGATCCATCACCGTTATTTATCTCACTGCCCCATCCCAGCTCAGAACCTGGCTATATGCAAATCAGTCTGTCCCTGGCCCAGTGCATCATGGGAACAGGGCAGACTAAACTACCAAGCCAATTCTTCACCAGAAAGGAGACAAGCTACCGGGGACCGGTTTCTGGCATTTCAGCCGTCTTCGGCCCGGCTTGCTTGAATCCTGATGGAGCAGTGAGAAAGGGACTCATGTCTGAGTATACCCTGCCACACCTATAGTGGCCAAAATCGATTCACAAAAGGGGGTGGTGATGAACAGAGTGTCTGAATTGAGCAGACCACTCTTACCCAGTCCAAAGATCAGGGCTTGATCCATCACCGTTATTTATCTCACTGCCCCATCCCAGCTCAGAACCTGGCTATATGCAAATCAGTCTGTCCCTGGCCCAGTGCATCATGGGAACAGGGCAGACTAAACTACCAAGCCAATTCTTCACCAGAAAGGAGACAAGCTACCGGGGACCGGTTTCTGGCATTTCAGCCGTCTTCGGCCCGGCTTGCTTGAATCCTGATGGAGCAGTGAGAAAGGGACTCATGTCTGAGTATACCCTGCCACACCTATAGTGGCCAAAATCGATTCACAAAAGGGGGTGGTGATGAACAGAGTGTCTGAATTGAGCAGACCACTCTTACCCAGTCCAAAGATCAGGGCTTGATCCATCACCGTTATTTATCTCACTGCCCCATCCCAGCTCAGAACCTGGCTATATGCAAATCAGTCTGTCCCTAAGCGTGGAAGGGTATTCTCAGATGTGAGACCCTTGCTCATTGCACCATCAGGATTCAAGCAAACCGGGCCGAAGACGGCTGTAATGCCAGAAACCGGTCCCCGGGAGCTTGTTTCCTTCCCAGTGTAAGAATTGGCTTTTGTAGTTTGGTTTGCCCTGTTCCCATCATGCACTGGGACAGGAACAGACTAATTTGCATACAGCCAGGTTCTGAAACTGGGATGGTGCAGTGAGCTAAAAAACGGTGTTGGATCTAGCCCTGATCTCTTGACTGGGTGAGAGCTTTCTGCTTAATTCAGAGACTCTGTCCCTCACCACCCCTTGTTGTAAATATTTTTGTCCACCCTAAGCGTGGAAGGGTATTCTCAGATGTGAGACCCTTGCTCATTGCACCATCAGGATTCAAGCAAACCGGGCCGAAGACGGCTGTAATGCCAGAAACCGGTCCCCGGGAGCTTGTTTCCTTCCCAGTGTAAGAATTGGCTTTTGTAGTTTGGTTTGCCCTGTTCCCATCATGCACTGGGACAGGAACAGACTAATTTGCATACAGCCAGGTTCTGAAACTGGGATGGTGCAGTGAGCTAAAAAACGGTGTTGGATCTAGCCCTGATCTCTTGACTGGGTGAGAGCTTTCTGCTTAATTCAGAGACTCTGTCCCTCACCACCCCTTGTTGTAAATATTTTTGTCCACCCTAAGCGTGGAAGGGTATTCTCAGATGTGAGACCCTTGCTCATTGCACCATCAGGATTCAAGCAAACCGGGCCGAAGACGGCTGTAATGCCAGAAACCGGTCCCCGGGAGCTTGTTTCCTTCCCAGTGTAAGAATTGGCTTTTGTAGTTTGGTTTGCCCTGTTCCCATCATGCACTGGGACAGGAACAGACTAATTTGCATACAGCCAGGTTCTGAAACTGGGATGGTGCAGTGAGCTAAAAAACGGTGTTGGATCTAGCCCTGATCTCTTGACTGGCTGAGAGCTTTCTTCTTAATTCAGAGACTCTGTCCCTCACCACCCCTTGTTGTAAATATTTTTGTCCACCCTAAGCGTGGAAGGGTATTCTCAGATGTGAGACCCTTGCTCATTGCACCATCAGGATTCAAGCAAACCGGGCCGAAGACGGCTGTAATGCCAGAAACCGGTCCCCGGGAGCTTGTTTCCTTCCCAGTGTAAGAATTGGCTTTTGTAGTTTGGTTTGCCCTGTTCCCATCATGCACTGGGACAGGAACAGACTAATTTGCATACAGCCAGGTTCTGAAACTGGGATGGTGCAGTGAGCTAAAAAACGGTGTTGGATCTAGCCCTGATCTCTTGACTGGGTGAGAGCTTTCTGCTTAATTCAGAGACTCTGTCCCTCACCACCCCTTGTTGTAAAAGGAGATGATTCAGGCGGCGGCAGGCTTCATTTCGGGAACAACCAGCTTTTAAGACTGGCCCGGAAGAGTTTGTGTTCAGAGATGGATCAGAGGTGAGAGGGCAGTTTGTTCCACAGCCGAGGGGCGATATAGGAAAAAGAGTGATGGCAATTTCGGGAGGTACGAACACGAGGCTGGATCAGGAGAGATTTGTTGCTAGATCTGAGTGATCTTGCTGGAGCATACCAATTGAGCTTCTTTCCGAGGTAGTTAGGACCAGATTTATACAGGATAGCATACGTCAGACTCAGAAACTTAAAATGGCTTCTTTGGCGGATGGGAAGCCAATGAAGTTTTTTCAACGGGGAGGAAGGAGTTCTGGGTGGAAGTTTCAAAGGTCAATCTGGCCGCTGCATTCTGCAGGGACTGCAGTTTGGAGAGCAGATTTTCGTTGAGTCCGAAAAACAGGGCGTTGCCGTAATCAAGCCGGCTGATGACCAAGCCCTGCACCAGAGGCTTCCTGGTTTCAATGGGAAGCCATTTGAAGATCTTTCGGCGATTACGCATAATCCCGTAGCAGGTGCCAATAACCTGGCTGACATGATTCTTCATGGACAGGGAGTGATCAATTGTTATCCCCAGGTTGCGGATTGCAGGTTTAGGGGGAGGACAGGAGCCCAGTTCCGGCGGCCAAAAGTATGCCCAGTTGGAAAGAGAAGCCACCTGATGCACTACAAGGATTGGCTAGAGACGTTTACTCCAGCTGACCTCTAGTACTAGTGTGGGTCTCTCTAGGGCCAGGGCTGCTGGCCCCCTTACACCCCTGGAGGAGCAGTTGGGGGAAATGAACTGGACTCCACTGCCCACCACTGGTGCCTGGCAAGAGGCCAGGGGGCTCTGGGGCATTGGGAGTGAAGCAAGAAGAGTGATCTACTGGCAGGTTGTGGAGGCGCTGCGCAAGAAGCTGCCACCAGAAGGAGAGAAGCACCTGGAGCAAGGCAAAGGAAATGTCTAGCACAGGGAGCCTGAAATTGCAGCTGCTCCTGAAAAATGCTCTTTTTTGAAGCCAAGAGGCCTAACGAAAAGGATCTTGATGACCAAGCTTGGCTGTCAGGAACAAAACAAATCCAAGAAAGTCAAAATTGGCCCAGTATGAGCTGCACAGGACTAAAGGTTTGCCTTTTTAAAGAACCAAAATTAGAAAAGCGGGTGCTTAAAATCCCCCCGGTGGGCCAAGGCCTGAGGGGAGGGGTCGGTGTGTTGTGGAGCATTATGGATTATTTTCCCTGGGCAGGGTTTGTGAGAGCAGCCCTTCCTAGAGCCCTCATCCAGCTGCATGGACCCCATCCCCTGGGGCACAGCGTGAGTCATGAAGTCCCGGGGGATCCCATCCCCATGGATCAAAAGAAAACAGAAAAGAGGCTAGTCGAACATCAGAGAGACCCTGGCATCCCATGCCCCAGACCACAAGAAGAAGGAGTCTGCTTTGATCCCACCTGTGGGAGAGTCAACTAAGGTATTGGGGATCCCGACTCACAGGAGGAGGGAACAGAGCGGCTTGCTCCAGCCCACTTCCCTCACAGTGGGTGGGGGAGCTCGCAGGGCTTATGGGGCTCTGGGGATATCCTCAAAAGTAATCAGATGCCCGACGGGGCACGGGCACCTTGCACTGCTGAAAAGAAACTTACTGGGGCAACGCTGCTCTCAACTGTAGAAAACAGAATCACCCCTTAGACAGGTTTATCTAATTTTCATGCATTCACAGAGCAATAGATTTTGTTCTTGGGCTCTGCAGTGGGTTCGATTGTGGTTGGTCCTATAGCTGCATTATGAAGCCTGTAGACAGTAAAAGAAATACTCTGACATTCTTGTTTATGATTGCTTTTAATATCAATTATTTATTTGGAATGCTTTAATGACAGCCTTCTTGATAAGCCCTGTAATTTGTATGCCTACAATGCATGCATTTAGATCTGTTTATTGTCCCCATTGGCTTTATTAGTGATGCCAAGGGGAATCATTACTTATAGTTGTTTTATTCATGTGGTGACATCCTGGAAAAAAACAGTAGGCCTGCTTTATATATAATGACACCCCCTTGTAGTGTGTTTGTTTATTGACAGTTCGAAATAAAAGAATATATTTCATCTTCATACATCACATAAAATAACAGTGTTCATTATAAAATAATATTGAATGCAATAATCTTAATAAATGCTCACAAATAGCAAGTGAATAATTTAGATTAAAACAAAGTTGCATTTGTTAAAACATTACATTTGTGTTTTAAAACAAATAAAAACATTGGCAACATCATTAAAAGGAATAATGGGTGGGGTTATTAAAGTTTCGAAGATTCTTTCTCTCTAATAGCCCATGCTACATTAAAGAATTTGGAAACTGCAACAACTACCACTGAGGTCGATTCAGTCTTACAGATCCTGAGGACATTAACCCTACCAAGGATTGTGAGTGTTTTACATAAAGATTAATCCACCTTCTACTTGGCACTGCATGTGTAGTGTGACCTGATATAAGGGTGTCACCATTACCTGAGGTATATATTTGTAATTTAATGTGTAGTATTAGTAGTGTGTGTGTTTTAAAAGTACTTTAAAAAGCTCTGACTGCATAATAATTTTTTGAGTGTTGTTGTGTGCTAGTGAACTGAGATTACTAGCCCACACCACCTCTCCTGAGTAGGACTTGGAATGCTCTGCATCACTACTCTGACAGAGTCAAATTCTACAAAGTGGTTCTTAGGTCCCTGTAAAGAGACAATTTTGGTCCTATTACTTGAGAAGGATTCCCATCCTTCAAACATTTTAACCCAGTTTTATACAATGATAGGGTCACAGGCATTGTTAGTCGGTGAGCTGGTGAAGGACATTGTCATTTGCTTCTATTATCGAGGGTAGTGCGAGCTGGTGATTAGTTGAAACAATTTGCATCTGCAAAACCATTTTCAACAGATTAAATAATTTCCCTGTAATCACAGATCTCTTTAAACGACCGGCAAGTGTTATTTTTTATTCACAAGCATATTTTCTCGATCTAATGGCACTTGAAGATTGGGAGAGTAAATGTGCATACTAAAATACCCGGGAGGGTCAGAAATGAAGAAGAAAAAGAATACATGGTGGAAGACATGGAATTTTAGCAGCAATAGCAGCTATCAACATAGGCCCAGATGCATCAAGGTAAAATCCGCTCGCAAAGGGGTAGATTCTCAGAATCTGCCCCTTTGCGACCGGTATTTTTGCATTTGGGATGCATCATCCCAAATGCAAAAATCGCAAATTAAGAATTCGTTAAATTGCGATTACTTGCATTTAAGGAATCTCGAATTGAGATTCCTTAAATGCAATGCATCAAAGTTAAAAAAATTAGGGATTTCGCTAACAGGAGTGGCAAATTATCATAAAGCTCAACTTCATGGTAATTTGCAAAAACTTTGAAAAATGCACTTTTGTGCATTTTTCAAAGTTTCATGTTGCGCACACACATGCCCTAAGGGCATGTGTGTGCGAAACACATATGCACAGATCAATTCCAGGGTTGCAACAGGGTGTCCTTTGGACACCCCTGCACCCTTGAAATCGCATTCTCAATTTGCTATTCGCTAATTGCGATTCGCAAATTGAGAATGTCTTCCCATTCATTCCTATGGGCCTCTAGGCCCATAGGAATGAATGGGGAGGTATTCCTTAATTGCGACTCACAATTTGCGAATCGCAATTAACCCCTTCTGCAGTACAGGGCTCCTGTGCTCATGACGAGCTGAGCTTGTCATGACCACACCAGTTTTTATTGCTGTCCAGCACAGCAGGGGAATATCGCAAGTAGGGATGAGGTTAAGGAATTTTAAGAATTCGCTATTTTTTGAGCGAGTTACTCTTGCATAGCATTTTGCTATTCCTTATTAGCAATTCCTTATTTTTCGCTAATAAGGCATCGCAAGATGGATGCTTGATGCATCTGGGGGTTAGTCTAGTAACATTTCCAGCATTGGCTGAGGCATTAATCACATTTTGTTGATGCTTGGCTGGTTTGTGAGCTGAGTGAGGTGATGGGTGTCCACTCAAGCCTGTGAAAGAAGCTGCTCAGTCGAGGTACTTATTTACAGTTTTTTCATTAGTGTTCTAACACGTCTGTATATAATTTGTAAGCACTTTCCTGCTGATTAGGGTACATATTAGTTCGTTTTTGCGTAAGAGCTGTGGAATGCACGTCTTACATGAGCCAGTACTCTTGAGTTGTCCGTACCAAGTCTTAACTTTTCGTCAATTTTGGGGACTGGACTTTTTCCATGCTGAAGGACCAGTCGTACTCAATTCAAGCCTTCATCTTTAGAGCATGCTCGGTACTTGAGTCACCACCGGCTGTGTCTTCTTTTTGTGTAATTCCATTAGTGGACCATAAGAGTCTGAGGTAGGCTGCAGTAGCATGCCGTGCACTTCCTGAGACATGGGAGGCATGGAGATCAACCTCGACTGGCCCTTTAAGAGCTCTTTTGCATGTGTTCCTGTTCATTCATGGCAAAATGAATATAGACCCGAGAGGGAGATGGGAAGAGAGAAGAATAGAAAATGGTAAGAAAGATAGTGAGGGAGAGAAAGAAAAAGAGAGAGAACCTGCGAGGGAGAGAGAGAGAGAGAAACTGAAAGAGAGACTGGAAGTTGAAAAGAAAGTGAGATTTGTAAAAAGGAGAAGAATGTGAGAGATGAAGAGAAAGGACTTGGGGGACAAAAGATAATCGAAGATCGTATGAAAGGGCCATAAAAAGAAAAAGTTAAAAAAAGGACATAGGGAAGAAAAAGGTTGAGTGAGAAAGAAAGAAGATGAGAATACCAAATGTCTGGATGGAAGAGAGTTGGGCAGTGGGTTAACAATGACGTTGATGACAATGTGAGAGAGAAAGAATGGCACAGCTGGTGTGTGGAGGCACTGAACTGAAAACAACGTTGTGAGGAGTGCTCAGAGGTCTTCATAAAGAAGTACACCACCACAAACAGAAAAAAAACATGATATAGAAACCCAGATTCTGAACGAGAATGTTTGAAAGTGGATACTAGATAGAAGTAGAGAGATTCACAAAGGGAAACAATAAAGGAAAGACCCGCAAAGACAAATAGTAATAGAGGGGCCCGACATTAGAAATATTAGCAGAGTACACTACAGAAACAGACAGTGTAACAGAGACTCACAGGTAATGGATATAAATTATAAAAGAGACTTCCTAAAAGGAAAGGATTGAATGGCATCTGGTGACAAGGTTGCTGAAATTGACGATTGTTGACAGCGTTGTGGGTCGTGTCTCTCAGCGATGTGGTTGCAAAAAAAGCAGATGGACATATTACAAGCAGCGCTGATTGACTGAGAATATTTTGAATTCTGACACTTGTCAAGGAGGCTGCCCGCCGTACCTGTTGGGCATGGGTGTGCGAGCAGTGCCAATTGCTGTTGGCAATGTGCCAAATGAGATCCAATAGTCAGCCTTAATAATTCATGAAGGGTATTGATTGGTGCTAGGCTTGTGAGCCCTAGAAATGTGACGGATTTACATACAGAGACATCATGGTGTTTTCCACAAGTTGGCCTCCGATGGAAGGAAGGCAGGCAGCCCTCTTCTATACGGCAATTTAGAGTGTTTGGAGGGAGTCAGTCACTTGAGATAGTCCCCTGTTGGCCAGAGTCATAGTTGGGAGGGACTTTACAGCTTTGGTTACGTGAGAAAGGGTGACTCCCTTTTGGTACGGTAAGAAAAGGGTTGCGGTAGTTTGCATGGCCAGTGTTGAGGTTTGATGGGCCACAAGCCAGGAAAACAATGAAACCACAAGGGAAGATTGTCCTTCGGGACCCAGTTACACTTGCTAGTGGGAAGAGGATTGCTGGTGGTTGGAAACATTCTACCAGATTAATCACACTTTGACTCCAATTAGCAAGACAACTTGATGAGCCGCATCAAATGGAAAGGGCAAGAATGCGCTATATTTACCATGATATCACACATTTCGGTTCTCTCCTTGCACCCTTTTGACTGCCTATTACCAATGCCTGCACCCTTGCGCTATGTGTAAGAGTGTTTGCATTGCAGGCAGGATTGTTTTTGTGCAGGAAGAGATATCTTCCTGCGCAAAAATAATTATAGGAGGCGTTTTCCTCTTTCTAAGTGTGTTGCAGAATGCAGCACACTTAGAAAGAGGATACAAATAGAAATAAATATATTTCTCTTTGTAGCCCCTCTATTGGAAAGACAAACAATTTTGATACATTCCCACGTTTACCTATCTTGGTAAAGTAAACACAAGGAGATGATGGACGGAATGCTGAAACGTTTCAAACACTCACCCCCAGTCACTGATCTGGGTTGAATCCATCGTCATTCTCTAGCTCACTTCACCACCTCAGTTCAAATCTGGGAATGTGCCAAAGTCCATGGGTGGATGCTTGGGAACACGCATGCTCCAACTATGGAACGCCTCCCCAGGGCAGAGTAAGGCAAGGTAGTGACTGGCGATCCTTGCATTATTTCAGATTTACCAAGCAACTCTGGACCAGGCAAGGTGACCTTGGGTGGCTTGGTAAATCTGACTTAAGGATTGTGTTGCCCTTGCAACACCCCACGTGACACAAGAGCAATGCAAGCCTCTGATACATCTGGCCCATTGTATTTTGGGCACTAAGTAGGTGGAGATGGCTTTAGGATGAAGCAGGTGGTACAGTTCGGGAGGGAAGTTTTCAGGCAAGAATTGGAAGGTGTCTTCATGCAAGTGTTGGACTTTGATTCCCCAGGAGTGGGAAATCTGCCTTCCCCAAAATCCAACACTTTTCCAAATGTTAGTTGAGTTGGTCTGAGCATAGAAGATCTACCCCTAAAAATGCAACACGCTCCCACATATTTGTGGCCCACGAGGAGATTCAGAGCCTGTGTAACAGAAATCATCCATGTTTATTCACTACAATTTTTTTTTAAATTACCACTACAAACTGAATTGTGATGTTATCTCCGTAAAAGATGTAAGCATACTGTTTCCTACGTAGCCTATTTGTATAGGGATTCAAAGTTTTTTTTTCGCCTGCTAAATTTTGCAGAGATACATTTCATGCTAATAGAAGCCAGTCAAGCTATGAACAACCAACGTCGTGCTACTCAAGCTACTTGCATATTTATGGCATCATCATATATGGTAATATTTATGCAGAATGTAGAATAGTTCACATATTTGAATTTTGTTCTACACACAATGCATTTGCAGAAGGAAAGTTCTCTCTTTTTTTAAAGTATACCTGTTGTTGAGCACTTTGTGTTAGGGTAACAAGGATATGCATAACATAAATTGAGGTAAAGTTCATGATTTTCAAGCTGATACCCTGAAGTAAAGAACATAAAGAAAAACAACTTGGGATTTTTATAAAGTTATACATACATTGAATGCTAACAACGTACTCACACCTTCTCAATTATGCTTGATCACAATCAATATCTTGAAGGTTAGATTTACCACAAAGTCCCTTTTACAAGAGCTGGTCGGATTTAGGGGTGGGGGAACCTGGGGCTAGCATGCACCCAGTATCGCTTTTGCAGTCATAATGAGGCCATCGTGGTGCGTTCTTTAACATTTTGGGGGAATATTGCTCCTCATGCAGCAGTGACAGCAATGACTTACAATGTAATTTCTAGTTACATTCTGGTCTAAGGAAAATAAATAAAAATACACTTCTTTCCCTATAGCTCTAGAAATTTGTACCTTCAATTATCCATCAAATCTGCCAATCTAGATCACCCCCCGATTAAGTTTTATTGCATACTCTCAACCCTATAAGAGAACACATACAGTTTGTAATAGAATGAAACTATTTACTTTAAAACTCTTCTTGGCAGTTTCTTTTACTCACTCATATGTGACATGAAAATGAGGTATATTGATAGACAGACCCGTGCCTAATTTGTTAAAAAATAAAAGTGCCAGGGCCCTCATCAGGAGGCCACTGCAGTTTGCACCACCCATTTACCTTATTAGCATTGCCAATGACAGTTCCAACACAACTTAGCATTACACTCATACAAGTTTGAAAATGCATTCAATTCCAGGCCCATAAAGCTATAAGAATGACTTAGCTGCAAGCATTAGCCATTGATAATCTATACTGAATTAATAAACTGTTATTGTGCTCATCGTTAACTAGACACACAGTGCCACCATGTGTCAGGCTGTCACAAGTGTTGGTGTTGACAACTAAGTGCTGGTGCCTAGCACTTGTAACCACCAGCTCAAATTAAGCACTGGACAGACCCCAAAATAAATAGATAGAGCTTCAGCACCATCTTCTACCAAGTTCCAATAGGGGTATGTTCACAAATTTTGTAAAAAAACGCACAAATCTTAAGTGCTAATCTCTCTGCTGCGTTTCACTTTTTCAGAATTTTAGCAACAACAAAAAGTAGTGTAATTTATGAATTTCTGACACTCAGTTCATACTATGTTGTGAGCAAAAATTGTTAGCAACTAAGCCACTCATTGCAGCAGCTAAAGTTTACTCAAAGCACTAAGAGTTACAGAGACAACATTAACATCCTTTCTTCAATGGACAGTAAATCTGCAATCAAATATGGTTCACTTAAACCTTAAGTGTTGATCTATGAGTGAAATGAGTCTGTAGCATCAGGGGTCTTTCTTGTCATCTTGCCTATTATAATTATTGAATGAAACCAGGAAGTGAAAGCCCTTCTCTGAGAGCAGCATTTAGTATCTGTGTTATTAGAGGTGGCCATAAATTAATTTCCATTGTGTATTCATCACAGTAGATCCCTTCTGGACCTAGAGATGTAATCTTTGTTAAAAACACAATAGTTTCGACAACTTTCTCCATCTGAAAAATTATATTGATGACACGCTGTATGGGAAGGTGAATCTCGGGCTAACTGGGGCAGATGAATCATAGACCACCTTGAAATGCTTGACCGAAATATCCGGGGTGATATGCGAGCACAAAGTGTTCTCTTCCTCCTTAACAAAAATTGGTTGATTTACTTTCTCCCACAATACAGCGCTTTGCTTGTGAGTGCTTGCGTGCAAAAGCTGGTCTCATGCTTCCTCTCCCATATAATTTTTCCTATCCGTCAGAGTTTTTTAAATTTCTTATGACAAGCCACAATTTCATTAATAACTCTGGGTTTTTCTCAAAGCCTTCCTTATGTGCAATCGAACAACTTTTAATCAAACCATCTACATAGTGCAGCAGAGTTATGACAGCATAGGCACGAGAAACATAAATGTTATTTAGGGGTCACCAGGGGTCGCAGCTGTGACCCCCTTGCTTGCCTCCTGCGACACCTGACCTTGCCTTTGCAACCCATGGCGTCATGGATGGAAAAATCAGTGCCTGGAACACAGGGACAGCTAGCCTTAATGGGTGTCAGCTGGGATTATACTCTCTTTCTCTTCTGCATTTATTTCTTCCTCTAATAGTGACGAATGTCATACTATGCACTATTATTGCAATACAAAATGGAGTTCTTTAAAAGCAGTTAGATTTGGTGTACAATCAATTTAACAATGAGTCCAACAAGTTATTATTAGGACTATTTTGTCCCACATACCTCCAGTGGACGTCTAGTACACTTTTATCAGCAAGCAGCTAGTTCTTCTGCCGTTAGTAATTTGGCACAGTCATTTTTTTCAAATTAGAAAACAATACTTCGCTCGGGAGATTTGGATTTCTTTTTGTCTTTTTCTTTTTTTTTGCGTGAAGCAGGATTTTTCTTATTTTAATGGAGGACAATATACGCAGAATAGCTATAGTCTGTTTGGAACTGCATGAAGCCATTGGCCACAGTTATTCTTTGGGGGGATTTTCCACAGAAGGCTCCTTGTTGACTCGAACAGGTCTGACTATTTTGCCATATCAATAAGTATTTAATCACAATATGACTGACAGCAATGCATTACATGCAGATGTAAAGTTATTTATTTTTTAAAGTAAGTGTCCCTTCTCTCTTTAACACTGAATAAGTGAAGCCAGCCAGAATATGTTCAGCTGCTCTTATGGCCTTGAAATCAGGTCACACCAAAGGGAAGCTGGTCTCCAACTTGTTTTCTCCTGCTTAGGGGTATGTGTAGAAAGTGAGAATATTTTGAGTGAGGCGCCTAGAAGGAGAACAATTTTATTAGCTAATTAGGATTAACGGTTAACAGCAGCAGTAATGCTGGTACACCAGCGGGTGCTTCACTGTTATTTGGCCTGGGCAGCCTTTAGTACAGTATTGGTTTGTTTACCAACTGGGAGTTGCATTTGCCAGGGCCATGCTCAGTTTGGTCTTTGTTCCAAATAACTGTATGAGTGCTGCTATGCAGAATGTTCCAGTGCCATCCAGAACTGAAGCGTACTTGGTGTCATCACCTGAATTGGTGCTGAGATGAAAATATTGTCAGGCAGTGGGAAGCAGGAGGTTGGAGAGAGAGGGTGCACGAGTGGAGGAGAGAATGGGCAGAGGCCAGGACCCACAGATTTCACACTGGAAACAACCTTTACAGCGCAATCATTACATTGCACCACCCTTACAACGCAGTCATTACATCGCAACATCCTTTACAAAGCATGTCACTACAACGCAGGCATTACAACGCATACGATTACAATGCATGACACTACATTGCATGTCACTACAACGCAGGCATTACATCGCATTCCATTACATGCATACCATTACAACACATAGTACCCCTACACTATCCAACACTTACCCTCCTTTTTCACCCTCTGGAGTTCGAATAGTAATTTTTACCCCTACAATATCCAACGCTTACCCTACTGTTGCACCCCCTGGAGTTAGAATAGTAATTTTTACCCCTACACTATCCAACACTTACCCTACTGTTGCACCCCCTGGAGTTAGAATAGTAATTTTTACCCCTATACTATCCAATACTTACCTTAAATGCAATGCTATGGTATGCGTTGTAAAGGTATAATGCAATGGAATGGAATGCATTGTACAGGTAGTTTCTAAAAATGCTATGTAGTGTCATGCGATGTAAAGGATGTTGTGATGTAAAAAACTGCATTGTAAAGGCATGCGTTGTAAATGTATGCGTTGTAAAGTCATACATTCATTTCACACAGATCGAAGGCTTCATTCAGGTAGAATCTTTTCTAGGTGATATTTTAATAGTTAACCACGGTCGCACTCATGCTTATTCTAAGAGAGGTCGCAGGTTCCTGAAATCTGAGATGTGTTCCAGTGAAACATCCTACCGTTGTCTGTATGAATGCTTTGGATGAGAGGGAAACTGAGATATGAACTTCGTTTCAGGTGAACTGTTTAGATACTTTCTTTGAGTTTCCAAAAGTCATCCGCACAAATTCAGCACGTCTAAAAAAAGACTAAAGCTGCCAGTTTATATTATCACGTAATGTTTCAAAATTATCACCAGGAGTGTAGCAAAAGTCAGTGCCATATGTAGACAAATTGATCAACCACTCATTACATACAGGAGTAGTGCCGACTTTGTTTGAAAATATTTAGTACTGGCTACCATAATAAAGGACTTCTTGAAACCTGATAGTTTTTTTAAATAAGCGGGCAGTATTAGAAATTGGCTGGTGGGGCTTCTTCATGGATTATTTGTGCCTAGCTACTTAGCAATATGGGATTGAGATGTGGCCCGAGAGATTACCAATGGCTGAGATTAATTCAAGCATTCTATCCATCACTTTTTGTATGCTGCAGATGTTGCCAAAAGTGGGATGGGTATGCCTAGATGTGGGTCCCAGGCACAATCTGTCACTGGAAACAAGCTATATCCGGCTGATGAGCCCTAATCAGGGCCAAACTGCTCCTGGGTTGCTTCTCTTCCAGTTCAGGGAGAACCTGACCTGACAGTTCAGGCTGGACTGTTCCCATTGGAGAAGGATCAAGTCAGATTTGCATACGACGGTGTCCAAACTGAGGTCAAGGCCGGACTGGCTGTACCAGGCATCAGACATTTACCTGGGACGCTGGAAAGGTGGGGGGCACTTTTGTTGCTAGGGGCCGATTTCTTTAGCAGTACAGCAGTTTTTAAAGCACTGCAGCGTTCCTTGTATTTTCAACAATTTTCAGGCAACAAAAAAAGTGCCAAGATAGCTCTGCTGACTAATGGACATGCTGGAGAGAGATCTGAGTTTTGTCTAGCGACAGTTTTGACTCACCTAAGGTAGCGCAGAGCGTTAATATGCTTGCTGCAACGAGAGTGTAGTTTGCAGATCACAGAATAGTATTTTATATGCATAGCCCAGGGAGTTACTGCTTTTGCCACAGAGTTCTTTTTATCACTGTGGAGTTCACAGGTTACAATAGTAATCTAGGTTAGAAAGTTGTGTTTTTCTCAGTCTTTCACTACCCACATTTTGCAAAAAAGGTTTGTTTGTGTAGAAATGCATTCTTATTAGTAAAGTCAACCCCAACCACTGTGCTATGCTCTGAATCCTTGGTTTGCGCTTACCCAGATGAAGGACTCTTTAAAAATGCCTACCAGTATGGATGACATGTGAATTCCACACCTTGTACTTCCCTTTGTCTTATGTAACATTTTCTATTCACTGATTTACATATGTTTGATTTATTGTCTCTGTATGCATTTGTAAGGTAAAGAGCTCCGACACCCTACACTGGTATGAGAAGCGCTATATTATAAACAAACAAATACATGTTAGAGAGGGGCTATGGAGAGATAAGAGGCACTGTTGGAGGATGATAGGGAGGGAATCATTGAAGGTCCCCAAAAAGATTGTTGTATCCTGGTGCATGGTAAGGTCATCATTTACTATGCTTTAAAAACGATTGCAATTGAATACATATTGATGACAAATGTATTGTAGAATCCACAATTTCCCCCAAATATTCTAGGAGGGGAGAACCCTCCCCCAAGCCCCTTTGAATTGATCAGGCTCCATCGCTGTGCTTGTTTGCAATGCACTGTACGGGGCTGGTCTGACAAAAGTTGTCAGGGCTGCTTTGGGTTCCCAGACTGGCCCTGACTGAGGTTGTATGGTGTGTAAAATATTGATGGGTTGGGATGGGGGCTGAGGGATTACTAGTGCCTCAGAATAAATCAAGCATTCCATCCATCACTTTTTTGTATTTTACAGTATGTCATCCTAAGTCAGATGGGTATGCCCAGATGTGGGTCCCATGCACACTGTGTCACTGGAGCCAAGCTATACCTGGCTGATGAGACTTAACCAGGGTGAGACCGGTCCTAGGTTGTTTGTGCTCCAGTTCAGGGAGGACCTAGCCAGGCAGACCGGGTTGGACTGTTCCCCTTGGAGCAGGGTCAAGGCTGAGTTGCATATGGCTGAGTCCAAACTGTGGTGGCACGGTGTGAAAAATAGCAATGAATTTGAGTGTAGACCTAGTGATTACCGGTGACTGAGATTAATTCAAGCATTCCATCCACCACTTTTTTGTATACTACAGCTGTGTAGGAATAGCAGCAATTAATTAAACATTGGTTCCTGATGTGTCTTCACCTGTGGGTCAGGCCCATGTCCGCAGGCATGGATATTAACAACAAATAGTGTCAGTATCGGTAAGCAATGGTGAATGATCGAAATGTTGGGAGTTCAACATGTGAATCTGAAAGCTTGCCTGCCATAGTTTCTCCAATGGTGTGTGACCTTGCCCTTAACAGCATTTGGATTGTGGCTCACGGTGTCTGACCACTGCCACAATAGTGTCTGACCACTGGCAATGTCTATATAAACTCCTTGATGGAGATTAACCCATAAAAACTGTCCAACATCTGGACAGCACCTCCTATGTATGGAATTTGATGACCATAATCAGCACCCAAACAGAGACAAAGCAGTGCATCTCTATTATTTCTTGTTTATATTAAAACAATGACAAACTCAGTTTAATAGATTATATTGTTCCCTAAGATCCAGGTGTGGGCACCAAAGCAGAATCTCGATGAAAAGATGAAGCTGTGCATGCCCCAGCTACCAACATATTATTCAAGTGCAAGTGCAAGTGAAATGAAAGTACTTGGACAATTCGCCTTTGTTAAAAAACAGCTATCAAAAATAGTCTTTCAGTTCACATAAGAACAAGCTGTCAAGTTGTCACTCTAGCCACAGCACTTCAAGCATGATTCATATTGAACCCCTTTCTCTCTATTAGAGTGGGCTCTGTGCACTCAATATCAAAAAGCTTCATGAGTACTTTCATTGTAACTTAATGAATGACATGACTCTACTGAAAAACAATATATTTATCTGCAGGTTCTGAAACACGGAGAAGGTGCACTGAGGATTCTGGGCGACATCATGTTTTCCTATCATTCTGATAACCATTCACTGAGTGCAGGTATGGCCAGAGAACACAGCAAGGGGTGGTGACTAAGCGGGGGTATAGGGTTGAGTGATGATGGGAGCAGAGTGGAGAGACCAAAAGTTATGGATGGAGAAATCATGGCTAGAGGGAGAGGTCAGAGCAAAGCTGTGTGGGGAAAGCATGAGGGAAAAGAAACACACAGAGGGAAGACTAAGATGGAAAAACCAGATGCCAATACACATGGGAGGAAAAAGGAAAGGCCATGCACTCCAATGCACTGATAATAGTCATGATGTTAAAAAGTGCTAAAGGAAAAATAGTTTGCTGTTATATGCAATGGGAGGCTACGACTCATCCCATTAAATAATGGTGAAATGAAACTACCCCAGAATTAGGAGAAACAAAATAATAGTGAGGAAGCCATTACATAAGGAGAGGGATACTGAGGCAAGAAAGCTTTCGAATCTTGAGCAAGGGGCAGACCTACAGCCCATGCTAAGTGCATGGTAAAGTATTGACACAATATGTTCTCCACTGACTGCTGTGGCTGTGTGGAGTAGGACTGCAAAACCGTGCTGTAATAGTTCTTCCACAGGAAAAGGTCATTTTTGTGTGGCAGGCTGCCCAATCTGTACTCTTCTAAAAGTAAAACAAATTCTGAGACATTCCAGATGGGAGTTTTCCATGGAGCAGTAAATAAATAGCTTAACAATTGACAACAATCTGTATTTACTCCCTTAAAATGCATTCTAGAATGGAGTGAATACAGAACTTCTCAGGCTAGAACCATCCGTCTGCTGTAAGGCCCTGTATGTAGGGTTGCCCACAAAGATGTTGGAAAGAGTTACCAACATCTGCTGCCAGGACAGTTCAATAATTCCCAGCAGGGGAAAATAGACACCATTGATTACCAATAGAGCCAAGGATATATTTCATAATTGCTAACTTTGTACCTCTTTGTCTTACCAAGTCACTACATATGCCTCAAGAAGAGAGCTAAGATGTGCTACTGAAGAGTTACTGTTTGTTGCAAAAATCAAAACAACTACTAGAAGAAGAAGACTGGGACCAGTGGTGACCTGTACGTTTTGGAATGAGTTGCCAGTACAGCTTTGACTACAAGATCACCTTTGTGTATTAGTTTCAAAATTAAAACAGGTTTATTTACTTAATATGCAACTCTATCCATAGCGGGGTGAGTGACAGATTTACTGCTTGGACAACAATTGTTGGGCTTTGAATCATAGATTAAAATCAAAATCATTAGGCTTTATTTGTAATATTGGAGTGGGTGATTCTCAGTATGTGTGTTCCAGTGAAGGTTTCTCAGTTGGTGTGTTGCTCAAATATGAATTTACCTTGAAAACTCAAAGATAGAGACACTTGACAAAACTGGAACCCTTGGTTTAATTAAACACTGCAGCCGGGAGCGCAGCATACAGAAACGGGTCTGAAGAGTGACTCAATGTTCAATCATTTTGAACATCTTTTTATTCATTCCTCAAAGCATCATAAAACAATTCTTGAATCCTGATTTGGGAGTGGAATGTGGGACTAGTCATGAAGCAATAAATTCCTCCCACCTGATGGCATATACAGGTGGGTCTCGATCTTGCGTGGACTCAATGGGGGCCAGTGGGTAATGTATCCAGATGTTCGGCACGAGGAGCACATGATTGTTGCACATGTTGAGTGTGCTGTCTCCTGATTGGCTGAGTGTTCATAACCTCATGTAGAATCTAAATATATGGTGTTTTGGGAACACAAGCCCCTCCGGCCATGTGTGTTTTTTTGGGGAAATTCTTCCAGGACCATTGTGTTGTTGCTTCCTATCTGTGGTACTATTCTGGGTTTTTACTATTAGCACATTTGTCCTGCTGGTTACATGCAACTCTACCTGTGATCTGTCAATCACTAGCTTCAGGCCTAGGGTGCCGGGCCTGCCTGACCATGTATTTCTTACTCTGGGTTGATGGAGAGGTCATATCAGGAGATTTCAACAACAGTGATTTGATTTCATTTTTTTACATGTATCAGTGCATACATCAATATTAACATTCCCCTCTCAAGTCGAAGTTTCGACGACATCATTTACCCCATACTTCATGACAGTCAAATTGTTAAAGGCTTGTCGGGTATCAGTTTGAACTATTACCACTTCCCTATTTACTTCCATTCCACCCAACTTGAGGACTTTAATTTTACAACAGGAAATCACCACCTGCAGTAAACCACACAAAAACAGTAAAAAAAATGAGCATATGCAGCAATGACATGCACAGTCCTGTCACCCGTCGGGGGAGCCAGTAAAACTAGCCGATGTACCAGTCCTGCTCAGAGGTACCTCCCTCCTTATGCATGTCAGTATTAAACATGGGCGAATTTTGCGAATTCGGGATCCGCAAATTTGCGGATTTGCGAATTCGCGATCCGCAAAATTCACGAATTTGTGCAAATTTTTGGCTTTTTGCGTGTTCGCAGGGTTTTTTGCGTGTTCACGGGGTTTTTTGCGTGTTCGCGGGGCTTTTTGCGTCTTCGCGAGCCGCTTGCATAGCGAAGTTACCCATGCAGTCGTTTATGGGAGAGGGAGAGAGAGATAGATAGATAGATAGATAGATAGATAGATAGATAGAAAAAGAGAGGAAGAGAGGGAAAGAGAGAGGGAGAGAGGGAACGAGAGAAAGAAAGAGAGGCAGATCTCTGAAGGGCCAGATTCCTGAGTTGCCCCTACAGAACATACAGCTTTTTATTTTTAGCAAAATGCATATGAAAATTGTGCTGTAAAGGTCTCTTTTAGTTTAACTCCTCCTGACAACTCAAAATGGGTGTATTTGCCATCCTCTCCCTTCTTCCTGTTTTTTATATCTGTAAGTGCTTCCTGATGAGGTTTAATTCCTTGGACAGGTGCCTCGTTGCCTACTTGTAACTATTCTCTGACCCTGCTTCAAGGGTCAGAGCAGGGTCAGAGAATAGTTGCAAGTAGGCAACGAGGCGCCAGGAAGCAATTAGCAGCAGGTGTCCAAGTTGAAGTTAATTTGTTTGTAACCCTTTTGTAAAAGGTTACAAAGAAATTAGGTTCAACTTTTGCACCTGCTGCTGTAACCCTTGCTTGGCTGAAAATTCGTCCCCGCTGATTTGCGGATTTTACTGCGATTTCGCGAGATTCGCAGATTGCGAAATCGCAGAAAATCCGCAAATTCGCCTGCGAAACGGATTTTACGCCCACCCTTAGTATGTAAATGATACCGTGCATGGATGGCGAGAGTCGGAATCTCATTGATCATGTTGTTGCCTGGGATGAATATGCAACAGGACTCCCCAATCTTGGAACACACCTCTCCCTCCATTGCGGTCATCAAGTCTACCACATACCGATATTGCATCACCATGAGGCAGATGACTCTTTCTTCTTCCTTGATTGCATTAAGGCTGAGCTCAGTATTGTTCATCATTTTCATCTTCTTCCATCTGGTTATTTGCAATCACTGGGTGTTTGCTTTCACCAGCACGGTGAAGAAGGGTACGGACCATCCCACATTAACTTGTGTCAGAAAACAGTCTGAATTCTTCCAGAATGTCCTTGAACTGAGCCCAGCCAAAATAATCAGCAGTTCTTCTTCCTCAAGCCTGATGCAATAGAGTTATTTTTCCCTGTAGTATATGTAGTGTATGTTGCTACAGATCTTCTCTAGGAATGACTAGGGTAGGGGTGTGTATGGTGACCAGGGAGCACAGTCCTCGCCATCTGGGGACAAATTGTGTTTAGGCAAATCCACTGCGTTGCCAGTTGGTATCCTTCAGTGTGGAGGTGCCCCATTGCATGTCTGGTACATGCAATGTTGCACCACAGTTCTCATTACTACCAAGTTGAAGCGTTCCTTTACCTCTGAAATGCAAGGAATACAGTGTAAGATTCTGCAGAAGTAGGGGTTACCCCTTCCCTTCCAACCATGTGTCCGCATGTCCGGCACAGGGAGCAAGTGATCGCTGCGTGTGTTGTGTGCACTGTGTCCTGAGGGTGCCTAACTTCATGTGGCATCTAACTTTATGGTGTTTTGGGAACACGCGATACTCCAGCCATGTGTGTTTTATTGAGGCCAATCTCCCAAGACCATTGTGGTGATGCTGCCGATCTGTGGGACTAATCTTGATGTTTCCTATTTGTGCGTTTGTCCTGCTGGTTACATGCCACCCCACCTGTGATCTGTCAACCAATAGCCTCAGGCCTAGGGTGCAGGGCCTGCATGACCACATATCTCTTACTCGCGATTGATGTAGAGGTCATATCAGAAGATTTTGACAACCGTGATTTGATTTTTTTCTGTACATATACGTTTCATTCCGTTTATCGACATCAATATTAACAGATGTAAGTGGATGTATTTCTCATTTTTTGTGATAGTTCTAATTTCTCAATTCTTTTGGGAAAGGGTAATTCTCAATCAATGTGAATGTCAGTATTTCATATTCTTTGTGGCAGTTGACAATCTCAATGCTTTTAAGAGAAATATTTCTCAGTCTGTTTCAGTGCAAGTATTTCTTGTTCTTTCAGAGAGTTTACATTTCTAAACCCTTCTGATAAAGTTGTCCTCAATCTGTGTGAGTGTTTCCCTAGTCTGTGTGAGGTCAGGTATTTCAGAATCTGTGTGAGATTTAGGGCCAGGTGTACAAAAATCTAGAATTGTGGTTTCCAAATTGTGATTCTTAATGAAGCGCAATTAGGAAATCTCAATTCCTGCAGAAAGAAAACTTACATCCTACTAGGCCACAAATCGAGCTATTTCATGAATATTAATGAGTTAGGTCACAATTTGTGAACCATTATTTATTGCAGCCATAATAGGGATGGGGGCCTGCTGAGGTCAGTAGGGTAGCATGCCTGTGATTGCTTTCTAATAAATCAATGTTTTATTTAAATGTATTGAGTGCCTTCAAATAAGGCAAAGATATTTTTTGAAATGCAGCCTGTTTTCCTTAAAGTAAAATGGGATGCGTTTAAAAAGAAAAAGGAAACTTTGAGGTTTCATTTTTTTAAGAGTATGCAGCGGTCCATGGGATGATTGTTTGCCCTTAAAATATTTTTTAAGATTCTTAATGGGTTTTAAACTGGTGGTAAAGTATTACTGTCTTACCGTTGGAATTCAGTGGCATAACAGTAATACATACCATACCAATTCGGTATTTGGAAGGGATGCCCTAAACATAGCCCTTTCAAATACCAGATTGCTAACACAAATTGTGCTTCGTTAACATGTTACCGAATCACAATTTGTGCTTATGTACATTTGAAAAACCATTTACGGCTGCAAACAGTATGATTCTGCCAATCAGGCTGTTTCTGATCACAAAAATCACTAGTACATCTGGCTCTTACTTCCTAATTCCTATATGAGGAGAATGTTCATCTGAATCAAGTGCCTATCAAAATTATTTATTACAGCGCTATAGCAGAGGCAAATAATGTTGCTTATTTCAACAGTGTTTCATTCTCAAATTCCATGCTATCTCAAAAATGCCTTCTAAATCCTGTGTGAAAAACTGACCTTGACTAAAATATTCTGATTGTTGCCTCTCCTTCTTTCCTTCGAATGATACATTCCTACTTTCCATCCCTGGACGCCTCCTCTCTCTGAACACAGCCTACTCAGTTACATGTGTTTGCCTCAGTCTCTATTATTGCATTATTGCTTCTGCAAATTACCCACACCTCATTTCAAAGATTGTAACTAATAACCTATAAACACTGCACTTACTGCTAACTTTTGGTTCCTGGAGCAATATGTTGCCTGGAGTTGAGTGCTTCAGTCCCTCATCAAGGGCAGTGAACGCTATATAAATGCAATTACACTAGAATACTATAGGGCAGGCAGGGGTACAATCTGTCTGATAACTGGTATTTATTAAACTATGTTATAGGTGGGATTTCTCAAATTTACATAGTGGGGTTTCTCTGTCTCTGCAGAGTGTTTATTTTTCTATCTACATTAATTTGTATGCTCTCTATGTCATGACACATGCTTTTATTGAACACCCCTATGCCCTAGAGGTTCTTGACTTTATAAGGGAAATTAGATTATAAAAATTAGACCTTCATTCATAGACTATTATAAATGTTGTACTTGTTTCTTGAATGTATCTAATGGGAATAGGTGTAAGATGGAGAAGCAGAAGCAGAACCTGGCAGACCCAGGGTGTTTAGGACCCCAAGGGAACATTTTCGAGCGCTTATTCTCCAAAATGGGATCTTTTAAGAAGATTGTCATATAGGGGCACATATTTCTCTTTGGGCATGTTGAATGTGTTTTCTCTTTAAGAACATGAGGCAACGATTGAAACAGACATCATATCATGGGGAGCAATTTGAAGTCCAAATGCTGTGCCACTGGAAACCTTTGAATCCTTGCAGTAGATAAAATTATTCTTTTGTGAATTTGAAAAGACATTGCCACTACATATTACAACCATTTCAGGTCTCTAACGCCATTTGGCAAGGCCAATATATATGTCTTTTGAATCCATATACCCATTAAGCTTATGTATAAAAGTGTGAAATACTCCCAATGAGCACTGCTGATTGCTTATTGAAATAAGGACTATTGAGCGCTCATAATATTTTTCAAAGTGCCAAGTTGTAACTTTCTTTCTGAAGGATACAGGATTTTGTTTCGTTTTCAAGTCGAAGGGCAGAGAATTCCATAGTCTGGTTCCTTGGGATCTCAGACCTGCCAACTAAAAGGAACATTTCACCAGGCGAGGAGATGTTGGGGACTTGGAGGGGGTGAGGCCTCATGCCCAAAAGTACCCGGGGGGCACTTTTGCCCCACCCTACCCCTAAATCCCTCCTCTGAAAAATAAGGCTTGCTGAGGCTTATGCCGATGTCCGGATGATGTTTTGCACTCCTTAATCGGCATATGTATTTAAAAGCTCCAAAATATGTGCTGGAAATCCACTGTTTACAGTGTCTTTGGGCTCCTTTTCTCTGCCACAGTGTGATATCGCTCCTCACCGTGTGACCGTGTGAAGGGAGCCAATATCATGTGTCACACGGTGTTCCTGGGTGTGTTGGCAGGTCTGGAATCTGTACCCCACATCCCAGCTCACCTTTCCTCTGGTAAGCAAGAATGGAGGAACTGAAGAAAGATGTGTGACCGTGAACTGCAGGCTGCACCCAGGATGACAGAGTTGCATTCTAGGGGCCTCATTTATGAAAAGTGACGCATCGCTGCGTGAAAACAGCGATGCGTCACTCTTCACTGCGCACTCCTTGCGACATTCCTGATGCGTCATATTTAATGTATGCATCATGTCGCAAGGACTTACAGATACGTCAGTATTTCTGACGTATCTGTAAGCGCAAAAGTGACGCATTGCTGGAGTGTGTCACAAAAGTGACGCAACTCCAGCAATGCGTCCTTTCACCGTCAGTCTTACGCCTGCTGTGAGGCAGGCGCAAGATTTTGACTCAACAGCATCCTAAAATTAACGCAGTGAAATCTCATAGATTTCACTGCGTCACTATTACGAGGCTTTTTGCGGGGGAACGCCCCCTCTGCATACATTATACCTGACGCAGGTATAATGTGGCGCAGGGGTTTAAAAAATAACGCATCTACCTAGATGCGTCACTTTTTAAATATGGCGCAACAAGGCGCATTTTTTACACCGCTGGTGCGTCACAAAAAGTGACGTACCGGCGGCGCAAAACTGATGCAAGGCCTTCATAAATAAGGCCCTAGATGCCAGATAGCTGGGTCTAAGTGTGTAGCAGTTGCGTGTGTAATCCACAAGAATTTGAAAATGGCCCTCTTCCTCACAAGATCCCCGCGGATCTATTTAATTTCATTTCAAAGTACCAATTTCTATATATTTTAAGGCTGAAGAGAACTCCAACCGCTGCATTTCGTATGCATTGCAGAGCCCCAAGAAGATGAATGTACTAAAGTCTACATGGGGACCCAGGAAGCATTTTATTGAAAAACTAAGAAATGAAAGAATCCTAAGTAGAACTCTCAAGTAAAAAAATCAGTTCTTAAAGACTGATATGTGGTTGAATAGGGAAAGATAGGAGCCAACAAGGCTCGTTAGTCAAGTCAAATCAAATCAAATACCTTTATTCGATCTGTTTAAAAAAAAATAGATCATAAAAATACATGCTAAACATATGTTTCATACAGTAAAATCTGGGAGGAAGTAAATGTACAAAACATATATATTAGAACTGTTATCAGTGGTAATTTACATTTGGCTATTCCTCATAAGACACAAATTAAGTAGTTAATGCCACCATCCAATAAGATAGACACAGTGCGAATTCAGATTCCCCAGTTATTTACAAAAGATAACGTGAAATAAACAACTGGGGAAATAATTTTGCACGTAAATTAATCCTTTAGCCACTAAAAAGAAATAAAAACAAGTTTAAATATAAATAACCCCCAACTAAATACTCTATTATCTGTTCTTTCAAGCACAGGGTGTAAGTGAATCATACAGCTCACCAATAAAGAGGACACAGTGAAACTTCAAGCGTCCCATTTCCATGCAGAAGATTCAGGATACACACAACTAGAAGTTAGTTTTATATACGAATAACCCTCAATCTAAGAATAACCAGCGATAGGGTAATAGAAGAAATCGTTTCTACAGGTCCCAATTATAAGAACTGTCTCCTATTCTTGCAAGCTCAGAGAAATGAAGCTACAGCATAGCAGACAAAGGGACATTTAGATTTTTCAAAAAATGCAGAGCTGGGCGACACTGAGCAAAACTATAGCGCTTTAAGGGCCATATGTTTCAAAAAAGAGTTTTGCGATTCTCAAATTGCAATTTCTAGCAAATTGCAATTAGAGAATCGCAAACTGAAATGTATGTAGGATTTGCTATAAATTTTACGAATCCTACATATTCCTTATTTGCGAATCGCAAATTGAGATTCGCAATTAAGGAATGACGGGCCAGATGCATCAAGCGAAATGCGCTCGCAAAAGGGCCAGATTCTCAGAATCTGGCCCTTTGCGAGTGCAATTTTTGCATTTGGGATGCATCATCCCAAATGCAAAAATCGCAAATAGAGAATTCGCTAAATTGCGATTGTTTGCATTTAAGGAATCTCAAATTGAGATTCCTTAAATGCAATGCATGAAAGTATCAAAAATAGCGAATTCGCTAATAGGGCACGCAAATTACCACGAAGTACAACTTCATGGTAATTTGCAAAAACTTTGAAAAATGCACTTTTGTGCATTTTTCAAAGTTTCATGTTGCGCACACACATGCCCTAAGGGCATGTGTGTGCGCAACATATGCCCTAAGGGCATGTGTGTGCGCAACATATGTGCACAGATCACATTCAGGGGTGTAACAGGGTGTCCTTTGGACACCCCTGCACCCTTGAACTCGCAATCTCAATTTGCGAATCGCTAATTGCGATTCGCAAATTGAGATTGTCTTCCCATTCATTCCTATGGGCCTAGGGAGGTATTCATTAATTGCGACTCGCAATTTGCGAGTCGCAATTAAGGAATTCTAAGGAATCGCTATTTTTATAGTGATTGTTTGATGCATTCCATTTTGCTATTCCTTATTAGCGATTCCTTATTTTTCGCTAATAAGGAATCGCAAAATGGATGCTTGATGCATCTGGCCCGACGTCCCTTTCATTCCTAGGCTAGGATAGGAGGCCCATAGGAATTAATGGGAAGACATTCTCAATTTGTGATTACCAATTAGAGGATCTCAAATTGAGAAGGCAATTTCAAGGTTGCAAGGGTGCCAAAATGACACCATGTTGCACCCCTGAAATATGCATGTGTGCACATTTTGCACACATACATGCCCTTGGGGCACTTTTAAAAAATCAAAAAAGTGTTTTTTTGAAGAAAATTGTGAATTACCACCAACTTGAAGTTGGTGGTAATTTGTAATTCCTTAAGGCCAAATAGCAAATTCCTGGTGCTGCCGGAATTGCATTTAAGGAATCGCAATTTTCAATTCCTTAATTGCATTCGCAAAATAGAGAATTGCTATTTTAGCAATTCTCTATTTTGCGATGGCCTTTTGGGATGATACATCCCAAAAGGCTTTTTCCAATTCGCAAATGGGCCGATTCAGATAATCTGCACGTTTGCAAATGGGAAAAAGCCTTGATACATATGGCCCTGAGAGCGGTACAATATATTTTTCTCTTTGTTCTTTATAGAAATTGCAGAAAAGAAAACATGGAGGTCAGATTGTTTAGAGGAGTTATCGCATGGGCATTGTGACGGATCATTAAAAGTATACATTTTCGCAGAGAAACCCAGCATCAATGGAATTAGATTAGCACAAAGCCTCAGAAGAATAAATCTATGATTTAAGTTTCTTAAACTTTCTAGATAAGCGTGCTCTCCCTCAGCTAAATTCGGGGGCAGGTGGTACAGTATTACAAATGTTTTTGTATGGTGCCTTTCTTTTATTTCGTAAGTAGCCCTTACTCAAAATAATGCTTTAAGAGAGTTTTTGGAAATCTGGTACAGGAACTTGGAATTATAAACAGTTCAGGTACTCCCAATTAGAACATATTTGACTTCACATACAGCGACCATGAGATTTTGTGCATGTTGTGCAGTAACAAACAATTATTTATGATAGTTTGAGTTAAGTCCACAGAGTCCCTTTTCCAGATCGAATGCTAGAGCATAATTGGGACAAATTTAACAATATCAGTTATATATGGTAGACCTAGTTCAAGATGAGAAACATCATTTGAAAATGAGCCAGGGAGGGAAGCTTAAAATAGGAATCTTCTATCTTTTGGAGGGCGACTATTGGTGCTGTCCCCCACAATCCTGCCCTATATGTTGTAGCCGAAATTATTTTGGCACTGTAAATATTTTTTATTCTGGCAAGGGGTTTTGAGCCCAATTTCTTTATTAAGGGCGAGAGTGCAACCATTGTTTGCTCCATTATTAGAGCCTTACTCTCCATATTTGTGACCATGATTGTTTTTTAGCTCTTGCCTGAGCCAGCGCATGAGCTGTCTGGCGAGACTTTTAGTGAGTGGGTTTCAAAAAGTCGACCACAGCTTTTTGTGTGGCCTAGAGTGCGCGGTTACACGCACAGTTACGAGCACAGGCGCCATCTGGCTTTCCTGTCTCGTCATGGCTCATTAAGTGAATCGCTCGCAGGCACCCTTACAGCCCGCTATCGCGATCAGTTTAAATTTCACGGTTGTGCGGGCGCGTCACTTTCAAGGCCGCGCGACCAAGGCTTGTAATGGCTTCCGGACGTGCCTTCTTTTTTTTTTTTTTACTTTTAGCGCGAGGCGCGTGCGCTTGTTTTTTTTATCACTCATGCACTTGAGGCCACCTTTTCGATCCTCTACCAGTACATACATCATTCTTCTGTTTTTCTTCCAGTCCTACACTCATCTTTACTCTATTATCCCCGGGCCAACAAAGATCATTCCTGCACCGGAAAAGCACAAACTCATGTACCGGTGCATATGTCATCCTTACTATACCTGCACCAGTGCATAACTGACCTGTCCCAACCCTTCTCAGTACATCATGCAACCGGTCTATAACTATAACATCATCTCTCCTCCCTATACCTGCACCACAGCATCACCCTGCCTCATAAATGTCAGTATATCCATCTTTTCCCACACAACACCATACTTATTACCGTAAGCCTCTGTGAAGATTAGCCCTGCCGATCTTCATACATTATCCATCTTGGTATCTCTGAGCCAATTAGTACCTCCGTTGCCTGCTGCAAAGCATTCATTTTCAGCACATACCCATGTAAGGAGAGACATAGGAAGCCTCAGTATACTACTATTGTTTTTTGATTTTGAGTCATTTTGTTGTGTAAAAATGTTTTATCTTTAGCTTTATGCACAGCATTTATAATACAAATATATATTGGTGTTCTCTTGCAAATATAATTTGTTATCGCATATTTTATTTTCCACAGTAGATGTACATTGCCCTACTCTTACATGACTTGTTTCACCCACATTTTAAGTAACTCGGTGTACTTGGGGACCGTGGTGGGTGCTTGAGTAGTATGCGTGGCCTCTGCTCACTCTTTGACTCTGAGGTGCGCTCGTGGCCCCAGGGCTTGAGCGGGCCTTCCAGCGGCTCGCGCGCAGTGGCTGCGGGGCTGCGAGTGGCTCGCGCACCGTGTGACTGCTCTCAGTGGAGACGGCCCACCTTCACACTGGCTCGATGTACCAGCACCCTAATTCAGACGTCACAGTGAGGTCCATGTTCATATAGACTTAAACACGCACTCTGGCCTCCGTTCCTTTATCCTGGTCTTTTCGCTCTCTCTGCACTCGGTCTTCGAGGGCCTGGCTGTTGGACTACAGAAGGTGCTTGAGATCTGTGTGGCACTTCTACTGCACAAGTCCATCATTGCATTCAGCCTGACCCTAAAGTTGGTACAGAGCTGGCTGCGTCACCGTGTGGTGCTGTTCTGTCTGATCCTCTTTGTCATTATGTCACCACTGGGAACCGGTATAGGTGTCAGCCTCAGTGAGTCAGGCGACACGGTGAACCAGCTGACACACACTGTGATGAAGGGCATAGCCACAGGCACCTTCATCTACATTACTTTCCTTGAGATCCTGCCCCACAAACTAAACTCTAGCAAGCAACACATCCCCAAGCTCATTGTGCTCATCCTTGGCTTTTCTGTGGTAGCCGGTGTCCTTTTCATCAAGTTCATAGCACTGCTGTGCATCCGGGTCACTGGCGAGGAATGATGCTGCTGGAATAAGACCAATTGTAAAGTTTGCCGTCAAACAGGCTCCCTCCATTTGGTTTCTCTCTGTACACCAGTCATATGTGTTCTAGTGGGTAAATTGTTGCACGTAAAATCAGGAGCTTGTGTTCTAGTCTGGACTTTGACACTTGACTAGGTTTGTACAATCTTGTGCAAATACGCCAATTTTAGGGGCACTCTGAAATCAAGTAACCGCTAGTATTATATATTTTTTTAAAAGATGCCGGAATGTTCTTTGTCAGTCCATATGGTTGAACTAATTTGCCAATTCGGGGGACAGGAGTATTTTTCAATAAGTTGTGACAACGAGAGTAGTCTTGGAGAACAAGAGGGCTAAATAAGATGGTATTTATCAGCAAGTGAGAAAGTCTTTTTTAGTCTAGACTAGAAAGTTTGGATAAAAGTGGGGGTATCTCAATGTATGTGAAGACGTTATCCAGTCAGAGGAACAGTTTGCATTTTTCAGCCTGTGTATGAGTAGACGTTTTTTTTTTTCTGCCTGCTCAAGAGTAGATATGTGTTGGTTAAAGTGAGAGTGGGTATTTCTCCTTCATACAGTGCCAAAGGTAACAGAGACTATTATGCTACGGCATCCTTGCACCTTAAGCACAGCTACCTGTAACCTCCAGAATGTGTTATGGTTCTGGATAAGCAACAGGAACAGCTGTAAGTGGGAGGTTCCAATCGAGTTCTTCATCACAAGGAATTAGAGCCTTCTGTGCAAAAACCTGCTTTGCACCCTTAGAACACGTAGTTTAAAGATTACCTTGATTATAATGAGTCGGAGCCTGCTATTTTGCAGCTTGCAATGCAGCCTAGTAAAAGTATGTGCAGTGTAAGTTAACTGGGTAAACTCAAGAAATGCCCAGCACTAAGGTCCCTTCTGCTTGCACTGATACCTCAATTGTTCAATCCTTGCACAAACACGTATTCTTACAGAAATAATATCTGAAAAAATAATTATAAAAACGTATTCTTACAAAAAAAGTGTCTGAAAAAAAATATTATAAAAAAATATTGTAGGACACCACGTTCTAAAAAACCCAAGTTATTCGAGAATGTATTCAATCCAATTTACATTTGTTCCAAAAGTTCAAACTAAATATTTTCCTTTCAGTCATACTCTATGCAGTACTGCTGTGGAGTGCTCAAGGTCCTTGTGCTTATTATAATGCTTTATAAATGAAGACCCACAGCCACTTTTGCAAATTGTCATACCTTCCTCTAGCGTGGTTGGCTTACACAGTATGTAGAAACCAGGGGTGTTTCATCTATTATGGTATGCAGTGTGATAAATGAAGATACAAAGTAGCCAGTAGTACAGGTGATAACAGGATACTTTATTCTTTAGGATAAGAGTCTTGGGTTACAGGTAAAGATGGTAGTAAAGAAGCAGTAAGGCCCCACGGGGAGCAGCATCCTTGGCGCTCAGCCCATGCAATCCAACCAAAACTCACTCAAACCATGCACAGATCAGCATTCTGTTACCTCACAGTCACATTGGTTGAGCAGCAGGAAACATATAACTCAGGAGAGAATGCATGGCATAGAAATGGAGATACCACATGGGGGTATTGCCCCTCTATATTTGTGGCCTTCCCGGCTCGTGTATTAAATATTAATAAATGTGTAATAAATATACATTTTTTTTTCTGGCTGCAGCAGTCCGCTTTTTTCAGCCGAGCTGCAGCCCACTTGCTTACAGTTCCTGAATCCTGAGTGAGAACGGCAGTGCATGCGGACCTGCGGGGTGGAGCTTCAAAATAATTGACAGTAATAGACACTAGTAGACCTGCCCAGTCCAGTTCACCTTGGTCATACCTCTGTGCACATATTGGGTTGGACGGCTGCCTTTCTGTAGCCAGCCTGACATGCGCAGGAATCACAGCCGCAATCCCCTGGTCTCCCAATGAGTGCTGAGTTCTCCTGCTCAAGCCAATTGTGGTGCTGTTCTAATATTGGGTGGTAGCATAACACAGCAAGGTAACAATGTCTGAATTGGCTCTGATGTGCTGGCCTTGCACATGGTACTGACCATGAGGCAGCTCAGACGTGGGGAGCTCAGGTGCACATGTCATGACCCATCACTGTATGGCTTTACCATTAAGCCATGCATTGATTGGCCGTTTCTGAAATTGCCCTCTCTTCCCTCTTCATGCGCATTGCTACCAGTGACAGCATTGCACATGAGGGAGCGCTGAAGATGAGACCTGTCCTCACCTTGTGAGACCTCTCACAGACTTGAATGTCCTACTCCCTGGCCTGGATGAAACTATAAGCACTCTCCGAGATGCAGCCACCCTGTAAAAAACACAAATAAAACATAAAAATCTGTTTAGTTGGGTATTGATGGTTGTGGTTCCGAATTTAGTGTTTCTATGGTATGCAGGGTGGCCAGTGTTCCAATACTTGGCTACTGGCTAAGACTCTTACAGGCACATGCATCAACCTTTTTTGCGAGCACAAACAGTGCGATTCTCAAAAATCGTCTGTTTGCGCCGGCAAAAAGGGCTCCTGCGATGCATCAAACTGTAAGGCCCTCCCAATTTAAGAAATCGCAATTTATTGTGATTTCCTAAATTGCGATTGCATTTAAGGAATCGCAAATTGCTATTCCTTAAATGCAATGCATGATGAAATCGCAAATAGCGATTTTGCTAATAGGAGTTGCAAATTACCATCAATTTGAACTTGATGGTAATTAGCAAAAACCTTGAAAAATGCACTAAAGTGCATTTTTCAAAGTTGTAGGTTACACACACACATACCCTTGGGGCATGTGTGTGTGCAACATGTGCGCACAGATCAATTTCAGAGGTGCTACAGGGTGCCCTTTTGACACCCTTGAAATTGCATGCACAATGTGCGAGTACCTATTGAGTACTCCCAAATTGCGCATGCAATTTCTCATTCATTCCTATGGCTCTGTGGGCCCGTAGGAATGAATGGGAAGGCATTCCTTAATTGCGACTCGCAAATTGTGACTTGCAATTAAGGAATGTTTAGGAATCGCAAATTTTATAGCGATTCCTACATGCATAGGCTTTTGCAATTCCTTAATTGAGAGTCCCTAATAATCCCAATTAAGGAATCGCAAAAGCCTTCATTGATACATGTGCCCCTTAGTGTTTATGTTAACTGTGCTAAATATACATGTGTGAGCCAAAATATTAAATTACATGCCAGTTCATAGCATTTCTTATTCTTGTTCTCATCTAAACTTCACATCTCCTGTCAATATAAAAAGTTTGGTCACAACCTTTCTTGAGAAGGCCCTCTCAATAGTCATCAACCTGTACCTCAAAAAATAAAGAGAGCACATGGAACTGGTCAATGTGACTTATTCAGATAAAATGTACAACAAAAAAATGATGGATGCTATAAAAAAAAGGCACTTAAAAAAGATTTAAGCGGTACCGTAACATGTTCACACTTTAATTGGCAACATTGTTGGTGGCTGCAGTGGGCATTCTGAGCGTACATATCTACCATGGTCAGGGTTCAGAGTTAGTCAGACAGGGGTGGGAGCAGCTTTTCTTTGTTCATCATTTGAGGTTTTCATCCATTTGCTGAAAGAGATGGAATGAGCCACATTCTGGTGCAATCTTAATTATCCATGTGCTCTTAGAGGACTTCAGGCCTCTAAATTGGTCAAGCCACACCCTGGCATAAAAAGTGCCTTTTTTTAGGTCTCGCCTAGACCCTAGGAGGGCCTTTAGCAATCGGTCTTCACTTTTCAAGCACTGCACTTGTGCTTGTGGTGGCATCCACCTTGCAGGAGCGAGCAGTGGCGCGCCACAAGCACAAGTGCAGTGCTTGAAAAGTGAAGACTGAGTGCGCACGCTCGCACCACTCCCGAAAACAGACTGTGCGTGCACGCACGTACCACTCCCGGAAACAGCTGCTGCTTGTTGACAGAAGTAGCTGGAAAGCTTTCTGACAGGCTTCGTTTTAAATTCCTGCCTAAGCTCCCAGCCACCAGGTCACCAAACCTAAAATGGTGGCTGGGAGCAGGTGCCCAAAGCATTTATGCTTGGGCTCCATTTGGACTACAAACTAGGACAAGCTCAAATCCTAAAATGGCTGATGCTCCTGCATATACCTCCCCCCAAAGCCTCTCCCAAATCATCCGGGGGGGGGGGACCTCCCAGCGGTCGGCTGCCCCCCCAAGCCCCCCTTGGGAGGGAGGGGTGAGGGGGGTAAAGCACACCATGACAAGAAATATGTGGAAAAGGCTGCTTTTTATTGGAACAGGAGCGCATCACATATTAAATAAACCTTGGCAGAAAGCCTTCCAAAACTAAACCTCACTAAATACGTAACATCCCTAACCCCGCCCCCTCCCCTAAAATTTCATGACCCCGCCCCCACCCATACAATACAACATTTCAAACATTACAGCCCTCCTTTTTTCGACTGAGGCACTGAGGAAGCACGTGGACGCAGGGCATGTGGCGGCACTGGTGCTCCTGGACCTCAGCGCAGCCTTCGACACTGTGGCACATCATACGTTGCTACAGTGTCTGAAGAAAGGAGGAGTGACAGGCATGGCCTGGCTATGGCTGGAATCTTTTCTTACCAACCGCAGCTTCTCGGTGCAGCAAGGAGGAGCACGATCTGACACCTTTGACCTCGGTCAAGGAGTGCCGCAGGGATCAAGCCTCAGTCCAACACTTTTTAATTTATATGTCACCCCGTGGCCATCACTGCGGAACGCTATGGGGTGGAAGTAGTAACATACGCAGACGACACCCAGCTGGTGGTCGCTCTGACCCAACCCTCTGAACTAGCCACTGCAAACTTCTCAGCATGCCTCCAGGAGATGGCTGAATGGATGGCGAAGAACTGCCTCCATCTTAACGGTGACAAGACTGAGGTGCTGATTGTGGGAAAACCCCCCCTCAGTCTGGACATCTGCTTGGTGGCCGCAGACCTTGGGGCCCCTCCCTACCCCCAGTGATCAGGTGAAAAATCTCGGAGTATGGGTGGACTCAAAGCTTGGTTACGACTACCACACCAGACGGGTAGCTGGTGCTTGCTTTTCGACCCTACGGAAACTCCGCAAAACCATCGACCTGCTCCCAGAATCCTCAAGGAAGACCCTGGTCCATGCTCTTGTCACGTCAAGATTGGACTACGGAAATGCCCTGTATCTAGGTGCCAACGTCTCCAGTCGGCGGCGACTGCAGACAATCCAGAATGCTGCAGCTCGCCTGGTCCTCCGGCTGCCTAGAAGAGCCTCCTCTAAAAAATCCCTACAAACACTACACTGGCTCCCGATTAACGAAAGGATCGACTTTAAGGCCCTGTGTATTGGCCACAGGATCGTACATGGCAAGGGTCCGGCCTTCCTTCATAACCTGTTATGCCCCTACACGCCCTCCCGTCAACTCCGCTCATTAGGAGCAGGCCTTCTTGCCGTCCCCAGACACAAGAAAGCCAGAATGGGAGGCAGATCCTTTCGTACTCTGGTGGCACACAAATGGAACTCTCTCCCCCTGAGCTTAAGAGTGGAATCATCGGAGCTCATCTTTCGCAGGAAATTGAAAACATTCCTCTTCCCTAAAGATTAACCCGTCCTGTTCTGACTGTCGGAGCAACTGACTCTTCTGACAGCGCGGGGACACACTGACAGTGTAACCAGGCGCTATACAAAATCAGAAATAATAATAATAATAAATACAAACACATTACATCACCATATCAACCATTATAACCTATAAATACAAGCCCTCCATTAACCAACTCCCATGCCTGCCCCTTCACATCTGTCAATCCCCAAAATGTGTAACCAAACTAAAAACAACCAACCTATCCTTTCCCTGTTGATAACACAACTTACCCATTAATCAACAAACCTCTGCCAAAAACTGCCCAAAAACCAATAGACCCCGCCACCCAGAAAGGCGGGGGAGGGAAACTACCCCCCTTTCTGCCCCCCCAGTTGGAAAAAAGGCCGAACAATTCTTCACTTCTGCACATTGAAACATCTGGCCAAAACTGCTCTTAACTCCAACAAATACAGGTCCATCCCAAATTTAGATAAATGGACTCCATCATCCCGTAAAAACTCAACAGACTCAAAACGGATATCCATGTGGGACACTCTTCCAAAACCCAATTGACGGCAAAACCTGAAATCTCAGAATTCACCTTCTTCCTGGCCCTGTCAACTGCTCTAGGATTCACTGCCCCTCTCCAGATCCTTCGCGGAACCAATTTTGTCCATAAAACATGGCAACCAGACCAGCGCTCTTTAATCAAAGATAAATCCTTCTTAATTGCCCGCAACAAAACCACTCCTTTTACCCCACGAAGATCATTCTCTCCAAGGTGTATAATTAGAATGTCCGGGCAGCAACCTCTCACCATTGCCTTATTTAAACATGGAATGAGTTCCCTCCAAAGCATACCCCCTTTTCCTTTCCTCCCAATATTAAACATTTTATCATTAAATCCCAATAACTTTCCAAAATAACTTTGAGCCGCCTGAACCCGAGCCCATTTGACGAACGAATGCCCCACTATCCAAACTGTCACTTCTCGAGACTGGGGCCCAGCTACTGAACCTGTAAAATAAAAAACAATGAATACTCAAAGCAAAGAGGATGACGCATGCGCCTCCCCCGCGTTGCCCAGCACATAACGCTGAAAACAATTAGAAGACCAGCGCCCTAGCCGCATGTCCCTTTGAGACCATCCTCTATTATGCGCTTCTGTGGCTGCACCAATCCTAAAAGAGTGCGTTCCATATCGCTCCCCATCCAAACCAATCTGCTGCAGAGCTTTACGCAACACCATGCGCAGCTGATACGCTGTAACCAACGACCCGTTGGTGTGCAAAAAAACAGGGTCGCAATCATCACCCCCAGACAGTGTTCGTCAGCGGCGAGATAAACGCAATGAACAGGTAACCTTCAGGGGCCGAGCTTCCAACCACACCCCTTTCCTCAACTTCCTCTGATCGGTCTTAGAACTAGAAAGCCAAACGTGCAAACCCTCATCTGCTAAAAACACTTCTCGTCAGTAAATCCCCTATCTAGATTTGGAACCCAACAACTCCGAGACCCTAAAGGCCCCGAAAACCTTGAAAGCCATCAACATGGAAAACAAACAAGCTTCAAAATCATCTCTGCAAACTAAGGGAATACCCTCCATTAACCGGGCCAAGGTCTGCCATGATAAGGGAGCCTGGGACAACTGAGTACCTCCCCGCTCCCTCTCCCAACCTTCAAGCATTCTCTTGCCAATTTCGCCAGCCGAAGGAGAGTAACCCCAAAAGAGTTTTCCCATAAAAGAGATACCTGCCAACTTCCCAGCAATGGTCACCTTAGACAGGCCTTTCTCTATGAGATCTAGAATGAACTGTATCACATCCTCGGAACGACGCACAGCTTCTTCACGCCTACACGCACCAGATTCTAAAAACTCCTTCCATGCCAGAGAATATGCTGTACGAGTGGACACAGACAAAGGACCTACCACCCGACGTTACCTACATACCACAGATGTGTCGGCATTGGTGTCGGTGTCCTGTCCGCCTCCTTGGCCAGTTCACGGAATCTCCCCCACTGCGAACAAGACAAAGCATCAGCTATGTCATTGTCCACACCGGGAATGTGCAAGGCTCGAAAGGTAATGTCATGCTTCAAGCAGCCAAGCACAAAAACTCTCATTAGTTTCAAGATCTGCTCATCTCTAGCTGACTGTCGGTTAACTATCTCCACCACTGCCATGTCGTCAACCCAAAACAAGACCTTTTTGTGTGCCAGCTCATCCCCCCAAAGGGTCAATGCCACCAACAATGGAAAGAGCTCCAGAAATGGTATGCTCCTCCCACCATTCAACCAATCTTCTGGCCATTTTTCAGCACACCACCTTCCATTCCAGTACAAGCAAAAACCGTCACTGCCCGCAGCATCCGAAAACATTTTCACATCCCACTGAAAATCCTCGTCTCTGACTAGTGGCACACCATTAAATGAAGTGAGGAAAAAGGACCACATCCGCAAATTCTCCTTGACACTCGCTGACAAGCGAACATGGTGGTGAGGCAAATTCTGACCAGCCAAAGCCCTGCCTAATCTTCTACAAAAAGTCCTCCCTGCTCTCACCACCCTGCAAGCGAAATTAAGTTGTCCCACCAACACATGAATCTCCTTCACCTTCACTTTCTGTTTTGATAGCATACAGCCCAGCAAGTCCAGCATTTTCACTTTTTTGTCATCTGGCAAGCGAGCCCGTATTGCCACGGAATCAATTTCAATACCCAAAAAGGATAACACTGTGGAAGGACCCATTGTTTTTTCCGGAGCCAAAGGCACTCCCATCTCCTCCATGAGCCCATGGAAAGTGTCCAGAGCTGTCTGGCACTCCGCGGAGCCCGGGGAACCCACGAAAAAGAAATCATCTAAATAGTGCGTCACCAGCGTATGACCCGAGTGGTGCGTGAAATGCCACTGCAAAAAGGTGCTGACACATTCAAATAAAGCACACGACATGAAGCAACCCATCGGTAATGATTTGTCCACGTACCATTTTCCCTCAAAATGGATACCCAGAAGATCCCAATCATCTGGATGGACTGGAAGCAACCGAAATGCAGACTTAATATCACATTTTGCCATCTCTGCAGTTGCGCCCGCGGTCAGTACAAGTGACATGGCCACGTCAACTGAGGAATAGGAAACCGAGGCAGCCTCCTCATTAATGAAATGATTCACTGAAGACCCCTCAGGCCATGACAAATGCTGAATTAGCCTGTACTGCGCTTGCTCTTTCTTAGGCACCACTCCAATAGGTGAAATTATCAAATTGTGTATCGGCCAGTCATCAAAAGGGCCTGCCATCCGTCCTTCACACACTTATTTGCTCAGTTTTTCTCGCACCACCCCACAATGCTCAGATGCTGACTTCAAGTTATCCACCCATCGTCTCTGCCTTGGACCCAGATAACCTAAATGAAAACCATATTGAAAACCTTCCAAAAGCTTAAGTTTTACTTCCTTATCCTCATACTCCTGCAAAGCCTGTTGTAGCTGTGACAGCCTAACTGGTGTAAGAGCCCTTTGGCCCAGAGCCCTGCGCCCCTCTACCTCCCGACCCCCTTGAAACTGCTGTGGTGGGCGGAAGTACCTGCACCTGTCTGAGTCCCTTGCTGGCTAGCTGGAGGTTTGGGCCCCCAACATTTAACAAGGGGGTGGCGCCTACCGCAGCTAGAGCATTCGTGTCTATACTTACAATATTCTCTAGTGCTTAACCCTTGTTGAAATCCCAGCACGCTCCATTTCCAGACTGTGTAGCTGAACTGCTTCCCACCCCACCCTGGGTGGGCTTGCCCTGAAAGGGCCGATAAATTAACGGCAAACCACTAGCTGTAAAAATGGTCATGCCACCTGAAGCTGCCCCCAATGTATGCTGCCATAAATCTGTATCTAACCCCCATTTTGCTTCTGGATTCCATGCCATCCAGGCCCTAAACTCTTCATCGTATTGGGCCCATGCATAACCTCCTCCAGTAAGTTGCGCTTTCCTAATCACATCAATATATTTAAACATAGACACGCTGCGCTCCGGGAATTTCTCACAATATACGCTTGCATGTATCAAAAAAGCCGCTGTCCAATTCTCAATAGTTAATGGAACTTTATGGCGCTTAGCCAGTTCATACTCCTCCTCCTTAGAACATTCCTTTGACCTGACCTCCCGGTGTAAAAGCTTCAATATCTCCACATACTCACCTTTCCAAATGCGCTCTTTTGTTACCAACATTAAAGGTTTGGTGACTCCCATGTAGGGCAGCTTTTTAATCTTTAATTCCTTACTATCCAGCGGCTCTTTAACACTCCCAGCAGCATCTGTGTTAGTCCCACTCTCCACCTTACCCCCGCTGCCCCAATTCTGTCATCAGTGCCCACACCCGTATCTTTGACATATTTTCCTTTAAGCAATCTCCCCTCTACCACTCCCCCAACCCCTTCGATTGCTGTCCCCACAGACACCATTTTAGGTTTGGCCTGTGTAACCGTCTTCTCACCTGGTTCTAAAGAAAGTGCTCTAGCGGACTCCGACCGCCGCGCTGCCACATTCTGTATATTCCTTTTCCGAGGAGCCCTCGCTGATGGGCCGCACTCTCATCCGTCCCGAACCTGCTGCGACACTTCTTGAACCTGCAAAACACTATGCGACATATGAGAGGGTCCACCCCCCTCCATCTCCTGTCATTCACCTTCTTCTGGGCTGTCATCATCATAATCAAGCAAAACCGGCTCCACCACCTGAAGCCCAGCATTCTCAAAATCAACACCGCGGGTCCTACCCGACCCTGCATTACCAACGCTAGCTCTCACAGGTTCTGAACGTCCTCCTTGGGGGGAGCCGACTGTACCCGCTGGTACTCCCCTATGCACTGACTCTGTAGCTCCATAGCCTGACCACCTAGACCTGCTAGTCGTTGGGGCCATTGAGGTCGCGCCGGACCCTCGTTTACTGACCGCGATGGGCTCCCTCGGTGGTTCGGAAAGTGCAGCGCCAGGCTCTACCCTCACTTCACCTCGGCGAGAATGGGCCAAACAACGCCCTACCGAGTCCGTGCCGCCGCGCCGCTCTAAGGCCTGGAAAGAAAAAGTTTGGACTGGTGTACTGGGATCCCTAAGAACCAAAGCTGCCTCAGCCCCTGCCATCTAGGCAAAACTGCACCCGCTGGCCGCCGTCTTATCCAACCAAAATGCACAGCCCTGCCCGCATTTAACGGGGAAGAACCACCTACCTCCTCATCCTCGCTCCAATCTAGCATAGCCGTCACCACTGCTGAGGCTGGAGCCCAACTCCTTGCCCCGTCTACCACTCCCGTCCCTACACCTCGCGTCTCACCCCTACCTCTATCAACATTCAGGCTCCTCATGCAACCCCTACCAGATGACTGTCCATCCATCCTACGGCTCCGCAATCCTTCTGACCAAATGGGGAAATGTATCTAAGCCCTCCAAAGCCTGGAAATTGCCTGTTGGCTCCAAATCTCTACCTAACTGTGGAAAAGAGCTGGGAACCAAATTACCCACACTCTTCCCCGCTGAAATGGACCACGCACCGGTTGACGTACCCCCAAATGTCTCCCACACCTCAGACTGCCCCACACCAGAAAAAGAAAAACCTCTCTTCCTGGAACTCCCTTCCCCCACTTGCGCCCACTCTCCCTCGCCTTTAGAACTCCCAACCACAGACAAAACATCCCCATGTAAAGAGGCAGGTGTAGAGAACAATAAAGGGCTGACCAAAAACCCAATGTTCAGTCCTCAAATAAATACTTGACTCACCCTGTCCCCCTTGCAAATCAGCAGCCCCTGTCTCCAAAAATCCTTCTACCCCAACCTTGCCAGCAACCAAAGTGACCCCCACTTGGGTCCTCGCAACAAATCACTCCCAGACGTTAGCGCGGCGAAATCCGGCTCCCCGCCCGCTACCCAGCCGCCCAGCCCCCAACTGAACAGAGCCCCTTTGCGCCATACGCGAAGGAGCAACCGCACCAAGCTCATTCCTTCTCTCTAACGCCGTGAGCGAAGCGGAGCGCTTCTTGTCCACTTTCCGCCCCCCCCGCCTGCTACCAGCAGCCGGGGAAGTATCGGGCACCATCACAGATTCCTCCAAGCGAGCCGTGCTCCCAACGCGCGCCGCTAAGGGGTGCGACCATACGACCTCCTCCACCACACACGGAGAGTCGCGCAATCTGGGATCCACATCCCCGCCCCCCACACACGCTGCCTCAGACGGGTCCAGTTTCCGAGTACGAGACCGGCCCCTTTCGCTTACCGTCGACTCTGTCCGCTTCCTAGGAGAAGAACACGCCGCCACGGCTGCCGTGACGCCGGCGGAGGCCTGGCGCGGTGGGCGCGCAAGCCCCCTCCAACAACCAGGTCCATCCTCCCCGCCTCAGCGAGCAAACGAAGCGCTTCAACCACTCGCTGGTCCTCCATAATCACCACGAACAACGCTGCAAAATTCCGGGCAAATGAAATAAAACAGCGCTAATAAATCCCAACAAAATTCTCCTGACAAGAAATTCCTGTCTAAGCTCCCAGCCACTAGGTCACCAAACCTAAAATGGTGGCTGGGAGCAGGAGCCCAAAGCATTTATGCTTGGGCTCCATTTGGGCTACAAACTAGGACAAGCCCAAACCCTAAAATGGCCGATGCTCCTGCATATACCTCCCCCCCCCCACAGCCCCTCCCAAATCGCCCGGGGGGGGGACCTCCCTGCGGTCGGCTGCCCCCCCTCAAGCCCCCCATCCAACAGGTACCAGACTCTGGAGAGAGAGGGCTGTGGGTGGCCCTTTAGGGAAGATGATGCTGGGTTGAAGCTTTTACTTTTCTACAAGTTGGCATAGAGTAGGGGGTGGGGTGGAGACGGGCAAGTCTGTATGTGGCATTTCAAATGTCAACATTTATCAGCTATGTAGATTTTTAGAAACAACAACGTACTGCTTGTGCACACTCGCCCAGTTGCACTGGAAATTTACCATTCGCTTTAATAAACAGTTGGCATCGAGACACGACTTGCGCACCTCAACCTTTTGAATGTTCCCATGCAAAAAGGAGCTTAATTTCTCCCTATTTAAAATGCACTTTGGTAAAAGTTGGTATCGCTGCTCCCATCCCCTATGTTGACTTGATTCCTCTTTCTTGTTAACAACATTTTTAATATACTTGCACTGTGTGCTACTTGCTGCTGATTTAGTTAGATATTTTTATCCTTGCTCACATGAGCAGTATATACTCTAGTACTCTAGTAATGATATGTCCTTCCTACCCGTCTCTGAATTGCCTCTACACATCTTCTCCTTCTTTCACTTTATACCATTTAATGTAGTTTGGTAATTTTTTCTTTAGCATTTTTTCCTCATTTTCCACATTCGTCCCCACACTATTGCTGCTTTTTGTCTCTCATTCCTTCTTCTTTGTCCCTCGGACTATTCATATTTTCATCACTCTTTCCTTCATTTTTATCCTTCGCAGAAATCCTTGATTTTGCCTTTTTTTCAATCATTTGTGTTCATTCATTAATGCCCTCTACTCTTCCACAGTTCTTATTTCTTTGTCTCTCCCATTCGTGCTGTGTATTTTTATCCTCTTGTTTCTTTTCGCCGCCCTATATTTACTTCTACTCACCTTGCTTACTTCGTTTCTCCATTTCCTTTTGCCTTTTATTCCTTCGTTTGTCTTTCACTAGCCTTCGTTCTCTCTGTTCTCTTGTTCTCTTCTGTTGTATCCATTTCTGTCAATCGGTCCCTTTTTTTTCCTCTCTTCTTTCTACCTCTGTCTCACCTTATTTTTCTCTGCCTCCAGCTCTCTCCCTCCACCCCACCCCTATTGCTGTCAGTGTCACTGTCCTTCTTACTGTGTACGCATGTGCTTCATTAAACACTTAAAAGGTCCCAAAGGCGAGACCTATTGGCTATGCCAATGCTTGTTCTGCTAGGTTGTAGAGCCTACATTTTTTTAAATCTTTGTGTTCAAATCAAACCTACATGTGGTGTAACAGTAAGGGCCAGAACTTCTGACTTTGGACCAGGGACAGCAGGTTCGAGTCTTGGCCTCAGCTCAACCTCCTGTGATCCTGGGCAAATCACTTATTCTCCCCGTGACTAAAAATAAATGAATGTGTCCTTGTGTAACAAAACTGGTACTCATGTAAATGTAAATGTAAATGTAAATGTATTGGCATTTATATAGCGCACTACTTACCCGTAGGGTCCCAAGGCGCTTCGACCGCTGCGAAACCCTTCCTGGCTTCCCTGAGAGATGGTCCCTTAACCCTTTCGATGCTGATGACGAGCTGGGCTCGTCATGGTGCACAGTGGTCGTGTGCTGATGACGAGCCCAGCTCGTCAGAAAACAATGAAATATAGCAATTTCCAGCACAGGAGGGGAATTGCCTTAGCAGCGAAGGTGTTAATGGGTATCTCCAGGGTGAGACCAGGCATCCCCGGCGGTCTGGTGGGGCCGTTAGTGAAGATGAGGCAAGCTAATGCCCAGAGTTGCCGAGTGTGATCGCTGATCAGAGTGGGCACCGAGGCGAGAGAATTATCAAGCGTTCCGATACCTTCTTACACCCTAGCATTGAAAGTGGTTGGTGTTTTGCTAGGCAGGAGGGCACCTGTAAGCTCGCAGTGCTGGCCATGACTCAAACACAATATGTTAAACTAATTACGGTGAATGGCTGTGCAGCACTTTGAAGACCATGGTGCATGGACATCAAGGCGCTCTGCTCTGCACTGAGACTCACTCACATCAGACTGTGCATGGCCGTGATGGTGGTGGAGGCAAGAACCACGGAACTGTAGATAGATTGTGGCATCATGGCTGGCAATGCTCATTAATTATGGTATAGGCTGAGAGAGATATATTGGCTGTCAATTTGACGTGTGCAGCTTAATTCTAAATGAATTGATTCATTGTGAGTGATTTGACATTCTGGAAACTAAGGGGGTAATTAGGATGGCGGGCCGACAAGTCCGCCCGCCTTCCCTGTGTTTCCGTCCGCCGCGGACCCCCCAGCCATTATAATATGGAAGGGGGGGGTCATTTCTGCAGGGATGGCGGGCGGATCGCCCCCGCCGGGCCGGCAGTGGCTACCGCCGGCCCTGCGGGGCGACCTGTCCATCATCCTAATGGGGCCCTTAGTTAAGCTTCTCCGACCTACACTGTGCTTAAATCATAATCTACCGGTCGGACGCTGGTACACATGGCCATTACTAATTATAATCAGCACTGCAGCCCGCTGAGGTGAGTTTCAAGATGTCTGCACACGTCATTGCCATTACTTTCAGCTCAGAGACAGACTGGTCAAAAAATGCTGTTTCCAACTATAATAAAAATGACGATTAGAGAGGATGTAGTGTTTCTGACTGTCAAGCTTGCTTTGATTTATTCACAGCTTACTACTTTCCACTACAGTTTCTCTTTTATACTGCCCGCACAGCTGGGTGTTCTGTCACCGTGCTATTATAATTCTTTAAATAAATTGCAAAAAGCGACCGATGTAAACGATCCGATCCAGCATCACAGAACATAGATAGAACCCCTCCTCCCTAAGCCCCCAAGCACCATCTCCGTCATAATTCCTAAAGCTTAAAAGATTTTCATTAGAGGAAAGACCTATTAACGTTTCCAAAATTGTTGCCAATATGCTGCGATTTATTTGATCTTTGTGATCTGCTAGATGCACATATGAAGAAATAAAACAAGTAACATTTACAATGGACTGTTGTATGTGCACATCAAAAGGCAAGAGCCTGGTATTTCTTCACCAACATAGTTTTACAGCCGGTCCTGTGAGCCCTGTATTTATGGCCTGACAAATGGCTCGTAGCCTAAATAATAAAGCTGGTTTGCCAAAAGCAGGCACTTCCACCCCTTCTAAATGCAAGCAATACATTCAAACCAATTCTTCAGGGCATAAACCAAAACACTGACTGCCTGGCAACAGATCAGACCGCCTTGGTCTGTAGATTGCTCTGCTGTAGAATAATCTTTGGGAAAGGAAATCCCTGGAGGATCCAGTTGCCTTTGATCATGCACGCTATTGTGTTCCTGTCACTAGGCCAGGAAGTTACTAGACGTGTTGTGCAGTGCCGTTAGCTTTATCTGCAAAACACAGTGACAAAATACATTTATCTGGATAACTTATAGCTTATAGTCTTACATTGATGTACCTTATCAGTCAAATAAGGTGCAGAAGTGTAATCTTACTTGCAAGCAATTATAGAATATCTACCCACCTCTTTGTGCCTTTTGTGATGATCATAAATACTAGCAACTGTTTGTAAAAATGGTATCTCTTGTAATGAAATCTGTTTTATTGTAAAGTGCTCTAAACTCATTGTGTGCTTTATAAACCTTCTTGCTTTCTAAGATTTGCTTTAACATACACATTGCCTCACTCATTTTTCACAATTTTCCTAGGGGAAAACCCACTGAACCCTCTTTATGATGGGCCGGCTCGTTCGCTTTGCTCGATCGCTGCGGAACATTTGTCTCAAACTTTTACACCTCACCACTTTGTGAAGTAGTGTGGCTCACTGGTTAGAGGCGGCAGACCCGAGAGCAGAGGACGGCCCGGGACCAGGGTTCGATTCCCAGCGCGGCAGGTTTCTGGACCAGGGTCAGCGGACTCGATAATTCTCTCGCCTCGGTGCCCACTCTGTTCAGCGTTCACACTCGGCAACTCTGGGCATTAGCTTGCCTCATTTTCACTAACGGCCCCACCAGACTGCCGGGGATGCCTGGTCTCACCCTGGAGATACCCATTAAGGGACCATCTCTCAGGGAAGCCAGGAAGGGTTTCGCAGCGGTCGAAGCGCCTTGGGACCCTACGGGTAAGTAGTGCGCTATATAAATGCCTATACATTACATTACATTACATTACACTTTCAAATGTCACCAGCCGCCTCTGCTAGAAACACAAGTAGGAAATGGGAAGCTTTAATACTAGACAGGGAGAAGACAATGTAGGTGAACACGGATAGACAAAACAATTCTGTGCTTAAATGAAGAATTGTTAGTGTACATTCTGTTTTCTTATCAGATGCAAAAAAAGTTTCAATCTTCGACCGCTATTAATGCTTTCAACTTTTTGCTCCACCATAATGACTCAAAACGAGGGCCTGTTGAACAAGGCATTCTACCAGCAGGCTAGGGTGCAACTTACTGGGAACACTAGAGCACCACATACAGTGAGGGGAGTGAAGGGCCCTTGTTTTTTAAAACTCCTGGTGGTGAATAACTACATATTAATATTGAGTACCATCTGCACTCACTGTTGTGACTCTTGTCTCACCGCTGCCTGGAAGTGTTGCTCTTTAAAGTTTTGCAACTAACTGCCGAGGTGGACTAGTTTATGAGGAAAATGCAGGATCTTATAGCAAGTCATTCTTTAAAAAGACACTGACAATGCCATGTCTATGTCCACTTGCATGTCTGAACAGGAACGTGAATTGATATTTCACATTGCATTTGAAAACATTTCCACAACTGAAAAAATACTCCAGAACACATGCAATCGTAAAGTGCACGCTATAGTGCTTTATGGTCATGGGCTGTAGCACCCTTGTGGTCCTAGGTGAACTCCCTACAAAGTTACGTAGTCAGTTGGGGGGTATTTGGATGTGTCTGGGTGTGGTCAATAACGTTTATGACACAGTACATTCAGTTTACAGTTGCATGCCAAAGAATAAAGACATGTATTACAGAGTTCTGCTTGTGGCATAGTCATTAGCGTGATCCCGAGCTGGGGTTTATGCTACAACTGGTGACTAGTAGGGTTGGCTGTGTTCCATTAAAAGTGCTTGTGCGTCCCAGGTGTGCCCCAAAAAGGTGGCTAAAGTTGGTGTATGTGGAGTCAAAGTACCATTCTAGCTCGTACAAGGCCCTCGAATAAGGTGAAGGCCCTATCGAGGAACACAGAATGACCACCGAAGCCTACTGGTAAGGGCAGAAGAAGAGATACTGCTCCACAGCGTAACACTGAGTCATCGTCCATATAAAGAAATGCTAAAGGCAGAGCCAACCAGGTACAAAGAAATGCTAAAGGCAGTGACAGTCAGGTATAAGAAACGAAAGTCTACTCACCGGCGAAAAACTGACAAATAGTCTTACAACCTCAAAATCCAGCGAGGCGACTCAAGCGCAAACACAGGCTTGTGTTTACAAAGACATTAGTCCCTGCAGAAAGAGTAAAAAAAACATCTAGTGGTATTCAGCACTGTTCAAAACGTCTTCCAAATAATGAAGATGTCCAATAGCTGCTGAAAAGAGTAGCAAATACAGTTCAGCTGCATTCCTGAAACCATCACCACCATTCAACACCACCAGAAAACAGAAGGTTGGTGCCAGCTAGACTGCTTAGATTGAAACGTTCAATGACTTCATAGATGCTCTAGAAGAAGTAGATGACAAAAAGATCATTAAGTACTCAATAATTGTGCAGGTGATGGAGTGAAATATATGATAAAGAAACTATCACAAGCTGATGAAGTGTTGTACCATCAAATCAGAAACCTTGGAGGCCAAGGTCAATTCAATGCCGAATGTTGACTATGAAAGGTACATTTCCAAACAGGCAAGACAGCAAGCTGGTGAATTAATGGGTGAGTTTGTTGAAAGACTTGATACCCTCAAGTACGCAAGGTCAGTGATTTCAATGATGAAGAAGCAATGCGTCTCAGAGTCATCGATAGTTGCATCTCAGATCATTCAAATGATGCATGTTGAGAGAGACACTCAGTCTACAAAAGGTACTCATAGACGTGAGAGCTGAGGTTTGTGCAGATTGGCAAGCTGGAACAATCCAGGATGAATCTGCGTTGATCGTGAAAAGTAAGCGGAAATACGAAGTGGACTGTGCAGAAGAGGATGTCTCAGAAGAATAAGAAATTGGGTTTCTGATGTGGATTCTCAATTCCACATGAAGATAAATGTCCCACCATCGGGCAGATATGTAAAGGCTGTAGGAGAGAAAACTAATTTCATAAAAGTCTGCCAAGTGAAAGAGAAAATAAGTGTGGCACGACGAGAAGAGAAAATTGGCACCTAGAAGTGTCCAAAGCATTCTAACCACACCCACAAGGCCAAACAGCAACATCAGTTGAGATAAGTAGAGACTCACAAAGTTAATTGTCATCAAATTCATCTTCCAAAGGCTCTTTAGCGTCATCATCAAGCAACAGTGAAAAAGATGGATGCTCAATGGTGTCGACTGCAGAAAGACATACACATGTAGGATATGCAGCTTGCCAAGAAGAAAACAAGTCAAAGAGGGATTACCACGTGAAGTGGCCAAACTCATTTGGATGTGGCTGAAGGTGAATGGCTGCCCTACAGCTTTCAATATAGACAGTGGTGCTTCAAGAAATATCATGCCGGCAGAAAAATACAACAAACTGTCTCCGGTAACACGTCTAATGCCTTCAAAAACAAAGGTGTACACATGGGCTATATCTATGTCATTGGAAAGTCAAGGGTCATTTGTAGCGACGATGAGGCATAAGAAAACACTTGTACCACACCAATGCATGTTCTCCAAGGTACTTTATTGGGTGCATGTCTACTCAGTTTCAGGACTGCTGCTGACATGGGACTGATGTCTATTAACTACAGCCTCAATGCATATTCAGAAAAAGTGAGTCGATTCCCGTTGTTTAATTCATGGAATAGGGAAACATTCGTCCTGTTGCTTAGCAACATCGTCAGATTGCGTTTCTTTTATGGGAGCCCATTGAGAAAGAACTAGATACATTATTAAAGCATGACATGATTGAGTACTCGACTGGTCTGATTCCATGGATATTGCTATAGTGATAGTGCCAAAAAAGTACAGTGGAGGTGCGGTGCACATTTGTTTTGCTATGCACCAGGCCAACAAAGCAATTGAAACAGAAAGACATCCAGGTACACACATTGCGGACATGATTACACAGCTGACTGATTCCAAAGTTTTCTCCCGCCTTGATTTGAACAAAGAATACCATCAACTCAAGCTGGAAGAAAACTCTAAGTACACCACTACTTTTTTAACTCATTATGTATTGTTCAGAAACAGGTGACTCAGTTTTAGTGTGTCAACCTGTTGCACATGCTTTTTACTACCGTGAAGACATATTAGTCATTGGAGACACAAGAAAGGAACATGGCAAATCTCTTACACAAGTATGCAGTGTGTTTGCTGAAGCAGGTCTCATGTCAAATGTAGAAAAGAGTGAGTTTCACAAAACCAAACTCAAATTCTTTGGGCATAGTTTCTCTGAAGTGGGAATGACTCCTGACCCTGCTCCCTGCTCCAGATGCATTTATGATTTTGCCATTGTGAGTTCCCCATATTGAGAGTTGATAAAGAAGAATGCTCCTTTACAATGGTCATCTGAATGTGATCGAAGTTTCAGGAAAATCAAACATGCAATTGAAAATGCAACTGGCTTACTTTAATCCAAAATTGCATAATGAGGTGGTTGTAGATGCAACTGTGGTGGGGTTGGGCGTGATCCTTGCTCAACACAATGGACATCCAAATGCTCAGAGACACATTTTCGCCCATGCTAACAGAAGTCTATCGCAGACTGAGCATGCCTATTCTCAGCCAAAAAAAGAAGATCCTGGCTGTAGTGTGGGCTTGTAAACATTTGCATGCGTTTCTGTATGGAAAGCATTTCTCCCTTGTTACTGACCACCAGGCATTGCCCACCATTTTCGGAAATCTGAAAGCCAAGATGCACCCCTCGCATCGAGAGGTAGGAGCTGATATTGCAAGAGTATAATTACACGATTGTTTATAAGTCAGGGAGGGATCTAGACCGCATAGATTACGCATAGATTACTTCTCACGAGTGTTGTTACAACGTCACAGTGCAATGTCTAAAGTGTTGAAGCATATATCAATTTCATAGTAAAGTCTAGCACCCATGCTGCTCTTTCCATGAGCAGATCATTGCTGCTACTAACACAGACAGAGACATGCTCACACTGAAGGATATCATTGCGATTCGATCATGGAGAAAGAATAAGTGACCTCTCACAGATAATGTTGGATATAAAAAAATCCCTAAAATTCAGGAGGGACTGTCTGTCCTCAAGAAGGTATTATACTAAGAGATTCAGGGATTGTCGTACCTGAGCGCTTGAGACAAAAAGTAATTAAACTGGCACACAAAGGACATCGTAGCATTTTAACCACTAAGAGAGACCTCAGAGATCTAGGGGCCCATTAGGATGGCAGGCGGATTGCCCCCGTCAGGCTGACGGTAGCCACCGCCGGCCTGGCGGGGGCAATCCGCCCGCCATCCGCACCTAAATGCCCCTCGCCATATTAGTATGGCGGGGGGACCACGGCAGAAGGAAAGGCCGTCGCCTTGCGGCCGGGGCAGAAAAGGATTAATATGGTGTTGGTGTCTATTATTTTGTTTGATTTAGGTCTATTAGACACCGCCAGCCATATTACAATGGGCTTAGTTAGATGGTTTTCCGTGGCAGCGATGCTGTCACGGAAAGGCATGCAGTCTTCACTCTAGGAGACGTGGGGGGTGCTGCGGTACCCCCCAGCATTTGCATACACGAAGCGTCAGGTACCGTGCTGTGCCTGCCGCTTCGTGTATGCAAATGCATACATGCATTTTTAGCAATGTGGCGGGCGGTGCAGAGAGCACCGCCCGACACAATGTTAAAAATGAGGGATGCACCAGCCACTGTGGCGGGCGCATCCTAATCCCCACCACGGGACCCCCGCACTTATGGCGAGCGGTCTCAATCCCCGTGAGGATGGCAGGCGGAAAAAGTCCGCCCGTCATCCTAATGACCTCCCAAGTGTGGCTTTCTCGCCTTTATGAACGAGTTGAGAAGGAACTGAAATCATGTCACATGTGTTACTGCCTATTGCCTACGACAACACAGCATCCGTTAAATATGTCTAATTTTCCTAAACAGATGTGGGAGAAAATTGCAGTTGATTTCTTTGGACCCTTAACCAATGGGCAGTAGTTATTGGTAGTTATTGATGAGTACTCACGTTTTACCTTAGTGGAAGATTTATCATTGACCAGCCATGACAAAGCCATTGAGAGGCTGATAGATATTTTTCGAGCATCGGGTGTGCCATTTATCCTCAAATCTGACAATGGTCCAGCCTTCGAAAGCAGAGAATTTAAGGACTGTCTTAGTCGTTTGATTGTCAAGCATCAGAAACACATGCCTCTCGGGCCACAGGCAAATGGCATTGTTGAATGATTTAAGGGCACCCTGAAGAAAGTGGTTCAGGGCACTCTAAGGATTCGATCTCAAGTCAGTCCATTGTGCTGATCGGTCAACTCTTCATTCTACAGTAGGTGAAACCCTGCCACCTTTCTGTTTCTGAGAGCCATTGGGACAAAGTTACCAAAATAGACCACAAGCTGAGTAATATACACTGATAAAATGTAAATTTAAATCCGTATTAGTAAAGCGCAAACTACTCACCCTTACTGGTCTCAAGGTGCTGGGGGCCATCGTGGAAATTAGGTGAGCTATTGCTGTGAGTCACTTGGTGCTGAGCTAAGCTGCCGCTGGAGCCAGGGATCGAACCTTGAACCTTGTGCTCCGAAGTCAACTGCCTTGGCCCCTGCACCACACCAATCCACTTTTGAGATCCGTGTCATAGACCCTACTCGCAAAAGTAAGACGAATTTCTATCCAGATAAGCAGTGACGCGCTCACAACACGGTTTTTGAAGACAGAGACGGGTCCTAGTCAAACAGAAATGCAAAACTGACGCTCCATTTGATTAAGAGTTGTGACAAGTAAAGGCATATGGTGACCACTCAATGTTGTCGAAAGTCCATTACAAGAAACTCGTCTCATTCCAAGCATCTGTCCTGATGTTTGTCGTCTCCAGACCTCACGAGTGAGAAAAGTCTACCTGAGTGACCAAATAAAGCATCTGAGTCTGCATCTACGAGGCGAGATGACAGTACAACTCCTACACCTTGTTCTACTCGATCTGGAAGATTGGTGAGAGCACCCCGATGACTCATTGGGGAACTCTAATGTATTTTTGTAGTATATTTTGTTTTATATAACAAAGGGGCAGATGTCGGCTGTAACCGCTCCTGTTTGCGCTGGTCCTGGAGCCACTGGCTGCTTGGGTCAGAGGAGACCCCATAATCCGACGCCTACGCTGGACGGAGGAATGGAAAGATCGGATATCCCTCTATGTAGACGATATTCTGTTATATATTGCATCCCCCACACAATCCATTGATAGATTATTAAACATATGCGAAGGGGTAACTAGACATAATATCGAAAAAATATATAGAATGGCCATAATATCGAAGTAAAAATATAGAATGGACAAAATATCGAATGGACACAATGTAGTGGTTAAAAATATCGAATTGAAGGTAAGTAATATAATATCGATTGTCAAAATATAGAAGTCAAAATAATCGAAGTATATAATATAGGCATTAAAATATATCGAATTTTTAATAAAGATCGGATCTCCCTCTATGCAGACGATATTCTGTTATAAATTGCATCCCCAACACAATCCATTGATAGATTATTAAACATATGCGAAGGGGTAACTAGACATATTATCGAAAAAAATATATAGAATGGCCATAATATCGAAGTAAAAATATAGAATGGACAAAATATCGAATGGACACAATGTAGTGGTTAAAAATATTGAATTGAAGGTAAGTTAATATAATATCGATTGTCAAAATATAGAAGTCAAAATAATCAAAGTATATAATATACGCATAAAAATATATAACATTTTTAATGATATCAAATTTTTTAATGTGTTTTGTATGTTAGTATATGTGTGAAAAGTGTATATTATTTTTGTAATGCATGTTTTATTTATTTTAAGTAATGAATTTTATGTGATTTAATTTTTGCGTAATTTAATTCTGTATCGGGTTGTGGGTTTATAGGGGAATAGGGTGGGAAGTAATTTAATTATATTAAATTAAATATTATTTTTAGCAAATATTAATTATTTTTAATTTAATTTTGATTTTTAGTTCCATAGCGGGTTGTGGATTTATAGGGGAATAGTGTGGGATGTAATTTAATTGTAATTAAGTAAAAAAAATTTTTTACATTTATTGGGATTGATTTTAATTTATTGTGAATTAATTTTTAATTGGTAATTAGTTTTTATTAATTGGTAATTCATTTTTATTAATTATTATTATTTGATAATTATGATAATTTTATTCATTTATTTTCTGTAGCGGGTTGTGGGTTTATAGGGAAATAGGGTGGGAAGTAATGTAATTGTAATTAATTACATATTAAAAATACTTTTTGAGTATTGATAAATAATTTACTGTTAATTATTAATTGGTATTCATTTTTATTATTAATTAGTATTTTGTATTGGCAATTAATTCGTTATTTAATTATGAATAGGTAATTAATGTGTAATAACTAATATTTATTTGTATTTCTAATTAATGAATTATTACATAATAATACATTGGTAATTAATTTTAATAATGTTTTATTGGTATTGATATTAAATTTATTTTTATTAATATATTAAATCATTACCCTCCCTACTGTTAAACTCACTGGAGAGGGAATAGTAATGTTTACCCTTACGCTATCCAACGCTTTCCCTACTATTGCACTCTCTGGAGTGGGAATAGTAATTTTTACCCTCCCGCTATCCAACGCTTTACCTACTGTAGCACTCTCTGGAGTGGGAATAGTAATTTTTACCCCTACGCTATCCAACACTTTCCGTTTTGTTGCACTCTCTGGAGTGGGATTAGTCATTTTTACCCTCCCGCTGTCCAACGCTTTCCCTACTGTTGCACTCACTGGAGTGGGAATAGTAATTTTTACCCCTACGCTATCCAACACTTTCCGTTTTGTTGCACTCTCTGGAGTGGGATTAGTCATTTTTACCCTCCCGCTGTCCAACGCTTTCCCTACTGTTGCACTCACTGGAGTGGGAATAGTAAATTTTACCCCTACGCTATCCAACGCTTTCCCTACTGTTGCACTCTCTAGAGTGGGAATAGTAATTTTTACCCTCCCGCTATCCAACGCTTTCCCTACTGTTTCACTCTCTGGAGTGGGAATAGTAATTTTTACCCTCCCGCTATCCAACGCTTTCCCTACAGTTGCACTTTCTGGAGTGGGAATAGTAATTTTTACTCTCCCGCTATCCAACGCTTTCCCTACTGTTGCACTCACTGGAGTGGTAATAGTAAATTTTACCCTCCAGTTATCCTACGGTAAAAAGTGTATATTTTTTAATAATATTACGTTAATATATATATGTATTAAAAAATAAAATTGTATGTTTAATTTTTTTACTTAAATTAATTATTTATTAATTTTAAGGTTAAGTATTTTTAAGTATGTTTTCGTTAATTATATTTAATATTTCATTAATTTTAAATTACTTTTAAGGCATTAAAAAAATGCGATATTTTGACTAACTATATTTTTTACAATGATATTTTTGATTCAATATTTTTGTACTTACCTGTTTGTAGATACAAATTCGATATTTTTGCAATCTATATTTTGTCAACGATACTTTGGTAAGTCTATATTTTGGTATTCTATATTATGTCAGTGATCCTGCGAAGAGTATGGGGCGGTCTCCGGATACACGATTAATTGGGGAAAGTCAGTCCTATGTATTCTTCATGGGCCGCACCTTAAATACCTAACAGCTGCACAGTGAGGGTAATAACAAACAGCTTTAAATACCTGGGACTACATGTAACATCTGATCCAGACGACTTTCAAGCAACAAACCTCTATGAACCACTGCAACGGCTGAAACGTGATGCCAAGCACTGGAGGGCCCTTCCTCTCACCCTACTGGGAAGGGCAGCACTCTTCAAAATTGCCCAGATTTCTATATGCCTTTCAGAACACTCCCTATTGTGTCCCTGCATCATACTTTAAAGCAATCAATCAGACGTCAATAATCTACTTTGGGAGGACAAACCAGCCAGAATAGCAGCCAGGGAATTGATTAGGAGCTGGTATGATGGCGCCATAGCTCTACCCAAGGTTCAAGCATACTATTGAGCCTCCCAATTAGCAGTCATCAATCATTCGATCCATGCACCCAACAGGGACCCTGCATACCGCCTATATAAATTAGTTACCTTGGCAAATGCAACCCACGCAGGCAGAGGAAACAATTTACAGTGAGGACCAGCAAGGTCCAGGAGACTCTCCAAGCTATGGGGAGTCAGGGCACGTCTGGAGCAACCAGGGAAGCCCACGATAAATCAAAGTTACCCTCGCTGGGACTCACAGGCCAACAGACCAGGGATCGCCTAGGGACCTCAAGCTGAATTATGAACTACCAGCCCACGAAGCACTCGTGGAGTGGTGGCTGGAAATCTTTGGTGGAAGTACTGCTCGGGTCAGGACTACATGTAGCCCAAATGCACAGCCTCAGGGTTTGCCAAAAAGCATATGCTGCTGCAAAAGTACACGTGCACATGAGTTTGGGTTGCACGGTCCCCACAAGGCATGCTTGTCTCAGGATTGCTGAGAGGGCAGATTGACCTCAGGGCCACTCGGAAACTCACCTCCTGTGTTGCAGAAATCTTCAGAGTCCTCAGGAGCTTGAGAGATGCAAACCTGTCATGCGTTAAGGTGCCTGCTGCTGTAGGGGAGTAACCTCTTTACTCCAAGGGAGATTCTTATGTTGTCCAGCCAAGTGTAAATGTAAATGTATAGGCATTTATATAGCGCACTACTTACCCGGAAGGTCCCAAGGCGCTTCGACCGCTGCGAAACCCTTCCTGGCTTCCCTGAGAGATGGTCCCTTAAGGGTATCTCCAGGGTGAGACCAGGCATCCCCGGCGGTCTGGTGGGGCCGTTAGTGAAGATGAGGCAAGCTAATGCCCAGAGTTGCCGAGTGTGATCGCTGATCAGAGTGGGCACCGAGGCGAGAGAATTATCGAGTCCGCTGACCCTGGTCCAGAAACCTGCCGCGCCGGGATTCGAACCCTGGTCCCGGGCCGTCCTCTGCTCTCGGGTCTGCCGCCTCTAACCAGTGAGCCACACTACTTCACTGCAAGTGTAGACCATCAAAGTACTTGGTTTCTGCTTTCAGGGCTTAGTCCAGGTCAAATCTAAAGTCCTGTAGTCAAGTTTCCTACTTTATACCCAAGAAAGGTTTTGGACAAACTGGGGAGCCTCCTAGGAGAGGGACAGGATGGAGGGATGGCTACACCCATGTCCTTTGTCCAGTTTTGTTCCAGAGCAGGAGCATATGGCTCCTGGAACCGGTTATAAAACAGTGATACATCAGCAAAAAGTGGAGGTAACCATAAGAGGCAGATCCTACTCTCCTACAGTCCTTACAACGCAAGTTATTATAACGACTTGCACTGGATGGCGCTCTACACTAAGGAATGGTATGATTTACTATTCAAACACCTTCCCTACTGTTACACACTCTGGAGTTGGAATAGTATATCATACTATTCCTAAGTCCATCACCTCTATCGCAAGTCGTTGTAACGACGTACGTTGTAATAGCCGTGATGAAACGTACCGCTTTCTAAATGATTGCGTTGTACCATCACATATTCACAAGGAACATACTCTTTATCACCAGAAAGCACTCCTTATGCTCAGTCGATATTGTCATGGAGTAATTTTACTAGTTCATCAATCCCATGGTCATAACCTGAAATTTTTTACATTGAAAATGTAGTCTTGATGTATTACCTTCAAAACTACCACAAGTACCAAAAAGATGCCATGCAGGGTGTCCTTTTTCTGACTTGCTGATCATTGGTTCACCAAAAACCACTTATCCTTTTTGCTAATTAAAATTTTGAAATATGCCTGCTCAGAAGAGAGGATGTCAGAGGAACCTTACACACACCTTATGTTTTTTTGTTATTGGGTGCTATTAACTGGCCAGTGTTAGATCTGGGGGTCTCCAGTTGGCAATGGTATTCACCTGTGTCCAAATAGGGACCCTTACTTCTAAGTCAGGAATACACTCCTTAAAAACCCCTGCTCAACCCCTTGGTAGCTTGGCACGAGCAGACAGGCTTATCTCAGAGGCAGTGTGTTAAGCATTTGTGAATATACACAGTAATACAGTGAAAACACTACAGATGGACACAACACAGGTTTTGTAAAAATAAGTATTCTTTATATAGACTTAAACACAAGACCACGAACGACAAAAATCCACAATACTACACTTAAGATTACTTAAAAGATGATTAAAGTTGCTTAGTTCAAGTTGCTGTCAAATGAGACAAAGTTCTTAGCAAAGTTCCTGGATGCGTAATGCAAAGTAAACAAAAGGCTTGCAAAAGGGGAGATGCGTCGGTTCTGTGATCTGGGGGAACGGTTGTGTCCAGCCTCAATGCTTGCGCAGAGTAGGGGACTCATCGTGAGCCTTACCGGTGCAGAGGTGAGGCGTAGATTCTCAGCCTGCGGGCCTGTTGTGGTGCGCAAGATGGCGCATTGATGCGATGCGATGATCCGGTTGCGATGCGAGAAGATGGCGCCCTTGATGTGGCGATGCAATGACGATGCGATGACGCCCTGGCAGCCTTGCGACGACTCTGTACTTTGGAGCCGCGACAGGCCCTGCAACACGATTCTCCGGTGATGCGATGGCGACTCTCTCGATGGCTTCACGCTTCTCCGGCGATGCGACAGCAGGCAGTTTCGATGAACACACGCTTTCAGGGAGATGTGGCGAAGGCTCGCTTCTCCAGCGATGCGATGATTTCAGCTGCGGCGGCGACACGCTTCTTCTTGATGCGTCGCGCTTCCAGCTCACAGCGGCACACAAGTGTCTGGAGTCAGAATTCCCAGCAGGGAAATTAACAGGGTGAGCTGGAGGTGAAGTCTTTTGTCCCTGAGACTTCAGCTGGAGGCAAGCATAGTTCAAGCCCTTGGAGAATATTCTGTAGATGATGAAAGTCCTTAAAAAGTTCCTTCTCCTTTCCCTTGGCAATGAAGGAACCACTGCAGGCCAACCCATCAACCAGTACACTGGCAGAGGGGCAGTCCAAACTCCTGCAGCTTCCTTGATTCTTCTCCTTGGCAGAAAGGTTTCTTGTTCCAGAAGTTATCTAATTTCTTGGGATCAGGGTCCCAATATTTATACCCCAAAATCCTTTGTTTACTGAAGGCAGAGAGGCCTCTGCCTGGTCCAAATCAGTTCCTGAGCACTTTGTTTACATGACTCTCTTCTTCCTTTCACCGTGCAGGGCAGAGACATCAGCCGCCCCACAGGAGGTGGAGCCAGCCCAGGGGAGGGAAGATCCAGCTCTGGAGCACTGTGTTGACATGATTCCTCCTCTCCTTGCACAGTTCAGGGCAAAGACATCAGACAAGCCACAGGGGGTGGAGCCAGCATTGTAGAGGGAAGGCCCAGCCCTATTCAGGTCCCAGGTATAGCTCCTCCCTCACATCTAGATGCAGATCTCTATATTCACCACTGGGCTGCCCCAGCCTGTCTCCTGGAATTCCCCAACCCTGTCACTCACAAACCCAGACAAGGAATACACAACCAAGCAGAGGCAGGCCTGGATAGTGAGGCAAGAAAATACCTACTTTCTAAAAGTGGTATTTTCAAACACAGAATATTAAAACCAACTTTACTAAAAGATGTATTTTATTACTCTGAGTTCAGGCATACTAAATTCAAATTTCTACCATGTTCCCTGAGTCAGTTAGGATTATAAGAATGTAAGCATCTAACTGCCCATTTTGGCCTATGAGAACAGGTAGCCTTCAATAGTGAAAAACGAAAATGGCTGTAATTCACTATTAGAACATGCACACACATCAGAGCATGTCCTACCTTATACTTACAATGCACCCTGACCTTGGGCCTACCATACGGGTGTCTAATATGAAGCAAAGGGAAGGTTTAGGGACTGGCAAGTGGGTGCACTTGGCCAAGTCGACGTGGAAGTGCTAGACTGCACATAGGCCTTGCAATGGCAGGCCTGAGACACACTTTACAAGATGCTTCCGTGGGTGGGTGGCACAACCAGTGCCGCAAGCCCACCAGCAGCATTTGATTTACAAGCCCTGGGCACACATGGTGCACTGTACTAGGGGCTGACAGATAAATCAAATAACCCAATCATGGAATCTAATCAGTATATCAATTTAGCATAGGGAAACTTGCACTGTGGCACTGATTAGCAGTGGCACAGTGCCCAAAGCATTTAACCAGCAAAAACATATCAAAACAGAGGAGGCAATCCGTCAAAAATGGAAGGGAGACTCACGCCAATGATGTCAGGTCTAACAGCCTGTATTTAGCACTAAACAGTTTAAAGATTTAAGTGTGGGGAGACATTCTAAGGATAGAAATAAAGGTGTATAATGTTGCAGTTATTTCAAAGTGCAACTGTGATAGGAGATGCTTAGAACACAACATTCATTTTAGTTGATTTCTTAGCTGACCAGGGCCAAGTTGACCATCTGAGTCCAACTTTCTATAGTGGTGTCAAAGCTGACCGTGGTGTGGAAAAGCATGGCATCTTAAGAGATCCCAATTAAAGAGGACATCCCTACTCTCAAGTTTATCCTGAACACGATACAAAGAATGGTAAAAATGAATCCAAAATATGATTTAATGTGAGTCTGTTCCTGATGCGGGAAGTGGGTTGGGGGGGGGGGGGGGGGTCATAGGGATCCGATTCAACTTGGAAATCTTTCAATAGAGAAAAAAATTTAGTTTTAGGTGTCATAATCAACAACTGTACTATAACCTTGGTCAAAAGTGGCTGTTTTTTGTGACCCTGGATGTTGGAACCAGTTGTTTCCGGCACTGATTGGAGGTAGGGGGGTGGGGGCGGGAGTGTGGCGGGGAGGATGTGGGGGGTAGTGGAGCGGGAGGACATGGGTGGAAGCTGGAATTTTAAAAAAAACGTACCTTCTCGCTACTTCCTCTCCTCCGTAGTCCTCCCTCAATCGGCCTTACCGGAACCACTTAGGCTCCCAGTCATCCACTCACAACGCTGCTTTAGCAGCATTGCGATTTGTCAGAGCGCTGTGTTTTGGCACTTAGGCGCTGACTGGGGGCCTGGGCATGTTTTCCATGTAGGGCTTAATGCAGCCTGCATGGAGAGCATGCGAAGTGCGCCAGACTGTTTTGGGTGGCCCGAGAGAGCCGGCCAAGCAGGCAATACGCACTTTAGGAGTGTGCTACCACTCCTCCCCTCCCCACGCCCCCTAACGCAAAGCGGGCGGAAGTAGGAGAAAATAAAATAATAACGCAAATTATTATCATTTAATTTTCCCTGTGTCACTGAGAAAAAGCAGTGAGGTGCCACTCCTCTACCTTAGCAGAGGAGCTGCCACTGGTTGCAACATGGAGGATTTGAATGGCACTGATCTCATCACACGAAGAATCCAGAACTAGCAAAGTTACCATTGCAACCAAATTACACCAAAAGCACACATTTTAAAGGGAAATTGTACTTTTTATTAACATAAAGTACCCCCAACTTCCACAAATAGGGAGTTGATTTCTCCTTCTTTAAAATCTTACGTAGAGGCCACTCTGCTGCAGTAAATGTAACTTCTGATGATTGTTGACAAGCTAGTGTTACTGGAAAGATTTGAAGATCACTCTACAATTACAGGCACAAAGGAGCTAGTGTGCTAGAAGGTACCTGCAGCGAAGAAGATTCTTTCAAGAACTTGTTATTGCTGTACTCTTTACTATTATGATGTCACGGTTATGGTGATCGAATGTGTTTGCTTGAATCCCAGGAGCCTGTTAGTTCCTGGAAGCTGTGGAGATGAACAGTCAATAAACTAAGTGCTCTTACACTCACCTGCTCCAGTGTGATCACTACAAAATTGGTGACGAGGATGAGATACAAACCCACTCGTTCAAGAACTTTGTGATAATGATGATGTTGATATTGATAAAGAATGTCTCATTGCTGCAGTGGATGCTTGTAGTGTGGGTTGTTTTACTAAAAGTGAGAGGTTCTGTGGGATGGATTCAGACTCTGCTCTTAAGAGAGGGAAGGGGGTCTTTGTGTACGGGTGGCCTAAGGAAAAACATTTGGATGATGATCTTCATCCTTTTGCTAAGATTGCGGATGAACTTACTTTGGCGGGTGTTGAATTGGTCATGCAGGGGGATAAATGTATTCCTCCTGAGTCATTGAGAGCTTGTATCAATGATTATGGTCATAAAGGACTTTCTTGGACAGACAAGTACCAAAAGGAGGATCTGGTGTGTGTACTGGTGCCATCTATAGACCGCCAAATTAATGGTGTTGTTGAAGGATGTGTGACATGTTGTACCAGTGACAAAGTTATAAAGGTCGCTGAACCTCCTATACAAGAGTTGGAAGTTTCCAATGGCCCTTTGTTGAAGTTACCTATTGATTTTGTCGGTCCTTTCAATGTTTTGCCTAACAAATGCAAATTTGCTTTGGTTGTTGCTGATTACGTCAGTAAGTGTTGGGAGATTCAATTCATGACTGATCCAAATTCTCAAGAGGTCATCAAGTTTCTTCATTGTCTTTTTTCCAGAGAGGGCTTCCCTAAAGAGATTGTTTCTGACCACAAGTGCCCTGCTTGGATGAAGAAATGGGGTTTACTGTCAAAGAGTGAGGACACTCAGGCTGATGTGGAGATGCAATCTCAATCTGTGGTCCCAAATGTGGTTGGTTTTAAGTCTAGTGTGTGTGTGTGGGAGAATGGGTAAGAATTAAGTCTCCACTCAATGGTGCCAAGGGTTTGTCAAAATTCAGTCCTCCTGTTAAAGTGGATGCCACTTCAAGCTTTGCTGTGAGGGTCAATGGGAAGAATTGGTGGAACTTGTCCAGGATTTATAAGATTCCCAGGAGGGTGGTGTTGAAGTTGGGGCCTGAGTCTGGGGGTGATGATGTTCATACCCAGCAAGTTCAGAAAGGGAGTCTTCTGCAACCTTCTCAGCCCACTACGTTATCAGTAAAATATGTCACTCCACGCAAGAGTGGTAGGAAAAGTGTTCCGCCAAAGGGTTTGAATTCATGTTTTTTTTTCTTTTAGGAATGTACCTGTGGATTTATTGTTCATTGTTCTTTATGGTTGTTTCCCCTCTGTTTTTTTAAAGTGCTTGATTTATGTGTTATTGCTGCATATGTTTCTTGTTTTTTTTTCATTCCTAGTTTCTTTTGCTTTTGTTTCATGGGAAGAAAGGAGATGTTGTAGTAGTCTTTCCTGAGCTTGTTATTGCTGTACTCTTTACTATTGTAATGTCACTGTAATGGTTAGATTGTGTTGGTTTGAATCCCAGGAGCAACTTAGTTCCTGGAAACTGTGAAGATGAACAGTCAATAAACTAAGTGCTCTTACACTTACCTGCTCGAGTGTGATCACTACAGATTCCCAAGCAGATCCTTAAGCACAAGCATGCCTGTGTCCACAGGCAGAAAAAAATAAAATCACACAGAGCTTAAGAAGGACTACAAAAATACAAGCGAGGGTCGATGTGGGCGGCTGGACTTCCAGGCATATTGATTTCCATCACGTACATCTCTCATTGCTTCTTAGGACAATATGAAAAAAAGGCCAAATATCACCTAGAAAGCACAATCATTCTTACCGGTCACCTTTATTAGACTCCCTGATAAATGATGGATAAAAGGAGCAACTTCGTTCACTGGCAGCAATACCCTCAACATGGAGATGCGTTGGTCATTGTCAATGGCTAGACTGTGCCTAAAAATGCAAACCCGAAAACAGAGGACAGAAGTAGGAGTATCAGCAAGCACTAGAAAATCATTGCGCTTGGAGGTGCTTTAAGACGGAAAAACTGGCATATTAAAATCGTGAATCTCTTTACAAATTTGCAGAAATGTAAGTTTGTTAAAAGATTTCCTTTTGCCTTCTGTTAGCTGACATTACTTATTGGAAACATTCGAGATCACCTTAAGATTCCTTTAATCCTCCAGTTCATGAAAAAACACCAGCTCGAATAAATAGAATTTTTATTTTAAGACTCCAAGCCTTATTTGCAAACCTCATTTGATTCTGCAAAGTAATGAAACAAATTAAAAGAAACTGATTGAAACTAGTGGAGACTAAAATGTGACCTCGTCCAGACTCCACTGCTGTTGGTAATAGTTTGAAAACTAGCATTGGCAAAGAAAAATAGGTCTCTCCTTTTTAATCTTTTTAATCTGTTGGCTTTGAAAATGCTTTTAGCCAATGCTATGCAGCAGCAGCAGCAGGAAAAAAGCCCATAGCTGGCAAAGTCAAAAGGTCTAGCCTTTAAATTAAATCAGCGGTGTTGTTTGCTTTTCTACTCACAATTCCAACCTTAAAATGGAGTTTGCTGTGTTTTGATATCAATAATGTATGTAAAAAAGCACTGAAGGATGGCGTGCACAGCAGACATCTTTGCATAGTATTGTAATACTTAAAAGTAAAGATTGGGAAACCCCGTTTTAAGGTGGCTGCCTTCATGGTGCCCATGCAAGAGGCGGTGCACTGCAAAGGGCAAGCATCAGCCTGGTAGCAGCAAAGTAGAAGCTGCAAGGCCCTGGCAAATAGTAAAAACAAATGATAGATACAATAGTCTGAGCTTGACAGTGTTTAGTAAAGTTTTGTATCTGTTTTGTGGATGCAGCTAAATAAAGAAGATTATGGTAGCTATAATAAATGTGATTGCAACGTACATTTGTTTGGATATGCTTTATAGATTTGTCATAAGCAAACAACACATCAGTATTGTTACCAGAATAAATAGTGCTCATGTTATCAACCTCAAAATGATAAAAGTGTAATTGAACCCTCTTGGATAACAACCTGTGAGCATATTGCTAAACAGAGATCCTTGCAATATATGCATTTGGCCACATAACCCAACATTGCTACACATTTCACTGTGTGGCTTAGTTGTTTCATTTTCACATTAGCACTACGATTCTCTCAAAAACAACATGTTGCATTTCTGCCCTGCATGCAGGGGCATGAGCATCTACAGCTGATCTTAAAGCAGTTTCCAACATACAACCAAATATATAGACTGCTGGTTTTTGTGCTTTTAGTCACTAACAAGTCTATTTATACATGACAAAAAATGGCATGTATATAACACCATCTGCTATGGAGTGCTTTCCTTATTTTATGCTTTACTTGCTTTATTATTCATTCTTTCACTTAATAAATGATTTTTCACCCTATGGACTATGTTTTAAAAATTTGTTTTTTTTTCTTCAAAAATGGACATTTAATTTAATTTAGACATACAAGTATTAGCAAAAGACAGATAGTTCCCAAAGTTCATTTTCTCGTAACTTCCCTGACTAATAGCCTCACCTAAAGTTCAGATCTCATTTAAAGAAATAGAAAATTATTCAAAGTCTTACATCTCAGGAAAAATCAGCATTCCAACAGCATCTCTCAAGGAAATCGAAAAGAAGGTTTTTTTTTCTTCAGTAAAATCAGCACTTGTTATACCTTTTTCACTAACTCTATCTATCTAAAAGAGTAACTTTCAGCCAAAATTCAATATGGCTGAGATACCCGCCACCCCCTCTCAACACAATCCCCAAGGATGGGAAACTGGAAACAGTGATGAAGTTTTTGGAAACCGGGAGGGAGTGACCCTCCCGGCCGTATTTATTAAAATATGAAACAAAATTAAAACATTAAATAAACAGTTTCATAATATGTACAATTTCATTACCACATTGCGATGTTTGGCTAACCTTAACATATTCTCTAATACAAAGGTTCTCCTAGCCGAACTAACATCCTACAAAACATTACTTGAAATTTTGAAATTGTACATCCTAACGTTTAAGGGCCAACGGCAAGGTCGTCACCGGTGTCAAGATCCCTAACCCCGAAATATCCCCCTCACTTGTGAAGGGCGACCGCACAGAGGCGTACCTCAAGTGCAACTACCAATTTCCCTTGACTTGACGGGGGCCCCAATAAAACTCAACGCCACTTAGAGGTCGTACGAGGACTCGTGTGAGGTATCTAGAAGGTAGCGTAGACCCCCCCCAAACCCCACACAACTTACCACATCTGCCGTCGCAGACGTCCTGGCCCCGGGAAATTCCCCAGGAGGGGGCTGTAACCCCTCCTACCCAGGAAGGGGCCTTGACTGCCTTTCCTTTCCTTTCGGCGACCCATCCTTAGAAGGGACCGCCTCCCCGTTGAGGGGCCAATGGCCACCTCCCCCGAGCGCTCCCATCCGTGCTGGGTGACGCCCACTCATAGGGATCTTCCAATTAGTGCTCACCGATCATGACCTTACCGCCCGACCAAAATAAATACGACAATGCTAACTAAATTACTAAATTACTAAATCATGAAAAGACAGTAGCACCACAATTTTATTAAAAGCATGCTCACTCATAACACTAAAGCAGAATTACTTTATTTTGCAAAACATAACACAAATTGACCATTCTTTATTGCATACTCAAAAGTCATCACGATAATAACCACAACCTGTAAACAAAATCAGAGTTATCCATCAGACTTTATTCAAAACCACTTGCTGTCCTCAGGGGCTGGTGGGTGGGTCAAAAATGGCTCTTCGTTCCGTCTCGAGCTCACGTGCAGCGAGGAGGTGCAGCTTCAGAGCACAGGAACAAGAGGATGTTT